>NC_090451.1:646769740-647398074 GCF_031143425.1 Pleurodeles waltl
TAGCACTCCCCAAAGCTTGTCTCTAGGGACCAGGTCAAAGGCAGAGCGCAGGTCTACAAAAGTGACATATAGTGTTTGCTTTGCCAAGACTACATATTTCCAGTGTAGCACGGTCAACCTAAATACCTGGTCAACCGTGCTAACTCTAGAGCGGAACCCTGCCTGAAGTGGTGATAGGATCTGCTGCTCCGTCACCCAACTCGTCAGTCTAACTAACAATTGTTTTGCAAAAAATTTTTGTAGGTTGTCAATTAAACTGACCGGTCTGTAGTTAATTGGAAGATTTACGTTGCCCTTTTTATATATTGGAATAATTTCTGCACCCTTCCACGTCTCAGGGATCTGTCCTCCTTTTGCGATTTTGTTTGACAGCATATTAATATACCAGGTCCAGATGGGTAACTCTGATTTATAAAGGTCACCTGGAATTTTATCAGGGCCTGGGGCTTTACCTGTCTTTAGAGATTTAATGGCGTCTGCAGTTTCTTCTAGAGAAAAGCAAATATAGCTTTCAGAGTTAAATAGATTCCCACTGGACGGAGAAGTGGCAAGGTTAGCATTGGGTGAAATTGGGGGGTATAATCCCACTTTCTCACAATCGACAGTCCCAGTGGAGGCAGTTCCTTCGTACAAGAGAGAGAAATGATCCACCCAGGTACCAGGTTGAATATGGTTCCTTTGTATAAACCTACCCCCTCTCTCGTGCTTAGTCAGCAGTTCCCAAAAAAGCGTATTGTTGTTTGTTTTAGTAGCATCTAGCAAGTCCTGCCAAATAGCATCTTCCCAAGCTTTCTTTGATTGTAGGATTATCTTTTTATACGTGAATCTTGCTTGTTTGATTGCCCCCGTATACCCGGCCAGTATAGCCTTCCTTAACTCAGTCTTAGCCCTCATGCATGCATCATTAAACCAACTGCTGTTAGGTGAACCCCCATATTGCCGGTTTGCCGTGGCTACCTTTTTATAAAAGACACTTTGAAGTTTAACCATCATATCTTCGTGAATATCAAGAAGTGGAATGGCTTCTGGTTCGAAGTCTTCATAGGCTGACAGATTATCTAAGAACACTTGGTAGATCTTACATAGCAAATAGGGGTTTGACATGACTTTTGGCCACCTCACCTTTGTATAAGCATTGTTTAAAATAGGGGGAGGGGCCATTGATGTTTGCATATTCAAGGTTCTACCAAAGATATTCCCAGCAAGGGTGAGCAACAATGGAAAGTGATCACTCTCGCATCTTGAATCTACCCTCATATCTAGCAGCAATGGCCAAAGACGCACATCCACCAGAAAATAATCAATTACGCTGGCCACAGAACCTCGTAGGAATGTCGGTGCCAAGTTTAAATCAGAAGGAGTTCGACCATTACAGGCCCTTAGGCCAAACTTTAAGCATAGTGTAGCAAGCTGAGTTGCTACACGAGAGCGTGGAGGATAACTATCACCATCCAATTGTGCAATACCCCATAATTCGTCCTCATCCGCAGTTAAATCACTAAGAAACGCTGAGGGTTCGAAAGTGCAATTTACATCCCCTGCAATAATTAAATAGGAATTAGTTTGTAGCGTGTCTAAAAAGTCAAAGAGTAAAGTTAAAATGTGTGATTCTGTACCACGTGCAACAGAACGGGCGTAAACATTAATTAAGATTATGTTAAAATTTTGATTAAAAGAAATTTGTAAACCCATCAAGTCGGGACAATCAAATTCTAAAACCTTATAGTCACATTGGAGCTTTGAATTTAAAAGGATTAAAAGACCCCCTTTTGCGCGACCAGTTGCTTTCTCTGAAGGCAGTGCAGGGATATTAAATGAAAGAAACCCATCCATGCTTGGTTGGCCCTCGGCCCAAGTTTCTTGAAAGAGACACACATCTTGTGACTTTATATAGGCAACCCAGTCCACATCATCCAATTTCCTAGCAAGGCCCGCAAGATTCCAAGTCATAATGGATAACCCATTAGTTCCCAATGCAGCCCCATGTTTAGGGGATGGAACATCCTTATAGTTCGACTCGATAGCAAGGTACTTCTCTAATTTGTCTATTGAAGGTGCCACTAGATTATCCTGATAGGCGGCTTCCTGGGCAGACAGTCATACATGCCCCGGATGCAGAAAGACGCCTTCTTCCCTAGAGCCTCTCTCATTGGTATTAGCAATTGGGACAAACACAGGAGTCTGTTTTGGGTCAATTAAATTAGCGGCCAGCCTGATGCCTCCTCCTTTTAGCTCTTTGTGTTGTCCCTTGCGTTCAACAGAGTCAATAAGTTGGTCTGCCAAGAATTTATCGTGGAACACAATCATGATTACATCGAGGTTTGACCCAGGGGGACTCCATCTTTCTGTTTTTTGAATGTCCGAACGTATAATTGAAAGGCAACCCTGTCGATTGCGTATCCAGTAAATAACCTTATTAAGTCTAGACTCTTGGTCCTCAACAGACCTGGGTGGCAACTTTGGGACATTGCTTAGGAAAAGAGTGTTGGCTCTGTGTCTGGGACCAATACTATTAGGAGTCCCGCCTAAAGCACTATTTGTTCTTCGAGAAGGAAAAATGCAAGCTGGATCCTTAATTTGATGGTTGTCAAATAACTTCCTATTGGTTGACAGAGGGCTATCCCTATTTATCGGTAAATTGGAAGTAGGATTTTGCCTTGAAGCAGACTGACGGTTCAATGGGGCAAAGAGGCTTCCAATAGGATCTTCCCCGTTCGTTGTCTTGTCTCCGCCGAGGGGGATACTATTGCACCCAGTGAGTATATTTCTAGGGTTCATAATATAGGAAGGTATACTACCTTCAGCGACCCTCCTATGGGATCCAGCTCTCTGGGCGTGATTAATTAGCCCCTCACGTGCTTTAGTATTAAATGTAGCAGAATCAGCTGCCAAAGTCCCACCTGCCCCTTCTGCCTCTGTCTTCTGGCAAATGCATCCCGATAGTTTGGCCATATTCCCCTGTAGCAGTTTAGTTAGCTGCAAGACTAGATTCTTAATTTCGTCTACTCTCTGGAGAATTAAGGGCAATTTAGCTGCATTGTCAGACACATCAGAACACATGTCAGTAGTAATAGGCAGGGAAGAGGCAGCTTCAATAGCCCTAGCAGCTGTAAGAGGGTCGTGGACCTCAATCACAGCGCTTCCCTCAGACAGAAGCTCGAAACGATTTTTGCATGGAATATTAGGGACCAGCCTTATCTCCGGACTCAATGGTAGGGGTGTGCGTTCCATTTCCTCCATGTGCAAAATCTCCTGGGTTTGAAAGTGATTGGAGATACTGCTACCAGTCACGATACCCTGCAGGAAAGAGGGAGCAGTGGCATTAACAGCGGATGATTTCCCTGCACAATCTGTTGAACCCCCAGTATTTACTGGTCGAGCTTCCCTATTCTTGATAAAAAACTCCTGAATCGTTTTAGGTTGGAGTGGAGGCTTCTTCAAGGGCAAAAGGCCATGAGTGCCTAGTTCGCTGTTAAGTATAGCCTCTACCTCCTCGAAAAGTTGATCAATCTCATCGAGTGATTTCGATTCCCCTTGGGCAGGTTTAATAGTTGTTTTCCTAGGTCGTTTTTTCTGCTTTTTTATACCTTCCAGTGGAGCCGGCGGGCCAACAGCCTTCCTTTTCCCCATAATTCTAAATAAAAACAGCAGATACAAATAATTAGAGCTGAGGTTGTTACCGGACTCTTGGCAGCAAAACGATCCTTCTAGCAGGTATGTTGTGGTTTGTGTCAAATCAGGTCCCAGAATCTGAGTAACAGAATAGAGAGACGGAGCCCAGCCCGGCCTCAGACGATCAAAGACAGGCGTAGACGGGCCCTATGTTTGAGAAGGTGTCCGGGTGGGTAGATAGTTATCAACCACTGCCCAGGGGCCTTGGGAGTCGGGATAAGAATGATATAATTCAGGCCGACCTCCTTTGGCCACACGATGTGGGTTGACAAGGCTCCTTCTTTTCAACAACTCCTTGGCAACAACGTGCTTCCTGTGTACGAAAGGGGGGTGGCCCAGCCCGGCCTCTTCCGGGCAAGGACGGGCCCGCCCTTGGCCCGGGCTTTGCCCGGGCGCCGCCCGCGCGCGTCCCGCGACGGCGGGAGCGCTCTTCCAATTTAAAGGGCTCCTGCCCTGCCTCTCGTCACTTCCCCCGGACTCCTGGCCAATCAGCGCGTCCCGCGACGGCGGGAGCGCTCTTCCAATTTAAAGGGCTCCTGCCCTGCCTCTCGTCACTTCCCCCGGACTCCTGGCCAATCAGCGCGTCCCGCGACGGCGGGAGCGCTCTTCCAATTTAAAGGGCTCCTGCCCTGCCTCTCGTCACTTCCCCCGGACTCCTGGCCAATCAGCGCGTCCCGCGACGGCGGGAGCGCTCTTCCAATTTAAAGGGCTCCTGCCCTGCCTCTCGTCACTTCCCCCGGACTCCTGGCCAATCAGCGCGTCCCGCGACGGCGGGAGCGCTCTTCCAATTTTAAAGGGCTCCTGCCCTGCCTCTCGTCACTTCCCCCGGACTCCTGGCCAATCAGCGCGTCCCGCGACGGCGGGAGCACTCTTCCAATTTAAAGGGCTCCTGCCCTGCCTCTCGTCACTTCCCCCGGACTCCTGGCCAATCAGTGCATCCCGCCGAGAAAACTGTTGTATCTACTAAAATTTAATTTGCAATCTCAAACTTCTAATTTTGTTACTACCGTAAGAGTTACTGGAAAGGGGCACTGGAATCATGCAGCACTCTAAGATTAAATTATGCAGCAAGTTTGATCAAAGTATTCAGACTTGAAAGACCCATTAGGTGACAAAGAAAGATAAACTATGTGAGAAGGAAAGGGATATTATCGATAGTAAGATAGATAGATAATCAGTGAGCCTGATAACTAGTGCCCCAGTTTGGAAGTGATAATTATCACACCTGATAAAATCCAACACTGAGGTTCAGGATTTATCAGATGTGACGATTTTTGCTTTCAATGGTTTTTGCTGGAAAAATGGGGCATGTCATGCACATTTTTGTACTTTCAGCCCTCAAACCTAAAAACTGGGTGTCTGAGTATTTACTGGTCATTTTTCACCTATTAAATTCTGGCAGGTTTGACTTGCCAAAATGTACCAGTAGTTGCTGACTTTAAAACACAGTTACGTACTGGCTGCAATAATTATCTCACAACGTACAATTGTTTGTGTAGGGATCAATATTTAGTGGGATATTGTCTAACCAGCAGCGCACCTAAGATTCCTTTGGGAGTCTTATTAATATTGTCTGGATTTTATTGGAAATAAGCTAAGCTGCCTCCATTGACCCTATTCCTGCCCGTTTAACTACATGTGCATACCTAGTGTTAGAAAGCTCATCATAGTAGATAACTGCAAAATATTCAATAAGAATTTCTTAATTTTCTGAGACACAGTACTTTTTGGAGAGTTCTTGAAGGTTGAATCACCGATGATAATGGTGTGCGGCATAAAAAAGGGAAGAAGAGATCAAAAGTCTATTGCTGCAAAGATTCCACACACTGGTTGACATCTAGAAGTTGAGAAGATCAGTTTGAAACTAGTGATATATGTTTGTCCTTCGCTGCCGTCTCTCAGGTTTCTCTTCTCCATGCCATAAAGGATCATGATATCACTGTTTCAAGCAGAGGCTGAGCGTAGTTTTGCAAGAGCAGTGGCAGCCAAAGGGTGACTGAAAAAGGGGAGTACTACTAGAATATCAAGTTTTAAATATTATCCTTACAAAATAGGTGACCCTGGGTATCGACTATGTAAGTATACATTTACCGTTCTTAACACAACGCATTTGTAGCTTCATGCTATAATCCTGTGTGTGTGTGTGTGTATATATATATATATATGTGTGTGTATATATGTATATATATGTATATATGAACACTCCGTGCAGCGTTTCCTTGCCGCACCTTATCGCCAACGGTGCCAGTCCTTGATGCGCGCCACCGCGTCTCAAATCCAACACTTCCTTAAAATAATTAAGGCAGGACAGCACTCCACGAGTATATAAAAACTTGTAGTTTATTTTAAAAAACAGGAACGCGTTTGGTAACGCCGAAACGCATTCCTGTTTTTGAAATAAACTACAAGTTTTTATATACTCGTGGAGTGCTGTCCTGCCTTAATTATTTTAAGGTAGTGTTGGATATATGTGTGTGTATATATATATATATATATATATATATATATATATATATATTTATATGTATATATATACTCACACATATGCAAGGTCCATAGCTGTGGAGTTACGAATATGCTTGCTTCTCTTTATTATTTTAGTTGATATTCCAGAATTAATAATTTTATAGGATTATAGTTTTGGTGTCACTATTGAGACTTGTAATGCAAGGAAGGTTTTAGTATAGGATAATCTCCATATTGGCTTGTACCCAATAAAGGCTATTGTGACAGGCCAATAGGCTGAGTATCATTTCTGAAATAATCCAAAATTTGATTTGCGCACCATTGGGAAACTCAAAAAGTCAAAATGGTTGAGATAAAAAAAGCAAGATAATTGTTTGCCATTCCCTGTTGGTGTTGCTGCTATAAATAGCTAGACAGCCATTATTACATAGTATGAAATTAAGAGCACCGCTTTCCAGAATGGCTCCAGGAATATCTACTTTTCCCTTTACAACTAAATCCAGCAAGGTACTTTTTTGGCTTTATTGACCACCAATCCATGTTGTAATGCTGCTAAGCATGAAGCAGACACAATCCGGCACTCTGCATGTTAAAGAAAAAACATATGTATCAGGCACATCACAAAACGATGTACAATGGGACAATGTGTGCTGTTTTTTAAAGCTGATTGCATGTTAGAAAGAAACACCTTCATTCTATGTTTTTTTTCGGCTTTGGGTTATGGACTAATTTTACATTCCCTAAAAGCAATGTAGCTACGGCAGCAATGCTTAATTTATTTTTTCCATCTTATCCGGTGAGTGAAAAGGGTGCACAGCAAAACTACAAAATTCCATTTGCAATAGAGAGAAGGATCGCAAACACCGATTTTCATGTTTTTTTTAACACCAAGCACAGCAGCATCGTCCTAATCTTCCTTGCGATTTAAGGGTTTTTATACAGCTTCAGAATGTCGCCCTCTGGCCACTTCTGGTTGCTTAGAATAGTTTGTGGTACAGCTCGATCAATATCTTGTCATGATGTGTCATATAGATCCTAGAGATAGGGAGAGAGGAGATCAGAGCTACATCTACAGAAATATGGCAACGCTCCTCTGTTGCCAAGTACTGGTACACAATCAGACTGCCTAGCGCTGTGCACACATTTGCACTGTAGTGAAAAGTGTGTGTTTGATACCTAGCATGGGTTTTGCAGTGGATGGTACTGGTCCAGTCAAAAATAGTATGTCCAGACTAACTATAAAACATTTACCATTTTGTATGTTTGCTGTACAGTGCAGCACACATGCACAGTTTAGAAATAAAAACATTTCTCCTTTGTGCCTGCCTTGAAGAGGCATATATTTATTGTCTACCTTGAAAAGTAAGTAGGCCTCTGAGTAAAAAACCATAGATGTTTGCGTGAGGGTGCCTTGGTTCGACCAATTATTCTCCCCTTTGATGCAAAGTTATGCAAAGCAATGCAAAGTGCTACTTTGTGTTACTTTTTAGCAGCTTTCAAACTTTGCTGGACAGTAATGGTTCATCAAGATTTTGGCAAACTGGGGTCACTTTATGTGAATTCAAACCAGCATAAAGGCTTGACAAATCTGTCTCTAAATTTCACCATTAAACTCTACCTGTTTGGTTTGTTCTTTTATTAGAACACAGGAAGGTTTAGAGTCCCTCTGAAGATAGTAGAATGCCAATAACTGCTGGTATAGACCTTCTATTCTCTGTTTAATTTAGAACATTCCACCTTCAATTAGTGGAGTCTTCTAGAAACATTGTAGCAATCCTCCCAGGTATTAAAGGCCCTCTCCTTCCTTATAGGCCCGCCTCTGCGGCTTGGACCTTTATTTGGGTAGAGGCTCTTTAATAATCAGGTTCACACTCAGCAGCTGGCTAACAATGAACTCTGGGGAGCATTTAAAATCTCAGTTTATGGATCATTTATTTGCAATTTGACTGCATGACCAATAAGAAAACAGCCAATCCAGCTTGTGTTTGCTGAGCAACTGAAGACCCGGGAATTCCATGAGTAATTATCCTACTAATGGTTAGTATTTATTTCTTCTCAGTTCTCCTGCTGTGCAGCAAACGCTAAAATGCCCTCGTAACAGACAAGAGCTCTATAAGTTATTTTTAAAAAGAAAATAAAAAAGAGAACAACCTATCCTTTTTCGATTTCATGGAAATCAGGAAGATGACAACAGCTAACAGGCAAGAAGAGGGAGAGATGAAAAATCAGTCCTAATATGCGCCTGCCATTGGATTTCCTGGAAATACCTTCTAAGAATTGTTAAGAGTGAATGATTGTAGTCTTTGTTTTAGGTGCAGACTGCTGAGTATAAAGACCAGTTAGATCAGTGGGAAACATCATACTTGAGTGGGCAGGATCACAACGATCGTATTTCAACTACAATCATCGGTGAGTACACATGGGGATTCAAGAATACATCACCCAACCAGCAATCAGGAATAGCTTCTTAATCAAGGCGTCCGGTTGGAGCCATCAGTCCTCAAACTAGGCAACTACTACTTCAGTAAAATAGTTGACTGCATTAACCACAATGACACTGGAGGGTATTGGGGGAGGTGAAGTGTCTAGACCTCGAACTGTTACATTTTCATGTGGAATTGGGGCTTAATTATAGGCGATGTGGATTGAGGGCACCCCTTCGATTGTGCGATTGCAGCAGAGGGTCAAATATATTAATGAATTACTAAGAGCACCAGTTTACCCATTCATCTTATTATTGTAAAATCATAGTTTCTAGTCTCTAGTTCTGCTTCTGTTCTGTCTAATACAACTATGTAATGTGTTTGTCCATGCCTTTGCTGCATTTTGTTTGTGATTTAAGGCACAACACCCCTGTTTCAATGTGGCTCCACGCATTTACCATTATTTATATAGAGAAAAGGTCTTTGAATTATTTCATGCCTTCAACAGATAAGTTGTAAGCCATGACATGTCAGGAGTATCTTTGCATCTGTGTTAATACTGATTCATGAGATTGTATCCAGGTTGATGATATCGACCCACAATAATATTGCATCTTCTACACTGCCGACCACTGCTTCGTCAAGGTGAGCAGATAATTACTATTCTCACACATATATATAAAGTTACATAGGCTTACTACATAGTACCCTTGTCTCTTCGACGAAATCAGTGTAGCCACAAGCTAACAAATATCTCAGTCACTCTCACCATGCAAAAACTTTGGATGAGGTTATTCACCTTTATCCTGGGAAGAAGTGGAAACAGTGCTGATATCATGAATGGCAGACAAAATGAACCAGCTCTTACTGCACAAAAATTAAGATTGAGAGATATCTGCTGAAACTCAAAACTTAGTTGATTCATTGAAACACGTTGTAAATTTTAAATTCCTTTATTTCTCTATTAGGTACTGAACCAGACATCCACGCTCACGGTGTACTGTTCTCATCAGCAGCAGGGCAAACACTCGCTCTCACATGAAACTTTTTCTATATTGGGGGCTCTGTTTGTGTCTCGGGTCTGATGGCTGCTGTTCCAACTGTTTGTACAGGTCCCTAAGCCCTTTAATCTCCTCTAGAACCTTCTGGGCTTGGCTCCAGCTAGAAGTGGCCTCCTCAAGTAGCCGTTCCGTCTCCTGCAAGATGCTTTCACAATCTGGCTTGGAGGAGTTCTCCTTTGTCTTTCTCCTACCCTCCCTGCATGTCTGTGTCTCCGTCAGCAGCCTCTGAGTTTTTTCCATTTTGAGTGCAATGAGTTCCTGTATCCGTGAAAGCTGCCCAGCCTCTGTGGTGTTGAGGTGGGCCTCAACACTCTTTCTCAGCACTGCTCTGTGGGCAGAGTCCGAGCGAGAAAGGATTTCCTCTAAGGAAGCACATTTGTTCTTCTCAGAGTACGAGAGCTTTTTGGGCACCTGAGGGGTATAGGTGGTCCCCTTGTCTGTGGAGTCACTGTTCTGTAAGCGCCTTTCCCAGGAAACTGGCTCTCTCCTTGGAAGACTGGATGACCGGTCCTGTTCCAGTGGGCGCACGTTCTCGGAATCAGACCGGCGCCGAGTGGAGGCCAGCTGGGCCACAGATTTATCCAGATCCACGCGGAAACTCTCCTCGCAGGTCCCGTGGTCCTCTGAAGTGGCATCCTCCTCTTGGATAAGGTCTAAGGTCAACATTCCATCAGAGTTTGAGGTAGATGCCTATACATAAACAAATAAAGAGAAATGTAATTTATATTGAGGAGCAGCGGAGAATGTCATATACACATTTCAAAAAGAAAAGGCATCTCAGCCTGTACAATTTCCATCAATTGCTAGCGAGGGAGGCACTTGAAAGCCTAATTAAGGTTTTGGCAATCAACAAATTAACTGTATTGCCCTTGTGACGTATGGAAAATGAATAAAGAAGGAATGAAACCTTATTTAGAAATGTGCACAATCACTTTACATTGGAAGTCCATACATCCTTTTTTATACACCTTTTACAATATACCCTTCTAATAGAGCCATTTCTTTATGTATTTATTTCTTATGTAGGGTTCGCACAGTTACAGCTCCGAACCTAATAGCAGCAAAAGTATTAAGAGGTGGAGGCTGTGTGCTGATGCATTGTGGGTTTCTGGGTATGTGACCTTAAGCCATGGGTACTCACAGACATTTCGCCAGGGGCCAAAAAGTTTGCTCAGTGGTATGACTGAGGGCTGCACTGATGCCAGCAAGAGGGTAGAGGGGGAGTAAGACAAGTGAAGCATGTTCATCTATTGGATGAACTGATCTAAATAATGTGGAGCCAGAAAACCTGGGATTAATGCTGGCTTCCCCACTTTACCAAATGTTGCAGTCCTAGGCAGTTGTTTTATTTCCCTTTCTCTCCTTATTCATTATCACAAACAAGAGGACCTCAAAATGTATGACTTCAGGATGTGCACTGTATGAAACCTTCCCAGGTATTTCACTTAATACTCTATAATGTTGTTCATGTATAATAGCAACCCAGGCCACCCAAAAGGTGCACATAACAACTGACTTGACTTTTAGTTCACTATTGTCATTGTTGTCAGGGTGAAGGGGAAAGCATGAATGTTTGAAAATTATAACTTAAAATAATTTGTAATGCACTAATATAATCTGATTTACAAAATTGAAACACTTCTGTATGTTAATGTAGTACAGTTTATTGAATTTTTAAGAGACTTTATAATAATTTTACAGATTTGTGGCAAAATATCTTTGCAAATGTATGTGTTCCTAAAGTTAAGGAGTGCAGAACATCCTAGTCACTTCCTTTCTTTAATTAAAATTAACCTTTAAATGATTGCCCATTTATTTACCTTATTTTTAATGTTATTGGTGAGTTGAATAAACAGCAGCCTCCAGGGCTCTACTTTGATGATCACTGCCTTAAGCCATTCTGTCACACTCGGTTGTAGAACAAAGACCTTAACAAAATAAATTTGCAATATTCTGATCCCAACACTAGATGGCAGGTGAGTGAACAGCCTGTGATCTAGAAAACCACGTCACAAAAAGGTAAATGCTGCACCTATGCATTTTGGTTGACGGTAGGCAAACGTTTAGAAGTGCTATTTAAGGCTGTGCCTAAGTGGGTTTCTTCTGGTTTTCATCAGCTATGATGCCAAGCAATATCCTACTCACATTTGGAAGCTCCTATAACGTGCTTCTTGTGCACGTCTTATTTCTTGAATATTAACTTTAAATTGAATCTAAGTACCACAAAATCCCCTGCTCATCCAAAAACTACACTTGGGACTGTATTTGCAGCCTGGCACCCCGTTCTTTCAGGAGAAGACAATAACCACCCTTTGTACAAATGGCACTCACTGGTTCTCACACACTCTCAGAGGTAACTTGTCTTTTTGTGAGCACTTCCCCCACTCTAGCCGAAGTCGTTTTCGTCTCTTCCCCCTTGTAATCCTATATGTCCCTAGCCCAGGTCTATGTACCACGACTCTCAGTGAGTTGTCTTACAGTGCCTACAAACACCGGGTTCCCTGTGCTGCACTCATCTGGAGGAAAAGGGAAACCGAAATTCAGGAAGCTATGCTGAAAAGGTTAATCAATTAATGGAATAATCAGACGAGGCAAGTGCCAGCCCAGGATTGATAGTGTATAAACAGCACCACAAGCACTTCTTTAAGACATCTGAAAACACCATATAGCAACCAGGTGTGATAGTATATATCATTGCCCCTAGAAAACCCACCCACCCAGCTCATCCTCTTTTGAGTATCTGTAGTCCAAATCTGTCAAATTGAGTATAGAATCATGTCGGTTTGAGGGCTGGTGGCAAAGTAGGGAGGCATCAATCCTTGCCTGACCCCCATCACAATCTGATGCCACCCGCAAAAGCATTGGTGAGGCTTATGGGGAGGCGCTGTGAAGTAATTAAGGATCCTTGTACTCTAAGGCCCAGCACAAGCTCTGCAAAATGATAAGAACAGGGTAGGAGCAGTCTGAAATTGCTTCTTTCTGCTCGCTAAAGGTAGAGGACCGATAGGAGAAAGATGCGACAAAGTGCCTGCTTCTATTAGAGCCTTAGAACCAGCCATAGCGCGCTCTTTCTACCGGCCATTAAAGGCCCGCTACCGCGTTAAAGGCCCGAGCCGAAGGCGAGGGCCTTTAACAAGGGAGAGGGCCTTCAATGGCCGGTAGAGCCCGCTACGGCGGGTTCTAAGGCTATTAGAACATTCGGACACTCGGGCAGAATGTTCTATTAAATAAAACAAATTCCCCTCGGGCTCCGTGAGTCTTTGTTCACAGCTCTTGCTGTGAACAAAGAGAACATTGGAATGTTGGCTCCGGGCTTTTACCGGGCAGTAATTAAGACTTAACAAAGGTAAATAGCCTGTTTCTAAGTGTTCCCATATCTATAATAAAAGGCACCTGGGGTACAACTTACAAATCAGAGCAGAATAAACTGATATCACCACCACTCTTCTGTTACGAGTCAGAGCTTCACCTCTGAGATAATACAATGTTCCATGTCCTTCATCACCAGACAATATGATCTTTGGCTGTGTCAAACCGACAGGGAGTCTAAAGATTCACTGTTACACCATTAGCGTGGCAGAAAGCTGACTTGCAGCGATTGTAAGACGATAAATAGTACTCAACAAGAAAACAAAATCCCTAAATAACTTAGTAGTACTCCAGATCACTGTTCGATGTTTGTATTAGTTGTCCTTTCATCTTTGCCTCCTCTCCATCCTAACATATCGGAAAGACTGCTGCAGAAGGACTAGGGTTCTCAAAAGGGAGAGCAAGGATTACAATTTCTTCTTTTTTCAATACCTTGCTTTTTATCAAGTTCCTTTATACTTCATACCCACTAGTCCTGCAATTACCTTCTATGTCAAAGGCTGCTGTGATCAAGGTAGCAGCCTTGTTTTCTCAAGACGTCTAAGACATCTCCTCTTGGACTTGCGCCTTAGGGACCTTTTTAAAGTGGTTTGCAAAAGAGATTATTAGATGCAAGGACAAGGGACTAAGAAGATCATTTAGAGTTTGGCAGAGAGGTATCAATGCTATCAATTGACTGTGCTCCTGTCCCCAACAAAATTGCAGTTCACCCTCTCTTTTACTCTTGACCTGGTGGCCCATCCATCAGTCTGCTGCCAGAACACAGTGGTGATGCACCCGCTCTCTAAGGCATGGTAACTGTCACTTCTTTACCATACTAAGAACCAGCAAGAGAAGCATGTAGGTCCCTAATAGGGGAAATGTCTAATCGCCCCTATGTGCAGGGAGAAAACCTCAGCACATTAGCACCAATACATTTGTGTTTTCTGAACTTCCTCTCTGACAGTTTGGCTCACAGACCAAAACACTTTCCAGAGTGAGCACATCAAACATGGCACCAACTTGGCAAAGGGTTACTGCCTTCAATGGAGCCACAATAGCAGCCGCTCCATTGAAGGCACAGAGATTCCTGCCAGGCGGGTAGGGATCTTAAATCCGGAAGGCAGTCCTCCTCTAGGGGAGTGGAAGCCACAGCCTCCAATGATCTTTCAGGTCAACAGGCTGATGGCCAAACTGTAAGTGAAGCCCTGAATCCCTATCTGGATACCCTATGAATGACTGCTGGATAGTGTTCTTTTAACTAAATGATCACCACTTTTAAAGGTGACCGACCTTAGTTACATTTGATGTAGTACCCCCTTGATCAATGTTAAATCATTCGAACTTCCAGGGCCTTCCTAAGAATTCCATAAATAATTGCCCTGCATGTGCCAGCAATAAATAAAGCAGAGTGTTCAACTGGCATTTCTACTTGGCCTCACAATCCAATAACCATTGCATCTACTAACAAAACCGTAATTGATAGAGGTATGAGGATTGGATTCCGTTTAAACGCGTCATTCTAATCCTGCTGCCTAATTGAACAGATGAGGGTAATGAGTACAGCACAACCCATTGAAAACAATTGTCAGTCATAGAAGCTCTTTTGACAAATACGGAGTAGACTGAGGGTTGAGTAAGTTGTGATTTTGAGTCCATATGTGCATCAGTGGTTTCGAGGTCCTTGAAAGACTAGGCTGGTTTGCAGTAAGAGAAAGGAGAGGCAAGAAGATAAGGTGGGATGAAATTCGATTCTCAACTTGTGTAGTTTGGTTTCATTCTCAACAGACATTGGTAAGTTGACAGGTCTGACATTGGCTGACAGCCCTTTTGGCTTTTCCAGTGCTTGTTTTGCCATTGTTTTTGTAAAAATGTATTTTATTTTGTGGATCTGCGAGGTCCCAAACATCAAAACAACATAAACATTGGCTAAAATAAAATACAAAATGTGTTCTCAAAAGGCGCACGTTCTCATAGTAGTTCCTTGCATTTCTATGCAGATATGCTTATTGCGAAAGAGCAGAATGCCCTCACTCACAGCAATGTCAACCAATGCCAGACCTATTGTCCCATGCTGTATTTTCCAATGGGCGAAAGAAATATGTGAATGACACAAGACAGACCAATGTATTTATATATATTTTTTAATAAAATCAAAATGTCTTGGCTAATACCTGCCCTATCCATTATAGCTGCCTGCATGAAGGTAGGAGTCTTTCTTGGTCAACTTCCAGGTTCAGCAGAAAAAAATATATACTCTTCCTATTGCCTGCTTTTTTGCAATTGCTTGGTGTGTACGTCCTTCCACTATCCTCTCCCTGACAGTCAAGGCAGCAAGGACAGAAAGTAGTAGAGTGGCAGGGTTGTTGGATGACTATGGCAGATTAAATTGGAACAGCTGCTGTTGTATGTGCAAGTGGAACTGTCAAGGGATCCTCCGAGCGTATCTACAATAACTACTCAGGTGCTGTCGCAGGGTTGCTTTTAACGCTCAAAATCCCTGGTTCCACCACACTGGATGCCCAGTCCTTGAGCGTCACACTCTCTTTCTTGCTTAGAAAATAAAAGTTCCTTAGGCACTGCCAACTCACAACGTTTTGGAGCAAGTAGCAGTGGATTTGGACGTTCATGGGCCTTGTGGTGCCTAGGAATGGGCCCAAACAGTTTTTATTTCGAGTTCCAGCCATTTCTGTATGTTTCTCATTTGGAGTATCTCACTTTAGTGTCTGGGTGCCCTAGCTTTGTTTTATCCCTTTGGCTGCCAAGTATAGTCTGTCCCCAGGGCAGCAATTGGCAAGTCCACTTCTCAGAAGACAGGTAACCCCCTTCAGACTGATCGGTTCAGCGAGTCACTAATGCTAGCCTCCTCTGTTCTGTTTATACCACAGGATGACATCCTGGGTTAATATTTACAAACAATGTAGATTGATGTGAACAATGAGTAGTAGTTTTTGTTAATTTCTAAGTGACATTATTCCTGCATCTAATCACAAATATATTGTACTGTAGTAAACGTCTTAGAACATCCAAGTCTTAAGGCCTCCGCTGGAAGAATAGAGATATGGTTTATTTTGATTGTGGCCAACCTCAGACAGCTATGGAGCATTGCTACTCGCTTTCCCTTTTAAACCAAATTGTTAGGAGATTAAAAGTAATTCAAGCATGCATATCTGCCTGGCATACATTTAATTACATTGCAGCTGAGACTTGCTACACTTCATGTCTTTGTATTTTTCTTGACGAAGACCGGGCGAAAACATTATTTGATTGGAAACGTTGATAATCTAACCTTTTGGGTCGTCCGCCTTTATATAAGAAGCCTTTGGGAAGTCGATGTCCGTGTACATTTAAATCAGAAGCTTAAACCTGGGGCGATATATCTCCTGTATAGTGACGAAAAACAAAACAAGGTGTCTAAAAACTATCCGTGTGATGGACTCGGAAAGATGGCGCGAGCCTGGCTGAGAGAAGTAAGAAGCAGCATTAAGATCAATACTGGGCTCCATCGCTTACCTGGCCAGCGGGGAGTTTTCATTCACCCGCCAGCACAGGAAGAGGACTTACACTGCAAGACTGCTTGATTTTGCTCAGGATTCAGCTGAGAGTAAACGTATGGAATGTTTTTTATTCATAATTTATATAGAAAATATATGATTTAAAATGCATGGGAAGAATACATGTATGAATGTCCAGAACAAGCTAGTCTAGAAAACGTTTTTTGCACCGAAATGTGTTGACAGGGAGTTGACTTCATAATCTGCCAGCACTGAATGACTGTATATGAGAAATAAATACATGATTGTACAGTGACATTAATTGGTAGATATGTATAAGTTGTACTGCAAGTATTTTAGCCTAGTTTTAAATTATTTTCCGTCACTGTGATGTTTGATTCTTATGGTGCTCGATACATATGTAAAATAACTCAAAAGAGGGTTTTTATTATAATAATTATAAATATATATTTTTATATGATACCCATACGTTAACATACGGAACATACAGTGTTCATATAATTTTCTAAAAGCACAGACGAAGAGTATGTGTGTAAAAGTGAATTTGTGTGCTTAGTACAGATTTTAACCTAATGGAGCATTTTCTTTAGTTTTGGTTTACAACCCTGTGCACTTGGTTAGTTGGATACCTCTCATTGACTACTCAAGATCTGAAGTAAGTCAAGACCATTGGATTTTACTAACAGTATGTACAGAACATACTTACTTAAAGGGGCTTTCTGCCAGCCCTCTTCTTCTATTGGTCCGTTGTTGCATCATTCACATTTTCTTCTGCCCACTAAAGCATACAGCATGGGGCAGTGTGCCAGGCACCTCAGCTACAGGCTAACTTGAGTGATGGCATTCTGCTCTTCCACAGGAAGTGTTTCTCTTCAGTGCCTCAGGCTACTACGGCAACATTTGCTTTTTGACACCCAAAAATATTTTTTTCTTTTAGCCAGTATTGTTTTATATTGTGGGGCCCAACTGTTCCCACTAGCAACAATGTTTTACAAAAACTATGAGCCTGATTACGACTTTGGAGGGGATTACTCCGTCCCAAATGTGATGGATGTCCCGCCCGCCGAATTACGAGTTCCATAGGATATAATGGACTCGTAATTGGGCGGGATATCCGCCACATTTGGGATGGAGTAATACCCTCAAATCGTAATCCAGCTCTATGACAGAACAGAACAAGGATTAACAAACCCAAAAGACTGGCGGCTATCTTGGCAGGTTGTGAATCTTTCTTGTCTGTCTCTTGATATATTTATTTGTAAAATAACGTGTGTAGTTGTGTTTCAGAGACCCTTGTCTCTGATTTTATGTTAAATGCAAAGCATGCTGACACCCTCCAGGTAAACAGCAGCGCGATCCAAGATTAAAGCATAAAAAAATTATAAGCATGATTTTGACTTCAGTTTTCCATCAGCGAGGCTGCAGTAGAAAGGTCCACCAGCGAACTCTGTAAAATACTTGTAAAAGGCCTGCAGAGGCACATTGAGCAATATAAGCCTTCTGACAAATTGCAAATCATTCATGCTTAAGGAAACGAGCTTTTACCCTAACATAACGTTCTGCAAGAGCAGTTTAAAGCAGAGGCAAGGGACAATTAATTAGGAAGCACTATAAAATCACTAATGCATTTTAAACAAGGTGGATACGAAGGAAAGTACGTCCTCCCCTGCACACTGATCTTCAGTCTTAATGCATCAGCTCTGTGAATATCTTGCACCTAGTATGTCATATCTATGCGAACAGCCATTTAAGCCTCTCCGAAATATTAGAGCTGGAAATAAGAAAGAGAAGGGCCAGACAGACTTAGGAAAATGAGTGGCAGTAGAGACAAAACAGATGACTTATTGTCCTTTACCTACCATTAAAGACACAAACTACCTTCCCGTTGCAGTTTTCTACACCTTAACCTTCATATGCCCGATTACGAGTTTGGAAGAATACTGTGCACCAGTTACAGGAGACTGGAATTACGGATACTGGCTGGAAGCTCCGCATGGAATTTCTTCAATTATCAGTCAGACCACTTGTAATAGGGAATAACTGTACGGACCAGGAATAATTATAGGATGGATTTCTGTACGGTTTCCCCAGTTCCAAGGGAGTTAACATAGATACTTACCTCCAGCTCTAGGCAGGTAGTGATGTTTGCAGGACCTCTTGGTGGGGGGGAGATGGAGGGGAGAAATGCAGGGGTGAATGTTGTCTGGCAGGCGCAAAATTATATTTGGGGGCAGACGAAAGGACCCAGGCTGCAATGCTTCCCTTTTCATATGTGAGCCAGATTTTCCAGTAGGCGCAATCAGCCACTGTGTTCCCACACCTGAAAAATCATTTAACATTGTGCATCAAAGCACACATCTTTTCCACACAGGTCCTAAACAGGACTAGAATGTCAAAAGTACTTCCACACACCCATAAAGGCTTAAATCTCCTTGCATACCTACTGCACGCATGCCGAATATCAAAATGGCTCAGCTGTTTACTTCAAATAAACTGAATATCTAGGCATATTGGTATATGGAATCAATGTACACAAGTACACTAATGTGCCTACCACAAACGAGCAGCAGACAAATGAAACCTCCAGGGAGCAAACAGCCCCCGAAACGCCTGTTACGTTTGCTTAAAGGATGGAGAAATTCGACAAAACTCTGCCTCTAATTAAAGTGTGTTTAATTTGTCTGTCTGGTATGCATGTTAAAATTACCTACAGGATATACCTCAAAAGAGCAGATAAACATGTAAAGGCGACCATTCCCTTCTTTACCAAGAACACGCCTAACCAGCAGCGGCGGTCTGCAGGTTTTAAATATGGTGGGGCACGATGGTGCCAAAGTCACCATAAATGCAGCCCCCCCGGCGTCCACGAGCAGGAATGGAAGGACTTCCCTTCCTGCTCAGAGGAACGGGATTCCAACCAATCCTGGAGCTGCTCTCATACTGTTTTCAATATGAGAGCAGCTCCAGGATTGGTGGGAGCAGTTTAAGCCAGCACTCATTTTGAGGATGGGGGCCTGTGCCAGCAATCCTCCAGCTGTTTGACAGCCCTAGGATTGCTGGGTCTACAATGTGCATGTTGGGCTGGCCGTAGCTAGACAGCCGGCCGACCCATCATGTGCACTGTAAGAGGCAGCAGTCATCCTGCACTTGCTGGGTGCAGCCCCCCCCCAAGCCCTCATGCTTGCAATGTACACAGTGTTCACATGAGGGCAAAATAAAATGGCATTACTATGCCATTTTATTTATTTGTTTGCCTGCTGTGTTCGCAGCAGGCGGTGCAATGCTCCTCCACTTCATAGGAGGAATAGCCCCTGCCAACCAGAGATATACTACTGTCACATCACATTCAAACAGCTAAAAGACCTGTATTGGTTGCATACTTATTCCATTCATAGGTGATTCAAATGCCTGAAGCATTGAAAGTCTAGGGGCCTAATTTAAAGTTGGGTGGTAAAGTAGAATGAGTTAAATCTGCCATCTGCTCAATTGTCTCTGACATAATTACTGGTGCAATGCTCCAATATTATGAAGGTAACTACGCCAATGGTGGGTTTGTTGCAAATTCCCAGAAATCAGCAGTAATATTACTGCCCACCTTTAAATCAGACCTTGATTATTAAGGTGTTAAAAGGACCAAAATACCTCTGGTTTGATCTTTTAATACTGCATGATCAATATGTATGGTTAATTTATCAAGGCACCAGCGCTATCAATCAAATATTTACAAATGTAACAGGCTAAAACCCCAGTGATCCTGAACATCTATTTTCTGGTGATATGTTTGTAAATGATATCTAGAATACCATATATTAGACAATATTTTTGTATATGATATTGTGACATACAACCCTTCTAGCATGTGCTTGTCCGACCATGGGCTAATACACTATTACACCTTCAGATCGATAGCTTATTATTCAATTTTCTCTTTGGCGTTTGCCCCTCCATGGATTGTAGTAATTGCACAAGACTACCGACAGCCCAGTGTATGTTGCTAATTGAAATGTTAAAGTAAGACATCATAAGGCCTGCTCAATGTTTACCGTCAGACGCCCTCTAACTTAAAAAATAAATCATGGATTAGAAAGAGGAAGGGAAGAGAGGGGGTGTGAATGGCGGTAAGAGTTGAGTTAAAATAGTTATATGACCAATAGTGGAAAGGTGTGAAAAAGGTGAATGACAGAAAGGAAACCAAAGACATACAGGTAAGGTTAGATGAGTATATGATGGCGTATAAAAAAATCCAGAAAAAGCAAAATATATGTCCAAAATTAGATGACTGGGAATAAAGACTCGTATACAATGTAGTTTTATTTAAAAATATCACCACTTGCTCTGTAAAATCACCTGTACTCCTGAATTATAAATGGCCCGTTATCCTCTTAATATCCTCCAAGCGTACTAAGTTAGAAGAGTTCCCAGATCGGGACAGCAAACCTGATGGGTTGATTTCCCGTCTTGGCATTGATCATGTAGTGCATCAGATTACTTTCTGGGCCCTCACCTAACTACTGACTTCCATTTTTATTGTCATAATAGGCATCGAATACTAAAATTTGAACAACAGCGTTATTAGATTTCCAATATAATAGAAAAACGTAATACTTCATCTGTCCTTCTCTGAGCTGCCCCGTCCTTGGTTGCGTTAAACTACTGTTAAAAAATGGATTCCAAAATTAACGACCATGCATTCTGGGAGTGTCTGGTCCAGGTGTATCTAGCGTTTATTCATAAGTACCAGTTCCAAACCATATGTTCAAGATGCCCACATGGGATACATCCACATAACTGAATCTAAACCTGAAATATTGTCAGTCATTAGTTACATATTTTTTAAAATCTGCCCATCGTAGAATGACTTTAGCCAACCCTAGTCTAAACGTAAGTCTGGTCTGTTTTCTTTAAAAAAACAACACTGTGTTACTGCTTCCGTGGAGACCCCAATGCAGGTGGATCCATTACACTGAACAGTGAGGTAACTCCTTTAATGCATTCTGGGCTGGTAGGGAACTTGCTTGCCTTCCAGTGATGTCCATTATGCACTAATACTGTTGCAGTGGCAAACCCAGTTTAGCAAAATGTTACACTACTTACCACAGCCATGAGATGACCCCTTGTCGGAGGGCGACGGGAATGTTGGATTTTAGCTCTGTCACGAGTGAGGTGGGCAAGAAAGCTATCCTCCTCCACAGTGACCTGGAAAGAAAGAAATACATAATGAAAGACTCTTTAGACACACTGATCTACAAATAGAAGACAAACACCAGCTTACTATCAGAGTATCAAGGCCTCAACGTGACAAAATACTGTGGCAAAAATCAGGGACAGCTATTCTGCAGTGGCGGAGGGGCGTTGCTCCCCTGGATGAGCCAGCAGATGAAAAATAAAACAATAGCTTGCTATAGTTTTATTTTTCATTTTTCATCTGCTGGCTCAGCCAGCAGGGAAGGGCAGGGCTGGGCCACGGGGAGGTGGGATAGTGCACTAAGTGTGCAAGTGTACATGTGCACTTAGGTTTCTCCAACCCGGCTGTATACACAGCTGGGCTGGAGAAACAGCACAGACCACAGCCTAGTGTCTCCGCTCAGACCAACCCTGACGCTGCTTACATGCTATGTTTAGTATGTAAGCAGCGGCAGGGTTGCTCGGGGGAGCCTGGAGCCTGTCACTGGGACACCACAAGAGGAGCGAGCAGCAGGAGAAGGCGATGGAAGAGGGGTGGCGGCAGGTAAGTGTTTTTTAATGTTTCCCCATTCGCTCGTTCCCTCCCCCATGTCACTCCCCCCAATCCCACACCCTTCCCCCTTCACCCCGACTCTCTCCTTGGAATATATGGCGGCCCCCACTGGTAAGAATATCATAAAAAAGAACATAACGAAGGTTAGAATATGCAGCTTAGTTTAGATTTACTGTTCTTAAGTTTGCATCGCTGTACCTTGACAAGATATATATTGTCAGGCTACATCGATGTTGAGTTAAATATTGTAAACGTATACTAACTCATAAGTACTTACCACCAAAATATTCTGATAGTCATTATTTGTGGCACTTTTTTGGTAAATTTACATGTTTGTCCTCGATATTCTGACATACATCCATTAGAAAGGCCTCTTGAGGATGATCGGCTATGTAGACCACTGTTTTCTACAAACCACTCCCATAAGTAAAAATAATACATTTAAATAAGCAATACTACATGCTAATAGCTATTAAAGAACACGTATGCAGATCAAAGGCTGGAACATTTGAATAGTTTTCTGTGCACGTTCCTGGTTGATAGAACTTGATCACATCCTGACTTCATTGGAGTGGGCCACCCAATATAGCTGTTTTTTTCCTCACCATGACAAATTCACAAATATCTTAGCATCGCAACACCACTCCATGCTCCTTTTTGGCAATAACTTCAAATCCCTATCCTTGGCTGTGCACCACACGCTTTGAACGCCTCTGGATATGTCACTTAGAAACAGAAATTCCCAACAGATGAGGGTTAAAAGCCCCATCGAGTCTGCTCTACACTTTCCCACTTTCTGAAACTCACACAAAATGAGACTGAAAGCTATTTCCTACCATTAATTCCTTTGTAGCTTGTAGAAAGAGCAGGATTTTGTAAACACTACTAAAAATACCAAAAATCTACACATTTAATGCTATGCTAAATTCTGCAAAATTTTGCAGTCATGACATTTCACAGAAGTTTGCTACAAGGAAGACTGGTTAGATATGACAATATTTTGTAGGAGACTTTTTCTGTCAAGCCACTTCTCTTGCCAATATTTCGCTTGTCTTTTAAATGCAGGGGTAGACACTTGCGATCTGGTTTTATGGAAGACACTGTTAAATTTTGTTTTGTGAAGTTTAACATAACTTCTCATAATTTTCAAGAAACTAAATTTTGCGGTTTCATGCAGACCTAAAGACAGACTGTTTTCCAAGTTGCAAATGCACTTGCTCCCGTAATTGTTAGTAGAAGATGTTCATAATACACATGCCAGTAATGCAAAGCCAGTAAGTCTCAACTTTGGGACCTACTGACTTTGACAGTGATATTTGGTGATGCTGAACAGCATTGGAGAAAAGCAAGAACAGAAAGAAGAGTATGGATGAGAGAGAGCAACAAGGAGCTTGCAGGAGAGAGAAGCACACTAGGAAAACATTTGGAAAACACATGCATTGTCATGGATGGCCTAAACAAAACAATAAATTATTTCGCTAAAAGTGAGCAGAGGATGAATGCAAGTAAAAAGGCTGAGGTGGGATAAATACAAAATTTACAAGCTAAGCAATCATATCAGAAGCAAGCAAATTAGAATGACAATAAAGTCAACCAATATGAAGCAATGGCAGGCTTTAATCCCTTGGTAGGTTTTTGGTAAGCTGACAATAGGTATTTTTATTGACAGCTACATTTTAAAAAGTTGTGAGAACCTGAAGTTTTTTTTGTAGAACTTTTGTTACCATTGTAGACTACGGTTCTCTACCTCTTCAGAAGCATGACAAACTTGCACGTGTTTCTACAAACACACAACTAAAATACTATACATAGCTCAAGTGAATGGCAGGAGCCTGGAAGCGGAGCACCATGAGAATTATAACTTGCCACTCAAAGGACTTGGAGTTGTGTAGTGATGCGTGCCCTAAAGTGCAGATATTGTTCCTGCACAGCACCAGTGTATCGAAGTGGCATCAGAAGACTAGTTAAAACTGCATTTACTTAAGGATGGGCCTTTGGCCATGGCTCGGGTTTTTACACCCAACCACTTTTCACAGATTAGCAGCCACCACAGCATTTTTGCCTGTCCTTAGGAAAGTGTTTTATGGTTTGCCGAAATGTAAATATATGTTGGGAATATTCCAGGATGCTCTTACTTTTATATTTTTAGGCCCCATTTCTACCCCAGTTGCTACTGTTAATTCAGTGTAACACCATTTATGTACAGAAATGCATCCCTGCATCTTGATGATTTTGCCAATGTACACATCAGATTATGAAGCCAGATGTATTATTATTATTATTTATTATTCTGTTTATACGTAAGGAGCCAATAAGTCTCCTTTAACAATGCCAGTGCCACACTATTGCATTTGCAAAAGCATATTTGTAACATATTGTTTTAAAAAAGGGGGAAATAAAAAAGCTCTTTAAAGTACTGGAGAAAAAGCAAACACAAAACTTGTGGTATCTCAAAACTGTACATTGAGTTCAATATTTTCAATCTTTATAAATGGTGTGGTTTATTTTTAAAATGCTTTTAACTTTGGAAACTCGCAACAGAAGTAAAAAAGAGTGCAGCAATTTAATGGAAAATGCTTGTCAATATCTCATTTAGTTTCAATATGACTCAGCACTTAAACAACTGCTCAACCTTTTAGTCCACTGCAATAGGCCTGGGAGGAAATGTATGGGCATACTTTTCAGTCATGCAATTTACACCTTCTGCCGACTGTGTGCAGCCAGTCAGTCCCTTCATCAGCACCATAAAAGACTTCGGGGATCATTATGAGTTTGGCAGGCAGAAAAGGGTGCCCGCCAAACTCTGGTAGTCAGTTTCTTGCCAGTGCGGCTACCTTTCCGCGGGCCCCATTACGAGTTCCCCGCTGGCTCGGCGGGCGGAAACACAAAGCGGGCAACAGCCCACAACGTTGACGACGGCTCATAATTAATCGGCAGCAATGTTGCGGTGCGTAGGGCGCAATAGCACCAGTCACGCTTGTCACTGTCTGCAATGCAGATAGTGAAAAGCGAGACAGGGCTGTCCATGGGGACCGCTGCACTGCCCATGCCAAGTGCACCCCGTCTCCGTCAGCTTTTATGTGGCAGTGCTACCGGCATGCAAAAGCTGGTGGAGAGGGGACTCGTAATCCCCAGGGTGGTGCTGAATGCAGTACTGCCCTGGCAAACTAGAACCGCCAGCACCGCCAGCCCCTCCTGTGTAGAGGAATCGGCAGTGCTGATGGTCCGACTTTGGCGCTTTTGCCATCGCTTTGGCGGCAGTCAGACCACCACTGTGGCCCTGGTGGGTCATGATGAGGCCCCTTTGTGTGCAACTGACTTTTTATGCAATATGGAGAAATGTACCTCTGCTGTGCTTTTACGCACAAGCTGGGAGAGGTGGGGAGCAGGAGAGTGTCCGGGAGAGGTGAGGGTCAGGTGGCAAGTATTTGAAGGAGGAATCATGGCACGAGGGAGAGAGCAAAAATGCACATGTACTCTCTTGGAGAACTGAATGAAAAAGAAAAAGGTTCCCTGAATGTGAGCAGTGGGGCCTAACAAAGCCCATATGCAGCCTCTGCTGTGTGGTGGGCCTGAGCTTCAGGGGGCCCCTTAGCACAGCACCGGGCCCGAGTGAGTCCAGAGGGTGGCCCCCTCCATGTTCTGTGTAGGGGTGCACTCCAGCTTTGTTATGCCACTGTGTGAGCAGTTGAAAGATGCAAGTCTTCCGGTCAAAGGATGCTGAAGAAAATATGGTAAAGGTGAAGGACAAACACAGGAAGAAGAAGGAAAGTCACTGAATAAGAAGCAAACAAATGAGTGACAAGAAAGCCAACCCGTAGTAAACAGTGAGATGGCACAAAGCCTGTATACATTTTTGGTGTGTCCACAAGAGGTCTTTCAACAACAGGCGCCCAAAAGGCAAGACCTACAAAGGTATGGGCAGAATGGATTTAAATTATGAAGAAAAGCGGAGAGTAAATGACCAAAAGCATGATGAGGAACATGAAAGACAGAAAACAGATGATGAAACTGAGAGCCAGAACGACGGGTAAGAGTTATGTTGTATGTAAAAATTAAGAATATAAATAAGGTGAAGCAAGTAATAGCTGCTATAACATTACGGTAATCTAAACCAACATGTAAGGTGTAACAATCTTAACTGAGTCAAATAAAGAGAAATATAAGTGTGATACTCAAGAAAGGAAAGAAGACAAATTCATGAATGTTTAATAGATTAAAGGGAAGTGAGCAGATAAAGTTACTAATAATTGTTGATGTGGAAAAAACACAAACACTGAAAGCAATTTGAGCAAGAAGAAAGTTGTTTAGAAAGAATCATTGACAAAATATGATTACAAGAGTCTTAGCTGAGGAGGAAAATGGGATAGGAGCAGAAGAAAAATATATCAAAGGGTGAATAAATATAGCTTACGGAGGAAAAAAAGTAATTTCAGTTTTCACAAGGTTCAAGCTAAATAAATGCAACACTAAATCTTCTTTTTCTAAAAACAATCCTTTTTTGGAAATAAAGGCCCATAAATACAAAGGCGCAAAGTGGATTATTGACGCCCGTAAAATGAACAATGAACCAGTCCACCATAACACCATACCAGGGATCTATTGCATATACACAACTAGCCAAGTGAGAGTAGGGCAGTGGAAGCTCCTTCGTTTGGGCGGAGGAGCATCGCCCCCCCGCTAGCAGCGGCATCTGCACAACCTTTACCAGAAAACAATCAAACTTTGTTTATGATTGTTTTCTGGTGAATGGGTCGGGGTTACGGGGTGACGTGCACTGAGGGGGAGTGCTCAGCAATCCCCCTCACTGCGCATGTATGTTTGGCCGGCCGTCTCGGCCCGACCAAACACACATGCGCACAGGGCTCTCTCCAGCCCTGCAACACAGTTGCGGGGCTGAAGAGAGCATGCACAGGGTCCCAGTCTGCCTGGGAGCGTCCACCGTGGGTGCTCCCAGCGAATCCTGACGATGCTCTGAGCAGGGTCAGAATTGGCACAGGGCAGGCTGGGAGCCTGTGCCGGCAGAGCCAGCGAGCAAGCAGCGGAGCAGAGCCTGGCGTCGGAGAAGGTAAGCTTTTTTTTTTTATTTACTATTTATTTCCTCCTGATTTCCCCCCCCCTTGCGCGCCGCCCCGCCCCTTCCGAGCACACGAGCCGCAACTGGAGTAGGGTATAGCATATTTACAGTTAGCAGTGACAATGGGGCAGGGGGGGGGGGGAAATAGGAGAATAAAAGGCTGCTGGAGCATACTTCTAGAAAACACTAACAATGGCAACACCAAGCAGCAACACTGACTTTATATGGAGACCAAGTACATTCAAAGTCTGGCACAATAACCCCTAAATATTCTCAATAAGTTGCATGAGACACCATATTTTGTCTCAGCTTTACATTCTGTAAACCAAAGCACTGGCCTCAAGCAGTAAATCTCAGCTATTCACTGTTTCAATAACACATAAGAGTTATACCTGTTGTATGTTTACTTGAAAGTTCCCATTCATTGTATCACCTATACATAGAGCCTTCATTGCGTCATCCAACCCTGATCCAACCTGAAATCCGTGCCAACGGTACTCATCACCTTATTCTTGATTCAACTACCAGACCTAATCGCTAGCAGGGGAGAGAAAAGTGACCTAAATTTTGTCAGTTACAATAGTTTGGTTGTTTATCCTATAAATCAGTCTGTCACTCCCTGCCATCACCATCAAATCATTGAGCAAACCCTCTTTATAGGGGCCTGAGCCATTCTCAACCGCCTCAGTATGCACATTTTTGCTACTGATGGTGATGTAACAAAACATCCCCTCTAATATGTGCTTAACTCCACTAGCATGTAACATGACCAAGGGAGCTGTCAGTTGGAAGTCCTGACTATAGTTCGAGGACATTTAATTGTCAATGGCAGACAGAAAAGTGGTAGTATGGGCACGATCAGTGTAAGGGTAAACTTAGAAATAGATTTGAGCATTGGCATAGAAATATGAATTAAAACCAAAGGAAGAAATAATATAAGTTAAAGGAATAGTGTACAAAGAAAATAATAATGGACAGAGAACCAAGCCCTGTGGAAGACGTTACAAAAACAGGATGGGAAGAAAATACAGCCACTTTTCAGGCAACACAAAAAAGAGCGATCGGAAAGATAATAACATAAGCATTTAAAACAGTTCTTGAAATACCCAAATCAAAAGCAACTGAAAGATCACAAGGCAGGTCACAAATAGTGGGTGCAAACTGCACACTGACGTTCTGCGACCTGCCAATCATTTTTTGATCCAACCTATCTGCTAATAAGTCACATCACAAAATGTCTGTTTGCAGAGGGTCGCAAGACGACCTGCCTAAAAGGTATCAATTTGGCTGGTCGCTATCTGTGACCAACTGCAGTTAGCTTCAAACACAGTGAAGATGGCCTGCAAGAGAGGCCAGATCACAATTTGTGAAATTCACTCACAAATGGGAAACATTTTCTAAATCAGCTCCTTAAAGGAGCGACTGCTCAATAACAACAATTTCTCATTTGGGAAAACATTAGGGGGAACTGATGGTGATCTTCTGGACCACTGCCTACTCTACCCAAAGCTGCCTGACAAGATGCTCAAAGGGGAAGCTGTCCAGTGGAGACATCTTGCTCTCTGTGAATAACCACTAGCTTTGAGGTGTTAGTACATTTTCAGTGGTGTCTGATAACAATTGCAGTCACCAATCATTCATACAGTTTATAGTGGATTCTAATTTGAAGAGGAAGTTCCCTGTCCTTGCACGTGCCCTGTACAGAGTTCTCAAGGCCAGCATTCCACAGGAGCGAGATTTCAGAGGCTATGGACCAAAATCTCTGAAACTCCACTCTGGAAAAGTCAATTGCATCCTTGAGTTTTCAATGAGTGAAACTGCTGCAAAATTGGGAGGCTGACCAACGGTAAGCGTGACTTTATTCCTAGTGGTGGAATTCACACTAACGAGGTGATACTGTGCTAAGTCTCATGACCTGAGACTTAGCTCTAAAACTTAAAAATCATGGTCAATGAGTGACGTGGTCCAACAAGTGAAATTCATTCCAAATGAGCGATAATATCAAATCAAATCAAATCATTAACATTTATAAAGCGCTCTACTTACCCGTGCGGGTCTCAAGGCGCTAGGGGGAAGGGGGGGTTACTGCTGCTCGAAGAGCCAGGTCTTGAGGAGTCTCCGGAATGCGGAGTGGTCCTGGGTGGTCCTGAGGCTGGTGGGGAGGGTGTTCCAAGTCTTGGCTGCCAGGTAGGAGAAAGACCTCCCACCCGCCGTGGAGCGGCGGATGCGAGGGACGTCAGCGAGCGCGAGGCCGGTGGAACAGAGGAGACGGGTGGGGGCGTAGAAGCTGAGGTGTCGGTTGAGGTATTCAGGTCCCTTGTCGTGGAGGGCTTTGTGTGTGTGGGTGAGAAGTAGGAAGGTGATCCTTTTGCTGACTGGGAGCCAATGCAGGTGTCTCAGGTCTGCGGAGATGTGGCTATTGCGGGCTACGTCGAGGATGAGGCGGGCGGAGGCGTTTTGAATACGTTGCAGACGTTTTTGGAGTTTTGCAGTGGTCCCAGCATAAAGGGTGTTGCCGTAGTCCAGGCGGCTAGTGACTAGGGCGTGGGTCACGGTTTTTCTGGTGTCGGTGGGGATCCAGCAGAAGATCTTGCGGAGCATGCGGAGGGTGAGGAAGCAGGAGGAGGACACGGCGTTGACTTGTTTAGTCATGGTGAGAAGAGGGTCCAAGATGAAGCCGAGGTTGCGGGCGTGGTCTGAGGGGGTCGGTGCGGTGCCAAGGGCCGTGGGCCACCAGGAGTCGTCCCATGCGGTCGGGGTGTTGCCGAGTATGAGGACTTCCGTTTTGTCAGAGTTCAGTTTTAGACGGCTGAGCCTCATCGAATCTGCGACGTCCTTCATGCCATCTTGCAGGTTGGTCTTAGCGCTGGCGGGGTCCTTGGTGAGGGAAAGTATAAGTTGAGTGTCGTCGGCGTAGGAGGTGATGATGATGTTGTGCTTGCGTACGATGTCGGCGAGGGGGCTCATGTAGACATTGAAGAGTGTCGGGCTGAGCGAGGTGCCTTGAGGGACGCCGTAGATGATCTTGGTGGGGTCTGAGGAAAAGGTGGGAGGTAGACTCTTTGAGAGCGGTTGGAGAGGAAGGAGGCGATCCAGTCCAGGGCCAGGCCTTGGATCCCGGTGGAGCGGAGGCGGGTTATTAGGGTGCGGTGACAGACGGTGTCGAAGGCAGCCGAGAGGTCGAGGAGGATGAGGGCGACTGTTTCACCGTTGTCCATCAGGGTTCTGATGTCGTCTGTGACTGAGATGAGGGCAGTTTCAGTGCTGTGGTTGGTACGGAATCCGGATTGTGAAGGGTCGAGAAGGTTGTTGTCTTCCAGGAAGTTGGTAAGCTGTTTGTTGACGGTATTCTCTATTACCTTGGCAGGGAAGGGGAGGAGCGAGATGGGGCGGAAGTTCTTCAGGTCGCTTGGGTCAGCCGTAGGTTTCTTTAGTAGGGCGTTGACTTCGGCGTGTTTCCAGCTTTCGGGGAAGGTAGCAGATGAAAATGAGGAGTTGATGATGGTCTGGAGGTGCGGGCGATGATGTCTTCGGCTTTATTGAAGATGAAGTGAGGGCAGGGGTCCGAGGGGGCGCCGGAGTGGCTAGAGTTCATGGTGGTTTTGGTCTCTTCAGTGTTGATGTGGGTCCAGGCGTTGAGGGTGATGGCAGGGGGTGTGGGTTCGGTGTTGCTTGGCTGGGTCTGGTGTCCGAAGCTGTCATGGAGGTCGGGGATCTTGCGATGGAAGAAGGTGGCGAGGGAGTTGCACAGGTCTTGAGAGGGCGTGATGGCGTTGGCGTTGGGGTTGGAGAACTCTTTAACGATGCTGAAGAGTTCTCTGCTGTTGTGGCTGTTTTTGTCCAGTCTGTCGGTGAAGAAATTCCTTTTGGCTGCGCGGATCAGGTGGTGGTGTTCGCGGGTCGCGTTCTTGAGGGCGGTCATGTTGTCAGCGGTGTGGTCCTTGCACCAGGCTTTCTCGAGGGCGCAACAGGTTTTCTTCGATTCCTTAAGGGTGTCAGAGAACCAGAGAGGTTTTTTGGTGTTGGCCTGTCGATGCGTGCGTCTGAGGGGAGCAAGGTTGTCTGCGCAGTTGGTGATCCAGTTCGTGAGGCTGAGGGCTGCGTCATTGGGGTCGGTGGTGAGGGTAGGTTGGTTGACGGTGAGCGCGGAGAAGAGCTGTTCTTTGGGGATTTTGTTCCACTGTTTGGGAATCAAACCCAACGAGTGTGGTAGTGCTTAAAATTTTGGGTGCCTTGTGCTGAAGGAGTGAATATCAGCACCAAGTTGTATGTGAAGCTGACAAACATTTAGTCAGATTGTTCTAAAATTAGTGCGAGTGTCCTCTTAGATGGGAGATTGTTTTCCTAGAAGTGAAATGTAAAAACTATGAGTGATACTGTAATCCAAGAAGTGAAACTCACACCCAAGGAGTGAGACTTTTCTCGATGGCTTGGATACTCATAACCATTGCATGATGGTACTGCAGAAAGTCTTGAAACTTCAACCCAGAAAAAGTGATGATGCACAAAGGTGACAGACTTGTTTCACATAAGTGAGACTGTTCTCCATGGCTGGAGACTTATATCCTGTGCATGATGAGACTCCACAAAGTCTTGAAACTCGCACTCAGAAAGAGAGACGATGCACAAAAGTGACAGATTTGTTTCTAAGAGAGAGTGTGGTCCACGAAGAGAAAGTTACAAACAACTTGTGAGACTGTGCTCCCTGAGTTTGGACTTGCACCGCACGCTCATTAAGTGAGGCTGTGCTACAGGGACGAATATTCATCCCTCACACACACTGAGTGAGACTGTGCGCCGAGTCATCATTACTGGCACTGTTCTTCTAACTCAGATGCTTTTTCGCCATTCTTTCCTGCTAGTTCTGCTGTGTTTTTTTCTGTGCTAACTTAGCTTCCATCTGTGTTCCTTGGGCTCCTAGCTGGATAACGAATCCTCTTCCTCTAGCAGACGTCTGCTTCTGAAGCGGGACTTTGAAGCAACAGGCGCGGGAAGCAGCCACACAAGAAGCTTTACTCAGTATTTGCTATGATACACAGCTCTTCCTTCATACGGATAGGGAACTTTACAATATCTACCACCAAATGTGAGGTAAAAGTTGAGGGGTGCAAGTATTATCTTATTTCATTCTCTGATAGCGTGGTACTCCACATTTTGGCTTTCAGACCCTGGTCCTCGTCCATGTACTTTTGCAGCATTCATAAATTTGAAGTCGTTGCTGCAAAATGGCCATATTCTCATCTACAGAGGCTGAGGCTCCTACTTAGTTTCTTTACTTACTTCACTGAGACCATATTCCCTTGGTACCGTCTAGTCTTGACTTCTGCAGTGGAATGTGGAAACCTGAAGACTGCAAACCGCCAGTGCCTCCAAAATACTGAGTGCACATGTATTTCTTCCTGGATCAGAGAGTACATTATTGGCGTATCGGTGGTGTGGCGTAAAGGTTCAGGTTCTGTGCCTGCTACATAAAACTCACCTCTGAGTCATACCATTGTTTATGACTGACAAGTTTATGCCTGCAGACAACCACACTTATCCCATTATTACCCTCTGCATAAATGAGTAGGAGATCATTTTGTTTTTGAGATACCCAACTCTGAAGCAAAATTCACGAGCACTTTAAGGCCAGTGAAGATCATGTGGTCATGTAGGTGTGTGATAGTTGTTCAGCATGAACAATGCCTGAAGGCTGAGGGGCTCTGTGCATGGTCAAAGGAAAAGACAGAGCAGCAGATGATTGAAGGGTGGAGCTCGGGTCCGATAGCAGAAGTGCCCTGCTACTACATTTTAATGCGGTGTTCTTTAACGAGGTGTGTAGTCAGCTTTTTCCTACATTGGAGTATAGTTGGAGCGGTCCTGATAGATATGGGAATACCATTCTAGATCATGTGAATTTCAGTGGAGCCATAAAGGTATGGCTTTTCCCTGAGCAACAAAGACATGGCTTTTCCCTTACTGAAAGCATTTCCATATAGTTTAAAGTCCAGGAAACACAGTACCAAGGCCATGGTGGCAACCTTAATGCACCAATCAGTGTAGGTTTGCAGACCGAGGCCTTGGGAAAAGGAGACCAGACGGCACAAGATGCAAGGAGAAAAACAGAGCTCTCACAGTGCAGTGCACTGGCTGTAGGGTTATGCAGCAAACTAATGACCAACATGCGTGGTACAATCGACTTGTTTGTCTTTGTTTTGATTGTGTGACAGCGGCACATGTGCCATCATCTTACTACAGTGAGACAAATGTAAACTTTATGGTCAGGAACGACAAAAAACATTGTGACGCTTGAAGTTTAACCAATCACCAACCTGGGGATTGTCCCTATTTTTCCTATCAAGGTGAGTGAATGCTACAAGTCCTTCGGCACACATATTAACACATCATACTATATAAAAAGAGAGATCCATACTTGGATATAGCCTGACTCCATCAAATATAATCCACTGTGAAACAATTCATTACTCTATTAAAACTTGAAGGTTACGATCCATTATGATACACTCTTAATCTGATAAAAACACAACCAAATACAACATCACCCGACCACTTAGACTCTGGTTACCGAGAATCGCAGAAATGTAAGGGGGCAAAGATTCTGAAAACCGTACCCGACCGTATAGTAGAATTACTCCATATGAATGATTGTAACACAAAGTGATGTTTGGTTACAGAAAAATAACTTTACTCGTCATTCGAACACAAATATCCTGTAGGACATGCAGACCCTTGGGCAAGTATTGGTGCACGTTGTCAGCTTAGCAGTACCATGTGGTTCATTTTTGTCTGTAATACAGCAGGCCAAGACATCCATTTCAGTGTATCTGAGCAGCACAGGAAATTAAAGTCTGGAAGTAACAGGTTATTAAATGTGATAATAACACCAACCAGGCGACTGATTGAAAATCTATTTTAAATATCCATCACTAAAGCAGAATAAGGCCTACAAAGGATTACATGAGAGTGTGCTTTAAAGGGATATGCAGCACTGTTGGAAGGATTACACCCCTGTCACTGGTTTCATAATCGAGCCCAGTCAAAGGGAGCTTAAGTCTTTGACAAGGAATTTAAGGGTCAGACGGCGGGAAAGCGAATTCCTCTTCGGTCTCAAAGATGACTGCTTACCTCATCAAGGATGCGGTTTTTGGCGCGAATAACTGCAGAGTTCAAGGCGTTGATCCAAGACTCTTTTTCTTCTGGGCTCACTGCTAGGAAGATCAGATTGGGAGCCTGAAAAAAAACCCAGAGAGCGTGTAAGTGATATGCCCATGACAGCAGAGCTCATTAAATTAAAGCCAGAGCTCACATTTTCTGGTCCACGGTTTATACAACATTTGATACAGGGGGTTAGCCACTTTTAACTGTTCCCAATCATGGCCGACGAAGGAACCTAAAATGTGGTCAACTGAGGAAGCCAGGTTTACAAGTGAGGTTACCTGGGACTATAGTCAGCAAACCAGACACTAGCCCAGGGCTGTCCAAAACAGTTCCAGGAGGTTGTTTTTTATGCCAAATTTTCTGGATAACACGACTATGGGAATTCGCTCTGATTAGACTTACTATACGTAAATGTATTTTATGTGCATATCCTGAAAATCCTGCCTGTGTACTGGACTGAAGTGAGAGCCACCCGTAAATTAGACCGTACCCCGTATCTTTTTCTTTTTAGATGTGGCTACACACATTCTTAGCGTTCTGCCAGCACAATGTCATCAACACACACAAATGCACAGAGAATGTATGGGCTTTGGGTGACTGCTCTTCAGCGATTGCCTCGTTTGTGCCAATCTGTTCATTTACTGCGTGACTGACCTGTCTGGATGTGATAGCACACTCATACTGACTGCACCAAGGCTAGTCCTACATTTAAATGTATTTGTGCGTCTAAGTGGGATGTTTGCTCCTGAATACATTTTGCCACCTAAAAGTGTTTCAGTGTTCATGTTTATGCAGCATCACTGGTGTTTCTGCACCCAAATGTGATTTTAGCTCTAGATGTGGCAGTGCATCCGGAGTCCTGTCAAAGATGCATCAAGGTCTGTGTTGCAACTAAGTGTGTTTTAATCCATAATGTAATTTGTGCTTATTCATAACTTCCACTTGCAGATGTTGCATCAATGACGATTTTGTACCTAGGTTATCTTACACATAATTATGCTGCGTGCTCCTGAACATTTTCGACACTGCTGCTCATCCTGCAGCTGGTGTGATTTTTGCACGTCATGGTGTTATTAACCAAATCTGATATTATACCGATGCAAACGTATTACACTTAATGTCACATCTTACTTATGCATGTTTTCTCTGTACTAAGTGCTTTGTACTCGAATATGATACCACACCTCAGATGACTTTGCACCGTGGGAGTTTTGCACCCAGGAGTGTACTTGCTACAATATGTGATAAGTGCTTATAAAAGTGTCTCCTTGCACCTGCTGATGTTTCTCTAGGGACAGGGGGTGCGGGGGCAAGGGGGGGGGGGCGGAGCTTGCATCTGTATTTTTGTTTTTTTACCTAGTTGTTTTTTTTTTGCTTTTAAACGTAATACTCAAATCCTACTAACTGTGCAACAAGGCTTATTTGCACCGGAAAGTGAAGTGATTTTGCACATAAATATGATTTATGATGGTAAAAGCTTTCAACTCACAGGTTGATTTCAAATTGATATATTGCTCCAGATAAAAGAATCTAACTTGTAGTGAAACTCGTAATTCAGTAGTTTCTTGGGCTCTTAGGGCCTCATTAGGACCCAGGCTGTCGTAAAACCACCAGGGTCGCGCCGGCGGTCTGACCACCACCATTGTGGAAGTCCAACAGCCACATTACGACCGTGGCGGCCACCACCACCACAGAACGGACTGGCAGTGCTGGCAGTCCTAATCCTGTAGGGCACCGCTGCCCAGGGGATTACGACTCCCGTCTCTGCCAGCAGTTTCATGGCGGTAGCACCGCCATGAAACGGCTGGCGGAGACTGGGTGCAGGGGGGCCCCTGCACTGCTCATGCACTTGGCATGGGCAGTGCAGGGCCACCCCCTGGCCAGCCCCATCGCGATGTTCACTGTCTGCTTTGCAGACAGTGAACATCCTGATGGGTGCTGGTGCACCCTACGTACTACAGCATTGTATTGAGAACTTCAAGTTATTATTTAGGGCCATGTTCTTGAAATGCCCGGTGGTGCAACACTACCACTGTTAGCGTCTCCCAGGCAATTCAGTTTTTCAGAAGTGGTGGCAGAGGCTTGTGCAGTCCCACCTGCACACATTGTGCACCTGCGAGTACCTAAATGGGGCCTGCTTCATTTGCATGCAGATATAGTCTCATGCAAGTAAAGAACTCCCTTGCCCAGGCACCATACCTCTGACTTTGGCTCAGGTGCAAATGGGCTGTCCAGAGCAGTGGCATAGCGAAATGTGAGGGGGGGCCCCGGTAAAGAACATGGAGGGACCCCCTCTGGGCTCCCTCAGGAGCTCTCAGGCCAGGTTGCTGTGCTGTGGGGGCTCCCTTGGGAACTCAGGGCTCCTCTCACACCACGGGACCTGCTGAGAACTTTGTTAAGCCATTAATCCAGATGTGCCCTAATTATCTTACACTTAAGAAGTAGCGTACAGTTAGTGCACCCCAGAGGGAAGCACTTAGGTGAGGGATGGTTGGTTCAGGAGACCCTCCCCCAGTCAAAAGCTTTCTCCTGTAGTCGGACATGGTAATGTACGGCACCTGCCTGTTACAGGGTCCCTACTCAGCCCCTTACACAAACCACCAACCGATCACGAGGCCTCAGCATTGAAAAGCCAGACAGGAAGTTTCAAATCATCTCCAGATATAAATGAGTGTAAGCTCCAATCATCATGTTTTTAAATAGTGTAATGATAAGCCAGTATAATAAATATTAAATAAACTGATGCATCATATAAGGATCCCTGTAGCATGAAAACCCATCAGGCATTCAAGTATGACTATACATTTATTAAATGTATAGTCATACTTGAATGCCTGAAAGGCCCTGTTTCTAATATAGCTCAATGTATCCAGCCGATGCTCAAACCAACATGCCTTCAAACATGGTACACAACCAGGAAGAGATTAGTAATGAGTTAACATGTGATAAGAGGGACTGAATCTGTTAAGGAAGAAATTAGTTCTTCCTGGATTGGCCGCTACATTAATGACACAGAACTGGCAGGAAAACAGTATCATATCTTAACCTAAATTTTTGCCTTTCAATTTTAAGGTACATGGACTAACAAATCTAATGCAGAAACAGGTGTGCGGTCTCAAATTAAAGGTTCAGATCTTCATAAGGCTAGTAGGCTTCTTGTCGTTCCCTGAACTTGTGATATTTGCTGTGAACAGTGTTCAGTCATATTTACATTTTGTTGATAAAGCTCTCATACTTGGATGCTTCTTGGCACAGCCAGAAAACAAGAGATAAACCTATATGAAACATGAAAGAATTCAAAGAAATCCTAGGCTGAAGTCCACAACAGCCAGGCTATAGAGTCACTGAGTAAACAACCAGGTTTGTAGACCCTTGCAAAACTTCTGTAGCTTGGTGATTACCAGTATGTCCAATTGAATGGTACTCCATGCTCAGCTTTTTTATCTTAAAGTGATAAGACATTTAGGTTTTTACCCCTTTTCGTGGGTGAACTTTCAACCTAGAGTTTCCTTTAGAATTTCCGCCATGACGAGAAAGCTTTTGACCAACTTCCTCCCTACCCAGAAAGCCCAAAATCCTCTGTAGTGTATGGAATGCGGGATGTATGGAAACTCAAGGCATGATAAACTCTTTCTTAAATTAGGACATTATAGGGTGTCTGCTCAGTATAATTCTGTATAATTATTGTTGATGGATCTCTTAAGTACCCCTTGCATACTGACAAAAAACTTCTTATCAGGCATTGGTTCTGAATCCCTGTTGGTTATGGTCAAGGAATATGGTCTGACATAAATATCCGCTTCTAAATATAAAAGAGACTATTGCTATATTGGAGTTAATAATGAAGAATCTAAACCCAATGGGGCCGTGTTTTATAAACAATAATATCTACGCTACGCAATATTTCTGTATAAAATATGATACTCTGAGTCCTGCTGTAGTAGCATGTGAAGGCAAGTTTAGAAATTCTTCTTGCTGGTCCTCTTGTAGATAACAAGGGCTGTGACCACCTCCATGTTTTTGTTGTACCTTTTCTTGGTGTGAACAATCTCACCATATTTCAGATTCCCTTCGTCTCACCATGCAAGCACCTGAATACCCACTTAACAGCAAATATGTCTCTGTTCCCAGATATAGTTGTGTTTTTTTTTTTCCTATGTCTGGTTCCCTTGCAACCACTCTTTACCTGTTGGTGGTTGGTACCTGTTGGTAGAGGGATATTGCATGTAATCACAACTTTGTTATTTTCAGTGATTCTGATAATCTTATGGTTATTCTACAGTTTTGGTATAATGACATATACTGTTATTTACCCTACAGCAGCAGCAACATAAAAGCAGGCACCAGCTGCAGTTGCGAAGGGTTGTGCAAGATTCTTTTAGCAGCAAAGTGCAAATAGCACTCCCCCTCATACTATTACCACCGGCTTCTTACTAAGGGTAAAAGTGTGTCCGGGATTTTAAAAAGCGTTTGTGTGCATTCCATCTCATTGGCCACCTAAAACACACCCGATACCTCTCGCAAACGTTATGTGCTCTTGAGTGTTCTCATGTCTAATGTTACCATAGGTGTCTGGCTAACCCCAATAGTAGTTTACATGTCTCAGTTATAGCTCTCTGTTGGACATACGCGTACTTATCACCTCTAATAGTAAAATGAGTGATGGTTTCCAATATGTTGTGACTGAGTTTATAATGTTTTGTTGTTATTTCTGCTGATGATGTAATTGCTTTACGCCTTACTAAGTGTTCAGTGGTAACAAAAAATGCTCCAATTATTGTAGAGGAAACTCTAAATATAGAGTACGGTTCATAGGTTGTGGCAGCGACTGGGCTGGTGGATTAAACACTAAGGGCCTGATTATGACCTTGGCGGTTGGGATACTCCGTCACAAACATGACGGATATCCCATCCGCCGTATTACAAGTTCCATTGTATTCTATGGAAGTTGTAAAACAGCGGGCGAGATATCTGTCACTTTTGTGACGGAGTATCCCATCCGCCAAGGTCGTAATCAGCCCCTACATCTAGAGTCTCTCCCAGAAAGTGGAGGGTGTTCAGTTACCAATAAACTCTAAGTAAGGTGCTTTGTGGGATTCACCTGTCGTGGGATTTCTAAATTTCTTCTTTCGTTTGTTTCAGTCACACTAGGCTAGTGTCTCCAAATTGGCTATGTTTTTGCATTTCTACAACAATGCAAGAAAACTTAATTCCTCATGTATGGCTTCGGGGGATAACTTTCCAGCCATGATGTTTTTTCCACTTTAGATCAGTACTTAATTTGTGGGGGTGGTTGCAGGTGGTGGACACTGCCTCTCTTTTATGGGGACCAGCGCTTACTTTTCATCATCAGTCCTTAACTCATAGCAAGGGAGAGTAGCATAATATGGTGCGAAAAGGGGGAAGAGGAAGAAGAACAACCGTGTCAATGGCGAAAGAAGGCCTGAAGAGAACATACAGGAGCCAAATGAAGAGAAAGAAGTGTTGGGTGGTGGAAGAAAGATGTGTGAGGTGAAATCAATACCAGGCAGCCTTGGGAATCAGTAGTCCTGCATTGGGGACAGGCTCCTAAAAAACATCTGTGGTCCTGCAATTAGTTACTTTTACTTTCTGTTAGAAATTAAGCACTTTCTCCAAATACTGCGAAATCACCTCAAGCAAGGTCCACCATGCACTAATAACACATTATGGATGAATGCTATTGACAGTTTAAACCACTTTATAAGGAAGCCTGGGCCTGGGCCTGGGCTTGGGCAGCCATTGTACTTGATGGAATGGACAAGTGTTTTGCCTTGTGGCAGTTCATTCAATATGCCGCGCGAGGCAGACTTAAAAGTCTTGTTCACTGCTCTTAACTTCCGCAGCTGCCCATGGTTGATGATGTGATCAATATGTTTCGAAATGTTTGTTGTTGACAGGTCTTCATTTGTGATCTCACAAATTCCATTTTCTCCTGCCTGCCAAGTATCTAAAATGGTAGTGTTCGCTTTTTCACTTGTTCCAGAGCAGTATTTACAGAAAGCTGTTTGGCCCTTCCTCCCATCTTGCGAAAGGCTTGTCCAATTTAGATTAGGGAAGATTTAGCCATTTTCTGTAAACTGCTTGTTTCTCTGTATAGTTTATGATTGTTGAAAATATGGGTTAATTTACTAACAGTTACAGGCTGACAGAACATTTATTTGGCTGCACAACTTCAATTTGATTTTTTACTCAGTGTGCAGTAATGACAGATGCATTTAAAACACTAGTACTTACATTGTAAACATAAAATACTTTAATTGGGAAATATTTTATTTTAAAAAACTTTGGCCCATAATTATACTTTTTTAGTGCTGCATTTGCGCCGCTTTTTAACGCAAAAAGCAGCGCAAACTTACAAATACAATAGTATTTTGTAAGTTTGCGACGCTTTTGCATCAAAAAATGACGCAAATGCGGCGCTAAAAAAGTATAAATATGGGCCTTTTGTTTTTTGGCCTTATGACGAGGTTGAGGGCTAAAATTAATTTTAGGATTAACAGTAAACGTAAGATAAGAACTGAAGTATTGCATAGGGATAGACATACGGTGAACATTAGGTTTATCGGGATGGTTGCTGATGGTGGTAGATGTATGGCGGGGGATGGGGATGCGCTCCTGGGGTCACTTTTCAGGAATAGGGAGGGGACGGAGGGGCAGTCCGCCAAGATCCTTGAGCAGGTTGGAGTGACGGTCCCTCTGGTGGTGTACCACTGATGTCGGACTCTGATTGTGGGGTAGGATTGTTCGTGAAATATCTAGGGGCTGAATGATGGAGGGCAGCTACCTGGTCCAGGTTCGGGTAGGGGAGGGTGTTTTCTGCTTTGTAAGGTGTGTTAGGTTAGTTGTGGGCTGCATAATAAGTGCAATGTACCACGGATTCACCCTGCACTAATGTTATTTGATCCAATACTTGTTAAAGCGGTCACTAAAAAGATTTTACATTAGGCTTATCAGGGTGAGGACTGGCCTTATCGGTTTACCATTCTTGATTGATTGTTTTTTTATTTTACATGCATTTCAGACCTACATTCTCGGGTTTATAATAATAGCTTCGGTAAACATAGCTGTCGACATTGTGGTATTTTACTTTTAATACAAGTGTTTTTAGGCATTACAGTTTAGGTGCAATGACCAAAACCACTCCATCCTGCACTCTGGAGATTGTGCAGGACGAAGGGGTCGTCCGTGCAAGGGCCACGCAGAAATAGACAGCCCCTGCTGAGTCACATAAGATGTACTGGCAGTGTACTAAACATTGTGCACCGCAAGGAGATCACACGCCAGGCTGCCATGAGTGATACATCTGAACAGCGTAATGGACTGCATAGTTGTGCTACAGTCTGAACCTAGCTCAACAAGCATTTCCTTGGCAATTAATGAAAAAAATCACCAGTGCAACTCGATCCATTCAAGATCCTTACAGTTACGTAGCTTCACCGTGACAAAACATTTACGTCGCCACAGCCACGGCACTACCCTGCCACTCACATTGCTAGTAAAGGTGGTAGAATAGTAAATCAGGGAGGTCGTGGGGTATGGTGTTAGAAAATCATCTATAGATATCCTAAGTATTGTTACAGTATTGCCTCACTGAAAATATTAAATAAAAGACCTGAACTCAATAGGACAATATATCTGTAAACGATATTTAGGCCACGATATAGCTCGATTAATTTTTTTATTACCATATTGTGGCATACAACCTTTCTTGGCAGGTAGAGGCACGGACATATTGAACTAAAAGGTTTTGTGAATGTGACGTCCGTGTCATTGTAGAGGTTTTGGATGTGGTGACATATAACTGCCTGAAGAATGGCCATGAACGTACAGGGTTATCATCTCTGCTGGGATGCTTACTTGATGCCAAGCATGTTTCCCAAAGTTTGCACAAACACGTCTGTGACAACATGGCATTTGATACACGTGGCCAGGGTGTACACCCACATGCATACACGCACGCACATATGGACGCGCACACACACACACATATGGGCAGCTTTTTATGGCATGCGGACGTGTACATGTACATCATTCGGGCAGTGAAGAGGTTATGACTGCAAACATAGGTCTCTCATCTTCAGTAGGCCAACAATCTGCAGTCACATTGAAGGATCTTAATATTAAGTGTTGCCTCGGTGGTTAGTGGTTAATGCAATGGGTGTGCAACTTATTTGCTTCTTGTTATGTACACAGGTAGTAAGTGGGTGTGTGGACCTGCCTAAACCTTTGTAACTCTGACATCCCTGTGAACCTAGAGGCAGGTCTGGCATTGTAACAAACTTATCTAGGATCCTAGCCTTCTCCTGCTTTTACGTTAATCATTCGTGTGCCTCTTTTACAAAGCGGCAAACGTATCACCTCTCGGAATAGGCGCTTGGTCATTTTTGCATAGATTCACAGGCCGTCACGGTATACTTTGCTTGCTTGTACATCAATTTAATTGGATTTCTTTAGGCCAGCTTAGGATGCCCACCTTGTAAAACAAACATGTGCCAAGTAAACATCACGTTTTTTGCTTGTTTTATTGTTTGTTTGTTTGTTTTTAAAGTGTTCTTCCTTGTTATTTTCTCGCGGATCCCGCATATCGACGGGAACATTGGGACATGGCCTGACCCTGCACAATGGAGGCGCCCCAGGCCAGACCGCGAAATTAATGAAATCATTCAAACTAATTATCCTGTTGTCCCGTTCTGGCACTCCCTCCTCATAGCAATCAGTGGCGCTGACCTTCTCCACATATCAGCCTCCACACTTGCATTTAATAAGGCTGTGGCAGAATAGTGGAACAGCAGGATGGAAGCTGACAGACTGAGAGAGAGAGCGAGTAAATGTGTGTTTTTAAGAGACCATTGTTTGAAGGTAATTTACTCTGACAGGACAACCTGGAGCCATAGCAAGAAAGGGTCATTTAAGGAGCGTCAGTTTTTCGCAAAAAAACATTAAATATCCGAAATCTGTTTATGGTGAAACTTTACTTGCGGAACAGATTCTCAATTTTTCGTAAATATGCTTAGCTGGTCAGATTTCACTGAATTTCATAGTTCTCACATAAGTTCACCCATTAACTAACGAGTGAATCTGCATCAATCACTAAAATTCTGCCGAAGCCAAAAATGTGAAAAAGTGGCTTCTTGCATTTTTTGCACCTCTGCATGTCACAGAAAATATACAAATATATTTATCCTGTTCATGGAAGTGCTCTTCCTGTTCACCTTATGAATCTGAGGAACAACCAACCGAATCATTTAATAAAGTCTGCGTTTCATGAGATCTGCAATAACTACCAATATAAATAAAACAAGCATTGTCAAAGTCAATAGGTGTCACTTTTTGACTTTCATGGCATACCTTTAGGCATTCCCATTGCTTTATGCAGATGGTGTTCATTATTGTCAAGCAGAGAAAAAAGAGCGATGATGAATATACATCATCAGCCTTGTAAACGTGCATCATGGCACAATGGTGGCCCCACATTTGCCACACATGCATGTACCTTGGTCACCACCCAGGCCCTGCATCATGACGCAGCGGCCATTTTGTTTTTTGTTTTTATATTTGCTGTTGCGAGGTAGCAGGTGTCCATCTTGGAATTTGCAGTTGAAAAAACACAAGTGCACCAAAGCACATTTTTTCTTCAATGCAGAAACCTGATAGGAAATCACAGCCGGATAAGTCATTATAAAAAGTAAGAAACCAGAGTCGGACAGAGAGAGGTGGGAAAAGCAAGATGCAAGGAGATGTTATGAGTGAGGGTGGTGGGTGGGTGATTTCAGCGGGAAAGCATTACACGATGAAGAGAGCAAGAAAACACATACACTTCCATGGCGTGCTAAAGGGAAAAGAAAAAATGTAGTTTCCTTAATTTAAGCAGTAGAAGGATAAAAGTAATGCAGTCAAAAAAGATGGTAAAGTTTCTGTGCCCCAAGAGGGCAAACACAAGAAGAGGAAGGAAAGCCATGAAATACAAATCTAAGAATTTAACTTGACATGAAAACCAAACAAGGGTAAGCAGTGTGCTGTCCAAAAGCCCATTTAAGTATTGGTAGTGTCCACGGCAGATTTTTGCAATAAACAACTAAACATTGTCTGTAGGTTAGACCAAAAGACATGCTGATTCTCCATTTGAAAAGATGAACTTCAAATGCATTAATCAACCTCAAAACAGATTGTTTTTTTGTTGTTTTTGGTGGCTCAACAACACCAGCCTTACTTGAAAGTAGTGCTATGCGGAACAAAGTATGAGATCTAACTTCCGGGTCGCCTATATTTATCAAAGAAGGAAGTATGATTGTCCGCGTCCTCTGAGGCTCCAGGCTGGCAGAAAAGCGTCATTAAAGAGGCTTGCTTTAGAATAAATGTCTGGTTTATGTGCGTAAGAAGATGTTCATAGACGTTGGATAACTGCAGGGTCCCCACTGCCCCCATCTTGTAAAGGGAAATAAGTTGTCTCTGAAACCTCACTCTGCTGCGTCAATCTACTTTTTAAATTGTGGCACTCATTAAAAGTGACAGACTAATATCTGTGAAATCTTCATTGCTACTTGAATGCTAGATCAGCCCAAGACAGTGTAATCCTCCTCCATTTGGTTAAATCCTTCGGAATACATGCAAAGTAATGTTCTAATTCTGGTTTTGATTGTATTTCCAATTCTAATTCCAATTTCTCAAACAATGACTTCTCATTTGAGCCTGCCAAGATGGATGGCCATTACTGACTGACTCATTGGATGTGGTTTTTCACTTTCAAAACTGCACACAGGGACACATACCAACATTCCCACAAAAGTTTAGATATTACAGAATGAATGACAAGAATACAGAGATGCGGCCTACAGTTTTAGCAGAGACCAGCAATGTAGTTAACATTAATTCTGTACCAAAGGGATGAGTGGTCTAACTTCTATCGAAGGAAGTATATGTGTAATATAAATGCATCCAATGATGAGCCAAATCATCAGTGTGATGCCAGTTTCAAGCCTGTGATTAAACAGATACTACAGCACAAATCATAGCTGTATTTAGCTTCAGTCACTCAGGCATGAGACGTCCACTTGTAGAGCGGTGTGTGAAGGACCTGCAGTTGTCTGTAGGGTCTGAACTGGCTAGTACTGCTTCTGGTGCAGTCCCAAAGACCTATCCCTGAACAACAGTGCCCTATCCATCCAGTCCTCCCGCCATTTTTCATCTAATGACATATACCATTAAGGCTATACTATGCCCTGCCCTGTGTTAATAATCACAGCTTGTTCGTAGGAGCTAATTTTCGTGAACTACGTACTGTGTTCCCAGGTTGTTTGGAGCGGACCAATGTGAATTTGCTGTGGTTTTTCTTGCTTCTGCTTTTTGACTTCCGTAGCTCCTCGCATTTTTCGTAGTCGGTAAGGTCGAAGGCTTCCTGTATGTTCTTTTCATCTTTCACCTGAAGAAAAAAAATAAAAAAATCATTAAAAAAATTCCAAGTAAATCCAAGTTATGCTGCAGCTGCCTGAGCCTGCTATTTCCTGCTCATGTCAGCCTGTTTACCAGGTGCATGAGATGTGTAAGTGGGTCGATGCTGTTGCTGCGGTTGTGGTGTGTAGGCGTGAGTATGTGCATGGTTTCTCGTAGCCCAGCAGAGCTGATAGTGACGATTGTTCTATTAAAAGAAGTCTTAGCAGGGCATGTTAAACCTTTTAAGCGATGCGTCTTCTTAGATTATCACTTAGCACCCCCACCAAGCACTCTCCGACTGAGATCCTACAGCAGCTAAAATGGCTGACTCTGTTCACTACTACACTATTCAACTTCAGGCTAAGCCAAGCTTTCAATAAAGCCAGTCACTGGGGGAATGCAACAGTTATCAGGAATAGGGAAAATTAAAAAAATTGAGAGAGAGCTCTTTAGCCTTGCTCAATCCAACTGCAATATTTTTAACAAAAAACATACTCTTCTATGAAAATGTAAAAAGTTAAGCTCAAAGGAAGGAAAAATATATTCATAAGTGTAAATGACTGGGCAGATCACTGACTTGGGGACAGCAGGTAACGTGAACTGTAAGTTGTAGTAGCAGGCTGCTTCAAAAGGTTGCTGTCTGACTTAGAGCGGGCATGTAAGGGAAAAACTTTCAATTTCTGGGGGGAATGCTACACCCAGAGGAGACTACCTGCTCAGTTTTATCTACCTTTTAATGTGATGGAAATTCATTTTGTTGGTTTTAATTATGTAGCAAATGCTGGATTTCCCTTTAACACCTCTCAGTAAAGCCCTTGTCCTTGCTGTTGTCCACGTTTTTTAGGGTTGAGCCTGCATTGCATGCGCTCGTGCACGTGTATCACAGCAAGACGGTTTAGGGTTTAGAAAAGGGCTCGGAGCCCCTGTCGACGTCACGTCAGTGTTTTTCATTGGTTAGTGGGCTTGCTTATTAACATCTGCTTGCTTTCATTAGTCGAAGGCATGCATACGTCATGCCTTTTCCGGTGGCTAGCCCTCCTGGAGCGCATCGACCAAGTACAGAAAACATGCGAGGCTCGCTGTTTTCTGTCTGGCACGTGGACTACTTTTTCTCTAATTTACTAGCGCGATTTCGCTTGGCAGAAGTCGAGCGCTTTACATAGTTAAATGCACTTTTTCGGCTTACGTACATAAATGCACTTTTGCCTATAGGTGAAAAGTCGGGTTAGGAGTTTACAACGCTGTCAGCTCGAACATGAGCAAACGCGAGACCCTTTGCATTGCAAATGCTTGTTCTTCGTGCTATTAGTATTCATCTGCAGTCTTTAGTAGAGAGCTTGCATGTTGCCTTTAAGGCATTTAAAAACATAGATAGATAGATAGATAGATAGATAGATAGATAGATAGATAGATAGATAGATAGATAGATAGATAGATAGATAGATAAATAAATAGATTTTTATGCTGCTTCAAGACCTCAGAAAGAGAGGGAGCACTGCGAGATAGATTTGCCATTCACGTTGGAGTACCATTCCTTAAGTTACGCATCTGTGATGTCGCATGTACCGTACTCTGTGTATCATAATCATTTATCCATAGCACATGCTGCCTCTAAGTTACCTCAGACCAAATTGAGATAGCAAAACAGACACTACGAACATAGATATTTAGTGGCTGATAATTAATGCCCAAGGACTACGACCACGGTAACACAACATTGTATTATCATTACCACACAGCATTCCCCCCCCTCTACTGGGTAGTTATTAGATACTACATCTGGAATGGGGATAAAAGCAGGACTCTGTGTTTCCTTGCTAATTTGGGTATTATTTAGACCAGGGTGAAATTTAAATTACAGCAGCATAATTTAGGCCATTCCTTGTTACACTTTTTATGGGAAATTTCAGAAATTATGCCATGCTGCATAATTATGCTGCCGTTCACACCAAAACTGAAGCGCTGGTGTGGGCAACAACACGAACAACCAGAACGGAAGCTATTGTTTGTGGAAGTTGTGTTTTTTGTAGCACAAACTGCCCCCTCACGTCAATCGACTGGAAGGATGCCTTTCATTTAAAAAATATAGGGCCAGGTTATGAATCTGGCTGTCTCAAGAACCCTGGCAGTCGAACTGCGAAAAGACCGCTGTCTCCACCAGAATCTCCAACTGGCTGACAGCAGCCTTGGTTGTGATCAGCAAGGGTAGTGCTAAAGTGAGCGTCGTCCTGCTGATTACAACCGTGTTCTCCACCAGCCTTTTTGTGATGGTTCAACGCCATGAAAAGGCTGGCAGAGAACAAGTGCCGGGGACCACAATGGGGCCTCTTCACTGCCCACAACATTGTCGTGGGCAGTGCAAGGGCAGCCTTCCCCAGCACCATCAGAACGCCCACTATCTGCTATGCAGGCAGTATGCATTCCGAGGGTGCTAGGCGAGGCATTGGACTCGGCTCCATGTGAAACCTTGGTTTCCGCTGGTCAGCCCAGTGGAAAACTCCTAGTACGGCAGATGGGGACACCACCAACTCTGCGGCAGTCTCCTCACTAGGTGTCTGGTGGTCAGATTTCCAACCGCCAAACTCGTAAACACACCATAAGTGTCAAATGTTGGATTTGCATTTCACTAATTACATGTACATTTTCCTAGAATTTTGTGATTTTATGCCAGTTTGCACCAAAATATAGTCGAATGCAATATGATATTTACAGCACTTAATTATTTTTGTTATGTGCATTCCCTCACGTTGAATGAGTTTTAGGATTCTTCAACATGATTCTTCTTTAACAGGTCATTAGGTGGTGTTTAGGGCAGGATGTGGCCCGCCGGTTCACTGTTCTCAGAAGTCAAAGCTTCATTATGTGGTAGCCTTCGAGCCTGAGCACGGCGGCTCCCGCTGAGACCGCTGTATATGACCTGGAAATCACAGAGCGACAGGCCTGGCTGTGTCCTACCGGATGGCTCATTCGTCATGGAAAACTGGTAAAAATGAAAAATCTGTAGCAGTCTTCGCGGCTTGCAGCGACGGGAAGCCCAAGTGCCTGCCTATCCCACAGTCTCGCGCTTTCAATGTTTAAGGTTTTTAAAATGTTATTTTTGTGCTGTGAATTCGAAAGAGCGATTTAAAGTTTGTGGTTAAGCCAGACAAGTCAGAGGAAAGGAAGTGTGTGGTGCGAATCGTCGCACGTTTGTGGTTTAAAGGTGTATGTTGTTACGGAAAGACTTTCCCCACTCAACTGCTTGGCAAACACAGACCATCTCTACTAGGCAGTCCGTGTGATAATGGAGGGCACTCCAGATGCTCTGCCCACGATGGCATGACCTGATGCATACCTCACGTGTTGAGTACACGCCCCATCCAAACCAACAGGGGCACACTAGCAAAGTGACACGATGCAGCTAAACCAACACTGACATTTGTGCCACACACAAGACCGCATCATGGGGTCTCTAACCAGGAGATGTTTACCCTTCCACCGCCGTTAATGGCATCCTGTGAGCAAGCAGACCACGAAAATTCCCTGATGTGCCTTCTAACTGCTCAACCTTGCACTCTTCATGTTTCATGTTCTTTAACTTGTGTATGCTCTGGGTTTGAATGAACTGAACACGACCTACAGAGCAGACCCACAGATGATGTGCTTCAGGAAACTCCAAAGAACTGAGTAATTCAGATTCCCCTTTGACTAGAAAACAGAACTGTGGCTAGCAAACGGAAAGTACCACAAATTGGGCTCCTGCTACACCATAATCCTGAACTTGTAGTTTGAACTACACAGCACCTTGCCCTAACTGCAAGGTGACAAGCAGTGCAACATAAAACTTGTACATAAATGAATATCTAATCACCTCGTCCAAACAAGAACCTACCTTCAGTATCTGGGACTGTATAGAACCACCAGAAGGCGCCCACCCACGATTCTCTCTCTCACATGCGAATACTACCTGTTTATAAAGAGCTCCAGAGCTCAATAAAGCCTGATCTATACTCTACGGCACAATAGAAATAAAGGAGCCCCACAACCACACTAAGGCAAGCTTACATCCATTAGCCATACGTAGAAGCAAGTACACCTTCATGAGGCATTCATATCCTCATAGGTCTGCACGAAAATCCACATGCTTGATGGATATCCATACTCACGTGCATATAGATCTTCATGTCACATTTATATATATAAATCCTGGCGCATATTAAAAAATGTGCATCCACATCTTCAGTATCTGTAAAATGGCGTGATTTTATTGTAGCACTGTACAGCTCTCTCTGAAACCAGTGACCAAAATATGCCATCTTTTCACCTACATTAGCAAAATAAACAGTGCGGCCTACATTCATACCTACATTGACCTACATGCAAAGGGCATGCTTGACCCACACCCAAACTCATGTGATGGTACACCAGCATGGTGTCTTTTTCATCCCCATAATAAAGAAAATTTAAAGAACAAGCCATCCCCAAACTAACTTCTTCACACCTAGCAGTGATGTCATATTCAAACCAGAGCTGACAAACATATACAGTCTCATGCCATAACAATACCCATGCTGCTGTATATGCAGAATGACAAGGTACTTCCAGGTCCACAACAGAAATCAAGCACAAATGTACGTTACAACTAAACCCTCCCTAGCACACAAATTAGTCTAAAGGCAAGATTACAACCACAAAGGCAGCATGCAAAACTATATTCCAAACCAATGAATACCCACACGGAGATCACATGTACAAATGTTTGCCATAACAAAACCTGCACTGTCTAACATGTAAAAGGACATACTGCATCCATCCTCACATAGGCATACAAGCAAAACTACGTTTGGTGTCCCAAACCACACTAGCATGCAAGTAAAAGTACATGTGCTCCTCACACTGAGGTACAAGTAAAGCTATATGCTGCTTCTGTGCTCACACTGACATTCAAGTAGGACTACATGCAATGTCCCAATCTACAGTGCCAAAGTAGTAAAACTACATGTTGCCTCTCTCTTCACACTGACATACAAATATATTACATGTGGTGTCCCAACCTAAAGTGACATACAACCAAAATTACATGCTGTATCTATTCTCACACTGTCGTACATGTAAAACTACATGCGTCTATTCACACACTGATGTACATATAGAACTACATACAGCATTTATACTCACACCGAAGTAGAAGTAAAACTACATGCTTTAGCCATACTCACACCGATATAGAAGTAAAACTGCAGGCTGCATCTATACTCACACCGAAACAGAAGTAAAACTCCATGCTACATGTATTGTCAGACCGACGTACATGTAAAACGAAGTGCTTCATCCACGTTCACACTAAGAAACAGGTAACACAGTATTCTGGATCTATATTCACACTGGTTTAGAAGTATCAGTACATGCTGCAGGTCTACTCACACTAGCGTACAAGTAAAAGTACATGCCGAGCCAGCATCAGTAGTGGTACAGATGTAAAACCAGACTATCTCCTATCAATCGGCCAAAATAACTTAATTTGGGCTACAAGAGCCATAAAAGCACATAGCAGCAATAAATACAGATAAATACACAATTTAAATATAACTATACGTATGGCTGAAAAAATAAGAATAAAATAAAGATAAATTGCACTCACACGGTATGAGGGAACAATCTTGTGGAACCAATAAAAAGATAAAGATTTTCCTCTAACAATTCAACTAGCTCCGAGGAACTTGGCGACAGCGATCACTAATGTTGGCCGAGTGTCTGATCTGAGGATTCGGAGGGCTATTTCAGAACTGCGGACTCCCAGCAGTCTGCATGCCGGGGCCAGCCATTTCCTACGTGAGGCAGTGTACGCAGGGACATGAGGGAGGTTCTCATTGGGGGCTTTGCAGGCTGGGCAGGTGGTTGATTCTTCGTGTGACCAGCGGCTGGTAAACAGTCTTAGTGGCAGTGTGCCAGTGCGGAACTGAAAGTACAGTTTCCTTTCCCTTGATACCGTGATTATGTCCCAGAAAGCCTTGTACTTGCATGTCTCTTTTTGGTTGACAAAGTTGCAAGATAATGTAGTATGAAGTGCAGCCCCTAGATCTTTGGAGTCTACCATGTGCTAATACAGTTTTTTTTGTTCGCTTTTTGAGGGAAAGGAGGAGGCGGTTGGTGAATTCCAGAGTTCTCTAAGCCCAAGTGAGTAGAGTAACCCCTTGATGTATCTAAGCCAGGGGATGCTATGGAGATGGTCAGCTTCTAAAATGGCCTGCCGGGCTCCAGTGAAGGATCCGAGCTCTGGGGTAGTCCAGAGACTCTGCCAGTACAGAAGAGGGTGTAGGCGGGCTTTGTGACCGTGTTTCATACTAAGATCCTTAAAAAGGGTGAATAGTGGAGTGCTTGGCGGGAGGGACACAAGGTTTCTTAGGAAGTTGTTTTCAGGGATGGTTATATCTTGGATTTTAGCATAGCCCCATAGTTCAGCCCCTAAGGCGCTGAGGTCACAGCCTGAGCCTCATATATCTGGATTGCTGGACAAATTGGTTTTGTAAGTGAGAGGTGAAAAACCTTTAATAGTACTCCGTTCTTTGCTTTAGTTTTAAAGCTTGCTTTCCTATGTGTGGTTTCCAAGACATGTTATCAGTAAATGCTATACCCAGGTAACTGAAGGTGCCCACCTTCTCAAGCATGGTGCCCTCTAGTGTGAACTTCCCTCTAAAGGATCTATGGGGGATTAAGGGTCATTAATTTTGTTTTTGAGGCGTTGATTTCAAGTCCCCGCATGGAGCGGAATTCCTCAAGACACGTGAGGAGTTTCCTTAATCCACTAGGGGTCTTGGATATCAGGAGAGTGTTGTCTGCAAAGAGCAAAACAGGGATTTTTTGTGTGCCAAATGATGGTGCGTCAGCCTCCACTCTAAGCAGAGAGGGGACTATCAGGGAGAAGAGGGTGGGGGCAAGGACATACCCTTGCCGCACACCCCTTCTCCTATCAAATGTTTGACTCTGTTAATGTAGCCAAGTTAAAGGTTGTACCTTGACAAAGGAGCTACACCCATCTGCCAAAGCGTCTAGACTCGGAAGGCTCTTTAAACTTACTCAGTGTTGAGAAAGGAAGCAGATGGGGACTAGAACATCTTGGTTACATTTTATGAGAAATCTCCAGTCCTGCAATTTTAGTTCAACTCACTTCAACACATGATGTCTTATGTTGTAACTGGGTTGGCTTGACCCAAAATGATTAGTACATTGTAACCTTTTAAAACAGTGGCGTGCAACGTGGGTCCAGAAGGGCTGGCTCCATGCCAAAGTGTCAAGGTAACCATGGATTATGTAAATGATTCCCCTTTATAGTGATTTTATGTATTCGTATACACTCTCTAGTTTGGGTACTCACAAACTCTTTCCCTGAGGCCAAAAAGTTGGGTCGGTGATGTGATTGAGGGTCACATTGATGCTAGTAGGGTGGTGGGGGGATAGATTGGGGGTGATAAGGTAGGTGTAAGGGAAGCAAAGCATATAAATATCCAGTGGTTGGACTACACAATGTGAAATCAGAAAACCTGGGATTAATCCCAGCTCCCCACTTTACCAAACTGTGTGATCCTAGGTAATATTTTTACTTCACTTTACCTTCTTTTGCTTTTTCATTATCACACATAGGAAGACCTTGAAATACATGACTTCAGGATGTGTGCTGTAGAAAACCTTCTCCTGTGTTTGATTTAATAAACTTTCACGTAGTTCATGTATAATCGCAAACAAGACCACCTAAAGAGTGCACATAACAACTGACGTGCCTCTCAGTTCACTACGTCATTGTTGTCAGGGTGGGGGGAGAATGAAAGATTCTAAGTTCATGTTTAAACACTTATCACTTTTAAAAAATACTTCTTCATGCACCGATATCCTAGTGTTAACAGTCCAGCATGTTAAAGAAACACAGTTTTTGAATATGAAAGAGAGTTTATCACATGGTGCACTCTTACTGCAAGATGTCTTTAAAAATGAAGGTGTTCCTAAAGTTGAGTGGTGCTGGAAACCTTAGTCACTTCCTTTAACTTCAGTCTTTAAAAAACTGTTTATTTAACATCATTTTAGGTTGAGCATAGCAGCGCGGAAACGCTGCTTTTCCAACTTGTTGGTTTGTATCTGGGCTTTTAACATCGCCCCCCCACACATCCATCTCTATCACTTGTTCATGGGCTTGTTTGTGAAAAATCCTTTGTTTTCGTTGGTAGCTGCTTTACCTTTGTCCCTCCTTAGGGCTGTTTTGTTATCGCCTTGGCCAGCGACCCTGTTACATGGATAATTGCACTTTTGCTGATAACTGACTGCGAACAAACTTCTTTTTCCTTTTGTTTCTCTCTTCGCGCTCAAGGCGGCGCTTAGAGTGGCTTGCTTATGTCAACTGTTTTATTTTTTTATTTTCAGCTTGTGTGGCAAGAAAAGTCCAGTTAGGAATTTACAATGCTAATAGCTCTAACGTGAGCAAAAGCGAGACCCATGCATTGCAAATGGCTGTTTAATATTAGTGCTGCGTGGAGTAAACATTAGCCCAGTGCTGCTGCTGAGCAGGGGTCCGAATATAAAGGGCAGGAGGGCCACATGTGGCTCCGGCCTTACTTTGAGTATCAGTGCTCTAGATATTCTGAAACCATGGCAACATGACGGCCCTCCTGGAGCAAAGTTGGGCACCCCGCTGCAACCAATATGCACTTATCCAATGGGTTTTAATGTATACACGACCTAGCACGAATCCTTACACTAAGAAGACTGGACAAGATCGTTTCAAATTGATCACTGTATCTCCATCCTTATCCTGGATGTGGTGAAAACTAAAGCCTCTCATGGGCCATTACAGACAATTACGGCACGCGCAGGCCCTCGGAGACCTTGGCATCTCGTGCACAAAAAGGCTGCGGGCAGCGAGTCCATACCCTGCACTTAAGCCCACGAGCATTAACCTATTGATGTTATGTCACCAACTCACAACCCAGGCAGGCACCATCTGCGCGCACAATGGAGCCGCATCAGGCGCGAGCCATGGGATGGAGTCGGCATCTTCTCGTTTCTCTCAGCAGCGGGGCCTGTCTGTACTCGGGGGCGGGAGAGGAGGTAATTACTCCCTGTCGTGTGTGCCACAGCGCCTGGCCTGCCTAGTATTCTTTCTCTTACTCATTCTGCTCTACCACTCGGGGGAGGAGACCCCGTGGGCTGAAGTGACGTCCAGTTGGGCTCCGTCAGGGACTTCCTCACGTATGACTCACAATTTTACTTCGACGGCGACAGCGCGGGAAACGTGACCGACAGGTTCGACTTTCATCCGGTGCTGCGCAGGGCAGCAGAGCCCTGGCAAATCAAACCAGGCACTGGCCAAGGTGATGATGAGGATACAATTTGTAAACTGCTCGGATGCCTGGAGGCGCCTTGGCGCCGGGTGTGAGCAAAGTGGAAATCACCACGGGTGATGCAATAAGAAGTGGTAAGGGGAAACAAACTGGCGAATAACTAAATACTCTTTAGTTCTTCGCCAGTGTTTTCCTGTTTAGTAGAGAGCCAGGTTTTCAGCATCTTTTTGAATGCTAGTAGGGAGGAAGCAGATTTAAGATTGACTGGGAGGCTCTTCCACTGCAGAGGGAGGTAACAGGTCAGGCATGATGTCCGTAGCTTCTTTGCTGCAGCCGGAAGTGGCACCGAGGCTCATGAGCGTTAACGGCCCGCCGATAAGTACTTATTGTTGTATTTTATAGTGCAGACAGCAGCCAGGGGGGCTTTTCCTGCCCTGCAGTTGGGCCCCGGACACACTGGTTATGCTACTGTGCCTCGCACAGGTCACCCTTCCATACCTTGGATGCACAAGTGATGGGTAGCACATTAAAGTCAGTCTTAGTGGCTTTAGCAATGCTTGGAAAAAAGTAGCAAAAAGAATCCACAGAATGCATACAGGAGATGTTGAATCAAATGCCACGAACTGCGATCTGTAAAATAATCGCAATACATTGCAAAGCAAGCACTTCCAGGAAGTTTGATGTGGGACAGAAACCGGGCAGAGACACCGCACACTCTATGTATAAATATATTTCGAAATGGTAACAAGTATTAAGGTAGCTGCACTGTCAAACCAGAGTTTGAAAACTTTTATTTAACCAACGCCCCTATGGATTGTCTTATTTTATTGGTTTATAAAGAGCTGGCTTGTGACATGTTGCCGTTCCGTAGCACCACACCTTTCAGCGTGCAGTGGGCTTCCCACGTGGGGCAACAAGGATGTGAGGCTTTAAGCGTCAGAGAGATTTTAGGTGAGATGGCCACACCTCTGGTGGGTGTTTCACAAATATGCGTTTCAGGTCACATCCGTTTTGGGGCCCCATCGTCACCTTTTGCAGACCACTTAAAAGGATTCGCCTCCCCCTCAATAAGTTTGTAAAGTGTTATTCGCAGGTGTATAATTTACCTTTGTTTTTTGTTCTGACTAAGTTGAACTTTGGCACTTCCTCGCCTTATGTTAATATAACAATTTGCGTTTATTTGTGTATACTAGTGCACAAAGTCTGCGCGCTAGGACACTGTGCATGTGGGATGGCTTATTTAGTGCTTGTGAAAAAGTCTCCAAAGCCACATTTGCTAGAATGTTTGCTCATATAATTATGTTTAAAGTAAAAATGAAATGTTTTGTAATCTTCATACCGCGCTCCTGACATGTCTAAGCACTGTAATAACGCGCTGCAGTTACAGTATTTAATATTACCTAATCCAGTAACCTCGGAATCACAGAAGGACGAATTTTGCCTTTCGGGCTTTTAAGCTTATGGCTCGCAGGTTGTACTATAAGTCAGCAGTAAGCACCGCCAATGTTTCATTCACTTCACAAACGTTTTCTGACTATACACATGGAAGTACAGTAATTGTTAATTTACCCTTCGATGTGTAATACAACACCATGTTTTCATAAAGTGCACACTCACCCCTCGGGGCATCGTGCAGATGAACAACAGTTGTCACTCTATGGGACTCATTTTATCAACCGTGGAACGATGAAAGTCTTAGTGGGCCCGTCAGGACAGTAACCTGTGACAAGGCGGTCAAGCACAAATATTTGTGATGCATTAATAAACTGAGTCACTAGACTGAACTTTGGTTTGTGGATTTAGGAAGCCACCCAAAAGACACATATTTTTAGTGGTGCATTTTCATACCTGGACATCTAATCCATTTACAAGAAGAGCGGGAATGTCGATGGTGCAAGAATGCCAATGAACAATGAATCTTGGAGTTTCAGAACTTCTCCATTAGGGACATGACTACACCGACAGACACGCTATTGCTGATAGGGCAGATAACCGTGCAAGGTGTATCAGTTGTATGTGACACTGAACATCTAAGGAATGCAAAACGTCGAGGAGGGGGATTATATTTTGCAGAATGGATGATTGGGGGCTTTTTGACGATTTAAATGTGCTAACAGAGCTTGAGGGAAACTATAGCTGATGGCATATGCTATTATGAGCATTATTAAGACCTATATCTGCACATCATTGTATGGGTCAACACTTTAATAACATCCACTATTTCTTTAAAATGTCAAATGATCACCAGCTGCCCAGTAGAAGTCTAAAGTACAATTCTTGCCTATCCCTAAGTCTGACTCTCAATAAATAGATATCTGCAACTGGGCCTCCAGGCCTCAACAGATGGGCATATACTCTCTTCCTGCTGTTCCTCGCAAGGCCTACATACATGTATATTGTAGTCATGTGATGTGTCTATGTATGAATGAGGTGATGGGCACGCGAGTGTGAATACTGTTATAGTGTGATGAGGCATAGAATGTCGAGGCGCGTGTGCTGGGTGAAGCCTCAGTTAATTACAGTTGGAGGGACAATGCACCACAAAGAGGAGATCAGGCTGTGGCTGGAACCTAAAGCCCTGTTATGAAAGAAAGAACCTGCCTCCTGCTTATGTGGATCCAGCCTCATAATTGAAGATCCTGCCTCTCTGCACCTAGGTCTGTGTACTGCATAAAAGCATAAACTCAAATACCCCACTCCATGATCTCTCTACCCTTTCAGCTTCCTGTCTCTGTGGCCACATTGCCAGGCAGCATCTCGCAGGGCTTGGATTGCACACACCAGAAATGTTCGCAATATTCCATTATTTTTCTTCTGGCCTTAGGCTCTGACAGCACCTCACTGTTCTAAGTAAGGTCATCTTTAATGTTTTAAGTCACAAGTCCCAAGCAACTCTTTATGTTGGTGACCTCACTTTCACCCACGGCAAATTTCTCATTGTTCTAGATCAGACCCTATGAGTGCCTGGTAAACAGCCACCAACTGAGAAGACGCTGTTCACAATAAAGCCTGCGGCCTGGCATAACACCAAGGAAACGCTCCGTGGGTATTGTGCTAAGGTGGTGTCTGCCCATGGCGGAGACAAGAGTTTAAAATGTATTTAAAAAGACGTGAAAAGGCATCAGAAGTCCTTAGCCTCCATGGGCATTCGTTTTCTTTCGGCCTCATTGAATGGCGCAAGTCTGGGAACAAAGCCGGCATCTCTTTGGGCCAGACGCATTCACCCTTGCCAACGCCAGTCTCATTTTAAATCAAGGAATATTCTGTGTCGCTGAGCGAGAGAGCTTGGTTGTAGGCTTACCATCTTCCTGGGCAACTTTATGTAAATACATACACGACTCGCAAAACATCAGACAGAGATTTTAGGCTGAGTTGTGGTGTTAAACACAAGAACTTTCATGCCTTGGCAGCAGTCTCTTTCAGGAGATCTCTTTTTGTATTTAGCAACTGCATCCATAATAAATATCTACTCTGAAGGATGGACTCCCTGTGTGAGAGCCGAGAAGTAATGTCAAACAGCCTCTTCTTAACCTAAGAGCCCCAGTGAACAGAAGACTTTAAATTATCTCCTTGCGAGCACACAACGGGCTGTAAATTGCCTCTTAGACATAAGTGATCGAGTAACAAAAATAATAAAGGAAGAACTGCCGTGATGCAGCGTTTCAGTATCCCGCTATCAGGTGCCAGGGTTTCAAAATACAAAGGCTGTCTTGTCTCTATTCTGCCTCATACCTTTCTTCCACCACCCCACACTACCCATCTCTCTATCTCACTCTTACAGATTCACTTTCATCCCTGCCTTTCCTTTTTTATCCCTACATTTGTCTTTTTCATCCCTACTATCTGCTTTTTCATCCCTGCTATTGCCGTTACTTACTGTTTTCCTACCTTTCTCTTTCATCTTCTTCGCCACTTTATGTCCACCACCCACAACCACAAATGAAACACTGTGCAGAGAGGGTGCTCATTACCCAAAACATGCGAGTCCAGCATTAGATAAGTTGGTTTAGCAAACTCTTCGCCTCCAGTGTCTCTCGTTTGACAGTTTCACTGGTCCACAGGTGGTTTCAGTTCACTTCTCAACGCCATGTAACCAAGCCATTTAAAACAAGAGTCGCAACGTGGTACTAGTTCAATGAAAGATGCGAGTGCATGGAGGTAGTGGCTCAGATTGCACACAACCTTGGTGCAAAAAAACAACAGAAGACGTTATGAAGACCTTTCCGCACCTTGTGTGACCAACACCACATCAAAGCTATGTAGCTAGCAAACTGATGCCTCAGAGCCTTCAGCTCACTCCTCCCATATTTCACCACTCACAGATACATTAGAAAATATTAGGCAATGCATCTGCACCATCTTTCACACAACGTGCCCGTACAACCACAGCTGATCACAGTCCACCATCAATGCCAAGTCACTCACTTTTGAGAACCAGAACTGGCATCGTTCTATGGCTCTCTTACTCTCCCCCGACTTGATTCTCACCCATAGCTACATTCCCAAACACAGAAATGGTCCACCAACCTCCATTTCCTCTCCAACCTAAATAGAATAATAGGAGCCCATCTGCGTAGGTCCCTTAACCTACTCTGGATATCTCCTTGCCTTTTCCTACCTCACTGTTTTTTCTGTGCATAGTTCCGGCTGCCCTATTTTCCAAAATTCATGCTTCAATAAACAAAAGTAAATGGTGTGTATGGGCCTTCCTGCCAACCACCACAAGTCATACAACCCACTTAAGGTCCTCCATGAACCAACATCACCCAGGACAATGAGACCAAGTACTCTCACATACTTGGCTTTTAGCATCCACCAGAGGGACTTTAAAGACTACCAACAAAACACAAAAGCTATAAATGGCGTGACGACAGTTCCACCCGGCTCCCACATTGGCACCGAAGAAGAGGTCCAGAAAGGTCAAAGCACATTTTACACAAGAGTGGATATGTGCAGGGGCACATCACTCTCATGTCCCCAATATAACAGGCAAAAAGGAAACAACCCTTTCTATATTAACAACCTGGGATAAGAATACCTCTTCTGTTTTGTTTTCAGTCGAAGGTCATCTAAATACAAAGAGAATACAAACAACCTCGAATCACCCTGACCCTGGGGGGGGGGGGGGGTACATTACTCTGTCATGGGAAGACAGGGTTGCTGCCTAGGTTGGTCGGAAGACATGACACTCGTGAGTGGTTTTCCCACAAGAAAAAACTAAACTAACTGATGTCATTCTGTTGCGCCAAGAGGGAACCAGGAAAATGTATCAATGCCAGATGAAGCGTTGTTTAAGAAACACCTTCGGAGCACCAGAACATCTCGATATATTAAACTTTTATAAAATATCACTCTTCTGCATGTGGGACAAAGTTAGCTCCTGAAGCATGTTGCTCATTCTTTAATAGATCACGTCAACACCAGAAAAATATGTGTGCTGTCAACTGAGTACAATTCATAATTTGAAATACTCGGATCGTTGGACAGGATCTGCAAATGATAATCCAGTCTTTGTCATCTCCAGTCCGGACTATGGTACAGCCTAACTCATATCCCTACTTAAATCAAGACCGCTGCCCTTAAAAATTGCACTCAACTCTGAGGTGCAGTTAATCACTGACTCAAAGAAAACAAGAGCACATCTCAGCAGTCCTGGTATCTCAGAACTGACTCCTGGTAGACAAATGCTGCATACTTAGTTTGGCTGTACAGCATATAACGCTGAAGACAACACCTCTATGTATTTAGCACAAAAGATAAATAACCTGGGGGGAAACAGAAATCCCAGAAACAAAGAGGTACTGGTGTGTGAAATTTCAAACTCGAAAAAAACTCGGACCCCCAGCCTTTCTCCAGGAAGCATCGAAGACGAGGAATAACAGAGTTCTAGACTTGAAAAAGGTCCTCTCGCACATCATGTCCAAGAGGAGTAAAATAGTTCCTTTCTCACCAGTGCAACACTCATTACTCAAACATGTACAGAGGTGTATATATAACATTTTGCGGCCTACGGTTCAACCCTTCATACCGTTAAGTATTATCTGTACAATTTACTCCTATAATGTAGCTGCAATCTGTTTCTGTCTTTGACATATATATATATATTATATCCAAATTATTAAAATCAACTAACAGACTCACATGTCCTCTGCTCAAACTAACTCATACCTCCCTATACTGATACCAATGCCGCAGTCATATTTCCCTATACTAATCCTTTTGGGTTCCGGAGTAGCGTGCTACTCGCCTAAGAGCGCTTCAATGCCTCATCAGGGGTAGTAAGCGCTATATAAATACCATTAATATATATATATAAATATATATATATATATATGTTTGTGTGTGTGTCTGTGTTTGTAGTTATATGTATATGGGTAAGGGGTAAGCTTTCTTATTAAATCTTTGCCAGTGGTTTCAAAACTCCTATTTCACAGAAAAGAGGGATCATTGTGAATTATTTCCAGTAATTCACAGTGCTGAATTCATCTGCAGGATATTTCGCTTCCCCGAAGAAATAAAAAAGTCAAACACAGCATTTTGTCTTTCTTTTAGTGCTTGTAAAAAACAGTTTTACAATGATAGTGCTGCTCTTAAACCATTAATCAGCACACCTGACAAGCTTGCCCTTGCAGGCCCATTTTTGATGCAAGTATCTGCCAACGATTTCTCCCAAGTGTATGAAATTAAACAGGGTAAACGCAGAACATGGCCAGCATAAATTTACACAGTCCCATTCTGCAATTTCTCTTTCTTTATGTTTGTCTTACTAAGCACAACTTGTATTGTCAATGTAGTACACAAGAAAAGCATATTTCAGAATGCATATTTTTAAATTCCTTATGATGCGCTTTGCATTTAAAATTAGATATATAATAACATGCGTTGTGGCATAAAACACATTCAAATATTAGGACAGTATTCCCCCCCCCAAAAAAAACACATTCCTCAAAACACTGACAGACATATCTCTAGTCTCAGCCAAACAATGAATACTGAATAGATGACACTCAAATGCTCTACATCTTTCTTAAGTTTACTAAAATCAATGAATAAATCACGTAAAAGAAACAATACATAAGGAGCAACGTGTAATAAGGTCATATATTTCCATCTCGGGGTACAGGTAATATTTATAAACCACTCTTGCTTTGGCCTCATGAATTGTAAATGTCACCAGAACCCTTCAGTGGCACCACTGGTCCATATTATACATTTAACCATTACGTATTCTCTATATAGCATATATGCAGGTACGCAGAGTGTAGTATGCTATTTATTGCTATTGTTGAGTGTGGGGAGACGCCATGACTCATGAGAGGCGAAGCCTCAAGTGCATCATAATGCCCTTCCCCTTCATCAACAACATACGGTTTATGCCAGGGCATTTTTTTACATGCATTTGTTTTAGCAAATATATTTAACCAAAGCCAGAATTCAAGTGGTTAAATGTACACAGCATGATAAAAACACACTCCAGAGAAATGGGGCTTTTAGTAGAATTGTTCCCATGTGTGAAGTAACATGGAATGTGAGGCAGTAAAAAGTATTATGTCAGTTTTGCTGCATTAACAAACCAGAATTTTACCTTTGGATAGCAGAAATAAATGTCTGAATGCATATGTATAGTACAGTTGCTCCAAATAGCATGTGTTATTGGGCCTCACTTATTTTCACATCCGTGGAATAAATATATATATATTCATGACGTCACTTAACACACCATAACTGAAGTCATATATGAGGTCATCGGCAGAGCATGACAGGGAAACAAGTGATGGTGGGTTTACTTAAGCAGAGATGGTGAATTACGGTGGTTTTAAGATTTTATTTTGTAATGTTCCCCACGCTTTACGAAACCCGAAATACGTTCTGTGAAACTCATCGCATCCATACATGTTGGTTAATGTTGATAGGGTTCGGTCAGCATGGACCCCAAGGCCTGGGGCTGCCCCTTAGTCACCACTTAAAAGTACCCAACTCTCCTGCCTTCCTGACATTCGAGGAAGACTCGTCTAGTTAATATTTCCTTGCCAGAAGCAACCCATTTCAACATTTTCTAATAAACCTTTATAACACTTTAAAAAGAAACCCACCTCAAAAATAAGCCTTGGCAGAGACACGTTCATTGAAGTGTATTCTTTTTACAAACGTGCTGTATGCAAAAAACTTAAAGATTTTCAAAATATAAAAGATCCCCGTATTGTCCTCATGCCGTTTAATTTCGTGGCGGTGCACGAGTTTGCTAGGCAAAGCAATTCAATGCTTGGGTGCAGCATAGCTGCATTACAACACATAGTTGGCTTTAGCAAATGGCTAAGAAAGCACACTCTTGAATTTAGAAAAAGGAGGGAGTCACCTTTGTGTTTAAGGTCAAGGTTGTCATACCTTAAACGTTTTTTGAAAAGATAAATCTTCTCTAACATCAACTAGTAACTACTTCAAAACATTAGAGGAGACCATACCCTCCACATCAAACCACGATTACAGATTGCCTCTGCCGCCTCGGAGTTTGAAGATCATTTTCAGGCACAACCCTTCTCCTTTACTTAACAAGATTAAAGTAAATACACATTTTTTGTTCACTGAGGCCGATAGTGGCTAAGAGACAGATTGCACAGAACTGGGGATTGCCCACTATACCAAATAAGAGTCAATGGCTTTCAGGGATGGGTGCCTGCAAGCAGGGAGAAGAAAGTCATATATGCTGCCAGGGGTTGTACTAGGAAATTTGACCGGGTCTATGGTAAATGGAGAGAGTTCTATGGATTGGTATCCACCGAATTGCAGGACCTCGTGCATCAAGCTATTCAGGCAGAACTCTAATGTCAAATATGTTTGCCTCCTTGCAGGAGTGAAAGGGTCAAGCGGGGGGAGACTGGAACGGGACTGCATTCCTGGGGCTGGGGTGGAAACACTTGGTTCCCATAGGGGTGCCCAGGATCAGGGATGGGCATTGTGGCAGACCATCTCTTGAGTGTATCCATTATGTATTACATCCTGATCCTACTCTGCTCATTATGTTACATCTCACATTGTATGTGATATAGAAAATGTGAATAAAAATAATTTAAAAACAATAGAAACACATTCTTCAAGAGTCTTACTCAAGAAAGCCAGAAGGGCAAGGATGTCGCCTTCCACCATTGTGTTTGTTTTAGAGATGCACATGGGGTGTTGGAAATCGTCAATAAGACGAAAAGCTACTCTTAAAATGATATTGTATAATAAACTCTTTAGTCACAAAATGTACCAGACCTAATGTTCATGATCCTGTAAAGCTTCACAGTGAGTCACTACCATTGCAGATGATCGCTAAGGCTGAATATTCTTTCAGGGGTTCAATGGCATTTCTAGGTTGAGGCTTTTGGAAGTTATGTCAAAAATTAGAGAACACTACTTTAAACTCCCATGAGAAAGGTATGGTAAATAGATTGCTTCACTGAAATGTTATGTTTTCTAAACCTAGCCTATATATTAATGAGCTAACGTCCATGGTAAATGAAACGGCGGGTGGGTAGAGGCAGTGGGAAACAGCTGGTGCCTAGAATGCCTCTCATTGCCTCACCACGTTGGGTGTGTTTGGGGATACTAACTTTCCTGAATTAACATCAGCAATCATAATTGCAGGTCATGGTGAAGGTGTGATTTTATATGTCAGCGGTGGTGCTCAGCTGAGACAGGACTATGAGCTGGTCAACCATTCCTGCAAAGATCAGCCACTTCGCCTCCTGCCTTTATTACAGGTAAGAAACTGTGTAGACAAGTACTGAAGAGAGCGAGCAGGTGAGGAAAGCTGGAATTACAAACAATTCTATAACACTAACCTGGAAAACACAGACTTGGGGGAGGTGAAGTAATTTTCAGGTTGGGGGACAACTTGGGTTGGCCAAGAATACTGATATTTCTGCTTCAATTTATTTAAAATAATTACAACTGCATAATGACAACCCAGTGGTAACAACTAAGTGACACAGTCCACGTCTTCAAAAGTCTCTTTGTATAACAATAGAGCTCTCAATGCAAGACGGATTGAGCCTTTAATGACAGAGGGCCCTCTCATTATAGTGATAATGAGCTCACAACCTCTTCTAAGTGTCAAACGTGTGGAAAAGGTTGGTCCAATCAAAAATTACATATTGAGAATGCTTTTAATTGAGATTAGTGGTGTAAAATAGATGGCAGGATTGAGAGGTACATGTGGAATTCTTCTACAGATACTAATACTCATTAGCCAGGCTTACAGCAATGGATTGAGTAAAATCAGTTCACTGCTTGAATATAAAAGGTTGATCTCATTACAACATAATATTGAAATGTCTTAATTAATGCAGGTCAAATGAGTGAGTGAATATCAGCCTTGGGAGGATTAGTGTGAATGCCACAACTAGATTGCTACCCGCAAGGTGATGTAGTAGATACAAGTGCCAAATGCAAGACATCTCTGTATCTGTAACACTTTCTAATAATGTGAGGAGTCTGACAGAAGATACTTTGTGACAATTACAGGACTAATGTGATTAATCAATCTAGCCTAACATCATTTGGGGGGAAAAACCTTTAGCATGTTTTACCTTGGCATGACTAGCTTATCTTCACCAATTAGGAGCCAATATAATGTCTTTGACTGATTTTGTTGTGCGGCATAAGTCATCTTCCATTTGGCTTGTGGCTGAATGTAATACCTTTGTTTAAATATTGCATCTAACACCCAATTTTAGTGATTTAGTGATGAACTGAGTCTCTGGGTTCTATGTCTCATGGGTAAATATCATTGAATTTATCGATGACTGTGATCAACAGTTGATGTGGATGAACCAGGATCACCCACCTAGGGACGCTCCTGAGGAATTTCCTATTTCTTTTTTTTTTTATTTATTTGCAAAGCTGGAAACTGCCCAGTAGCAACAGTCCTCTGAAGGCATTAATTTTCTGATCTCTGAACCAAGATCCACTAATCATTTCTTTGTGTTTCAAAGGTTAAGGAGAGATTTGATGTTCACTTAACCCCATAATGTAGTGAGGCTTGTTGTGTGGACTCAATAGCTATTGATTTGTACAGTCTGCAGTTGAAAGATTCCATCTGGAAGAATGCAGTCTTCCCCAAACCACCTCTTTGCATCTTGAGAGACATCTGGAGCGCTGTTTGGCTGAAAACACTTAGGCTCCAGGAACACCACAAAGTAATCACCAGACAGTCACTCAACTCAGTAAGGCACTGGCATTAGGGCAAGAGTGGAGGTGTAGTACCAGTACTGGATTCATTGTTCAGATTCCACAGGTATGCGGAGCAGCAGTGGTGGTGGCCACTTGAGGTTAACAATTAATACTTTTGGGCTGGAATACAGCACATTCCAGGAGTCAGGAAGCACCGAACAGAGGCTCTTGTCAGTTCAATCCACTGAATGGTTTGCAAGAGAAGAACATTGTTCTAACACATGGTGCATTGGATACTGAACCCAAAAACAAAGCTCTGATTTGAGGGGTGAGTCAGAGATCAGTATTGAAGAGAATCCCTCTTAACTTTCTAAGAGGTGGAGTTAAGCCTGTAGACCATGGGGACAATCAGTAGTATGTTAGAATATCGAGCACGAAAGTATCAAACTAAAAAACTAAAACTAAAAAAAGTTGAGACTAGAATATCGACTACCAGAATATCTTAAAGGAAAGGAAATATTGATGAGTATAGATTTGTTATTCTTACCTCCACATTTACGTACCTTGAAGCTGTATCAGTGTACATATATGTAGAGTTAAGTACAGTTACCCTGTACTTGCCTTTATATATTTAACCTTCACAGTATTCTGGTAGTCGAAATTCTGGGATCCTTGCTTTTCTGGTTTGTTATTTTAAAGTCAGTATTCCGGTAGAAAGCTGGCAAGACAAATAAGGATTCCCATTTATGCCCCATTAAGACTAAGGGAGCGTTCTCTTATCCACTGATTAATTAAACAATTCTTGGGGGAGTTGCAGGATTGAGGTATTATGATGCCAGTTCCCTTCAAACAGGAGTACACTAGCCATTAAAATAATGCTACTATCTGGTCATTCGACTGCCTGAAAGTGTTCAAGGCTGATGCCCGGCTGTGCCACTGCCGGTGTCAGCTTTGGTCCTTAATAGCATCCCTAGTGGTAAAGTGTTTGACATTGTGTAGAACAACTGTGCTGAACCTCCACATGCCCAGTCAGCGTATAAACAACTGCTGTCCCCATTCTGAGGCACTTCAGAACATGCCCATGGTGTGTAAAGCTGTTCGAGGGACACCTTGCCCAGGCTGCTTGAGGCAGTCCGTGCGACTTACTCGAGGCATAACAGTTGGCTCCTGCACTATAGGAAGCCGAGAGAATCAAACATTCTTTCTCTGAGGACCTTCAATTTTCAGAAGAAGAGACGGAAACCCGCTTATCCTTTGTCTCCTTGGGAGAAGTTACCGCTTGAAGTCTTTGTTCCCTGTACCGAGCATCGAGAAGCAATGCAGCAGATGTATAATTCTGGTCTTCAGCCAAACAGCAGCATCTGTGCTTGCTTGGCCGAGCAACAGCACCAATAGCAGAGGTAAAAATAACCAGTCTCTATCTGATTGGAGAAATGCTTCAATGACAATCCAGCCAATCAGTGTTAGGCTTTAATGCCCATCCTGGAGGCTGAAGTTTGTGTGCACAATTTGAAAGAGCTCTGTGTGTTCGGGCCAGATCCCTTGTTAAGTTGTTTTCCCTGCTGGTTACTTGCTACTTAGAAAGGAAGGATTGGCAGGGGAGTGGACGTAGTCAGAGATTTCTCTGTAGGTTTTCAGTATGTCAAAATACTTCCTTCCTTGAAAGAATCCGAAGTGCAGTATCTTTTGGACAAGGGCTCCACTACAAGTTTCATTTGATTCCTGGTTACAAAACTCCTTCATTTTTCTCTCTTTGTTAATGCACTTACTTTTTTAAACGACATCTTTCATTTGGCTGTATCTGATTATCTGTTTTGACTTTAACTGGAAATGTGCTTATCTTACGAATTATCAACCGCACTCCTAGGAGAACCCCAACTGCTCCCCACTTCCAGGTCAAGCTGTTTGGGGACTTAAACGAGTAGCCTGTAATCCAGTTGAGATAAATCCAGCTTGTACACGCCCCCCCCCCACCCTGTAGGCTTCCTGTGCCTGGCTCTCGTTGAATTTCTCCCAAGGTGGAGTACCTATGGGTGAAGCGGCAAGCCAGCCAGGCACGAATTTCTGTCTTAAGCATGTGCATTTTGTGTTTCTGGCCGCCCTGAGACATTAGTGCCATCTCCTTTTTCTGGCCTGCCATATTCCTTCTCGAAGGGGCACTTAGTAGTATTTGACAGATGGTTCGTTTAACCAGTGAGATGGATTTCCGTGTTTGTTGGCCGATGCCCTCGGAAAGTCTAGCACGACAGGCTCGATGAAATCAATTTATATGGTGAAGACCCACAGAATGCAATAAGTGCTGCCTCGCTGTAGCCCTGCTGTTAAATCATACCTAGCGAGAACGTGCATTCGAGGGACGCCATATGTTACTCTTCGTTATAACGCAATAAAAAGTGAATTAAAGGCAGAGGTTCCTTTATAGCATAGAGCGTGGCCACGGGATGTTCCTTCCTGCTGGTCTGCGCCAGATGCTCCTTCTTCCACAAGGTAGTAAAGAATTCAAGGATCCAGAGATCTGCAGACACTTTAGGTCTTTAAATCCCTTCCCCCAGCAACTTGAGCCTTGTAGTGGCTGGCACCCCCGTGGGCACAGGACGTCGTGCCTAGCAGCCATTGTATAATGAGACCTCAGCACCAGCGCGCATGGAGAGGGGGTTATTGGTGGAAGAGGCCTTTGGGACTTCCAGGCGCCAACCTGTCTGCCGCTCCATCCCGGAGGAATCGCATGTGGCCCAACCTCCAGGAAAGTGATCGGCATTGAATCCTGCACTCTGCTCTGGCAGTATCTGCAGCGGCTCGCGATCAGGTGGCCTTTGTGGTCTTTCATCTCGTGATACTGCACACACTTACGTTGTTATGCACATGGATGTCATTTTTAGAGGTGTGAAGTATTTTTTCAAATTGAGAAGGCATGACTAAGCGGATATATCTCCTCGTGCACAGACTTAGCTTACCGGCTACAATAGTACTTTGACAAAATACTTTTGTCGCCTACCAGACAGCTTGGCCTCTTTTTATTTAGTTATATTTGACTGGGATATATGACTGTTATTTTCATAATTAATATTTAATGTCACAGCAGTGAGAGGCACAGACTAGTGCACGATTACAATAAAAAAATACGTAATATTTGCCCTACTAAGTCACATTTTAGTGCATTTTAGGTCTTTCTCTCCCACCATATGTCCGCCTTATTAATGTATTTTTTTATTTAGCTCGGTTATTTGTTGTTGGTTATTTAGCATCCCTTACGGCAATGGGGTGCATAACAAAGTCAACAATAAAAGATGAACACTTAAAATACATATTGAACCCGAACAAAGACAAATACAATGCCTAGAGAGGGTAGTATTAAGAGGGATGATAGAGTGTTATTCAGAAGGGACGAGTGACTCATGTCTTTGTTTTGGGTGCTCCAGAATTGGTATTTTCCCTGTTAGTTGCTAAAGGTGACAAGGTTTGAGTGAAGTTCAAGGTAACAGAGGGTGTTCCACATTTTAGTAGCACAGTCAATGAAAAATTAGCAGAGCGCCCGTTTTACTTACGAGGTGGATGTTTACAGGCATTATGATGCTTTGCCTCACCGTGTGTGGGTGCCTCCTGAGGTCAGATAGCCTTGATCAGGGTTGGTCCTAGGTGTTTCCATATGGGCCGATCTATGCAGCACTTTTTGGATAGCCAAAGATTTTGCAAGGGAGCTTTATTTAGATTCAGTGTATGTAAATATGTCATGTTGATATGCTGAAATCTTAGGATGGATCTTTCCCTCCTGGACCTAAGTTGGGCAGCCCGGACATCTATGGATGACCATGGATATCAAGCAGTCAGTCTACATGTATATTTTGCCCTTGGGGAGCAGAAGAGTTATAGCCTTTGGTATTAGGGTTGAGATGGTGGAAGAGGACTTTGGTGCTCACTCCTCCTACCCTATGTAGTGTTGATCAGTGTAGACTCAATAATGTCAACCATTTGTGTGAGGCCACAGTCTTTGACAGCTAGCCCTAAGATCTGTATAGATCTGGGACGTATTTCTTTACATTTATTTACTAGATGTAATTCGAATTGGGGTGATTATGGGATCTTTGCAGAAAGCAGAACTTCAGCCTGGAAACCATTCCTTTCTGGGGGTCTATCGCAGCAAAATAGAATTTGCTCCTATGAAAACTCTCGGGTAGATTCGCCAATGTTGTGCATGGACATTCACATGGTGCATTGCTAGGGCAATGCAGTATCTATTTATTTCTCAATAAACGAACACATGAGAACAGCGCAAATTGTATTTTGCTGGACGAGTCCCCACGCAGACATAAATAATTCTATCCCTCTGACTGCTGCCTTTCTGGTCTGTTCATAAAAGTCGTAACAACGTTCATAGCAGGTGCGGCCCATCCTTTAGGGCGGAAGGGCCCCCCCCCCCACCCACCTTTTGCCCCTCATGAAGAGTGTCTGTCAGGCTGAGCAAAGGTCAGCCTGACAAACACTCTTCATGTTCAGGTCAGGCAGCCAGGAGCAAACATGCTGGCTGCCTGAGCTGAACTTTGCTGGGCTGAAGAGGTCACAGCTCCTATGGGCGTGACCTCCTCGGCTCAGCAAATGTGCCCAGAGGCCCTCCCCCAGGTGACGAGGGAAGCGTCACCCACTGACTTCGACCTGGGTGCTTCAAGTTTAAGCCCTGAGGCGCCCAGGGTTAGTGTCAATCAGTGACACTTCGTCACAGAGTGGGGAGAGGCCAGCAATCTCACTGAGCCCATCCCACTTTGTGACAAGGCTAGGACTGCTGCCTTCCCTCACTGGCTGACCTAGGGAAGGCAGCAGTCCCAACCCTTTTTGGACCTCCGAGGCTGGAGGTAAGTGTGTGTGTGTGAGATTGTTTTAAATGAATGTTTAGTGCATGCATACATTTTTGAATGTTGATGAGTGTTGTTAATGGATGTGCATGTATGCGTGTGTGTGTGTGAAAGTGTGAGTGTGCTTTCTGCACGCCCCCCTCCCCGTTAAAACTGCCGGCCGCCACTGGTTCATAGATATGACATTTTTCACTTCCACTCAATGGCCACTCTATGGTCTAGCTTAACTGACATTACCTGTAAAGGTGTCCTGACGCTGAGATTCAGAGTTGGGAAACAATAATGATTTTTACTTTTAATCCTAAATTCTGAAGCAGGTTTATGCTCTAATGCCAATTTTCTGGAATGTTTTATGGTTTACAAACATGCTAACACCAGTGAACTTCCAGTCATCTCAATTTATACTACCCTGCTAGGCGGTAAGCCATGAAAACTGTATGTATGTACCTTCTCAGCTGTAGGCTGGTAGTCTGTTTGGCGACGTAGGCTTTGCCACTTCTCCACTATCATTTTATATTTGTTTTGACTGTCATATTATATGTCTTCTAAAAAATGAAGACACTATCTCAGTGGGTCATTGAAAAAAATAATGCAGCACCTCCTCATGACCTGTGGAGATTGGACAACTGGAAACCATTTGAACCGAATTGAGGACTCAGAGTGCGATCCAAAACTCCAACCTCACACACCAAACAAAAGTTAACAAAGTGAGCACAATTGCATTTCATACCTTACAAGTACTGCACCACATCTTTCTTTACCTTGGTTCCTCCCACAGAGCCCAGGCCTCAATGGCTCTTGTGCTATCAGGTCTTAATTGTGCACATGGATTCTACACCTGGCTCTCTTAGTAACGAAGTACCAGACTACAAAAAACAAAGAACAGCACAATCATGTAAATTCTATACCTGAGCCGACACAACTGCAAAAATCTTGTCCTCCATGCCACTGCTGCCAGTCACAGAAGATCATCTTTTAAACCCGGCAGAGCCATTCACAAGACAGTGTTAAACTCTTTACAGTCCAAACTTGGACATAATGGTCAAATGAGGAAATCAGAGATAGAATTGCCCCCATTGTTGATCACTTCCCCAATTCCCATCTCCATTACCTCTCTCACTCAAGGAATCTTCCCACAAGCTTTCAAGATAGTTCAGATTCTCCCACTCCTAAAGAACCCTATGCTAAATCCTGTTGACCTCACCCTCTCAGGCCTTCACTTACCTACCATTCACTAGCAAGATCAATGAAATATCTATCTATGTTCAATTGCAAGATCACATCAATGATAACCATCTGCTACAGACCACAAGTCTGGCTTCTAGTTACACTGAGGCACTGAGACTGCTAGTGTACACATAGTAGATGATGCCTTCCTTACCACAGATGAAGATGATCCCTTCCTCCCGATATTGCTGAACCTCTTAGATGCCTACGACACAGTAGGCGATTCCACCCTCATATGTGTCCTGAATGGGATTCATAGGCAATGTCCTTCACTGGTTCTAGTTCTACCTTTCCAACTGACACCAGTTTGTTCACGTGTCATTCAAGCTGCCAACAGTTACCTATTACTTGTGGGGCCCCATCAGGGTTACATAGTGTCTCATGTCACCTTCAACCTTAAGTGCATCATGACTCATCAACATGCCGATGATACACAACTCTACTTGAAAGTCTCATCTGCTTCCAGTGCACATCATCCAGACCTGGATGTCCAGCGTCTACCTGAAGTGAACCCAACCAAGATGGAATTCCTGTTATTTGCCAAGAAAAATAATTTAGAAACAGTACACACCTGGCTCAAAGACATGAACTTTGACAGAGTCAAATGTCAGCTTTCACAGAAGGTGGTCATTTGGTTTCATTTAGGACACCAACCTCACCCTCAAGGAGCACATTACCAGAAGATAAAACAAAGACAGCTGGGTACCAGCTATCTATTCTAAAGAAAGTAACACATTTTCTTCTAGAAGGCCACTTTAGAGCAGCTTTTCAAGCCCTCATACTCTTGCATATGGATGGTAGTAACACCCTTCTCCATGGCCTCCATGCTCCACAATGGAATTGACTGAGGGCATACTACAAGCTGTGGCACGTTTCACCCTGGGAATTAAGAAATATGATCACATCACTGCATCCTGATGGAACCTCATTGGTTCCCTTCTTCAAAACCATTTGAATCATTTACAAAGCCATAGTTAACCATACACACACATTCAGGACACCATCAGATTGTTGTTTGAGAAATGTAAAAAAGAAAAAACAATTCAGAATGCCTTTTTCTGTATATTTACACTGGATCTGGAACAACATCCACATATCCATCAGGACCACCCCAACACTGCTCAGTTGACACTGTCCAAAGCTATGCTGCCTTTTGATTCATGCTATAGAAATACCATATACATATATTAATATATATAAAAGAAACAACATTGATGGGAGCTCTTTTTCTGTACAAACATGATAGCTCAAGAACACCGCCTTGAAGAAAACAAGGGTAGTTAACAATACCTAGGATTTAGAAAAGCATTAAATATTTAATTATTCACTTAATTGTGATCTGAACTGCCCCAGGTTACAAGATGCATTGGTTGTATATGCAAATCGCAGTTTAAATCTCTCATACTCATTCACATCTCGCTACAGTGCCCTGCAACCTGCTTGCTACAACACAATTGAAGCACACCTCTGAAACTCACACAAGACACTAAAATATCCTACTTTTAGGCTACACTCTTATCAATGCTCTTTTACCTGTGCATAACAAAGGGAGTAGCTACTTACTCGTCTATCTGAGAAGTGCTTCAGTGTCTCAAGAAGAGCAGGAAAGCACCAAACAAATCCCAGTCTTTCATACAATACAATGATACAATGTTTAACCATTGTCAATAAACTTCAGGCTGATCAAGGGCACCCATCCAATTAGTACTGAACTTTCAGGCAGCAGACGAGGTGTCATTTGACATGGTCTGACCCTGCTGCTTAAGGCACCTACACACACAGTCGACTCCTCAGAGGCTGGTATTATTCTTCAAGCTGCACCACACGCAGCAGTCAGTTAAAGAAAGATCCTTACTTCAAGGAAAATAATTTTGTAAGAAATGTCCCTACCATAAGGCAAATGCCTTTGTAGGAAAAAAACACAGAAGTTCACAACTCCCAGGAAAATAGCTTTTAAAAATACCCAAAGCAATATGTATCTTTTTTTTACAGCTATTTTCTGCCTCCTTGATACATTGTGTATTTGTTTATATAAGGTGCTAAAGGCCATTCTATATAGCAACTTTCTTTCCTCTTTATAATGTCTCCACAGTCTTTCAAATTGTTTACATTCTTTCTTTCTAAAGGATGATCATGTGAAAACCAGTGGGCCAAACATGAATGTTCATCCTCCTGGGTGTTTATTTTGAGTCACCACCCCTCTCGGCTGCCTCCCTAAGCTATTTCCTAACTAACCCTTCATTCCCTTAGAACTCCCCTATTAGTACAGGTCTAGAAAAGATTAAGACCTCTTGAAGATCAGAAATTATTATTTGTAAGTCAACCTTGCTCTCCTTAGGTGAAGGTAGGCGCAGCGAAAATGAAATTAACAAATGGTCAGACGAGAGTACTTGAGAAGGATAATCCAACTTGACAAAAATATTAGACATTGCCCATCTATGGCATGCCCAGCACTGTGTGTTGGGTCTGTGGGGGTCACCACAAGAATAAAAACAGCTATTGTTTCCAAAAAGCGCTTAACCAGAGGATCATCCCTATTGTCCATCTGGATATTAAAGTTGCCTAACACTGTAAAGTTACAATAGCTAATGATCATATGCGCAGTTGCCTGGGTTAATGAAGTTAGAAAGACTCCTGCATAGCCTGGGGTGTGGGGGTGGGGTGACGCTACACTAATACTCCTGAAAAGGAGGATTGGGCAGGTAGTGATGAGCAGAAGCCCAAGGCTTCTGCGACATTCATTTCATCCAGCTGAAAGGTGCAACAGCTGAACATTTTTTAAAATACTTAGGGGGTCATTATGACTTTGGCGGGCGGCGGAGGCCGCCCGCCAAAGTCCCGCCGTCAGAATACCGCTGCGCGGTCAAAAGACCGCCGCAGTAATTCTGAGTTTCCCGCTGGGCTGCCTGGCGACCGCCAGAAGGCCGCCCGCCAGCCCAGCGGGAAACCCCCTTCCATGAGGATGCCGGCTCCGAATGGAGCCGGCGGAGTGGAAGGGGTGCGTCGGATGCAGTTGCACCCGTCGCGATTTTCAGTGTCTGCTTGGCAGACACTGAAAACCTTGGTGGGGCCCTGTTAGGGGGCCCCTGCAGTGCCCATGCCATTGGCATGGGCACTGCATGGGCCCCCAGGGGCCCCACGACACCCGTTACCGCCAGCCAGGTTCTGGCGGTCAAAACCGCCAGAGCCAGGCTGGCGGTAAGGGGGTCGGAATCCCCATGGCGGCGCTGCCTGCAGCGCCGCCATGGAGGATTCCCTAGGGCGGCGGGAAACCGGCGGGACACCGCCGGTTTCCCGTTTCTGACCGCGGCTGTACCGCCGCGGTCAGAATGCCCAAGGATGCACCGCCAGCCTGTTGGTGGTGCATCCGCGGTCCCCGGCCCTGGGGGTTTTTACCGCCAGGGTCGGAATGACCCCCTTAGTCTAGAACCGCCCCATCCACCCACCCACCCCACTCCTGCTTTTGCCTATCCTATCTCCAAGGACACAAATGTAGCATTCAGGAATTGCGAGATGCAAATCAGAGCAGGAGTCCTCCCTCAAACAAGTTTCAGACAGAAAGAGGGCAGCAACCTAGTAATACTCTAGGAAGTTGTAAATATCCAGTGAATGTTTATGCACTGAACGTACATTAATCAAGGCCGCTTTTAATGTGTCCTAGGTAACAGTAGTGTCTTTTAAACCCGTAACCCTACTCTTTACAGGATATAGAGGGCCTCTACACTTTAAGCAGGAAACTGGGCATTCGAAGTCCACTAAGATGGGGTTACATCTGTTCTTATCCCTAGCCCTTATACCTTGTAGTTCAGCTGAGCAGTAAGTGATTCTTGGACATGTTCTGGCGTAACACTGGCATAGTGGCTGGTGCTAGCAGTGGCCGGGGTGTGAAAGGACACAAACCGGCTTGCCTTAGCCACACCTTTTGCACCCGCTGCGTGTCCGCTCTGTTTCCATCTTGATATAAGAGGGGCTTGTCTCCGCCTCAAAACTCTAGGGCTGATCAAAAATGGCACCTCTCTTTGTCCCACATCCTCACCAGAAGAAGGACTCATGGCACTGCTCCCCCACCATGTACACAGTGGAATTCAAACACAACACTCTCACAAAGCAGCAAAAAATGTTAAAATGATTTTTAAATACTTATTAGAACCCCCACTACTCCCCCAGTGAAAAATTAGGCAAAGTTAGGCAAAGAAATAGTTAAAAGCCGCACTCTGTTCAACCATATGCCGGTAATCCTTGTGTCTGCACTGCGGCCATCTTGATGTAAGAGGGGCTCTTCTCCTCAAAACACCAGAGTGCGCTGATCAAGTATGGCGCCTCTCTGGGTCCCCCACCATGTACACAGTGAAATTCAAACAAGACACTAGCACAAAACACCAAAAATGTTAAAATTATTAAAATTACTTATGTAAACTCCCACTACTCCCCCAGTGCAAAATTAGGCAAAGTTAGGCAAAGAAATGGTTAAAGGTCGCGCTCGTTCCAGCCTGATGACTATAATTTAGTGTACTATTATTGTATGATTAATTAAAATCATTACAATACTACAATAATTCGCAAAGCATCAGTATAAAAGCTAATCTACCATTAGCTCATAAGTTTAAAAGCTTCCTTCCTTAAAATTGGAACACATGATTTAAAAAAAGCTCTGCAACAGACAACATGCCTACAAATTAAAATATTTATATAAAGTTTACCTACTGGCAAGAATCAACTTACACTGTGATTAAAATGCAATGCATAGCTTGTAGGCCATATATACATTTTAGAAGCCCTTGTATGAGAGACCGGTAAACTACCATGTGCATCAAGATTGGTCTATTGATATGGAAATCAATTAATAATGTGGTTAAGTGCAATGTATAACTTCCAGGCCATATATTTGGGAAGTGTATCTATGGCACCCTCGCGAAGTGACAAGTGCATCAAGTCCTAAAGGTAAAATAACAGCCCTTTTCTGCGGTTTAACAAAGGCCTGCCTGTTGCAGCCAGACTGACTATCATCTTGCAGTTCACATGTGTTTAAACTGTTCCTTGCTGGTCATTACCAGAAGTGAATCAAAACTTTAAAAAAATTCAGAAACCGAGCAGAAAACTGTGTGGATTCACCTTTCAAGCAGGATTGTATAGCTTTGTGGCAAGTCTGAGTACTTAATGCTTGAAATATGGACACAGCCAGTATCTTCTATACCGAATAAACACTTCAGAGATGCAGAGAATGTGAGTCAAGGATTCTACCCCCCTTGTGCGAAGTCTGCATTGCCTGTTGTCATCATGTTCCTTCCGGCCATACAACTAGACTTTTAAGGAGATCAATCCAAATCTTAGTTTCAGCAGATGTATTTTCATGTCGTTACTAAGCGGTTCGTAAAGGTAGTTTGGAAGAACACCTGGTTCATAAAGCATGGATGCCCAGCAGCCATTAACTTTCCCCTCAGTGAGCACATGTCCCACTCCATGAGTATTAGTTTTGCTTGTTTTAACAGAAGCTTGGACATCTGGGCACCTGGGATGTTGCTTGTCCAAATATCTTGTGTCTCCAAATCAGTCAATGAAGTATTCAAATGTCAATGCCACCTGGACTGAGGGTATTTTATTGCCATCAATATAGTGAGTTTAAGGACATCAGTCTGTGCTTGCATGGCTTTTAGGGAGCAGGTTAAAAATTATGCATTCAATGTCGGGTGTTGCGAAATCAAGCAGAATTCTAGGAGAATTTGAGTGTGCGTTCTGGTATGGGAAAAATCTTTCTGTCACAGGTGACTTGCATCCTATCCAGCCAGTATGCCAGTTTGTCAGTTTGTTTCTAAATATCAATACCCCATATGCGATTGTCGGTAATAGCTTCTTAGCCATCACCCTTGGAAGACTGCAGAAATCAGGATTCGCCGTCAACTTTTGAAGTTTGCCGGACACCCAGGTCGATGAATTTGCTGCTGCCTGTTGAGCTAGAATGTGGTGTGATATGAGGTATGGACCCTACTATCCAGCCACACCCCCAAATACTTGTCAGAGTACACTATGTCGATTTTACTGTCCTGAATGACCCACGCACCTCTTTTTACAAGTTTGCGAGTAATGATCATAACCTTTGTCTGTGCAACATTTATTCTTAAGTTATTGGCATGGCAATAAGTGATCAACAAACTAGAGTCTCTGTAGGCCTACCTGCGTCTGATCAAGAAGCACTGTATTATCTGTATACTGGAGAGTCTGGATTCTAAGGTCAGCTGTCCTTCAAGGAAATGTTCTTGCCTTTTCAAGGTATTCTTGTCAGCCAGATAGAGATTGAATAATAATGATGCCAGTGTGCAGCCTTGTTTTAGTCCTTTATTAGTTGTGATTCTTGAAGCTGTTGACCACCCAGAGCTCACTAATATCTTTACCAAGGTGTTTGAGGGCAATGATATGATAGCCTTTAATGAGGGAGATGGGATGTCTTAGTTATTTAGTTTCGCTCAGAGTTTCTGTCTTGAGACACAATCAAAGGCCGTTGTAAATGCAGAGAACTTGGCATAAAAAACACGATAGAAAAACACAGCTGCAAGACAAAGAACTTGGTAAAAAAATATCCCCTTGCCATAGGCAAAGAAGATTGTAAAATCTTCCAACACGCTATTCCCACCAAAGGATCTTAGAAGAATAATAACCTTCATTGCAAAAGCCTTCAGCTGATGAGAAATCCACACAATCCCATTTCAAAGAACTTGGTATAAAAATGAGGATTAACCTCTAATATGATTTTTTTTTTTACTGGCAGGTCCCCTTTTTGTTCTAGTGTTTCATGTGTGAAGCATCTTTCTACTGGTCGGAATACATGAGCGAGGCGGCACACCAACTGTCTCATTCCACTTCCTCATTTTCTGCGTTCAGCTTCACAAGGTCGCCAGGGGCTCAGTTCTTGCTGCGTGGTGGTAAGCACTGGCTTTGGGCCCAGGCAGTGTGACAGACACAGCAGGTGGAGCACAAGTTCAATTGTAGCCACAGTGGTTTCCTGCAAGAGCTTCCTGTCAGTAGTTTTCTTTAACCAAGAAGGTCTCTTGAATGGCTGTAGAAGCGAAAACAAGGCTTGTGTGGTGATTTAAGGCTTTCCTGAACGTTGTTCCTTCCTGACCTTCCTGACCGTTTTCAACTGGTCTAGCAAAAGGAAGCAGGTGCGCTGTGGAACAGGTCCTTCATCTGGGATAGAACCGCTCAGGAGCTGAACTTCCCTGTTGCATTCCTGCTTCACTGTTTTTTTCCACTCTGGTTTCCAGAGTTCTAATGACTCTTTTGTAGAGCCAGGCAGCACCATGTGCCCCAGGCACAGGACAACTCAGCAGCCTTGCAGAGTGTGGCACAGGTTTTGGGTGTGGAGCATACACATGGACCACTTCATGGAAAAGGCTGCGCTAAGACAGGAGTGGAACCCTTCGAAATAGGCTTTGGGTATGGGCAGGATAGCAGCTCATTGCCCTATCTGACCTGCCCTCAGTGAATTTCTCCTTTTTGCAAAGCATGACTACTTTCTGGAACGTAACACTTGGGGTCAACTTGTCTAAGGGACCGTGGTTGTTGTGAGCCTCTTGTTGGTGCTTGTGTTGAGTGGTGTCATGGTTGCAGCTGGAAGTCCACCAAGGCTCTTAACAGGTCTGTAAATCTGATGGCCGTGGTGGCAGACACACTTCATAACTGTTGTGATGTGCAACATAAAGGAAGGTCCCTGAGGCTCCAATAGCCCTTGGGGAGACTGCCTACAAATGGTAGACATTCCTTCATAAGGGAATGCATGCATGCATGCATGTGATGTGTGTGTGTTTTCTACGTATGCCACGAGGAACAAATTATTTGAAAAACCTTTATTCTCAAAGAACCTTTGGGGCCAACTTTGTCTAAGGACGGAATACTTGCCAATTCATGAACAAGATCCACCTGCTTCTCTTGCGATACAGAATAAGTTCAAGTTTGTCAATCCATGATTTTTTTCCCCGAGGTAGTAATGAGTGAACATCGAGGAACAGTTTTTTCTCCACGGAGATGACATTTGTCACATGTTTTTGTTGACTGATTTATTGAAGCGATCTCTAGAGAGCCACTTACCGCCTCGGATTCCCTTCAGGCAAGCACAGTGCAAGAGAAAGAGAAGTCAGCGTAACAGATGACGGATGGGGAGACCTGGGTAATTCTCCTAGGCAGTCTATCCTTTAAGCACTGGGGTTGGTTTCCAGCTGTCTCCTCTAGTTTCATCATCAGGTAAAGTTAACTAAGAGTCATCAACCTCGTCTATGTGGTGCAGCAGACGATAGACCGGCCATGGGGCGTTCGGGGAACGTGCGGTAAGCTGATGGAGAGCGGGCTGCTTTTCATGGCTAGTTGGGCTATGGTATCTTGTGCATGTCTGGCCCAGAGGAGACACAGGAGAAGCATAAACATTTCTTATTGGCACATCCAACTTAGTGCTAACTGGAAACAGTACTTCTGATTCCCAGAGACTAACATCTTTGACTGTTTTACGAGTTTCCCTTCAGAGCTGCCTGTGAAATAAATGAGGCATTGGCTAGCCTGTATAGAAAAGTGTGATGTCAAAAGAATCTTGTGACTACATTTTTTAAACAAAATCCCCATACAAATGTTTCTGGAAGGGATCAGTTTAAGCCATCTTGATGCTATAAAGGACTGGTGTAGATATATTTCCAGTGAATGGTTTTAGATCACATCCGGCGTGGGAAGCCAAGACTTGAACCTTAAAGTTTGATTCAACTCTAGTGAGTGCCGAGTTGGGTCAGGTGCCGTAGCCCCATTCCGAAGGCTTTGAGGTTGTCCAAGAGAGTCACAGGCAGCTACCAAAGTCGACCACTTGAGGCCTCAAATACCTACAGCAGCAGAGCTGATAGACTGCTTATCAGTTCTGCGACCTGGAAAAGACTACTGCTGACACTGGTTACAGCTCATTGAAGCAAGTTTGCAACAAAGAGTAATCAAACGAAACAAAGCATGTTTAACAAATCATCACCCTATAGTACCAATAACAAAGAATTTGTAGAGAATCCCAATGTTTTTGACATTTAAATATATATATATATGAAGGTGATAACATCGAATTTATTTCGATACGACCCTACTACCAACTATTTTGGTTTCAATGAGGTGTAGAGTGAATGGGTCTTCTATAAAACACACTGTGACCTGAATCCAAGGTTACTACAGTTTCATGTGCCAATAATTTATTATTTGAAGAAAACAGGGTAATGTTTTTAAAACTGTGAACAGATTTTACACGTGTTAGCCAGTAAAAGGTAGATTGTCTAGTCTCTGAAAGGGGAACCCAAACCTGCCTTTGCATATTTCTGTATTTCTGTATTTTTAACAGTGTACCAGAAAGGGAAGATACTTGCTCTCGAAGGGTCTCTTACGCCATATCATTACAAACAGCTGCTAAGGGGCATTGGTGTAATTGGCACAATGGAAGAAAAAAAAGACTAGAACACCCATTATTCACAAGACTTACACATTAAATCCCAACACTGGAAACAGCATCCTTATGACATGGAATGGTATGGTCACCCTTGAGATGGGCATTTATGAGACCTGGTCAGAGATATTAATGTAGCCTTATAGCCCGCTGCTGAGGGCTACACTGGTTGTTAAAGGCCCTGAGCCCGAGTTATGGGCCTGAGCCGCAGGTGAGGGCTATAACGAAGGTGAGGGCCTTTAACAAGTTATAGAGGCAGCAGGGCTATAAGGCTATTAGAACATTCAACCCACTGAGGGTTGAATGTTCTAAATGAAAAAGTGAAAAAACAGAAAGACTAACATTGGAATGCTGAAGCAGAAGGTTTATACCAGCCATTATAAGCCTGGAGCCACTTCATTGCCTTCAGTGGAGCTCTCAACATTCCAATGTTCCAATCTGAATTAGAACATTGGAATGCTGGGAGCTCCATTGAAAACAATGGAATGCTCTGGGCTAATGGGCGGTAGAAGCCCGGAGCTCCAACATTCCAGTCTTTTTGTTCACAGCTGTTGCTGTGAACAAAGGCCTCACAGACCCAAGTGGATTTCAAGCCCTCAGCTCCATAAGGCCTTTATTTTATTTATTAGAACGTTCTGAACTCTAGTGGCAGAATGTTCTAATAGCCTTACAGACCTCCGTAGCTGAGCTATACCGGCATTAAAGTCCTGCTTCCTTGTTAAAGGCCCTCACCTTCAGCTTGGGCATTTAACACTGGAGCAGGCATTTAATGACCAGTATTGCCTGCTGCGGCAGGCTATAAGTCTATAATCCATCAATATGACACATATTTTTTTTAACCTTTATGAGCGTAAGTTTTATGAAAGGAGAAACAGTGGCCCTTAGAATACTTTGCCTCAGAGAGAGATACAGAGTTCTGTTTTGGAGTTCGCCGGATGTGTTACTCCGTCACCAACGTGATGGAGATTTTGCCCGCCTTATTACAAGTGCATTGTATCCTAATGCGCTTGCAATAAGGCGGACGGGATCCGTTACAACCGTTTACAGAACTCTGAATCAGGCCCAGAGACAAAGAGAGGGTTTAGTAGCCAAGGGCCAGATGTACCAAAGGGTTTTACCCATTCTGTGTCTATGGGAAAAAGCTTTCGTACATATGGCCCCAAGTTACTAGCCACAGCATCAGGAATCAGGAGACAAGCTTTGACTCGTGGTCCCCCACTTAACTAAAATTATTCCTTTGTCACCCTGTGTCTCAGCTACCTTATCTTACTTTGGAAGCCTAAATACTATTCAGATCGCTTTATGCCATACACAAAGAATCAGCGAGTGAAAGAATCGTTTAGCCACGCAAAAGGCTGAAGACATAAGTGGAAGTTAAGGAAGTAAACAATCAGGGCAATTAAGTGAAAGTGAAAGGCTTACTGTTGTTCTGCACCACTGATGGTCGTGTTTTGACATTCCCTAGTGTTTGTTGTGCTGAATTATTTTCCAGTTATGTAGAAGTAACATGTGGACTGAGAAAATGACAGGAGATTGATATGTGGGTGTGATAAGTTACAAATAAAATTCTTCATATTTGCGGGTGTTTTTTTAAAAAACATTTTCACACAAATGTATATTAAAATAATATTTTATGTAATATATTTAGTAAAAGCCGTAGTGCATTTATTTTGTCTAGAATAAAGTCTCTAAGATATTGTTACAAATTTGCCAGCTTTGCTTGCTGTTTTTGATTGACCATATAACCAGGTTGCGGTTTGAATTTTAATACAAAATTATAATGGATTTATTACAAGTGGCAAAGCAAATTGTGATAGGTTACAATTACTGCTGCTGTTGTATTGCAGTTAGAAGTCTGGCAGTTAATAATGACCTGTTTCAGTTTTCTCCAGATAGATTTTGGCAGGTCATCCCGGTTGAAATTTCTTTATGGGAAAAATCCCTGGTAATTACCAGGACGTCTGCATTTTGCTGCATTAGGCACCAAAATCTCCTTTGTAGTACCTATTATTGGGGACTAAATCGTACTTTGGAGTTATTTATCAAACCCACTAAATTATGTCCCAGCAGAGGTGGGTTTTAATGGGTCTGATAAATACCGACCATTACACTGGGACACTGATAATGAGGGATAGGACCTATCCAAGAGGCCACACTGGCAGCTTTTCAATACGCAATTGGTCTCTGGCTCGGTGCTAATATTTTAAGGTGACATGCTGACCGTGAAAAGTAGAAAAGAACTGGAGAAGACTCCTTGTCAGATGACAGATCGATTGAATGCCTGAGACCTGTCTCCAAAAACATGGCTCTTTGGTGGACCCAGGTCAATTTGGGACAAAGCATCGAAAGCTGGCAATGTTCCTGGAATAGGCATTCGAACCTTGGCGCTCCAGTAAGGTGACAAACTGAGATTGCAGTAATCTTCAGCTCTTCAGGTCAGAGTAAGGTCCTCACACTCCCTGTCCAAGTGGCACACACACCTATAAAATGCCTGTGCATTTCTAGTGCCATCAAGCTGTGCAAAACAAGCCCTCACGCTGCACACCTATGTGCCCAACTTTTCTTTAAGTGTTTGAGTACACTCTATGCAGTGCTCATACTGTCCATCAACAAACTCCAACCCCTTGCTATGTGGGTTCATGCTTCCCAGTACCGGTCAGGTGGAAGAAAACGTGCCATGGCTAGGACCTGACAAAGATTTCTGTCTTGAGCTCAGGACTTGCTAAATCCTTCAGTATGGAGTGCAGGCCGTTTGTTAGGAGGCTATCTTGATCCATGCAGCAGGTGATCACTGGCTGTCCAAAGCCAAAGGTTATATTTTGCCTCCTGCGTTGCTAAAGCCAGGCATTTGCAGGATTAGGATTCACTTGCACTGCACAGTCCTTCTGGTGTTTACAGAACCATACCCTCTGCTCAATTTTGATGGACATGATGCTTTTGAAGGTCATGGGGATGTCATATCAAGACACCTGGTACAGTGTCATAAATGTGCAGCAAATAGGCTGATTTTCCTCAATTATTTACTTAAAAGCTTTACGTAGCGCTTGTACACCCTTATGGAGTAGATTTCTCGGTTCTTTTAAGTGGTTGCTCAGTTCTATATGAATGAGAACGTTTTTAAGTTGTTTCCTAAATGGCATGAAAATGAGTTCAGTTCAGTTGTGTCTTCCAGCAATCTATGTAATACTGTCTCTTCCTGGTCTCAACAACTTGTTACAATGAATTTAAAACAATGACTGGAACTTTACTACAGCAAGTGTTACGGTGGTCAAACATACAGTGGACTGAAGCTAAAATGCATGGGAGCGTGTACATTAATCTGTGTTTATCCCACTCTTCCAATCTGTGCAGAAAAAAAACTCTGGATTCTCTCGCCTGCAGTTTGCAGATGCAAAGCCACAGCGTGATGAAATTGCTATTTTTTTTTAACTGACAGTGTCCAATGGAGGAAGGAAGCAACCTCAACCTTGTCAGTCTCTTTGAAGGAATGCTGTGAACACAGGAACACCCTGTATGCAGAGCTCCGCCTCGAACTGCTGAAAAACCTCCATCATCTACAGAATGAGGACTCTACTGCTTCAGACTCTGTGACTCCACAAACTGAGCTGTGCTATCGCTTCAAGATGGCCGTCATGACCCACAAAGCAGGTCCAAAAACTGCTGCCAGGCCGACAGAGTGAGACTGCTGATGTTCACTACCCGCTTGATTCAAAATACAGCTGTAAAATCCAAAAAATAAGTTCAACAACATATGTTTCTCACCTGGCTAACCAAACTGAAAAGCTAATGCCCGGTAGGCAATTAACTATGTTTGCAGGAAAAACATCCTTTCCGATAATTAGTTTCAATATTAGGTGATCACCATTAATAAAAATATCCACTTAAGCAGGCTATTTGTAGTAGTGGAACCTTGCCTTCCAACTCCATACCTTCACTCTCCAACATTCCTTCCACAACATCACATTCGGTGCCCTATTGTCCAGGAAATAGCTAAAAACATACATTTCACGTGATTCCTAATTCAACCCTACCGTCCTAGACCGCTGTGCAGCAGCGCCTCATCTCCCAGGTCAAGAAGACCACCCAACAGACTGCGTTTCCAGTTGCACTCACATACTTGCACCTCAACTAATGTGATGAGGGGATACAAAGCACTACACTGGGGCTGTTTGTCAACCTGTGGAAACCTATATACAGCACGGGCTCGGGAGTCGCGCACTCGCGTTTTCGTTTGCTCTGACCGCGTTGGGAGTGGCGTACTCGCTTCTCTCATTACAGGAGAGAGGTGTGTGGAACAGACCGTGCTTGATTTTGGATACGATCTGAGGCCTAATATAGGTTGTTGCACCTGACTAATATCGCTACCTGTACTGAGGGGTGAAACTGTTCATTGGAGCATACAAGCCATGTGACAATAGATCACTATTTACTTACCGATTGGCATCGAATGGATATTGATTATTGACGGTTGAAGTTGGTTAATATTTTGGAAATAAGGAGCCCTGAAGAAGTCATTTGGGATTGGATTGAAGTTTTTCCCAAGACGAAACACGTGTTGGCTTGAATTGTATTACTATGGAGGTGTTGTTAAACACAGCTTGATTTGCATCGCTACTGAGAAATGCATACACTTATGAGGAAAAAGTATTCAAATTGCTGAATAAGAATGGACTCTTTCAATATGTATTAAAAATTGATGTTGGACTTTGTTCTTTTTGATTATTTACATGTAAGCTCACAATAAGTTTCTGTTGGGTGTGCCGTACCTTATATCATTATTTATTGGATTGTTTAAATCCATAAGGGTTGGGGGTGTTCCCTTGTGCAGGCACCCTTGTTTCCTTGGGTTTTTGGTTTACTTGACCCGATTTTATGCTACTTATGATCCTGAGCGCCTGTTTAGCCCCAAAAATCTTTCACCCCACTAGTAAAGTTTCTATATACAGCACGATGACTCGGTAGTCCAGTGGTATGTAAAGAACAAAAGACTAAAATGTAAAACAACTATTAAAAAAAAATCAGAAACAAACCCGAAATCTACATTGACGGCATGGATGCATTGATGGTGAGAGGAGGATTAGCCTTTTACTGGATGTAGTGTGGGGGATAGCTTTGACGGAGGCTGCTGGCTTCAAGGATCCATGTCAACTACCTTTATACAAAAGCAGAAAAAATAACAAGAGCCAGTTTTCTAACTGGACTCCCAAGGACGGCTCAAGTTGCACATGGCGCAGGCCATAGGCCCTTCCTGACAGGAAGTGGCGGGAGCCCAGCTGCGCACTGAGCTCTGAGTCTGCAAATGTCTCCCCAGTGTCACCCAATAATGAAGTGAGGCTGGAAACAAAAGAACAATTACCAGAAACGCAGAGCTGGGAAACGGAAGAAAAAGTGGAGGACGCGTCAATCTGGTGTCTAAAATGCAACATTTAGGCGGAACACATCAATATATGCAAGGCTCTTTACTTTCTCGTGAGAGTTTAGAGCAACCACAAATCCCGCAGCAGTTTTGCAGACACTGCTTACTTCCACCAGCCTAGCGGGTTTAACCTCTTCAGACAAGGGACATTCTGATGGATACAACTACCTGTGGATTCCTCACCTCATGAATACTCCCATGGCGCCAGCATTCTACGGAAATCTTCTTACTAGTCTCTGCACGTCGACGAGGACGTCACTGTCTCGCACGCGACGCCGTCTGACGTCATACAGGCAATAAGAGGTCCTCGACGACGTGCGGACGTCAGTTCCCTTTTTTCCGTGCATTCGAAACGGTTATCTTCGAGGGAGCAACTGTTACTCTTGCGGTTACAGTGTATATCTTGCTGCGTACTCTTTCTCCGTGGAAATAATGTCGCAGAGAAAGTCTGGATTTAAGCCTTGTCGTGAGTGTGGAGGCAAGATGTCGGTGACGGATCCTCATTCCGATTGCCTTTGGTGTTTGAGCTCCGACCACGACGTCTCGACTTGTGATTCATGTCAGCACATGAATCCGAAGGCCCTTAAAGAACGTGAGGCGAAGCTGTTTATGGCCAAGTCAAAGGAGAAGCATCACAAGAAGTCTTCTCCAAAACATCGGCGTCATCGAGACTCCCGGCGCCGTAGAGAATCTCGGCGTCATTCAAGGGAGGCTCGTTCCAGGTCTCCGGATCGGCGCCGAAAGACATGGGAGGTCAGCCCCACGGTGACGCCGCATCCTTCGACGCCGTTGCCCTCTCCGGCGTCACCAACTTCGCCTGGACAGGCGTCGGTGATTGAGGTATTGGAGCCTCAAGTGTTTTCTCCGGCGCAGACGCCGAGGCCGGAGTCGGGGTCGCCTCCGAGACAGGCACCCCAGTATCCGGCTTTTCCCACCCCTGGAGCCGATAGTTCCGCATTCTTGAATGCGATGTATGCCATCTTCCAACAGATGGCTCCAGGGGGTGCTCCGGCTGGGCCTTTGGCCTTTTCTTTGGGTGATCCTGCGCCTCTTCGGCCGGCACCCTTTATGCCCTTTCTCCCGTTTGGGAACGTGGGCTCGGCGCCAGTGTCGGCGCCGGTGGCCGCTCCGGTGGCTTCAGAAGGATTGGCCCCGGGGATTTCCATCCCGTCGACGTCGGGATTTCGGCCTGTGACTCCGGTGGGTCCATCTGCTTCAGCTGCTCTTTCGTCGGCGCCGAAGTTACATGTGGCGCCGGACGCGGCGTCGGTGGCTTCCGAAGATCGGCGCCGATCTTCGACTTCGGCGGAGGCATTGTCGACTCCGCGTATTGAACAACGACTTCATTCGAGGAGACGTGCTCTCCGGGTACTAGAAGAGCAGGAGTACCAACGAGCCCTTGAGGAAGGAGAGCTAGAGGACTCGGGTGATGGGCTGCGTGGACTGGAGTCGGCCAGTGGGCTGGACACTTCCCCTGAGTGGGACCTTTCGTCCCCGGGGGAATATACTGAGGAAGCTGCTTCCTTTCATACAGTGGTACGGAAGGCAGCTAGTTTTTTGGACCTGCCTTTGCCGGTGGTGGAGGCAAAACAAAACCTTTTGACGGAGGTGTTGCATCCGGCCTCAGCCGCGGCGGAGCCTCTGTTACCTTTTAATGACGCTCTGCTGGATCCGGTTTTAGAGGTGTGGAAGAGGCCGGCATCTTCCCCAGCAGTTCACAGAGCCGTGGCCAGGAGGTATCGGACGGCTCCAACTGATCCTGGTTTCCTATCTAGGCACCCTACGCCGGAGAGCTTGGTAGTGCAGGCCTCCTGTTCGTCCAAGTCAGCGCCTGGTTCTTTCCCGACGGTGCCTGGGGACAGAGACTCAAAAAAGCTAGAGGCGCAGTCGAAGAAGATTTTTTCGTCCTGCAGTCTGGCGTTAAAGGCCACTAATGCGACCTGTATCCTGGGGAGGTATATTCATGCTCTGATGGATGACATCTCCTCTTCGTTTACAGAGCTTCCCCAGGGTCTTTTGGATCTTGTCTCTGATGCCCAGGCTGCTGCGACCCAAATTATCCAGACGGGACTGGATACCACCGACTCGGTAGCCAGAGCAATGGGCACAACTGTGGTGGAAAGGAGACAGGCCTGGCTCCGTAACTCGGGCTTTTCGCCAGATGTACAGTCCACATTGTTGGATCTCCCGTTTGATGGGGACAAACTGTTTGGGGCTAAGGCTGATTCGGCCTTGGAACGGTTTAAGGAGAGCAGGGCCACGGCTAGGTCGTTGGGACTCCAAGCTCCTTCTTCCACGGCCTCTTCCAGATTCTTCAGGAGGTTTCGTGGATTTGGGCGTGGCTCTTCCTCCTCTTCCTTTCGGGGAAGATATCAGCAACCTGCCTCTTCCCACCCCTATAGATCTTTTAGGGGGAGGGGTAGGGTCCGCACCAGGGGAGCCTCTCAGCAGCACTCTGCCTCTTCCTCATCCTCTGGCGGGGTGCAGCAGGGGAAGCAGCCTTAGGCTTCCACCATTTCCCACTCACTCCTCTCCTGTAGGGGGAAGATTACAGCATTTTCTCACCAAATGGGAGACTGTTACGTCGGACACTTGGGTTCTCAGTGTTGTGGGAAAAGGCTACACCCTTCCCTTTCGGGAGTTTCCGCCCCTCATCCCGCCCCGCCCTTCGTATTGTTCACAAGAACACCTCCTGTTGCTAGAACAGGAGGTAGAAGTCCTCCTTTTAAAGGGCGCGGTGGAGTTGGTCCCGGAGCAGGAAAGGGGTCAAGGAGTTTACTCAAGGTATTTCCTGATTCCCAAGAAGGATGGTCGTTTGAGACCAATTCTGGACCTGAGGATCTTGAATTGGTTCCTCAAGCAGGAAAAGTTCAAGATGCTGACCCTAGCACAGGTGCTTTTGGCGTTGAACATGGAAGACTGGATGGTGTCTGTCGACTTGCAGGATGCTTACTTTCATATCCCGATACTCAAGTCACACAGGAAGTATCTCCGGTTTGTGGTGGGATCGCAACACTACCAGTTTGCGGTCCTTCCGTTTGGTCTTACTTCAGCACCTCGAGTCTTCACGAAGGTGATGTCGGTGGTTGCGGCAGAGCTCAGAAGGAAGGGGATAGCAGTATTCCCTTACTTGGACGATTGGTTGATCAAAGCCAAGTCCCCGGAGCTTGTGTTGCGTCATCTGCAGTCAACAACCCAGTTGTTGTTCGACCTGGGCTTTTCGGTGAACGAGCCCAAATCTCACCTGGAGCCCTCTCAGCGCCTCCTGTTCATAGGGGCAGTACTGGATACAACATTGGGTCGGGCCTTTCCTCCGCCTCAGCGGATTCAAGATATTCAGGATTTGGTTCCAATGTTTCGAAATGGAGCGGTAGTTCCAGTCCTCAAGGTCCTTCGTCTGCTCGGTCTTTTTGCCTCCTGCATTCTGTTGGTCATGCATGCTCGCTGGCACATGAGGGCTCTTCAGTGGTGCCTCCGAAGGCAGTGGTCTCAACACAGAGGGGATCTAGAGGGTACTGTCAAGATCTCCAGAGATGCTGCTGTGGATTTGAAGTGGTGGATTGCAAGCAACAATCTTTCACAAGGAAAGCCGTTCCAGCAGTCGCCACCAGTGGCCACAGTCATAACGGATGCTTCCACTCTAGGGTGGGGAGCTCATCTGGGGGATCTGGAGATCAAAGGTCTTTGGTCTCCAGAGGAACAGATTTTTCACATCAATCTGTTAGAGTTACGGGCTGTACGTCTGGCTCTCAAGGCCTTCCTCCCTTCCCTTCGTGGTCAGTCGGTACAGGTCCTAACGGACAATACTACCACGATGTGGTACATAAACAAGCAGGGAGGAGTGGGGTCGTACCTTCTCTGCAGAGAAGCTCTTCGACTATGGTCCTGGGCAAAGGACCATCGGATTTGCTTGATAGCAAACCATCTGGCCGGAGTCTTGAACGTGCGTGCGGACAGTCTCAGTCGCCACTTCTCGGCAGACCACGAGTGGCGTCTCCATCCAGATCAAGTCCGTTTAATCTTCCACAAGTGGGGGTTTCCTCGGGTAGATCTGTTCGCCACTCGAGAGAACGCGCATTGTCCGTTGTTCTGCAGCCTTCAGTATCCGATGCAGGAAGCGTTGGGGGACGCGTTTCAAATGACCTGGTGCGGCCAGTTGCTTTACGCGTTTCCTCCCATACCCTTGATTCCTCGAGTATTGAGGAAGATTCGCCAAGACCGGGCTCTAGTAATCTTAATAGCTCCGGATTGGCCAAGGAGGGTGTGGTACTCCGACCTTCTCCAACTCTCAACGTGCCCGCCGCTCCGTCTCCCTTTCAGGGCAGACCTCCTCTCACAGTCGCAGGGGCAGGTTCTACACCCCAACCTCCAGAGTCTGCACCTACATGCCTGGAGATTGAACGGGGCAACCTGAGTTCCTTCTCTCTCCCGCCTGAGGTAGTGGATGTTATATTAGCGGCCAGGCGACACTCCACTAAATCTATCTACGCTAATAGGTGGTCTAAATTTGTTGCGTGGTGTGGAGAGAGGCAGATTGATCCTTTACATGCTCATCTATCGGACGTTTTGTCTTTTGCTCTATCTCTGGCGCAGAAAGGCTGTGCAGTGGCTACCATTAAAGGTTATTTATCGGCCTTGTCAGCCTTCATATGTCTTCCAGACCAACCATCTTTATTTAAATCCCCTATTGTTATCAGATTCTTGAAAGGTCTTCTAAATCAATATCCTCCAAAGCCATTCGTTATGCCGCAATGGGATTTGTCCTTAGTCCTGACTTTCCTTATGGGGTCCCCTTTTGAACCTATGCATTCTTGCCCCTTGAGGTATTTGGTTTTAAAAACAGTCTTCCTGATAGCTATAACATCAGCAAGGAGAGTGAGTGAGTTGCAGGCCTTATCAGTAAAACCCCCTTATACAACTTTTTATGGGGATAAGGTGGTGTTGAGGACCAAGGCTGCTTTCCTCCCGAAGGTTGTTTCACCCTTCCATTTGGCTCAGGCAATTACTTTGTCCACGTTCTATCCTCCGCCTCATCCTTCCAAAGAGGAAGAAAGACTGCACCGTCTGGACCCAAAGAGAGCGTTGAGCTTCTTTATCGATAGAACAAAGGATTTCAGGCTGGAGGATCAGCTGTTTATTGGATACGTGGGCAAGAGGAGAGGAAAGGCAGTCCACAAGAGAACACTATCCAGGTGGGTTGTTCTTTGCATTAAAATATGTTACTCTTTGGCAAAGAAGGATCCTCCTGAGGGCATTAGAGCTCATTCCACCAGAGCTAAGTCGGCCACTTCGGCCTTAGCCAGAGGTGTTCCTGTGGTCGACATCTGCAAGGCCGCAACTTGGTCGTCCCTTCACACTTTTGCAAAACATTACTGTTTAGATTCTGAGGTTAGAAGGGACGGCCATTTTGCACGGTCAGTGCTGCAGGATTTCTTGGTTTGACCATTTAGGCACCCACCGCCGGGCGTGGTACTGCTTTGGGACTCTATTCATGAGGTGAGGAATCCACAGGTAGTTGTATCCATCAGAAGAACGAGTTACTTACCTTCGGTAACGACTTTTCTGGTGGATACATTAGCTACCTGTGGATTCCTCACGGTCCCACCCGCCTCCCCGTTGCCTTTATGGTCTTGCCAAGTAATCCTTGAGTGTGCTCCTCTTGGTCTTTGAGGGTGCAATAGATGTATATATATAATATATTTATATATATGTAGGTATATGTCTATATATCTTTATGTATATACTTGGTGTGTGTATATATTTTAAAAAAAGAGAGAGTTTTATATATATATATATATATATATGTACATAAAAAGATTTACAGTTATTCATACAATGTGGTGTATTTTTACATTATAATGGATGTTGCTTTGTTCTTTCATTGCATTGCCTGGTTGTTCTCATGCACGTAAAAAATGATTGGTACTGACGTCCGCACGTCGTCGAGGACCTCTTATTGCCTGTATGACGTCAGACGGCGTCGCGTGCGAGACAGTGACGTCCTCGTCGACGTGCAGAGACTAGTAAGAAGATTTCCGTAGAATGCTGGCGCCATGGGAGTATTCATGAGGTGAGGAATCCACAGGTAGCTAATGTATCCACCAGAAAAGTCGTTACCGAAGGTAAGTAACTCGTTCTTTCATTCACCTCAAATGCTTTTTTTTAACTCCTGATGCTTTCAATCTATTGAGGTCTTTCCTTGGGAGATAACTGCTATTCTCAGTTCTTACTTTGCACTTTCCTTTCTTGTCTCCCCGCAAAATGTTATGGTTGGTTTGTCATCTGTGTGCGCCACTGCAATTAATTCGTAGTACTTGCTAGGTACCTTAAAAACAGGGAAAGGAAATATAAATCTGAGCCTTTCCCTAAAAGGGGGAAGAAGTCTCCTTTTAGCCAGGTTCAGAGGGCTTTCAAAACTCCATCCATGCAGGTCACTGGGATGTGGGTTGCCGCTGCACCACAATCTAAATACATGTGCAGAAGGCTTCAAGGGGACCTAGTCCTGTGTCTCCCAAAAAGCAGGTCTCATCTTCTGCTGAGCCAGCCCTGTCCTTGCCACCTGGCTAATTCCATTTATGGCAAAGGTAGGGGAGACCGTCATACAAACAGGATCTACCGGTGCAACAAGACCTTTGGCGGTAAGCACCACCAGTGAGAAAATAGTGCTTGTGTTTCCCTCTTGGTCCGCCCTTCCGTTGGACTGTGCCAAAACTTGCATGAAGATGCTTTAAGTTTCCGGTCAGTAGTACATAACTTTCATTTGCATAATTCCTGCCACAGTAGCAGTCAGACTAGGTCAACTGGCAGTGTACCCAACAGAATTGTATTTATTGTATTACCCTATTTGAGTTTGTGACATACACGTTAAAGAGTTGCATATTCGTTGTTATTTGGACTCTTTCATAAAGTAAAGAAAGAGACTATGGAAAAGTGTGTATGTATCGTACAGAAACTATTGGTTCCTTTCCTCATCAACCATACCACTGCTTCTGTATGTAACCTTCCACCCAGTGTTCTGCATGTAACCAATGTGCCTACACATGCCAATATGGCGACCATGAAACCCAAAGGAAAAATTGAACTATCAGAAAAAAATCATATACCACAATTTAACCAAGTGAATACCAAAATTATTCACTGGAAAGCCCATTTTCCTTTGAGTTGGATTGTGCCATGCCCAGACTTATTGGGGTGATTTGGGCGTTCCCCTAGATGTTTTGTAAATATGGCGACCATGGGCAGGAGAGGCCTTTTTCTGATGTAGTTCACCTAAGCGTTTGCGCCCACTGTATACTGATGATTTGCTAGTTCTACACATTTCACACTTCGAGCTGGTGCCTACGGTACTACTCTTCCAGATGTTTTTGCTTATCATACTTCAGGCATTAGAGGCGCCAAGGTGAAACCAGATTCATGTTCTTGAAAACCCTTGTTGAAGAGGCCAGATCAAGTCTTACTAATCGCTTGGTCTGCCAATGTACACACTCAACACACACGTCCACATAAAATATTATATTATGTGTCCTTATAGAATCAAAATGAACAATTCATACATCGGAGCAAAATGTAAGGTGAAATAGTCCTGCTTGCACAGCCCAACGTACCCCAAAAGAAAGCCCTGATCCTCAGTGATCAAGTTCTCACTAAATTGACACTTTGGAGGGCCACAGATCACTGCTGCCCTCCCCGGCAGGAGTGGCTCGCGTCAGAACGGGCACAACTTCATCCCGGGAACAAAACGCACATCCGAAGCCCGCAGCTGTTACACAGCGCAGGGACGCAATGGCCCACAATGAGTAAAGCGTCGGGTTCACATGCTTGCACTCAAACTTTAAAGGGCGAAAGCTCTGAGTCACCGTCAGGAAAGCCTGTGTTTAAAAAGTCTGAAGTGTAGCCAGCATTGTGCGCTCCTCGTGTGTAGTAAGTGGCGCACGCCGGGCGTCCAGGCTGGTAAAACCCTGAACCACAGAGCACTGAACACGACGGGAGGACAGCAAGTAGGCGGGAGTTGCCAGAGTCTAAATGTAGAGTCAAATGAACTACATCCAGGCCAATGTAAAATGTGGCTTCCTTTTAGCTAGTGCTTAATGTCTAATAAAAACAAGCATTTTCAATGCAACGGGGCTCGCATTTGCTCGAGTTGGAGCTATTTGCGTTGTAAACTCCTAACCTAAATTTTCTTGCCACAAAAAATTAAAAGAAAAAAAACACAGCGCAATCGCGCTAATGTAAAACGCAGCGCAATCGCGCTATGTAAAACGCAGCGCGATCGCGCTATGTAAGATACAGTGCGATCGCGCTGAAATTCAAAACGAAAAAACGGAGCGCGATTGCGCTATGTAAACCCCAGCACGACCGCGCTGCGGGGAAAATTAACAGATAAAGTAGTCCAGAAACCTGGCTCAAAACATTGAGCCTCGTATGTTTCTAGTAGTTTACCGGTGCTGTGTAGGCGGGCTAAACACCGGAAAAGGCATGACGTATGCATGCCTTTCACAAATGAAAGCAAGCAGATTTTAAAGAGCAAGCCCAGGAACCAATGAAGGAGACTGACGTGACCTGGGCGTGGTTTGAAGCCCAAAGAGAGATTACTTTATGGACGGAGCGCTTTGCGCTCGCCCATAAAAAGTACAAGTCCAAAGTTGTTCTTAGAAGCCTTCAATCAGTACGGTCAAATTCTAGGATTGCCTAGTCTTGATTCAACCTCATGCCTCTTTCTCCCACCACCCTACACTTCCTGCCTCTTAATCCCACTCCTGTGGGTTCTTTTTAATCACTGATTTCTACCTTTGCCACTGTTTTCCTGTTGTTTTCTTCCTCCCTCCTCATTTTTTGCCTTTCTCTCCCCCTTGGTCAGACTCAGTGTTGGACGATGAAAACTAAGCCCTGATTTTCAAAAATAAGTGTTGGTTCCCTCCACCTACAATCACGGCACAAATTAAGCACAGTTTGAACCCTAAATTAACGAAACCTTACTCCGCGTCAAGAAGTCTTACAGGTCTGAATTGATGTAGCTTAGGCACATTTTACCTCTCAAACACACTCGTCCTGCTGCATTCTCAGTAGCTCTCGCCTTTTAGCTCCTTTTTCTGCCTAGCTGAGAGGATTGGCACTTGTTTTTAGGTTGTGTCGGTCCCCAAGGCTTGTACATGAGTGTTTTGCATACGTCGTTTTTTTTAAATTTCTATCTCATGCAATTTCACAACTCAGCGAATGCCTCAAACGCAGGGATGCAGTCATTGCACAAACATCTGTATGAATTGGCTTCATTGGCTGCCGCGGAGGGACTGGCCCATCTGCTTCTGGGGAGTGTGGACTTCTAGCCTGCTACTGCAGATTCAACTCTGTGACTATGGTTGGCATTCCATGGAGGGCTAAAGATACCTTTAGTTAGGTGGAGCTAGGTTATGATCATGAAGGAACATCGTCAGAGAAGGGACACAAAAGCAAAAACAACTGACACAGACCCTTGACTGTCACACTAGGAAATCCATCACAACACAAAATAAAATGATGGAAGGACTGTTGGAACTTTTCAAACACTTACCCCCAGTCACAGATCTGAGTTTAATCCATCTTAAATTTGCTCACGGCATCACCCCAGTTTGGACACAGCCATATGCAAATCAGTCTTGACCCTGTTCCCCCACTAAGAAATCCAAGCATCGTACTAGACACCGATCTAGCCATGACCAGACACACTGAGTTTGTATTAAAGCTCGGTTTTTATTGAAATGTCTGAATCTCTCCCATCACCTTTCAACTCCACATGTCTTCACTTTCCTCTACTCATGTCCTCTACTTTCCTGTCCTGTCCATGCAAACTTCGCTGGCCAGTTGCCACGCCCGTGTGTGTGGTGAGGAGTGGTGGTTATTTGTTTCTATAATAGCAGTCACTACCCATCGAGGTTACTTGACAACCAAGAGCAGCTGCCCTAACGTAAGAGTCGGGCCAGAGTGTATATATACTGTGGGGAAAAACATAAAAAGTAAAGGTACCAGTGGTGGTCGTCTCTAAAACCTGCAAGTTTCAGTTATTGGGTAGTACTCAAGAGAGCTCGAAGCGATGCATCTCAAAGAGGAGATCCTAACAGTTCAGCTCTGGCAGAATCACAGTTTACAGCATTAATGTCAAGTAGAGACAGGGAAATGGATGGCTGATCCCTTTTAGAACTGTGTGTAGTTTTAAAAAGTGTATAGCTTTCTAGAATCCCTCATTTAATGTCCTATTTTTTCACACATTTACCCCTCTAAAAACACGCAACTGTCCACCAGGGTAAAGTATATGTTATTAAGATATATCACCCTAAGCTGTTTGGAAAGCTTAAACAATTATATACCTTAAAACAGTTGCAGGGGCATTTCAAGAGAAGAAAATCTTTTACACAAATATATGTTGCAAATGTATAAATAAATTGGTGGTAGAATACTGTCATATTTTTTGAGGTCAATCAACACAGTGAGCATCCTCACTGAAACACCGTGACCACCCTTTGAGAGCAAAAACAAATGTGTCTGCATAAACTCATTTAGAAAGCTCATTGGTTTGGAATACTCACACCCAGAAACATCTCAAATAGAATTTTTGATTTTATTCATGCGGTTTTTATGAAGATAGGAGAAGTGCATGGAAGTGACTGAAAGGCAGGAAGTGCATGACTTTGTTTTTCTTAATTAATATAGGCAGGCCACCCAAAAAAATGTCATTCACACCAACCAAAGTCAAGAAAGGCCACAAACCCAGAAGGCGTAAGAATTTGAACTGCACATAGATCACTCAATTCAAGATTTACCAAACAAAGGAGGAGAGTTTATATGTATAGTGCAAAAAGTCCAGGGAAACATGGTTGTCTGCCTAACTTCCTCTAAGACACCAGCAGTCTCTTCTTCACTGGCACGAAGATGTGCCAATGAGCCAGTATAATTCGGGAGAAGCAGGGAAGTGACATTAATTTATGTATTTGTTCATTTATTTATGTATTTGTATAGTTATTATTTTGGAAAACTTATATTGGTGTGAAAAGGTATAACCACCATATCACTTAAAGCAGAAACAAGCTAAGCTTTTAAACAAAAATAGACATTTTGGGTATTTATTTATTGATTACTTTTTTTTTATTGGTGTGAACAAGTTTAAGGACAACATAAAATAATAAAATACAGGAGATAAAAAAGCAAAACTTATACTGAAATAAATACTTACCCAGAAACCATGAAGGTTTTGGGGTTAGTATTTATGTTTTTAAGTGTTATATTGCCTTGCACGAGTAGTAGTAGAGATGTAACAAATAAGAATGTTTTGGAGTGCCGTAGAATCACTGGGGCATTCTTTCCAGGAGTAGTTATAGAAGTCAAAGAGGAACGGATTTACACTTACTCCTGTGCCACTTCTATAAATGTCTTTCCCAGAGCTCGAGCTTTTCCACAATCAGCTAAGCGAGATAACCTAACAAGGTCCGTGATCCTACAGAGGTGAAAGCCTCTCAAAACAGATAACAATATGAGCTATTATAAGGTGAATTGAGGAATTTTATGGTACAGTTTTAGGACGTGCTTGAAGTGGTTGCAAGAGTTAGCTAGTATCGGGGATACAGGTAAAGAGGTAGGTGCATGGCCAGAGATGCAGAGGATCTTTAATGGAAACACTGAATCTGAAAGCGAGGCATTCCTTTACTTCTCGCTACCGAGATCCCTTGGAGTTGGTGTGTTTGTTTGAAAGTGCCTCATAGTTTTCCACTGCAACCTGGACCTGTTCTATAAAGGTGCGTGGTCAAAATAATCTAAATAATCAGAAGAATCCCTCATAGCGTACAGGATTGTCAAAGGAGGAGATATCTCGCTTACGGAATAGACCTCTGAGGCAACTATAACTACATCTTTACCAGATCCACTGATGGAGTCTCCACTCTGCACCAGCAAAGTATGTTAACTGCAAAATATGAGGGAATCACTCCAGTCTTCACTCCCCACAGACATAAACAAGGCCAATTTGTGTTCCCGGAAACTCCTCAAGGCGGTGCTTAATTTGTAAATAGAAAAGTGACTGTGCCCACAGCCCTCCTCTTAAACTGGTGAAATTAAATGTGGGAACACGGAATATTGAGGTGATGTAATCCTGAAGCCATCTCGAGCCTCCTTAATCCATGTACAGCCACTCCCTGCCCCTTCATCTCACTCTTGCAGCTTTCTGCCTTTGTGACGCTTTTTTGTTTTTCCCTTCCTCTGTCTTTCCCAAATGTGTCTTTTGCTCGCAGTAAATGCTTTAGGTAGAAGAATAAGCCCCGGCCCTCAAAAATAAGTGCTGGTGCTCAGCACCGGAAACAACAAGCACAAATTAAGCACTGCCTGTAGGCAACCTCTGGAATGCATGCCCGCAAACAAGATGTCACAAAATACAAAACAGCTTGTTTGAAACAGAGTAAGAGTTTTTCCTTTGTGACCAAGATCCAGGAAGCAATATTGTAACACAGTGAGTTCGTTCAGACAACCGGAAGCATCCTGACCCCAAGGCATGTGATCTCCTCCCTCTAACTGCCTCTCCCATCACTGCAGGAGTTGGGTACCAGCTTACACTTAAGATCTACATACAGATGTGCTCTGGGCCCTGTCCTACACCTTCAACCATCCATTACGCTAGACGCCTACCATTCACCTTTCTAAACATCTTCACAGAACAGACCAAGGCCCTCACCATTCTGGCTTTCCCGCTGGGCCGACGGGCGCCCGCCAAAGGAGCGCCCGCCGGCCCAGTGGGAAAGGCCCTGCAACAATGAAGCCGGCTCCGAATGGAGCCGGCGGAGTTGCAGGGGTGCGACGGGTGCAGTTGCACCCGTCGCGATTTTCACTGTCTGCAATGCAGACAGTGAAAATCTTTATGGGGCCCTGTTAGGGGGCCCCTGTACTGCCCATGCCTGTGGCATGGGCAGTGCAGGGGCCCCCAGGGGCCTCATGACACCCGTTCCCGCCATCCTGTTCCTGGCGGTAAAAAACGCCAGAAACAGGGTGGCGGGAAGGGTGGCGGAATCGCCATGGAGATTCAGCCCATGCAGGGGAAATCCGGCAGGAAACCGCCGGATTCCCTTTTCTGACCGCGGCGGTCAGAATGGGCTGGGAAGCACCGCCAGCCTGTTGGCGGTGCTTCCATGGCCGCCAGGGTCGGAATGACCCCCCAAGTCTCTGTTCCTAATCTGATCCAGCTATGGCCTGAGCTGATCTTCTAGCCAAGTTAAATAGTATGGGTCAATAACTCATCATTCCTGTCTGGTAGCCTCTCCAAGCCCAAGCTCTAACATTTCTACAAGAAACTCTCCCACAAACCATCAACCTTGGCTGACTATTGGCCATTAGGCAGCCTCCTGTGGTTCTCCAAGGACCTCAACTCTGCCTCTTTGTAGTGGAGTTGCATTTATTTAGTCTTCTTATATCCGATGAGGTGCTGAAGCACCTTCTATGGATGGTAGCACCATCTCTCTTGCTGGTGCTTGGTGGGAGGTATGTAGGTTTACAGTCTGGGCTATATCAGGAGTGTTTTGGCGTTTCGCGTGATGATGAGAGTGGTGTTCTTAATTCGGCACATGTAGCTGCCCTTGTGATTATAATAGAGCAAGAAGTGAGAAGTGTGACCCCTGGCTTTCTCATCATGTACCATGTCTGAGAGATCACAGGGGTGAATATGGAGTGATTAATTGCGCAATTGGATGATAAATGCCACTACGGCCCCCTTTGAGAAGCAATCCAGTTTTCAGATATCTTGCTAGTCTAGCTAAAGCCTTGCCTATGGAAAAGAAACCGCTTTGGTCACAGGTTTGAGTACATCCTGGCTCAAGCTGACAAAAGGCTCTCTATTCTCCACCCTCATTTTCCTTGACCTATCACCAGCCTTTGAAAGTATTGGCTGACATGACCGAGGCATCATGGATCCTCCATAGGTCCCAGTGAGTGGTTTACATAATCACTAACTGAACAGGAGCAATGAGTTAAACTAGGATTTTAACCTTAGAACCCTTTTTAGGTGTCTGCATGGTTTTCCAGGTCTGCCAGCTCTTGGACTTGTTGCTTACCATTTATGTGTTGCCACTCGTGAGACTGTCCACAGACAGACAAATAATACTCACACCCACATGAGCCTAACAAGTCTGCAGCCCCCAGACAAAGATCGCCACAGAGGTTGAGTGTTCAGCGATGGAAGATCATATAGAGGGCAGTTGTTCCAGTTTAACAGTGTCCAACACAAGTTCTGGTCCTTGGATAGAACACACTCTGGGATGTTTTCTCTCTCCCTGCTTTGCTGCACTCTTTTTTGGTCAAGTATTGAACTGGTTCACACACAACAAAAACTGTGATCTCTTTTTATACAATGACCTGAACATGAACTCTAAGTTAAGGGCACTGACCAAGGGGACATTCTTCCAGTCACGGAGAAGAACATGTCACGTGTCAGAAGATGTATTCTTGCGCTGTCTGTGATAGACAGCATATATTTCAGTTTGGACCTCTTAATGTGTAAATGCATCAATAATATGGCTCCTCCTTTAGCAGCTGACGGGATCTGGCTTACAGCTCCCACTGCAGTCTCAGAAGTCAAGCCAAGCTCTTCTATATAAGGACCACTCCAGAGGTAACAGAGCTTTCTCCACCCATGCTCATATCCTCAGGGACTCTTCTACTTGGGGATGAGACTGTCCATGCTATCTGCCTCAGTAAAGGTCTGAAATCTCACTTACTTTAGATAACTTAGTAAGACCCAGGCTTTCACATGCCTACATCTTCCACCCAAGACATGCTCCAACCAGACCTACCAGAGTACCCACTTGAACACCTCCACAATGTCCAGCCCGTGGCCGGACATCTCATCATGAACACCACAGAAAGAACCCTGGTCCACACTATGGTGAAATGCCTATAGCTCCTGTGAGTGCTGGAAATGGAGTCAAAGTTCAGTGCTTGGCCTGCACCTGTCAGAGATGGCTGCTGCAACTATGTGATAAGAGTATCACCAACATGTGGCGATTGTGCAACACACCGTGCACCATAATAAATAAAAATGAATTCATGCACACAGACGACACCCAAATAACTGTTGCAACTCAGATGTGTCCTGCCGCATGCATAAGAAATGCCATAGCACATCTAGAAATAGAAGCCACGCCACTTCCTAAAATGAAGCAGAAGCAAAGAGAAGTTGGCTCACGCCAACACTTCCCCCAAACAGATTAGTAAGACACTTCCAGCATAAACAATGCAGTAACTTGTGAGAAGAGAATTTATTTTCCATGGTTTTTGTAATCAAATTTTGAGTTAGACTGAGAGAGAGGAAGAAAAGGGAGGAAGAAGGAGTAAAATAAAGATAGGAAAACGGTGACAAAGGGGGAAAGCGGGGATACAAATGACCCTGCCAAAGCAAGATAAAGCGACAGAAAGTGTAGGGTGAAAGAAGAACATTGCACAAGATAAAATCAAGACTAGTCAGCCTAGGTGTTTGGCAACCCTTGTATTCGGCAGTGCTTAATTTGTGCCGGTGCTCACAGGTGCTGGGCACCAGCACGCATTTTTGCGTACCGCGACTTATTTAATCTTTCTTCGTGAGACCTGGCCCAAAGCGTGAAAGAGAAAGGCTGAAAAGAGAGACAAAGGCAGGAAATCAGTGGCAAAGAGAAAAAGCAAGGATGAAAAAGAATCTACAAGAGTGAGATAAAAACACAGGACGTGTGGGATGTTGGAGGAAAGAGACGTGAGGTGAAGTCAGCACCGGGAAGCCTTATTACTCCAACCCTGACATTTGATTGTGCAAGTCCTGGCCTCTGTAGAAAAATGTTTGGAGGCTGCACCTGTGTTATTCTTTATAAGCGGCTTTATGTAGCTCGAACTTGGTGCTAGCAAGAGCATGACAGAACTTCACATAAGTACCAGGTTACGTAGTATAGGCGTATTTGTTTTAGAGACAGGAGGTGAGTGATTTGCACAGAATCACAGGATGCTGAGCTATGGTGGACTCGAACCTTGTTCCCCAGTTTTAATGTCGGCAGCTCTGGCAGGTAGACCCCATCTGCTCTTTAAACTAAGCTTTCAAGATGGCCTTGGAAAATCCTTCCCCTGTGGCCCCTCAGCAGCCAAGCTTCCCTTCAGAACTGCCCTCAGAAGACTGAAGTTGGACTGTATGAAGCAGTAAGTCGTAAAGAGGTCAGCCATCGGGCGCCCACATGATGAGGCCTACACTGGCTCGCACTTGAGTCAAGTACACTTGGGCTAGTGCATTGCCTACAAATGTGTAACAAAGGCAGCCATGCAGTGCAACCAGCAAACTGGAAGAACCACCAACGTATCAAGTCTCCTGAAAAAGACACTTAACACCAGACTCATAAAACCTGCAGCAGTCTGAACAGCAGCCATTAAACTCGGAATCGAAAACCAACCACAGACTTGGACTTTCTGAAGAAACGAGCACGTCATCGGTGCTTTTAAAGCCAGACTAGTCTGGCGACTGAGAGGTGATGCCTGTGTTCTGATGCCCTGGCTGCGGAAACCTGTATGCAAACTGCAAGTTCCGTGCTTAAATGGCGCCGCTTTTCATCCTCGCGAGGGAGATAAGTACTATTGACTTGAGTGCAGACAACAACACTATCAGACCCCAAAAGAGGCATTTCAGTTACTGATGGGCTCTACATAAATGAGCAGGTTTGTTGTGATGTCATGGTGGGTATATATAGACAGAGCTTCCCTACCCCTTGCAAGGATCAAAGCACTTGTTATCATTACTGCTATCGCAGCTCCAGCTTGACACAGAGCAGGCAGGGTTCCCTAAGGTCCATGACATTTGTGCCTGTCAGGAACAAGAGCAGCTGCATAAAGTTACAAGCGCGGGTGCCATACGGGCGTCGCACTTCACGGCTTAATTTCCTTCACTCTGCAAATGACCCGGACATGTACAGCCGCAAATACGGGGCCGTGGTCAGAATAAAAGGTGCACATATTTTATTCTCACTTTGCATACAACTGGAGACTGGAAAAGCAGGCGAAATGAAATAAAAAGCAGGCGAGCCAGCCTGTCTCGATGAGTGCTACACAAACCTCCCAATAAACAATGTAATCAATAACATAGGTGACAACTTCCCTCAACACGTCAAGTCCTCCTCCTCACGTCTGGAGTTCTGGAAGAAGCTGCAGACCTGGCTCTACGTATAAACACCTGGGGGGCCACACGCCCGCACAAGCACCTGGATACCAGCTAGGCTAGGGTGATTAGTGCGCCATACAAAGTAACATAAAATTTTACAAAGTATTAGGTGGCACTGCCACAAGGCCTATCTACGAGAAAGATGTTGGGCTGAAATGTGTCAGGTTTGAGGATTGCTTCCAAAACAAAGCTGAATGCACAGCATCTGAACACAAATCTAGATCGCGTCAATTCTAGCGCTCTGAGGCGGCCTGGGTGACGTTTAGCACGATGTTTGAAACTCCTCGATAATTTACTAAATACATAAAGAAGCCCGCACTCAGCTGTCGGGATAAAGGGCCATTCCCCCTGTAACTTCTTTTCGAATCTCTGGTCACTCTAGGTCAATAATATCTCCCTCCAGGGAGATCGCAAATGGTCGTTCATAATGTGCTGCTGGAGCAGCCTTACCTCTTTCTCCGATATGTAGAGCTGATCTCCCTTCAGGATGACATAGCGGTTCTTCCAGATCTCCCGAAAGATCCCCTTGCCACAGAATTTCCTTATCCAGCCCACCTTCTCCGGCTGCGCGGGCGGCTGGCTCCCGTCCTGCGGACCCTGGGGAGACAGACACAAAATCCATCTTCAGCGCATCGGGTCAGCAGTGGTGACCCGGGGCAGCGGGTCCGCAAACAAACAGGGGCGGCCTTAAGAACACATCACTGGGCACATTATTCTCCGGGGGGTGGGCAAGCTCCCGCTCCATCTAACTGGCGTTGGCAGACCACCGCTGGCTGTCAGTTTCAGCGTACAATGCACACAATGCCAGTTTCACTTTCCACTTTTTTCATGGAGACCTTGGCAGGCACACAGAGTCCAAGACACAGGAGTGATGTGATGTGGCCGCCCTGTGCCTGCTCCAATCTGACCATACATTATGCTGTGGCTGTCTGCGTGTCCCCCTGGATGGCTTCTGTGGCTGCCACATGCACGGAGCGCACAAGGGGGGCGGCGGCGGCCGGCGCCCGGTTCTGTTCCAGCCACCAGGACGTCCGCATGAGGCGCCCCCTGCGCAGCGCTGCACAGGCAGGATTCCCTCAGCAGCAGGGGCAGGGTGGGGCCGGGTAGGGGGCAGAGGGCTGCTGGGATCCCCGCTAGTGGTGGGGTGTTCACATGCAGGCGCTGGGGAGAGACGGGGGCGAGGGGCGGCAGTCATTTCAACTTACCTTTTTGGTGGAATTGTTTTTCTTCATTATTCCCAGAGTGGTGGGGGCGCGGACGGGGGTTCCCCAGAGTGGAGCGCAGGCTGTGGGTCGGCGAGGGGGTGCTCAGAGGCCCGGGGGGCTGCCCCCACTCCCTGTCGCCCGCTGTGTGGATCGGAGAGCAGGGCGTCTGGCCGCATTGACTCCAGGCGGCTTCTGGTGCGGGCACTCAGACATCACCGCACTCCCTCTCTCGCGCACCGGGCTGGGCGCCCTCTCCCCCCGCCTCCGGGTGTCTCTTCCTCTCAGGGGCTTGCACACAGCGCTGCGCAGGGCTCGACAGCTCCATCTATGGTGAAGCGGCCTCTGATGTCACGGGCTGAGAAGAAAAGGCGAATTACTACACGGCCGGGGAGAGAGAGAGGGGCTTCTCCTTTGTGTGTGAATCATCTCAGACGGTGGGGGGCTGGGGCCGGCGGAGGCGGGGGCTGCAGCCTGACTGGGCGGATGTCGCCTCTTCTGGCCCCATCCCTGCTCGACTTCCCGCTAGCGGGGCTCTGTCCCGTAGACAGGGGGTCTTACAGCTCCAGAGGGGCCACGCATGGGTGGTGCTGCGGGGGAATGGTGCTTATTGTACGTGTGCGTGAAAAGGGGTCCAGTTATTTATATAGCGCTTTATACGTGCGCTTAGCCGAGTTTCTATGCGCTCATTATTATTATTCTACATACATGTCAAAGATGCGCCTATTTGCCAATGTCTAAATCGTTTTCAACGTATACTCAAGCAATAAAAAACACAAAATGTATAGAATAGATCGAATCTTATTTCATTAAAACATTCGTTTTAAAACTGCTGTTTTTAAATTCTTCATATGCTAAGTAGACACATGCCTTAAATACGTGACGTTGCTGGTGTTTGTTTAGTGTCTGCTAAACGTATGTCCTGGCTTTGCAGCATTTCCATCACAGACAGGAGCCTGAAAGTTTATATCATGTTATGTTTGAGGTCACGAGGGACTTGGGGGCGAAGTGGGGCAGATGAGGCCGGTCCCCAGCACCGCTTGTCCCCACTTTTGCCCCAACTACCAGAACTGTTGAGGGCACAAGAAAAAGGACCGACACAGCACCTTGCCACACACATTATTATGGTCAAGTACATTTCACTGCAAAGCAGTGATTGCTTGAGGCAACACACTAGCCTAAATGTTACTTTAGAATGTCTATATATTTGTGTGTGTGTGTGTGTATATATATATATATATATATATATATATATATATATATATATATATATATATATATATATAAAAACAACAAAAATAAATAAAGTGCTAAACAGCTAAAAGTGTCTAGTGCCAGTGGTTCATCTGCCAGACAGATAAAGTGCATAATACCTGAAAGTGCCCTGTGCTGATAATTCATCCTTAAAACCGTTGGTGACAAAACGGCGTAAAATGATCCTACTAAACCAGCCCATACGTTTCTTTGCCAATAAAACTAAGTGAGAGGGTACTGAACAACGATATATAATTTGCAAGTTAATATTTATAGGTATTATTTATAAGTGCTTAATTTTAGCTGCTGGTTTCTGGTGCTGGGCACCAGCACTTCATTTATTGTCAACACCAGCACTTAGGACAGCCTGCCACACAGTGGCACTGTTTAATTTAGAGATGAGCACAGCAGTTTTTGTTATTAATTCCATATACATTAAAAATGATTGATAGCTACCATCCAAGCTGTTCTTACAGCTCTAGGATCCTGGAATTTTCTGAATTGTCACACTTGTAGGCATGTGATGGGTAGTTGTTGTGTTGGACAGCGCTGGCAGAGGCAATGGGTTGGTGGTGCAGTGTGTGTGGGTATATATATATATATATATATATATATATATATATATATATATATATATATATATATATATATATATATATCATTAATTAACTAGGGTTCATTGTGTGCCACCCCCAGAAAAATCAGATCTAGAGACGCAACCGTTAAAGTTATTGTGGACAAGATTACGGAGTGTGGTGTGATTCGCTTATCCTAGTTGACAGCATCTCACCAGTTTGAAATCACTAGACTGGCTTAAAGATATTTGTTTCAGAGAAGAAGTGCCTGAGGGCTTTAATCTCGCCTGGTGCTACGTCTAAACCAGTAATATTCAGACTGCCCAGAGGCTGACAGTCTGAGCTTGGCACTGCTGTCCACATGACACCACAAAACTGTTACTCGTGGTAGCCACGTAAATGCCATATCTGAGTTTTGTTGATTTTTGTGAGCTGTTATTTCTGATGTGGTCTGTTAGGCGTTCAATGTGATGTGTCTTGAGCGTATTAGAGAAAACTGAACAGGGCTCACATTTATGGGAACCTCTTCAATGCATACAAAAGACGAACACTGGTTCCAAAGGATTCATTTACCTACATGAAACCCTCCAAATTTGCTAATGGTTCATATCATTCATTACACCAGAGTGTTTGAAAGGGCTAAGTTCCTCCTTCCTAGACGTCTTTCGTTTGTGCTAATCCAAACATATTATGAATGGTTTGCTCCAGAGGATAACAGAAGCATATCTATCTATCTATCTATCTATCTATCTATCTATCTATCTATCTATCTATCTATCTATCTATCTATCTATCTATCTAAAAGTGGAGAGTGTACTGGCTGTTAATTACCATTGACTTCCAATGCTGCTCCCCTCCCACAACAATGGTAATAAATAGAATATTATACTGTGTACATCTGCATGTGTGTTTATGCCATGGTATTTTTTCATGTGTGCTTATTGTAACAAAGGTATTTCACCAAAACAAAGATGCAATGGGTTGATTTTTTGCAGAAATTAATGTAAAATCAAATTAAAGAGACCTCGTGACTATAGGTGAGTCAAATGCTCATGTAAAGTCATAGTTATTATGCCATCCGTGGGGCTACATAAAGTATATTTTTTATTTCAAATTTTGCTGTGTTAGGGCACTGAACTCGAATTTGACCATTAAACGGTTTTAATACACGTATGAATGTGCATTTAGTAGTAGTACAGTTGGTCTAAATAAGATGCATTATTGGGCCACATTTATTTTCACTATCAGGGTACATGTATCAGAATCCATGCAATGTATCATGGCGCTGTACAGGCAGTTCAACAGGATATAGTGCTCATGGCACAGGGTGCCAACAGTGCATGAGCTGGGTCAATGTAACACAAGCAGCAATGGTCAGTATTTATTCACCACAGCTTGGTTATGCATAGTTTTATAAATTCAGCCTTGTATGTTGCAAATGCCTGATGCTTAGCACTGTTAGGTGGCATTGTTGAAAGCCACACTATAGCCCACTCTGTGAACTGTTTGCAGTGTTGGATGGATGTGTGATGTTTTGTCTAAGGTGTTTCCTGGATGTCTTTGAACGGCATGTCTTGGTCCGTACTCTTGGGTGCCCTTGAAAGCCAATGATGTAGTTAGTACACATGAGCTTGGCTGGATCAGTGAGGAATATTCTGCCAAGTGTTCTATGGTGTATATGTATGTGTGTCGCATGTTGTTGGCTTACACTGTTAAAAAGTGCTAAGATATCTAACTAAATGGCACATCTGTCCCATGTTGGGTGCCTGTGGGATGTTCTGTTGAACATGTTCTTTTGACTCTTCTTCTGGGGCAAGTCTTGTTGGAAATTACCACTGATTATCTGTGCTGTGTGTGGGAGGGGGTTATTGTTATGTGTGTCGTCCAATGTTTTTCTCTTTTATAAGAGCATTGAAAACAATGCAAACTGCAGTTAGGTTGGTGCATTAAGGGATGTACGTGATTACATATTCATAACAAAGCACATCATTGAGAGAAAAATATTTTAATCTTACCACCACAGGACAAAGACACACACACAAACATAGATAATTGAGCAGACGCACAGGCAGCTATGCTTCCATAGAGCAAGCTGAGACTAACATGGATGACCACTGGCGTACCCACTTCCGCTGCACCCTGCTTCCTGTGCTCCCCTTCGCCTGACACTGCTGTACCTCAAGTACTACTGCCAAAATGACACTCCTCACCTCTGCTTCTCAGATGCAGCGTGATACCTTTACCACCTAACAGTTCATACCCCTCTCCAAACCCTTACACAAAGGCCATCATTCCAACCCTGGCGGTCTCTGACCGCCAGGGCGGAGGGCAGCGGAAGCACCGCCAACAGGCTGGCGGTGCTTCCTGGGCTATTCTGACCGCGGCGGTAAAGCCGCGGTCAGAAAAGGGGAACCAGCGGTTTCCCGCCGGTTTTCCCCTGGCCCAGGGAATCCTCCAGCGCCGCCATGGGGATTCCGACCCCCTTCCCGCCACCCTGTTTCAGGATGGCGGGAACGGGTGTCGTGGGGCCCCTGGGGGCCCCATACAGATTTTCACTGTCTGCTTTGCAGACAGTGAAAATTGCGACGGGTGCCACTGCACCCGTCGCACCCCTGCAACTCCGCCGGCTCCATTCGGAACCGGCTTCCTTGTTGCAGGGTCTTTCCCGCTGGGCCGGCGTACGCCCTTTTGGCGGTCGCCCGCCGGCCCAGCGGGAAAGTCGGAATGACCCTCGCGGTCTTTTGACCGCGGAGCGGTCTTCCGAGGTGGTTACTTTGGTGGGCGGCCTCCGCCGCCTGCCAAAGTCGGAATGACCCCCAAAGTCTTTTGTCACTGCTGTAGATGCCATATTGAGACACGAGCAACAGATTATGGGGGTCATTACGATCTTGTCTGGGAGACCCGCTGTGATAGACGCAGACGGTCAACAGTAGACCACCAGTGCGCAGAACCCCACCGCCGGCCACATGATATACATCCAGCCAGCCCAGCAGGAAGCAGGGCCTGAACATTGGTGCCGGCTCCAAATGGAGCCGGTGGCAATGTAGCAGTGCGGCAGGTGCAGCAGCACCCGTCGCGCATTTCACTGTCTGTAAATCGGGCAGTGAAATGCGCGACAGGGCTGTGCATGGGGCCTCCTGCCCATGACAAGTGCATGGGCAGTGCAGGGGCCCCCAGAGGAGCCCGAGTCACACATACCACCAGCCTTTCCCTGGCCGTGTAAACCGCCAGGGAAAGGCTGGTGGAATGCAACTTATTATTCGGCAGCCTGCGCTGCTTGCAGCGCTGCCCAGTCGGATTAGAAACGCCGCCAGGCTGCCTGGTGGCGGGAGCCTGGTGGTGGCGGTGTTTGAAACATGGGGGTTCAGTCGCGTTCATTATATGGCGGTCTGGACCGCCATGGCGTTGGTGGCAATTACCACCACCGCCGGCATGGCGGTCCAGACCGCCATGTTCTTTATAAGGGCCTATGTTTTTTTGGTACCCTCAACCCACCTCTTCTCATATGACCCCCACAACACTGCACCCTCTCTTTAGGCTGTCATTTCCCCTTCGTATGCATTGTGGCCATGTTGTGCCGGGGGTCGTTGGTTGCTTGTTTCTATTCCCCTTTCCAGCACCTCTCGTCATCTGCTCCCTGCACATTGCATCCTCCACATAGGATTGGCTTCCCTTAAACTTATAAACCATAAGGCTGTGCTCCAAGAAGTGAGACTCAAACTCAGTGAACGGAACTTTGCCTTAAGGCGTGAGACTGGCACCAGTTCCACAGCCTAGACATAGTCCTGTGCTGTTTGTCCACTGTGCCCTCCCACCTCGCATGCAGTGTGCTCTCCGTTGACACTTGCTGTACTTCTCTGTGCTCACTTGCCATTAGGCGCTGTTTGTGGATCTCTTCTTTGTTGTCCCTCTATTTTTGATGCATTGTCTACTCATTCTGTTTCATGCTCCTATTTTTTTGTGCTCTCCTGTTTTTCTGCTGTAGTCTGCGCTCCTTCCTGGCTAAGACAGCTTCTGCCCCTGGCAGACATCTGCTTTCAGAGTCAAAACTTCAGAGAACCAGAAAAGGGAGGCAGTAGGAAAAGAATCTTAATACAATAGACAGAACATTTTGGTAACAATAGAAACAGTGCACAATTTAGTTGGCCAACTTTCGTTTAGTGGCAAAATTTAGTCATGACATGAACTGAATAAAGCAATTTAACAAGTTACCAGTCCTTTCGCATGAGGAAATAATGAATAGCTGGGATTAGGATTGCTCGCATCACGCCAGACTCATGGCTTTAGATGTGCTGTCATATAATCTGACATCCTAACAGCTCACCATTTGTCAAAGTCCAGAGACAGAGTGATAACTGGAGCCAGGAGTCACTTTGAAGTGGGTGGGGAAGACGTCCTGTGCCTCCCAAGACTAGTAAGAGTGTAGGTAGCTTGAGCCGAAGAGGAGTTGTGAATTTAGAAGCGATTATCAATGGGCCACACAACAGGCCCATCCTTGGTGGACTGAAATGGAAGACTAGGAGAAAGTTCGAAGAAGGAGTACAGATATGTTACAGGAAGTAAGGTTGACGCAAGACATTTCCAGAGATGTGGCTTTGAATAGGGATGCTACTATGAGACAGGTGCAACACACACTACAGGGGCAAATATGACATGAAAGAGCTGGACATGGCATGAATAACGTGTCCAACATATAAAGATTTCTCTGGCATTTTTTAAAGAGAGCGAAAGACGGTATACATTGCAGACTTTGTTAAATTGTGTCACAATTGCTGATGAAGATCTGCCATGGGATGAACATTTTCCATGGTATCAGCCCAGTCTTTAACTCAAATTCCATACAAAGGCATGTATGTTCTCCTTATGAAAGTGATTGCAGGGCACCTCTTACCACTTTAATCTGGAATTGTACCAAATTGGAAAAAAGTGTCTGTTTGGAAAATATGGAAGCAGGGAACATGATGGTAAGATGAAGGGTTTGGTACATAAACAGCAGCAGTGTTTGAAGTGGATATATAGAATATAGAGTATGGAAATATGGAAGTGCGGGTATTCACTATCCCATAGTACTTGTTTACAACCTAGAAGTGCCTGTCCTCTCGCATTAAAACTATATCACCAGTGCTGAGAAGTGTTGGTACTTTGCTCAGAAGTGCATGTCCTCTCGCATTAAAACTATATCACCATTGCTGAGAAGTGTTGGTACTCTGCCTAACAGGACCAGCGAAGGCAAGACCCAAAGTGAAGTGAAATTTTGACGCCTACGCCGGACCCTACTGTTGCATCTATGGCATTTCATCACTTGCATGACAGAATTTGTAGACAAGGATTGCTCAAAGCACCACATAAGAACAATAACGGATGGGCCGTAACAAGGAGAAGTGGTGGTGGTACATGTTGGTTTGAAAATAGAGAAGGGGCCAACACAATACACAACATAGATTATTCTTAAATATTTCCATGGGTCTTGCTTCTAGGGCCAGGGATTCAACTTAGGCCTGAGAAAGACAGACCCTTGCCAGGGTTTCTGGCTATCCACATAAAATAGATTTACACATTACAAACATTTAACTAATTTACGCAGCAGTTATCATTAGAATTTGGCATGGATCTGACCTTGCTGCGCTAGTGGTTGGGCACTATGTTCCAGGGGCTATGTGTGGCCCTCCTTTCAGCAGTGTCTAAGGGGACTGCCTAGTAGTGCCTTCATGTGAGGCTGCTTCTGCGAACAGGATGACCGTGTAAACTTTGTACATGAAATGTGCGACACTGAGAACCAACTGTGACATTTTCTCTGGATCTACAAATAAACACAGTGGAATTTTCTCAGCAGGCGTCTCACAATCGCTTTGCGGATTCCCTTGCAGAGAACTGAAGGCTGTGAAGTATTTTGGAGATCCCTTCCTGTGAAATCACCTGGGATCGCAGGGAATTTGTGTCACTTTCCCTTGCCTTTAAGATTTTTAGTCAATTATGCAGATCATAACTTCACACAGATTGAAGCTGAGGTCACTTTGTTCACAATGTGTGAAAAACGTTTTTGCTATTTTCACAAAGGTCTTTGGAAAACTGTGCAAGTTAATTGTTTTACTTTGCTACACCAGCTTAAGGAATGTGGCTTTTGCTACACTCTTTAGAACATGCGACCTTATTCCACATTTTCAAAATAGTTCTACATAAGACTTAAGTTGCAGAAAACAGTTAGGGTCTATTCACAAAGGCACTTTTGTCCATAAATGTAAGTTTACGTTCGGAAAAACCTCATTTACACCAGCCAGGATTTCACAAAGGGATTCCTGGCAGCAGTAAATGCATCACAGTTGATGACAAGTACGACAAAATATTCATTAGGAAATCCCACTCAAGATGTGGGAAGTGAGCGTTCCCGGGCATGGTTTGCCATGGAAGTTTGGGAATTCCCACAAACATGTACGCTTCTGCGCATTCCCAAACTCCTCTAGGCCGTCTTTCCACTTGGAAATAGTTCAAGGAGGAGGGGGTGGTCCAAGATAGAAAGTGAATCACCCTAAGATTTGCTGGGGTTTAGGTGATGTGGTTTTCTATAGAACAAAAAGGTTTTCCCTCTGGAGAAAAAGAAAGCATGCGCTCGGGAACGTATTCGCCCAGTGAGAACCTCTGCTTGTGCAGAATACCGAGCAGAAGGAATAGCAGCCATGGTTATATGGCATATGACAGTTCCAGTAATACACCAGGAAACCTGGCTAGGGCAGCTCTCTACACTACTTCCGGGAATGTACGTGAATAGAAAATGAACGCGAGAATACGTTCAGGTGGAGTGCTAAATCTCTGCCTGTACTTTTATCTTTTTTTTTTTTGGTGAATAGGGCCCTAATGTTCTTCTCATGCACAATACGACCGTGCATGGGAAAATTACACAAAATGTAAAGTTACAGGGAAACATTCTGCATACATTGTCCATCCTTCTGGGTTTCATTAGAATTAAACTAATCTTGCTATGTGGTATGGATAATTACAGCAGGAGGTGAAAGCGATCAGGTTCAACAAATAAATCTTACAGAGGTGAAGACAAACAAGGAAATATTGGCAACCTCTCAAAGGGAAGAATTCATCAACTTCGCTAAACACTGCACAGGTAAAGTGTATACAGGGTCTTGTACATAACATCCATGCCCACTAAATGAGCTCTTGGCATCAAACGTATACTGAGAAAGTACGCATGCGGGTCAGGGAGACGGATCCATAGATGATCGGAAGTCTGACTTATCGCTTGTAATCCAGCTTCCATATAACAATCAGCCGGACGCTGTTCAGAAGTTATGATGCATGCAGTCAAAATAGAGCATAAAGGATCAAATCTTATATTTTTCACTTTGTCCCCCAAATATAGAGCTTAACCATGAAAAGGTCGGGATACAACATTTAAGAAGCAACAATCTCCCCACAACTGTAACTGTACGGCATACAAGAGATACATTCAGGTGTTACGAGGGCATAGCTCTCAAAAATTAAAGAATCGAAATGTACTCTATACATGCCCGAAGTCAAAAGGATTGAGGAGGTCAAGAACACTTGCTAGGCGCCTCATGGTTTCCACATCATGTGATATAATATGACAATCTTTAGTTTTCCGCATTGAAGTAGTTTAGTTGTTAATGCACAGTATTTTATTTAATAATTTCTAGTACTTATTCAGTGTGGTCCTCGCCTTGGGGAAGTGGAGCACTTTACATATAACATAAGAAGGGTCTAGTAACGAGATATAAACTCCCTGCGTGTTACATGCTTGAAGAAAACACCTTGGAGGATGCACAAAGAGGTGATAACAAAAGAGGGCTTGATGTTTAATCTTTATAAGTGAAATATGGTTTGGAGAGGTGTGTTTTCAGTTCTTTATGGAATGCCAGTAGCTCTGAGTTGAGTCTGATGTGGTCAGGAATAGAGCCCTGTGGCCATGGGGTAAGGCATGAGAAGGCCTGTTTGGACGTTAAAGGAGTTCATCGTCTATATTGAGATACAAGAGGCAGCTTCAGATAGGAAGTCAGCACTTATTATTAAAGAAATGTATGTAACCAGTCAGCCACAATGGTTGTGGGACTCTTAGCACATCTCCCCAAGTTAAACCAAGTAAACCACTGTATTGCTGTCTGGTCTTTGTGGGGAACCTTGATTGAAGTGCAAGAGGTTGGAATCAAGCTAGGGTGGTGCACAGCGCTTCATAATGCATACGTACGACCATTGCACAAATCAACATAATAGAGCATGATGCTACTTAGCATCTCGCATTGATAGTGTTATAGATAGAGGTTGGTGTTGATGGCCTTTGTACCGTCCACACATTGGAACATTATACTGGAGCATGCACGGTTTGGGGCAAGAAACAAGAATCTTCCAATAATGTCTGGTCTATCCAGCGGCACAATGGGCTTAACCATCTAGGAAATTGAGTGCGACCCAGTAGCATTTACCATTGAGGTATGTGGGAGGGGTGGCAGTACCCAGCTCTCCTGGCTGCGCTTCCAATCTGAGGGGGGGTCATTTGATCACTTTATGCCATGTCCCGGCCATCGATCAAACATGATCTTCAAAGCGAGGTGTATTTTTGGGGAAAAAGTTTGCATCTTAACATTACATTAATAGAGTAACATGCAAGAACAGTAGATGTGAAGTGTAAACCAGCTAATTGGCTTACTTCAGCTTCAGACAGGTGTAGACTGAGCGGTAAATACCATGAACTTCCAGGGGGAGAAGGGAGTCAGACTGGGATATGGACATGCTTGCGCCAGGCATCGGCGGCAAACAGCGGCTGCAGTTGCGCGGCTGGAGGAGGTACTAGGGAGGCCAGCCTCCATAACTAACAAGAAATGTAGAAACTACTTTACCTTGCAAGACCAATGCAAATGACTCCGTGAATGCAAAGTCTGAATTCGCATTGCACAACGGTGCATTGCAATTCGGAATGAGTATTGTGAATCCTTACGCAAGCATTGTGGTTCCTTGTGAATATCATGGGAAAGTGTTGAGCCAGGGGGCATTCTACTCTCCATGTGCTTCACAAGCGAATACACAAAAGATGTGTGAGTGTTTTTGCGTCCTCAAAGTGAAGCAGCGCCTGCCAAGGGCACGTGGTAACTATTCACATAGTGGAAGCTGACAAACCTATAAAGCTTATGTTCTGTGCAGGCCGCAGACAGCCCGGATCACTACATGCACATCCCAATGTCATCTGGACAACATGCCACTGTTTGGGGCATTCTGACCCTGTCTCTTCGTGAGAATGGAGTTGCAGTGCAGGCATAATGCGGATACGAATGCTGGGATCGATGTCAGCCCATCCCTGCAGACCTTCACCCCAGCTTTCGCAATTTTTTACCCAATCGAGACTCTGCCTCGTTTGCATTATTGAAGAGGGCGGATTGCAACTTTTTACAAATAAAAAAGGGTAATGCTAGCGCTTTTTAGCATCCCTCTCAGGGCAAATGGACAGACTGGGTCCAGTGCTGTGCAAAACTGTGCTGAAAGCAGCCTCTTTTGTAGATCAGGCCCCAGACATCTTCAATCCCACCAACTTCCGGCAGCACCCTTCTTTAGCTTGCAAGCACTTGTCGTTAATTAGGCACAGATGCTAGCCCCTCCAGGCATCCTGGAATATGTCATCTGTATTACTCTCAGTCTTGCCTGGCTTTAGAAAATGCACGTGCATTGCTGCAGCAGCACACAAACTGCCATTACTGAGGGGACACCTTGCTCTTGATGCAATGTGCAATACTGTGCGCTGCACAAGCATTCGACCAAGACTTCTTGGTCTGGACTATTCTTTAAACCTTGAAACATATGTGACTATTGTCACTAGTGTATTATGTTTATAAATGCCCAAATAAGACAACAAATGGCCCAAAAAATCAGCGGAGGGACCCCCATATTCATCATGCTGTACAGCGTTTTGATGTGCTTGCAAATGCACCTTTTTGTCTCTACATTTAAAGTAAAATCCTTCTAGGGGTACTGCCAGCCTCACATCGACAACAATTTTCAAATCCCAGAATGTTGGGGCCACTGTTACTATTTTAGTACCTATAGATACACAATTTGTTGCCCTCAGTCCTTCCTGGAGCCTGGTTCACCAACATCCTGGACCTTTAATAGAGTTCTAATCCCAAAAAGCCCAAACTCAGACTTACACTCCTGCTTTCTGGGCTACACCTCTGAGTGGCCTTGTTGTTCAGCTGACACCGAAGGCCTGCTGTGGTTAGTACTTATTTAGTATGGGGATAAAAGAACTCAAAGAAGAGGGTTCAGACCGTAGATTTATACAAGCTTTGCCACAGGAATAGAAACATCAAAACACATTTTTTTCGTTTTTAGGGTCGAGCGCAAAGCGCTCTGTCCCTGGTGTAATCTCTCTATGGGCTTCTAACCACGCCCAAGAGTTTGGTTGGTTCGTGGGATTGCCTTTTACAATTCGCTTCATTTCATTAGTGGAAGGCATGCATACGTCATGCCTTTTCCGGTGTTTAGCCCTCCTACAGCGCACCAGCCAACTCGTGAAAACTTACAAGGACCCATGTTTTTTGTATGGTGTCTGGACTACTTTTTCTCTTTATTTCGCAGGCAGCGCAATCTCACTAGGCAGTAGTCTGCGCTTTGCATGACATCGACCTTGTTACATGGCTAATTGCACTTTTGCAGGTTACATGGATAATTGCATCTTTGCCGATACATTTCACTGCAAGCGAACGTCTGTTTTCTTTTGTGTGTCTCCATCACGCTTCATGGTGGCCGTGGGCTCACTTGTGTAAAACTGTTTTACTTTTCAGTTTATGTGGGAAGAAAAGTCTGGTTAGGAGTTTAAAACGCGAATAACTCTAACTCAAGCAAACACGAGACCCGTTACATTGCAAATGCTTGTTTCTGTGGCTATTTGTTTTTTTTAATACTATTTAGTAGGTTGTCAGGGTAGGAGGACCCCAAAAAGTATTTTACTTTAAATTTACTAGCAAAGTGTAACTATCCAAGCACTTTTGAAAGTACCCTAAGTTAAAACTTTGCATAACGTGAAGCGTGAAGCACAGATTTCTTTGTATTTTTTATTAACTTATTTGGACATTTCTAAACAACGGCTAGTGACAAGAGTCACATGTTTTTGGATTTAAAGAATGCTTTGCTTTTGGGGACAAATGCCTATAGCCCTGCTGGTTGGAGTCGCACAGTGTTAATGCGGGGTCTTGGCACAGTCCAGACCCAGAAGCTCGGTGGGATGTGGCTTTGGTGTGTAGTTCTGAATGCACTTTTCATGTATCTGGGATCCCATTGAGATAGGCAGCTGTGCTTATGAGTGAAGTGGTGCAGAGAAGTGCGAAAGACAGTAGTGCATGCAGTCTTGCCAACCCACAAAGAGAGGGCAAAGGTTGTGACTCTTGGTTGGGTTTCAGATGCAGAGATGGTGGTAGGTGCTCCTTGGAGCACTCGATGTAAGCAAGAGCCATCGCAGGCCTGCGGTGCTACAGGCAGCCGATGATCTCAAGAATCTATGGTGCACAGCACTGACGTCATACAGCGTGCCTGGGCCCACAGCTATAGAAACTACACACACCATGTTCACTATATTTAGTGCCTCTTTCAAAATGTAAAGAGTCTTATTTGCCTGATATATTATTTGATAATTAAATTTAGGTAGTTCATGCAACTCCTTGTCTCATTTGTACATTATGGGGGTCATTCCAAGTTTGGCGGGCGGCAGTTGCCGCCCGCCAAACTTCCCCTGTCAAAAGACCGCGGGGGCCATTTCGACTTTCCCGCTGGGCCGGCGGGCGGCCGCCAAGGGAGCGCCCGCCGGCCCAGCGGGAAAGGCCCTGCAACACAGGTGCCGGCTCCGAATAGAGCCGGCGGTGTTGCAGGGGTGCGACGGGTGCAGTTGCACCCATCGCGATTTTCACTGTCTGCTATGCAGACAGTGAAAATCATGCTGGGGCCCCCAGGGGCCCCACGACACCTGTTCCCGCCATCCTGTTCCTGGTGGGAAAAACCGCCAGAAACAGGCTGGCGGGAAGGGGGTCGGAATCCCTATAGCGGCGCTGCAAGCAGCGCCGCCATGGAGGATTCTCCCAGCCGGGGGAAATCCAGCGGGAAACCGCCGGACCCGGCTGGGCGACCGCGGCTGTCGGAATACAAAATGAAGCACCGCCAGCCTGGGGATGACCCCCTATGTTTCTTCACTGTATTGTTAACGCAATTGAGACCTAGCAAAAAAGTCAACTTACTACAACAATTAAATTGGAGTGCATAATAAAATTATAAATAAATGATAAGATGGTAATGATCTGCATCGTACACTCAGGAGTGAGAAGCGCAAACCACAGGTGCACACTGGATACAGGCAGCCATGGCAAATCTATATATTCCTCCCAAGAGAAACAGTTGAGCAATCCCCATGCATGCACTGGATACAGACAGTCACAGCAGATCTATATATTCCACCCAAGAGAGGCAGAAGAGAAGTCCACAGGCATGCACTTGATACATGCAGCCACGGCAGATCTACATATTCTACCCTAGAGGGACAGGTGAGCAGTCCACAGTTCATGCATGCACTCTATACAGACAGGCATGGCAAATCTATATATTCCACCCTAGACAGACAGGTGAGCAGTCCACAGCTCATGCATGCACCTTATACAGACAGGCCTGTCAAATCTATATATTCCACCCTAGACAGACAGGTGAGCAGTCCACAGCTCATGCATGCACCTTATACAGACAGGCCTGTCAAATCTATATATTCCACCCTAGAGAGACAGGTGAGCAATCCATATGCATGCACTCGATGCAGACAGACATGGTAGATCTATGTATTCCACCCAAGAGAGACAGGTGGCAATCAACATACATGCACCTGATGCAGCCAGACGTGACAGATCTATATATTCCACTCAAGAGAGACAGATGAGCAATCCAAAGGCATGCTCTCGATGCAGGCAGACATGGTAGATCTATATATTCCACCAAAGAGACACAGGTGAAAAATGACCAGACATACACTAGAAACATGCGGGCATGGCCGATCTATAGAGTACACCCAAGAGAGACAGGGGAACAACCCTCAGGCATTCAGTGGATACAGTCAGTGTTGGCAGAACAACAGAGTCCACCCAAGAGATTTAAGAGTTTTAGGGGAGCAACCGACATGCATGCCCTGGATAAAAGCAGCCACTGGAGATCTATATATTCCCCCCAAGAGAAACAGTTGAGTAATCGACAGGCATGCACTGGATGCAAGCAACCATGGCAGGTCTATCTAACAGACCCAAGAGAGACAGGTGAGCAATTCACATGCAAGCACTGGATCCAAGCAACCATGGCAGATCTATATATTACACCCAAGAAAGACAGGTGAAGAATGCACAGACATGCGCTGGAAACAGGCTGCCATGGCAGAGCTATACATGAAACCTAAGAGAGGCGGATAAGGAGTGCATAGGATACAAGCTGCCTTAGCAGATCTATACATTCAACCCAAGAGAGATGGGTGAGAAATGCACAGGCATGCACAGGGCACTGACAGCCATGGCAGATCTATAGAGTCCACCCAAGAGAGACAGGTGAACAACTCAGGGACATCCAGGGAATATAGGCAGCAAAGGAATATCCGTATATTCCATCCAAGAGCTACAGGTGGCAAGTACAGTATATAAGCAACTATAGTGAAGCAGCCAAGGAGTCAATCTAGGAGCGACAGAGGGGTAATGATGGGCGTGCAAGAAGAGAAAACATGAATTTAGGAGACACTCTTTAGGGACTACCGAGGAGCAGCTAACTATCATGATCTGGTTACAGAAAGCTCGGGACATGAGCTCCCAGTCTGCTGAGAAGGTTCACCAGATGGAATTAGGTATCCTAGATCGGAAGAAAATTCCATGTCTGCAAATCACCAAAGTTATTTTCAAAGGCAGCTTCGTGCAACTATCTCTTCCCCTTTAAATTTCCAAATATTTATTAGGCATGACTCTTGGTAGGAGGCAGCAACTAAATGTACAACACTAAAGGCATACAGGCGTAAAGAAGAGCCCAAAAAGACTAAACAGAACATAAAACAGAACGATTATTATCCTAAAGAGTTGGGATTGTTGCAAACAATCTGGGAGACTAGAAAGTTGATAACACTTACTCAATTTTTCCAGAAAAGCAAGAGCTGAAATTCCTATGCATATGCTTGCTGCCTTCCCTCCTAGGTCCTGTAATCTAAAACTGTCTCTTAACTGATAAATGAGGGACCAAAGACACTGTGCAGCCACCATAAATACTTCCTGGTGAATTTCTAGACATCTAGCTCTGTGAAATAAGGATCGAGACACAAAATAGTTTATAGTCAAGGAGACTGAAAGCACAAACCGGTTCCTTAGGCTTGAAGTTGGACAGCAATGACTTGCAGGGTTTCGGATGCTATGAAGACAGCCTCCACCTTCACACTAGGCACACTCAGCACTTAGACCTCTCTCACTATGCCAGATGAAGGAATGTGTCATGCAGTCTTTGTTTACCTAATGCCACGTGTATGAAGGTTCAATGACAAGAGCAGCCTCGATCAGGGCAGGCAACAAACCATATGCAGTGCTGGGCACTCAGTCTTGAGCATGGCTCCTACGTGGGATGATATTTGCATTCTGTTTTTAGATCCCAGAGATGCTTTTTCGCACCGAGTATGCATACATGTCAATAGACCTGATTCAGGCAGGAGACTTCCGATTTTTGGAGCCAAAAATGGTTTTATTTTGGTTGTCTCCCACCTGAAATTGCCTCTGCTTTGATAGACGTCAATGGGAGAAATACATTCTCCCGATTATTTTTTTTTTAAACCTCCTACTTTTCTCTTCTAAAATGTTGGCATATATGAATATATTTGACACAATATTATTTTAATAGGATAATAAGCATAATGATTTTTTCCAGCAGTGGTTGAGCGATAATATATCCACTGTATACTGTGTGCATCCTTCAAAGAAATGTCCCTTTCCTATAAAAACGCATGATCCTTTCATTACTTGGTTAACGGACCCTATAGAAAACATTTAACATGATTCTTGAACAATGTACAAAGTCCTTTGTATGAAGAGTTGCAGCCCGTACAATAATAAGATTTTTACTCAATTCTGAGAATTTCCGTAGATTAGCATACATTTAATAGATGCAGCGAGAGAGCTGCACTTCTATTAATCTCAATGTATATCCACAGAATGCCATGCATCTCCATTAATGGACTCTATTTGCATGCTATAGGCCTACAGAAAACTAAAAGGTGCAATTATTCACTTCCAAGAACTGCATTTTCTTTGTTGCCCGATACAGTCCAGAAAAGTTGCACTTGTCGCTATATTAATAACTCAAATAAATGAAAAGTATTTAAATACCCCATACATAAAGAGGATGTATGGGAAGAAGTATTTCTGTCCATATCCCTAAAGAGGATGTATGGGAAGAAGTATTATTGTCAATATAATTAAAAGGTTTTTCTTAGTCTCTGAGAAGTTCCACGACCATAGATATGAAGATGGTTGAAGGCCAGTTTCTTTTATAAAGTGGTGGAACTCCAAGAAAACAACCAGCTTCCCTCGAACATACAACAGCAGTATGGTATTCCTTATGATGTTTGGTCCTGGCACCACCCACCCACACACCTTTTTAAATCCTCGATCTCTTCCTTTTCCTTACAAAGAAGATACTTAAGATGAAGATACGTAAAATAAATGGGGCATGTGTGCTATACAAATATTCATGTCATGCAGCTTTTATTTGGCGGCAAAATATAGTTTAAGCAGTTTAATGTGTGTCTTTTTCGAAAGTAACTGTTGTTCCTAATGTGTTCGCACATGAGGGTAGAAAACAAGGGCTCACACTGCCATATACATATCCTCCTGCTAGACTGAGTCACTTGCTGGACTGAATGACATTTCTCATGCACACCCTACCAATAAGGACTCTTGTGCAGGTTCAATGTCCACATCAAGGTTTTGAAAAAAAGCCTTCCTTCAGGGTTTGCCCTTAGAGTGCCGGGGAACATGCCTGATACATTGAGAGAAGAAAGGAGGTTCCAGAGGGTAGGGTTCTGAAAAGAGATGGCTCAGTCCTCCATAGAGCCCAGCTTTATGCAATATCTCTGAAGACGTCTGTCTCTTAGAACTCTTGTGTGTGGAGGGACCTGAGTATGTGGAGTGACATAATGGAATTTTGAACTCAAGTCTCTCATTCACTTGGAACCAGTGCAGGTGACATTTAGTCCCAGGATTAAGCAGATTGCCACATTTTTCATCCATGTAAACACAGAATCTAAATGCAGGGAGACGTGCATATAGTACATTACAACAATCAAGGTGTGAATTACTAATCACTCCTACAACAAGCAACTGGCAGAAGTGGAAGAAAGTAGGAAAAGTATCTAATTGTGCGTAAAGTGCGGAGACAGCTACTCACCACAGCAAAGACAGACACTGATTTATTGTATTTCCTTTGAAATGATGACCCCCTTGATACATCCTCATCTGAAAAGACTAATGCATGCTATCAACAAAGGAGCTGGGAGTCAGCCAACTGATGCTGCATAATAAATACATCCTTCTAAAGAGCTTGGCCCAAAGGCACTGTCTGTCAAGAAGCATAGTTTGCAGTGACAATGGGCACCAGAATACTAGGCCACTGGAGCAGCGAAACCAGCAATCATTTTAAAATAGGGCTTATTAAACCTGGTCTCACCTGCCACACACATGCAGCGGTGGGAGGGGTGGTAGTGATGTGTGCCAAAGAGGAGGGAAGCAGGCACTGGACAGCTCGCTAAGACAAAAAGAAACCTTTTCACCTACGGACACGACCACTGGAATTATGTGATTCTGCGGCTGTGGCGTTTTCCCCATATATAGGGATTTGCTACATTTGCCACACAATAAACCATCAGCAGTGCAATTTGCAGATTTTACAAAAAAGTTCGTTTCTTGTTCAGACGGATCAAAAGTTGCTAAAAACGCTGTGACACATGTTGCCGCTTAGTAAAAGGCCCCTTGCAAAAGTCGTCTGGTCATCATTCAATTGTCTATTGCTGTATTTGAGTGATAAACTGTTACTAATGAGGTGGCACCTTTGCCCAGGCAGTGTTAACACACCATTCCCAGATGCTGCCTGCCTTCTGAAAGAACTTGGAAAGGAAGTGTTAGGATTAGAATATCAATACGAGGGGGATGCTATTGCAACACGTATCAGAGCGTTAGAATCATTATTTTAAACAAATAACCTTGTTTATTTTACTCCTTGAAAAAAGCCTCTTTAGAATGCACCAATAAGACATTTTATACCTTTATTATAAAATATTGTCACTGAAAATCTGAACCATCCCATGTTATGTGGAGGCACACGTGACTTTTAAACGGGTAGGTGATAAATGAACATTTATATTGCAAACTACACATATATTTACATGCATATATATGATATATCGAGCTAAGGCTTTGACTGGAAAACAGACCTATTGCAATTCTAGTAAACAATAGAGAGGCTGTTACATCTCTTCCTGTATGAAGCGATATCTCTGCACATTTTCATGACAGTTACCCCCCACCACGTTTCAGGATTAGCGTACCAGACTGTGCAGGCTGCCCGGTCGTGAAAGACCTATTGTGGGCTGATTATGAATTTACAGGAACTTACAGTCTGCCCAGTGCTTACCGTTTGTTTACCACTCGTTGGCTTTACTGCCGCTCTCATTTGCATGCTTCTTATTTGATGGCTTTCCTTGTCCATCTTGTGTTTGACCCGCCCCCGGAGCATGGCCTCTTTAGCATCCCCTTGACTAGCTAACTTGTGTCCTTCCACCGCTTACTTTTAGGAAATAAGTTTTTCTTTTGGTTCAGCGCGTCATAAGAACGTGTTTTCCAGGCTCACCCGCTTGTGTTTCTCTCCGCAGACTCTTTGCTCTGTGTTTTTTTTTCTCTCTCTCTCTCTCACTCCATCCTCAATAGCTCTCCACCCTCTGTGATGCTCTCTCCTTCATGTGTTTCTCCCCGTCTCCTGTATTACTGTCTCCCTCTGGTGCTTGGGATCCTGTCCCCATGTTGTTCACTCCCTCGTGTACCCACCCACTATTCATTGATTCCCCCCAAACTGCTCTTCCACCTCCTCTCAGTTGCCCCATCTCATGATCATTTGTTTTTAAGTAAATATTTTTTGAGGGATTGAAAGCAAATTGCTGCCAGCCCTCCACAAAAACGCTTTTTTTTACACACTTACAATTTCTTTTTTTTCTCACCGATCTGTGTATCACACACCATCTTTCATCAGTCAATATATATTTTTTTTAATGGCACGTGCCATTCTGTAGGTGCATGTATGTATGATGATGCATGTGCATGCCTGTGAAATAAGAGATGGCCTGCGTCATCTCACCTCTTTTTGTTTTTTTTGCCAGTACAAAACTGGACTGTCAATAATCATCCCTTATTTACCTGTGCTATTTATTCAGCATCGCCAAAAAGCACTGGCAAAGCCTTTGGTCCCAGAGACCAGAACTACTGCTTTTTCCCAATGCTTGTTAGGGATTATTCCCCCTGTCCGAGTTCGAGGATGAGCATCTTGGGTATTGAGCACCGATTGGCTGGTGCTATAAAAATATAATAACTTCATGGTTAAGTCATGGTTCATGGCACTGGGAAAGGATGGTAGATCCTGGCTGTTTTCAATTAGAAATCACTGAATACTTTATGGGCCCGATTGTGCCGGTACCTGCACCATGTTGTGTTACGCCCCTGACACAGACCCTTTATAATATAGTGTATTCTAATCAGTTCTTGCTGGTCAGTATTTAAGACTGTTTTAGGCAAGACCTAAGTGTTTAATTTGTATCCCATAAATTGCAGGGACCGAAAGGTGCCACTGCTTCTAGCGATGCAGTGAAAACAAAGATGGCCTTGACTTTATTCCAACTCCTACCTCTTTCTTGCACCATCCTACGCCACTATTGCAGATTCTTGTTCATGATTTTCATGTCCCTTTGTTTAGTTTGTCACAGTTACCTAATATTTCTGTTCCTCCTTCTTTCTCTCTTTTTTGTCTTTCTCTCCTGCTTTGGGTCAGAGTCTGAAGACGAAAAATAATTCCTGGTCATCAAAAAGAAGTTCCAGTGATCGCCACCTGCAGCCACCAGTACACCCTAAGTACTGCAGCACCTGGACTTGAAAAGTGCATAATTTTACATATCCCCATAGTGTCTGTCACTGAACTTAATCTGCGTGTCCATACCACGTTCAACATGACTTTGGCGGTCAAGGAACACTTGGCATCCACCCCGGTCACTGCAGAATAGCCTAATTTTACAGCAGAAGAATTCCAGAACTATCAGCATGGGCCTTAAACTTGAAGGCGATCTCCATTCTTACCATTCAGCCAAGGAAGGGGAAGATGCCATAACCTCAACCTTAAAAGAAGCACTTGCAATTCAATGGGTCTCACGTTTGCTCGAGTTAGAGCTATTAGCGTTGTGCATTATAACTGGACATTTATTGCCACATAAATTGAAAATGAAAAGTAAAACAGTTGATATAAGCGAGCCGATTCAAAGCACCACGGCTGCCATGAGCATGAGCGTGAAGGAGAGACACAAAAGGAAAAAGAAGTTCGCTCACATTCAAACGTATCAGGAATTGTGCAATTATCCATGTAACAGGGTCGATGGTAAAGGTGGTAACACAACTGCCCCAGGGAGGGACAAACAAAGCATTTACCAGTGATAACAAAGGATTTTGAAAGGCAAGCCCATGAATGAGTGATAGTGATAGGCGTGCGGTGGGCATGGTTAAAATCCCACAGATAGATTGCAACAGGCCAGAGCGCCTGCACGCTCGACCTAAAAATAGCAATTGAGGTCAACTTTTTCTACCAGAAAAACACTTTGGTAACTCATGTACAACTTGACAAAGGGGGGGGGGGGGGTGTGCTAACCTTATTTTTTGAACATTTTCCAATAAATACATCTACATCTTTACTCCTTTCTTTGTTAAAGTTTCTAGAGTGACTTCTCCAAAGCTTCAAGCACTACGTTCTCACTAGATATCTTCATGTTCACAGATGACTCAAAACATATAGCAAATATCTTCTGCTCCCTTCCACACTGGGTGGCCATGCGGGTGGGGTCAAGTCAGGCACTTACCCCAAGGTTTGGATTTTGCAGGGGAGTTGATGCCGGCTTAGTGTGCCAGCCCCACGCGTGAATTGCAGTTATCTTGTAAATCCTGTGGATTCTACAGGGGACCTTGTTTCCTCCATGTCTGATTTTCCTAATGCTACATCCATTGTGGCTAGTCCCTCAAGTAACTGATCCATGCGTAGCTGAAGAAGGTACCCCAGCTGGAGGGCTCAATTTCATTAACTTCCTATCTCCCCAGTGATCAGTTTTTCTTAAGCCCTTCTCTATATATATATATCTGATCTTTCTTTCTTTCTGGTGTAAATGAGCTGTTGGCACGAGTCATAGTATGTTTTATATTTCGAATCCTGCCTTCAGCATGTCCATTCTTTCTTAGGTATCCCTTCTGGTGTGTAATGTTCCTGACCTCACACTTTCAGCAGCATCTTATTTTCACCCTTTTATCTAACATCCTCTGCTAACATGTCTAATTTCCAGTCTCTCTAAAGTTCTACTTAAGCAGTATTAATGATCATCCAGTCTCTGTAATGTCTTCCTCCCACAGTATAAGAGTGCGTTCATCTTTCTTATGGTTCCCACCATGAATCTGATCTTTTTTTTTTTTACAACAGATCTTGTCATCTCCAATACCCGCTCTTCCTAACATCCTTTCCCGTAGTATCTGGTTGTGTCCAATTTTTCGAATGTTTCCTTCTTGCTCTGTTTTATCATCATAATGCCCCTCTCTGGCATGCCCAATCTTCATACCCTCTCCCCACATGTCCATTATGTCTTGGCCATTTGCCTTCCTGTGTCTCAACCATAGTCTCCCAACTTCCACAACCAACCGCCTCTCACACTGCACCGGGTTAATTTCTAAGCAAATCAAGAATGTTTGTTCCAGCAAATATTCATAAAACATGAACGAAGAACACTTCAAGGGTAGTTAAGATTACCAAAGTTAAAACAACAACATTAAATAATGCAATAACAATATAAACACATGTCTGAAAACAACATTCATCTACTTGAGAGAATAACATTGTAAGTTAAAATGTATAGTAAATACATACACACAATTAGAATAAAACGCAAACAAGGGTTGAATAGACAACTACAAACTCAGGTACAACAAGGCCGCATACTAAGACATTGTACCCATTGGTATAGTACAGCGTAAATAAATCAAGGTTGGAAATGCCGAGTAGTTAAAAGATCAACATTTTATAGATCCCATAACACTTCAATTTAACGCTAGAGGATTTTAGCACTACTTTGGATAAGAATTAGGTTAATAGGAGCAGCCCACTAATTGGTCAGATATTCATCGCACTTGATAAAATCTGAGTCCAGATTTTAGGGAATAACATAAATATTTTGGTTCTCAGAGCACTAAATCTACAAGTTCTGGTAAATACCGGTCGTTTTCTGCAGATAAATATTGTCAGGTTAGACTCATCTATATTCATTAAAAAAAAACTCATAATACGATATGTGCTGCAAAAGACGTTACACGCATATTACAATTCCAACCAAATAAATAAGTTAGTGCAACAGAAGACCAAACACTGTAGTACTTTGTGTTACTAGGAAAAACTTTTTTTTTTTTTAATGGATTCTTCCAAATTTTATAGAAACGTCTATCTCACTGGCATTTCCAAAATGAAGATTGAAGAATTTTATGTCTCACTAAATGTAATTGATTGTTGTTTGTTACGGACATGGCCTTGCACAATGAATAAAACACTCGCTGTTACCCCGTTCTCAGTAGGAGCCATGATGCACCAACAGCAAGTATTTAGAAATTGCAACAAAAATGTAAAGAATGGGAGAACCTTTTGTAACCGTCCGCGTGACGCACTTCCATCCCGAAGTCTCTAAAGGCCTTGTGTTGTCCTGGCTGCCGGAGTCTTTCAGCCTGACCTCCAAGCCGCGCTGCTGTTTCCTGAACACATCAGTCCACACAGAAGGATGCATGCACAGGAACACAAGTGCCAGAAGAGGAAATAACAAGGGCCGCATCGAGGACAAATTCGTTGTTTGGCCCAAATGCTCCACCACAAAGTCAAAACATGATTCGTTATTCGATTTAGGGCTTAGTGGGACTGGTTGGAGGAGAAACTTGTACCAGTGGGGTGGTTTGGGCACTGCACGATGATGCTCCTGGCAACGTGGACATTTAGGCGGTCATTCTGACCCTGGCGGTTGACTACCGCCAGGGCCGGGGACCGCGGATGCACCGCCAACAGGCTGGCGGTGCATCCATGGGCATTCTGACCGTGGCGGTACAGCCGCGGTCAGAAACGGGAAACCGGCGGTGTCCCGCCGGTTTCCCGCTGCCCTAGGGAATCCTCCATGGCAGCGCTGCAGGCAGCGCCGCCATGGGGATTCCGACCCCCTTACCGCCAGCCTGGTTCTGGCGGTTTTGACTGCCAGAACCTGGCTGGCAGTAACGGGTGTCGTGGGGCCCCCTAACAGGGCCCCACCAAGATTTTCAGTGTCTGCCAAGCAGACACTGAAAATCGCGACGGGTGCAACTGCACCCGTCGCACCCCTTCCACTCCGCCGGCTCCATTCGGAGCCGGCATCCTCATGGAAGGGGGTTTCCCGCTGGGCTGGCGGGCGGCCTTCGGGCGGTCGCCCGCCAGCCCAGCGGGAAACTCAGAATTACCGCGGCGGTCTTTTGACCGCGCAGCAGTATTCTGACGGCGGGACTTTGGCGGGCGGCATCCGCCGCCCGCCAAAGTCAGAATGACCGCCTTAGTGCTTATTGTGTGCTGGATGGTTTAGCTGGTGGGACTTTGCATTAATCGTGTTTTTTTATACATTTAGCACTTTTGACTTTTTAAATACTGTGGCTGTTCAGTCCTTTGACAGAAGCATGTTGACACGGATAATATTCATTTTCTTAATGAACATGATCATAAACTTACCACCTATGCTCTAAATGCTCCCAGTCGGTTCAAGTACCCAGCTGACAGATTACCACCCTCAAAGAATGCATAACAAAAACCTGTAGTGCATCTAGAAGGGGAAAGTGCACAGACTTCACACTCACCTACTTTGTGTAATGATTTACACCATGTGATGACATCTCTTCGCTGGGTGGCTGTGCAAAGAGTGCTGATAACAAGGGTGGCTAACTTCCCATTGTCACTTCGTAGGATGCTTTCCACACACGAATCCACTTTACACACGACCAAGAGTTGTGGATTGTATTTTTAGGATTTAATTTGATAACTCTAAGTCAGGTATTTATTAAAGCTTGAACCTGAGGTTATCGACTGTGATTACTCTGGTATAGAGGTCGACGAGCCAACAAATTGACAGGGAGAGCCAAGCCAATCGCCTGGCTTAGATCTTAGAGCACGAGCCTAGCCCAGAAAATATGTGTTATGTAAATTGTACAATAACCCACATTAAATATAGTAAAGCCTCTGTAAAGTTCTAAAAAGCGTATTTCTTTACACGTGAAAGCTTTGACATTAACAGGGCACATTATATCACTGCATTGAGAAGCACTTATTAAAAGTGATCATTTTTTTTACCACTGGTAGCCTGAACTCACATATTTAAAATTGCTTTATACACAATAGCGAAGGAAAAAAAGTTTTTGTAAAGTAAAATATTTGCTCAAGATCACAAAATTAAAGCAGGGAAGCCGCAATTTATCTAGGGCCTCTGGTTTCACTCTGTACAAGTCAACCAGTAAATGGGTATCTATTTGTCTTTCCTTACGTTAAGGCTTTGTTTTTACCTTTAAGTGCATCCTTCTGCAGTATTTAAAATATAGCGCAAAGTTAACCCAGATGTATTGGAGCGCTTTACATTAGCTCCAGTTACATTACACAATGTCACATGTATTTTTATAGGCACTGGGAGGTTGAGTGATTTGCCCAGAATACCATGATGTTGAGCAACGCCAAGACTTGAACCTGGTTCCCAAGTTTAATAGTCGGTAGCTCTGGCCGTAACATGACATGCTGTTTATAGGGAGGGCAACAGGCGGAAGCCACATGAAAGCTTGTCTCTTTACGGGCTTGAGGTTCCAAAAGGACCTTGACCTGAACCAGAGCCAGGCTTGAGGCTCAAGCATGGCTCGGGCTTACAGTGACTCGCCCACCTCTTCCCCAGTGTACTGCATTGAATTCCAGTCCTCTTACCACCTCCTGAAGTATGCCTTAACTGCTCAGTACATTTGTCAATACACGTTTACAAAACAAATAAGTCTGTCACACAAGTGAATGAAATAGTCTTCAGTAACCAACAATGCTAAAGAAGAGCATTCTCCATGTATAGTGTCCATTAACCACCTATTGTCCCAAACCAAAAGAAAGGTTCCCACAATCTACTTCTGCAGATCTCCTATTAGATGAAGATATTGTAGATAGCTTAGAAAGAGGCTCAGTAAAGGTGTAAGTGCTATTGATGAAGCAGTTTTATAAAGCACAACAATTACCCAGCAAGGGTTTCCTCGTGCTACCAGACAGAAATACAACAATCCGTTTACTGAAGCAATCATGTCTTCAAACCTATACGAAACTTTAGGTGGTTGCCTTAATCCCTTAAATAAAGGGAGAGGTTGTTAAACAATTTGGATGGCTAAAGGAGAAGGACCTCCCACCTTTAAGGATCTAGCTTATAAGGGGAACAGTGAACAGGAAAGCATAAGAGTACTGTAAAGGCCAGCACGGAGTAGATCTGAAATTCAGCATCCACCTTATACTGGGCCCTATGAGATATGCAAGAGATTTTGTACTGATTTCTTTTATCAATAGGTAATCAATGCAAAACCTCCAATATAGGAGTAGTGGGCTCATTACACTTAACACCTGCTAGCAATCTAGAGGTTCAATTCTATTCTGTCTGTAAACGAATATCGCCCTAATTGGTAGCCCCAAGTAGAGAGCAATAGTGCAAGCACGATCGAATGGGAGTCTGTTTGGGAGTCATTGGGAGTACTTTAAACTACATTCTTAAATATAAAAAAACAGGAAGTTTAACTCATATTTATTTGTTCATCCATGGCAGGATTATTATTAATCACCATCCCCAAAATGTCAAGCTTCTGAAACTGGAGTTTTAGGGTCACCTAAATCAAATGGCCACCAATTTGGTGCATTGGTGACAGTCCGCATTGCAAAACATAGTAACTCCGTCTTATCAGCATGCATCTTCACAGCATTGGCACTCATCCATTTCATCACCTTGGTCAGACAGTAATGCAAGTTTAAAGCAACCTTAGATTCATCCACCACCGAGACCACAGTTTGGGTATTTTCAGCATATGACATAAGTAATAGCCCATATTTGTTTTAGTAGAAGCATTTTTTACAGGACCTCTTACGAGGTGGGCTATTTACTGGGAGGGTGGCAGCCAGCACCACTACATGTGGTCCAGTGGGTATGTTTAAGTCATTAAACTAGGGGAATTAACATCTAATTGCAGCTTTGCCTCTTTCCTACTTTACCTAAATGTGATAAAAATAAGCAGTGTATTATACATTTGGGCATGGCTTACAATTTAGTGGCATTTCCCTAGGACAGGTAGTCCCTTGACCTTCAAACAGACCAAAGGAAATGGGAAGAATGATGGGCTGGAATGCTTCCCTGAGCAAATTTGGTAAGACTGTTTGAAAGGATTCCTCCCATTATTTGATTCATGTTAGTCCCTTGGCCTTGCCATCACAATCACTACCACCTCAGTATTGGACTAGCTGGCTAGTTGGAAACTGAGGAAGAAGGAGACACAGACCCTGATTTGGAGTTTGGCAGCAAGGGACTCCAGCACAAACATGATTAATATCCTGTCCACGTTATTACAAGTACATTAGTATATAATGCACTTATAATAAGGCAAATGGGACATCCTTCATATTTGTGACAGGAGTACATGTTCACCAAACTCTAAATCACTCCCATGGTTTTTAATACAGGCCTCCACAGTTGTTTTCTCTTGTGGAATCACTTTTGAACTTATTCCCTTGCTTTCATTTCAGATAACCTTGGGAGCCATTAGAATGAATCTAAAACTCCCTAGTAAGTATGCATTGGATAGGTGGGGTCTAGATAGCACCACATTTCATGGTCAGATCAACAAAATGTAATATTTAGGTAAACTTATATTCTCTGTGGAAAGAAGTACTACATTATGGTCTTGGATCTCCTAATTTACCAAAATGTTTCATTAAGGGCAAAGCATACTCTGTCTGTGCCCTACACTGACAATAAGTGACCACTAAGAATCAAAGGCTCGTTATTTTTAACTCCAGTCGCTAATGAAACATAACATGTAAAGCACACTATCACCCTAGGGTACCAAGGCACTGAATAAGAGATGTTTATTGTTTTCCAACTCAATGGTACTCATTTTATCGAGCTTAGAAGGATGAAAGGCTGAGTGGACCCGTCTGGATTTTAACCTGTGACCATGAGGTTGAACACAGACTCCTACAGTAGCCACTGGGCCACCCGACCCGGAAACGGCGCCCTCTAACTTGCAGGATAAAACAGAGTTCGGTGCCGGAGGTGCGGAGCCTGGGGGAGTTGAGCTCCAGGGCTCTTGAGTGCCTTTGCACGTGCGAAGACGGTTTGTCTTCCGGTGACGCTGCCCCCTCACAAAACTCCCCTTTTCAGCTCGGTGGTTTCCATAGGAAGTCTTGCTGGGAGCTAGGATCTTGAGCCCAGCCAACTGTTATTTCACGGTACCCCGAACTGGAGACACCGCCTCTTTCTCAACAAAAACATACAAAAAGTCATGCAATGGGTCTAGGGAGCAGCCTACCCTGCATGGGGTTCCTGAACCTTCGGAATGAAAGGCGCGCAGGGCCCAGGAAAATACCTCAGACTGCAGGGGGCGCGCGGCTATTGAGGTCTGATTGATCGGCCTCTTTGTGTCATGACCTTTCGTTGTGGTTTGGCTTTCTTCTCGTGCGGTGATAAAAACAACTCTGCATAGTTAGGCCACGGCATGCCAAGATGTCAGCCAACAGAAGCGGGCGCCGGAGGAATAAGAAATGCATGCACCATCACCGCGGCTTGCATCACTGCTGCATTTCTTTGGCTCCGCATCAACTTCTCCATTAAAAAGTGCTGAAGAGACAAATATCACCCCATGAGCCCGACAGGAGAAATGCAAATTTTCGGCTATTTATAGTGCACTTGCTATTGGACCCTCTCCAAGGGCTCTGTGTTCTTGCAGCAAAAGGAAGTCAGGCTGGGCCCAGAGACATATAGATGTGAAGTGGCCTACTCAGGATCACACAGCCTGTTCCATCTGTGAAGAAGGATGAAAAGAGAGGCCTTCGGTAACTCCTTTTACAACTGAACACTTTTTGCTACCCCACACTTTTTTCTGTAAAATGAATCTTGGGTAGGCTCGGGACGGCAAAGTGTACAACGCAAAGAACACCCTCAGCATGTAGATCACAAGCAGTCTGACGCTTCTTTGCTTAAACCGTTGGCCGCGCCCAGCCTTGGGGTGCGTGTGACGAAAAAGAGTCTCTGTCGTGATTGCCAGGTGGCTCATTGCATCCTTCCCACTTTCGATTCTTCCTGGCATCGTGCCTGGCCATCGCTTTGGGTCTTTCTTCTTGGTACTCGTGGTCCAGTTACAACAAAGGAAGTCTTGCAGACTCTGGCTTGGATAGGATTTGGCCTTGGGTTACATCGCTAGTTAGGGTAGGTCGACTCTATGGCTCAGAGGTAGGTGCCAACAATTTGTACTGTTGTCCTGAGGGCTCTCTGCCTGCCTCAGCGTCTGGTGGCTCTAGTTGACTCAGCAAATGAACAGGTGAGAGTGGAAAGAACAAATCCATTTCTCTCCTATCTCTATGAAGGTCTTCTGGTACTTTGCTCTGGTTTTCAGTGCCTTATGGTATCTCCTTGAACCATGATATATGTCGAGTAGCCATCTTTTTTCATTTTACAAGAGGTAATCCTCGCCCCCTTTACTTTCACTACTAACCACAAGCCTTTCTCATAAGGACTGTAAAACTTCCATGCTGGTTATTGGTCCTTTAGCAACACTTGTCTACCAGCATCTGGTAAGTGGCTCTACTGCATAATGTGACATTGTTATTTCTCTTTTGACGTCGCAGCCTTGCTTGAGCGTCCAGGCATTTTGGCTGCCACTGAGTGGCTACCGCAATTTAACATTTCAATGGTCTGCGAAATAAAAAGGAGGCTGAGGTGAAGTGAGTGACATGGTAAGGTGCTCTAACACTGATAATCAAAGCTGTGTAAAACTTTAAAAATAAACGAAAAAAATAAAGTTGCTTTCACCTTATTACTGTTTGTGTGCTGCATAAATGCTTAACTATTGCCTCTCTGTTTTGCCTGACTGGTTTTGTGCCAAGCTACCAGAGGGTTAAGCACAAGTTAGAGGTTTTTGTGGTTCACCATGACAAGGATTGTGGGTGCTGCTTGAGTGTGGCTTCCACTCTCCTCAACCAATAACCCAATTCCTTACATTGGTATTCAGTGATGGGATCCAGGACTTGTGTTTGTGCAGTGCCACTCAGTGATGTGTGTAAAACTGAAAATCTCTGACAATTATCTGACATCAGATTCAGTTTTATTATAAATTCTCTTTATTTTTTGATGTCCTATTTTTTTTTCCTTTCTCCAAATTTAAGTCTTGCCTCACATTCTTTTTGCTACAATAGAGTTGGAGCTGAGCAACACTGACACCCTCAGCAAGGTCAAGCTGCGGAGGCTCTGCAAGGAGAGAGGGCTGAATGTGGAAAGGAAGGCCACTAAAGTGGACCTCTAGATAACCCTCAGAGCTTTTGAGGTGATCAGGAGGATCCAGGCTACACCGGCAGAGCATGAGGAGGATGACCCCGAGGATGGGAAGGTAGACTTGGAGGATGAAAGGAAGAAAATGGTCTGGCCACAGGCCCTGACCTGCAGCAGGAGGAGAGGCAGGAGGGCCACTTGCCCACACGACTGAGGTCCCCTTTTTAGACAGGAAGCAGTGTGTCCTTCTTTAACCCATCCACCAAGAAGCTTGAGGGCAGGGGTGCTGAGATGGAGTTCCAAATGCAGCTGGACAAGTTAAAAGTGGAAGCAGCCGAAGAGGAGGCTGCTGCACAGAAGGCAGTGGAGGAGAAGTAACCTTTGCTGGCTGACGAGGCAAGTCTGAAGGAGCTGGACCTAAAAATCAGGCAATGCACGGATCCAGCAATAATGGAGGAAGCAAAAACACAATATCCAGTGGAGACAGGAGAGTCCACATCCCTAAAGGCCAGGTGCCTAGCTATGTGGTGGGGAATGACATTGACAAATGGTTATCAGCTTATTAGGTAGTCCTAAGGATTCATAGGGTCCCAGAGGAAGACTGGAGCAGTCCACAGTGAGAAGACCAGTGGATCAGGGATTACCAGTTCTGGAAACAGTGCACCCCAAGACGGACCCTGTTAAGGCCACCTCTAACCTGGAGTTGCTTTTGCTCTGTCACAGAGACAGAGGCTGGAGACCTTCACCAGGCAGATCCCTGCATGACACAGTGAATCTCCCTTGGGGAGAGGTTGATAAAGGCAGGGGTTGTGACCCCGCATGGAAGTCCTGGCTTGCGAGGCACCTGTTCAGCCACAGGGTACAGACCCTGACCTGGTGGGAAGGCGAGTGTAACTATGGTACCAAACATACAGGTTGTTGTCCTCCACTCAGAGAGTCCTCAGAGGTCAGGGGAAACCCAAGAGCAGTTTGGGAACTCCTTGCCAGTCACAGGGCTGTAAGTGAGACGTAGCCAAGGTCCCTGCTTGGAGCCTTCACCAGGCAGTGGAGAGCCTGAGGCTTGGCTCTTGACACAGACAACTGTCAGTGATTTCTACAGAGTGCTGTCATTATGGGCAGAGTTTTCCTTGTCGGGACAGAAGTCTGATCCAAGGGGCGGAATGGGCCACATCACTTGTTGACCATGGTGGTAGGTTCTGCCTACTGGGATGCATCTGTGAGCAAATTAAGATCAGAAGCTTCACAAATGGGGTCCACATATGAGGAGAATGGTTCCCCATGGGCAAGTCCAGAGGCTCAGCAAAGTGTTGACAGAGGGGCCAGAAGGACATAGAACTGACAAGTGCCTCTGCAGAATAGGGCTATTGTCCATGTTCTGCAGCCTGAGCAGGGAAGCCTATCAAGGTATTGATACGCCTACCTTTTATTTAGGCTGGATGGGAGTTATGTTGAACCTGGCTATCTCTTCAGGGGTCACCCAAAGTTTTTTGCCTTCATCCCTACTGTTTTGCTGAATTCAATTTTGCTGGCTTCAGGACTCTGTGCATTTTACCACTGCTAACCAGGGCTAAAGTGCTTGTGCACTCTCCCTAAAACATGATAAAAGTGGCCTACACCTGACTGCCACATTTAATTTACTTATAAGCCCCTAGTAAATAATATTATATAATAATTAAATGCTACTAGCAGGCCTGCAGAACTCATTGCTCCACCCACTAAAGTAACACTTTAAAACATGTCTCCGGTAGTCTGCGGGGCAGTTTTAAACTGGCAAATAAACAATTTTTTGGAAGAAACTAGGCAACCCAAAGGTTGACTCGAGCCAGAACGCACAATCAGAAGCCCGAGGGCAGAGAATTAATTTAGTGTTCAAAATTAATAACAGATGTACAAAGAATGTTTGAAGTGAGAAGCTAAATAAATGCTAACATGCACAGTTTATTAATGTGGTAATACATTTTTAACATAACAATTCTATTGATTGAAGTGACAAACAAAAGTTGAACCACATTCAATGCACAACCAATACACGACAAAAAGAAGATGAATGCTTCTAATGCAGTTTTGTTGTTATAACCCAATGCATTTCGGATGTGTAACCCTTTGTCAGGGGCAAAATCCAAGCACTACAGTATGTTGAGAAGCTGAGTATTACAGAAACTCAGTGGATTTTCACAAGATGATGTGTACGATAAGAATCCTTCTCCGAGGGCCATGCATAACATGTTGACCATGTATCCAGAGCGACAAGTAAATTACTGCAAGGTCCCACAGTGGAACCATTGTAAACCTAAGAAACAAACTGATTGTGGTCAGAACCACCAAGTGTGAAATGTCGACGCATCGGTGCGAACATCGGACTAGTCAAATTTCGGGTTCTCTAGATTCTTCGGGTTATGTTCCAAGAAAGCACACACTCTCAGTTTACTTTTGTCCACAAACGTATAATTGTATCTACAGAGTGCACTGCAACCTATATCTTCAAAGTACACCGTTGCCAGGCATAAACCTTTCTTTTGAATACATATAAGTCCACCCTCAGATAGGCTGTGAAGGCCCACAAGGCAGGGTGAACTGTACTTGAAAAGTAGGACATGTGGGTTTAAGTTTTATATGTCCTGATATTGAAAAACTCCTAGATTTGTTTTTCATACTGCGAGACCTACCTCTCCCATAGATTTGCATTGGGTTTTCTTAATACATTTAATAAGTGCTAACTTTTGATTAGGAGCAGGTAGAAATGTCATATTTAGATTCAAATGAAGTGTAATTGAAAATTCACTTTAACAGTAAATTAGGATTCTAAGCCACAATTCTCAAAATGCCACATTTAAAAAGTTGGCATTTTTTTTCCTGTTTGTGCCTTCTGCCAGTGCCCTGGGTCACCTGGCTGAGAACGGCCCTCCTTTTGGGATTTTTGTATTTCTCCTAAACTATGACACAAAAGGGATCAGATGTTCATCCTCCCACCATGGCTTGGTGCGGAACTGTTCCTTGCTCCACTTGCACTTCAAAGGGACTTGCCTCCAGCACACACAAAGGAACCTAACATTAGCCTTTTGTCGCCCCAGACTTCTTGGAGCCTTGTCAGAGGAAGGGAAGAACTTTCTAGAACCAGAGTTTTGGGGGGGGGGTATAGTGAAGCCCCCCACTTTAAAGGCTTGCACCAGGCATAAATATTTGCCCCTCACAACACCTCTTCGGTACACACCTGGACCTGTGAACATTACTGAAGAAGTACTTCCTTGACCCCCAGAGGAATGCCCTGCTGCTTGAGGCCAACCTTGCTCTCAGAGGACTGCCCTACCGGCACTACAGGGCTACCCTCCTTCTTGAAGAATGGCTTGAGCCAAAGAGGGCTGCCCTGCAGCTTGAGGGCTGCTGTGTTTTGTGAGAAGGAGAACTAGACTCTCTTTGAACCCAGGACCTCCAAAAGTGACTCGAGGTGCTAGTTGGCTTGCCTCCTGTGTGTGCTACAGGGACATCACAGACTCCTCGGGTCTTGAACCCTACACCTGGCCTCTGCTGGCATCCTAACCACCTAAATGGTGCCCCCCCCCATGTCCTGGACCCTTGGTTGTGATGTTGGTAGTTCTTCTTCAAAAACCTGAGACTTAGAAACGTTTTCACCAAAGAGTGCCCTCCGAACCGAAGAAGACCGGGAACTACCTGCCAGCTGATCCACCCAAGGTGCCTCGGCTGTTGGCCTGACTTTGTGGCACCTACCGTTATGCTACTTCAGCAACAATTTCTGTTCAGCAGGACCTCTTAATATAGGGTCCAGCCTCATGGAGCCCTCATTGGTTACAGCCTGCAGATTTGTCCCACTGGAGATTTTTTTAACAAACTCCGAAGGTAAAACTCTCCCATTGCTCCCTGATGATGACGCTTCCTCCTGGGACAGTGTCTGCCTTGTCCTGCTGAACTCTACCTTCTCAGGAATTTTTCTTCAAAATTTTGTTTAAGCCCAACGGTAAGCCAAGACCGGGCCTAATACACCCCTTGTATCCAACATGCGCTCCATCGTGGTCTATTTTAACTTTTTACTTTGTCCTGGTGTCACGTGACCAGATATCCGTGGTTGACACTATGATCTTTTATGCACTATTTTTCACTGAAAACTTTAAGAATTCATAACTCCGATTTTACTGATTGGATTTAATTTGTCTTGTAATTTTATTCATCAATTACTATTTTCTCGATTTTTATTAAATTGGTTTAGTATTTTTTTCTTGTGTTTGTCTTTTTGTTTTATTACTGTTTGTGTGCTGCACAAATACTTTACAATTCATCTCTTAATTAAGCCTGACTGCTTTTGTTCCAAACTACCATAGGGTTAAACACAGGTTAATTTAGTGACAAACTCATGGTTCACCCTGACAAAGATTGTGGGTGTTGCTTGAGTGGGGGTTCCACCCCCATCAACCAACAACTCAATTTCTTACAAAGCTATTATAAAATTCCACTCATTGAGATTGGAATGTACTCAAATAAACAGAGAGAAAGGTAAGCATTTTGCAAAGTTGGAGCATAATGTCTATAACATACGTTATTGGCCCTGAGACACTTTTTGTCTTCAATGGTGCTCTCACCATTCCAATATTCTAATAGTTGTTAAAGGCCTCCACAGGAGGCAATCACATATATGAGTAGTGGGCAGGGTGTTATAATAGCAGTGTAGCCCTTGTGCTTCAGGCTATACTGATTGTTTAAGGCTCTACTGTCACCAGCAGCTCAGACCTATAGGAAAGGTTTAGTGTCTTTAATGCTAGCAGGATATAATGCTATATAAGAACTACTGAGTGCATCACAGGAGTCCTTGACTACAGTGGCGTCTCCAGGACTGCGTTTTAGTGGGACATGCAAGGGGCCACAGATGAAACTGTACGGAGGCCTCCTACAATGGGCAAAGATTGGGTGCACATGCGTAATGTATATATACATACACACTCGCAATAAATTAAACATGTTAATCAGACTGAATTAAACACTACTGCAGTCCCAAGAGTGTCTCAATCACTCCCATGCTCCTCTTCACACCACTCTCTTCTGCAGTCTCCCAGTTAAGACACTCTCTTTCTCCTCATCGGTTTCTGAAACAATTGCTCCTTTCCTCTTTAGCACTCTGTTTTCACTCTCTCCGCCACGTCACTTCTGTGCATCTCATTCACTTCACTGCCTCCCACTACACAATCAATTCACCCACACATCTGTAAGCTCTGCATTTTCTTTAACTTCTGCCATGTCAATATTTTGACAGCTGCGCATACGCTTCACGTACTTTTGCATAGAACCACAGTTACAATTAACGCGCCTGACCACGGCTGGGTGCGCTCTGCAGAGAGGCCAAGGCCTGGATGAGCATCTCTTCTGATCCCTTCATGAAGCACTGACAGGCTCGTCGAGCTGAGCTCTCTGTTGTTCCCTGTGGTAAACATCTGTCCGGAACCTGAGCTCTGACCCAGGCGTAAAGGCGACTCTTCATAGTACGCATTACATGGTGCATAAAAATTGCAGAAACCACATCATCCTCGAAAACGCAAATACTCTTAAGGAATGCAGGAGTAGGTACAACGTGAAATATAAGCCGAAACAATCTGCGGCTCCCAGGCTGCCTTTGCTGGGCACAAGGGATGAGGGTGGGGTCAGGACAGTTACAGACAGGGCGGCGGTCCCACCTGCCCCGACCCCGCGACGTCACTTCTTCACCAGCGATGACGTTTCTATGGCCCCTCTCACCCAAGACGAGGCGCCTAGGCGGTACTGCGCTACTGTCCATTGTCAACGCGAGTATCTCACTTTTTTTTTAACACATGACTCACTTCCACGAATCGGTAACAAGGTCAGATGCGCATTGAAACGATGCTTCGCGCCGGAGGACGGCTGATTCCGCCCTCCCCTCTCCCCGCACTGTTCGTTCTTGTTCTCTTAGCTCAGCTCCTGCATTGTTTGACGCGCATCTGATTTCTGAAAAAGGCAACAAGATGCCCTTGAGTGTTTCGCGCGCTCAGATGCGTGCCGGGCCTTGAGGCGAGTTACTAGCGCAGGGCCGCGGCTCAGAGAGAACCGTTCTCCCGCCTCGTCCCTCCCTGGAGGCCTGCCAGGGCGGCAGCCCTGTGCCCTGTGCGCTCAGAGCCGTGCCAGGGCAGCAGCCATATGTCTCAGAGCCGTGCCAGGGCAGTAGCCATGCGCCTCAAACACCCCTTCGAGAAAGCAAGTTTCCAGCTCGTGTTCTACGGCTTGGCCGTCCGACATCAGGGGTTTTGCACAACTCCCGCAGCACGCTGGCACTATTCCCTCTCACGGTAACAGGATTTTCAAAGTTGGCAAGTCTGAGTCCTTTATATCTTTGGGACTTTTGAAGAATTTGCACGCAAATATCCGTCAAAACTTACATGCATGTAACTAAGGGCATGCTGTACTAGTCTCTTGTCACACCGTGTGCAGTGCGCCGGATTTACACATCCGTAACAGCACTGAACGTTCGAGATGATTCACAGAACCTCTGCTTCATTAATATTAATAAGCCTAGCATTCTGTTAGTGAATCCCGGTAAATGAAGGAATAGAGGCCTGTGACGGGCAGCAGACCTCCGTATCTGCCTTTGGATTTGCAAAATACATTTTAAATTGCTGCAATAAAACAAGCACTGGCAAAACCAATAGTTTTGGGTTTAATGTGCTAACTCTTGAAAATATAGCACATTAGATCTAGACACACAGGACAGAGCCAGAAGGAGCAGGGAGACGGCTATAGTTGTAAAGTAGACCTTCATGCAGTTCCAATAAAATACTTGAGAGTACAACAAAAACAGTTACTAGCATTAGGAGAGATATGAACACTCCACTGGGCTCAGCCAAGATGTGATTGACAAAGTCTCAAGCCCATGGCTGAAAGAAGCTGATCAATAAAACCAATGGTTGAAAGTGGAGGCCCAAAGCCCACTCTTTGTGTAAAGTTAGCAAGAGGTCTATATGACAATCATGCTGCCTAAATCCAGACCTAAAAACCTGACCTTATGCAAAATGCATTGGCGAGAGCATGCAGCAATCCCCAGAAACACAGTCCCTCCTACCCACCACTGCATAAGACCACATTCACAGACTGGAAGCTGTCCTTCATGGATAGCTTCCACTTTATCAATGCAATAAGAAAACCCCTGTCAATAACTCAGTGTGAGATCAATAGTTTGCAACTGTCACTGCAGCAGCAAAGCATCGAAAAATGCAATTGCAATTCATCAATACAGAAATTCCAATTTTACACCACTCCTCTTGCCGATTTGCAATGAGTTACAATGCTCACATTGCATTATGAAAACATTTTTTGAGTAGTAAGGTCGTTTTGTACATTGTGGCTTTGTATTCCGCAGTTCAAAGTCTGATTTTTAAAAAATTGTTGGCTTTGTTTCTGTGTAACTCTTTGATACATTGGGCTAAATTTTTTATCCTAGAAAGTTCTGTGCTGTCTGGTTGGAAATGGGCTGATCAATACCAAAGCTGCCAAATACCAAGATCACTCAGTCTTTATTCCACCTTACGTCTCTTTCTTCAACCAGCGTACACTTCCTGTCTCTTTAGCTCATTCTTGCAGGTTCTTTCTAATTCCGGATAGTTTCCAATACCACTGGTTTACTCTCTTTTCGTCCTCCGTTCTACCTCTTCTGCCTTTCTCTCTTTTGCTTTAAGTATTTTCAAGAAGATAAAAAATAAACCCCAGGCCCCAAATATAAGTGTCAATGTCAGCTGACTCAACCACCGGCATAAATTAAGCACCGGCTTTGGTTCGCACCATAACATTCCTTATATCAAAGCTTTTCCATGGATATACAGCCCAAAGGACAGACAGACAAGCTGTGTATTTTGGTCATACAAAACATAAAAGTCAACAATACCTAGATGAAACACGAACCTAATGTCTTTATTATAGGACTTGTAATATCAGAAGTGGTCTCTCATTACAAAATGTAATCATTTAACACATTTGAGTAGTGATGTGACAATGACTGCTGCTAGAGCTAACGAACAGTATAGGCAGTTATTTCATGCGCAGAACACCAACTCTCAGGTAATAAAAAAGGAAATTTACCTTTTTAGATCCATTTGTTCCGAACTTTGCTTTCCTATAACTACATGTTCATGATCTGGCAGGAAACGTTAATGGCTGTATCTATATATATTTGCTAGCCAGATCTCAGTCCAGGGCAGGAAATTGTGTTTGCAGGTGTACACCTACACATTTTAACCTCATAAGTAGCTTCAGCTGCTGTAGATTAAACTGCTTAAAATATTTACAGCAATTGAACATTGCATACTAGTTTGTTTATTACCACCCATACTCCACGTATTTGCAACCTAAAGATGCTTTTGTTAGCAAAAGCAAGAAACCGGAGGCAAGTTTTATAAGCAGGTAGTAATGGGTCCTGTCCACTCACCTATACATTCCCCTGCACCTTAGAGTGTAAGGAAGGCGATGTTTGCAATGGCAGAGACATCATCAGCTCTGTCATCAGAACACCTCAGGGCTGAAGTGATGTGGGGGGAAATGGCATCAGATGGCATTTCCAGTTTAGGGTGGCCAGACCACCACCATTTCTGGAGGCCTTTGTGCAAGCCCACTGTGTAAATCCCTGGCACACCAGGGAACCTTCAGATGTGGGTTTGGAAAATGTAGCCCACCTTTCAACACATTTTCAGTACCCACTTTGGTGCCAACATTTCCACCATAGGAAAAGGGCATGGAGGACTTGCAGGCCCAGAGATTTTAACTCCCAGGGTGGTTCCAACCATGCAAGCAGGGACTACTTCCACGGAAAAAGCCACAGCCTTAGCATCGGAAAAACCTCAAGGTGGCACCTGTCTTTCGGTGGGTAGAGACATGTTTCATTGTTGTTTTAATTAACAAAACTTAGCAAAAAATCTCCATAAATCGAAGTTTGAATAAACTGATTGTAATCAATTACTTTTCAAATGCAAAATTTTAATTCACTTACATTAAAACTGACTGATCTGAAAAAGTTGTTATTCAAGCCACACCATTTTGACTATGAACATTGATTTGGCTCAGACCCGCGCGTGCTACCGACTTTTAAAGCCCAAAGTCACTGATATAAATTAAGGCAGGCGATTCCAACATATTTCTTTATAATCAAGACCACTGATCCATTTCTCTCTCATTTCCACATGTCGGGGAGACTGAAAAGCAACTAAGCAGGTTACTCTTTGTCAACCAGCTGGACAAGCCGAATCACACAAACTAAAATAAGCATACAGTCAGCACTGAGCAAATGAATCCTGTTGATTGAAGACCTGGGCAGATAAGTAGTGCCCTAGTGAGCAGTCAGTTATTGTGTTCTATTTCACCAAGAACAGGTATGTATGCGCTACTCAATCACCATGGAAGGCATAAATACAACAGCGAGAAGAGCAAAAAGACGCAAAAACAGACTAATTAATATTACAGTCACTCCCCCCACCAAGCATAAAAAAGGTAAGGAAGAGCATTCGGCCGTGGAGGATTTATTAGGCAAGGGACTTTATGACAACAGTGGATGAGACAGATTACAACACTTGCACAGTGATACACATATTACTGATAGAGTCCAGTGCACATTTCTGTTTAGAACAGACTTCCCGGGTAGGAACTTCATTAAAGCTTCAGAGTAGAAAGAGGTGGGCAGTGGCGAACTGGACCTACCTGTACATCTTCCTGGAAGATGCAGAAAGAGAATAAATATTTGTTTATACAAAGCGGATCCTCAACAGCTGTAGTAAGATTTCAATTTCAAATATTGTAGTGGGCACTATAGTCCATGTGTGCGTGGTGCCCAACCTAAACCACAATCATTTTCTGGTCAATTCTTGAATTCTTCAGAAATTTACCAGGCTGAGGCCTGAAGAAGAGGTCTTGAAGACCTGAAGAGGATAAGGTAGGGGCTTGATCTGAAATACAACAACATTGGAAAAAACGTAGATGAAGTTGTTAGCTCTAGTCCTCGTATTCAAGGCTCCACGTTTCACCGCCTGGACACTGGCCGAGCTGTAGCATGTATGTTCTCAGCACTCCTGCTCTGGAACCCCGACGCTTGAACTTCCTCTAAAAAACTAAAAAGAAAAGGCACGGATGAAACAGGGAAAATGAAATACTAAATTACTGCTCCCATGAAGCGGGCACACAAGGACTGGAGGCCAATAAGGATCATTTATATCTGTGCTTTATTTGTGCAGGTGGTGGGTACAGGCTCTCATTTTTGGGGTTTGAGACTTATGCACTTATCAATGCTCTTTGACCCAGAGCAAGAGAGAGAAAGGCTTCAAAGGCAGAACGAAGGAGGAAGAGAAAGACTGGAAAACAACAACAGAGAATCAGCAGTAAAAAAGATGACATGCAGGGGCTAGGAAAGGAGCCCGGAAGTGTAGGGTGGTGGAAGGAACAGACATGTGGTGGAATCAACATTGGGCTGCCCTAGTATTCAGCAAACCAGGCATTCCACAGCACCTGAATTTGTTTATTAATTATTATTATTAATTCTTTTAACAAATTAAGTACGCATAAATAACCTACAGAGGAATGGACCCATGCCATTTTTTTCTAGAATAACTACTGACTTTGAAAATCTGCTATGAAAATACGTTTCATTTAAATTCCATATCTTGAAAAATATCAGGCCCATGCACAGCCCCTTACACACCGTTTACTTCCTCGTTTTCACTTTACCTCCGCCTCCATTACATAAGAAATGCTTTATTTTGAACGTTGCTGGGTTCTTTGATTCAAATTCCTTTCTATTTGCACCAATTGATAACACAGAAGAACAATCATTTTATATTTATAGCCACTCCTTCCCCTGATTCGTTGTCCTTAGTCAAGCTCTACTGCCAGGTTCAGGTTGTGCACAATAAGCAAGAGAAATTGTCTTTTAAATGAACAGAAGGGGCTGTATCACTTGCCTAAAGTCACTGGGCTCCTCCCTTGTCTGTGTTGTATAAAAACCAGGGCCCTCCATCGCTGCCTTTAGACAGTCCATATAAGCCTTTATACCACGTGCTGCCAATTGCCCTTTTCATGACTTTTTTTTCGAGCCACTTAAAATGTGATTCTCAAAGCCCGGATTGGTGGAGTAGTCCATCCAGCAATACAATCATTTGTGACATTCAGTTACAAATTGTCCACTTTAGGGGATGCATGTACACATCCAGTTTTAGTAGTGCATGAGTGAACGTCAATGGATATATACTCTGCATTATACAAACATTAGAAACCATCCCTAAAGTGGTACGTGGGGGGGGGGCAAATGTGGGGTACAATAAAAAAAGACCCAGTGCAGGCATTTGGTTTCAGCCTCAAACCCAAATGTGTGACTAAACACTGCTTGCTCCATGCATAGTCAGTATGGCATCATGGTAGAGCAGATGTTCCCAACCAGTAGCTCATAGACCCCTTTACAGTAGGTCGTAGCCTTGACTTTATTTTTAAATAAGCACCGCAGTAAACATCGCTGTGTTCACTTTTAATTCCTCCCATTTAAACAAATAGCTGTATTTATACGTTATAAATATGGCAATTAGTCTACAGCCACTGGGAGGAGAATGCCTGCTGTTTGCAAAAGCAAATCTGAATTGGGAGAAAATGAAAATTAGGAGCCTTATGGAGTGCATGTAAACATACAGTTAACTCTTTAGTTTAATTTTCTCCCATTTCGAAGTGTCACATTTACACATAGCAGGCATCTTGCTCTCAGTGGCTGGTAAACACACTGTCATATTTATCACTGAAAAATACTGCCTTTTTTTGTAAATAGTAAATGGGAAAAAAATTAAAATGCAGAAGAATGTTTCATAGGATGGACATTTTTGCAGAACTTTTTTCTGCACTTTAAATTTCTCCCATTAAAAAACTGCTTGTGTGTATGTGCTATGCATGTAACAGTTTGTGCTATACATGTAACAGTGCTACATTTGGCAAGAGGTACGTCCTGTGCCATAAGTACATATGACACAGGCTCTCAGTCACCCATACACATATGTACCATTCATTCACATACATGTTCATACACCCCCCAGACCATGCTCTCACTGACACACATGGACGCTCTGTCATAGTGCTCCTTGTCAAGGTATTTTGTTCAAACCATAGTATCTGGCTCTAGGGACATTAGGTTTAAAGTCAATGAAGCTGAGCATGTGTGAGCTGCTTGGCCTTCAGAAGCTCACAATGATTTTCAATGATCAGAGGTAGCTGTTATTACAGCAAGGATTGGAGACCCTTTTGAAAGAGCATCAGGTCTGCTAAATCTGAGTTTTGATCATTGTGCCCTAGCTAAATACCTCAGAAAAGGTATGTACAACCTTGTAAAACCCCTCCAATAAAGTTCTTGCAAAGGTTCAGTGCAGGTTGTTCAAATGCTTAAAAAAAGATCCAGTTTTCTGTTTAGAAGTTGAAGAGGTACGCACAGAAGAACGTGTTTTTGGTTAAAGCCGTGCTTACAAAACCTTCTAGAACCATGACCCACGTTTTTAGCATGACAAGTGCTCGCGATCCACCTACCTTTAGTGGGCATGAGGCGCGGTTTTTTAAATGTAACTAAAGCTTCGTGTGGAACGCACTGTCATTAACAGACAGCACATTTTCCTTTGAAATTGCTATAAATGTGCACAGACATACCTTTTTACTGATAAAACTATATTGCACACAAAGTAAAAATTGTGGAAGTTGAGTTTCAGTGAATATCACGAGCAAAAAGTATCTTGGTTTGTTTTGATCCTATTAAAAATCATTGTTTTCATCACACAGCTGAATTATAAAAAAATGTGCTTCATTTTTGCTTTACAAACTGCTGGATTTGTACAGTTTATTTACAGGTATTTACATTCAGTTGCGAGTACAAACAATGACATCCTTAGCCTTTTCTTTCACACTTCCTGTACCCCAGCAAGATTGTGAAATAATTAACTTTACTTTTCTCTCTCTGACTGCAAAGTGAGTTAGTTTGTAAACACCAGTCCCCCCCATGTTAATAAAAAAATAAGCAGCACTTTGTTAGGAGACATAGCCTGACATTTGACCTCTGTTACTGCAATGCAACAAATGTGACAAAATAAATACAGAATTTGAAGGTATCTTTATTTATTGCTTAGACTTTCAAAAGAGTCGGCACGTGACCCATACTTAAGGAAACACTGGGTTGGAGGCCTTGTCTTCTCTTTGCGCCTTGCTTTACAACTGAGAGGTACCTCAGCTGTAGCTAAGCTTCTGTCCTCTACATTTAAAAAAAAAAGTAGATTCCAAACCAGCAAATAAACGATAGAAAAGCCCTCAATGATCTGGGTCACCGGTCATTGCTCCAAGCCTATGAATAGACAGATCTATTTCACCTTAGTCTTTGCAATTATTCCTCGCACATTAATACAGAACTCTAGAATCAGGGCCGGACTGGAATCCAAAATCAACATACCAAAAATGTTCGAATCTGCCCCACACTGCAGGAAGCCACAACAAGAATGAGTTTATGTGGTTAAGACTGGTCATTATATCAGCCCATCCTTCTGTGTAAGCAGCCCCTACCCTGCAGGTCACCAGGAAAATTCCAAAGTGGCAGAAGGGTCAGATCTACCCTATCAAGCATCGCTCTTCCATTGCTAAAAACCTTAGAGTTCATATTGCATTAGAGTCCGCCCGAGAGATATAATAGTTGTAAAGTCCCTGAACCCAAATTATTGTTCATATTGTAGGGATGGGGGTATGTATATTACTGTCCATCTCAAATTCAACCGTAAGGGTCCGAGTCACAAAGGGACTTACCACTCATAAAGTTACGAGTGCAGAATTTCCGCACTCTGGGCAGAATCTACCATTGAGCATTGCAGTGTGGAGACTCCGCAGTCGTAAGTCCCTTTGTGAATCAGGCCCCTAGTGTTTATGAAATTTACAAGTTCATCTGTTTTCATCTATTGAAAACACATTTCATCAAATGTGCATAAAGCAAAGGCCTAGCTATTTTCACTTTTATTTGGAATTGTGCCCTACTGCACCAACAGTTTAATCACTCAAGGGTGGACTCCATTGTAACTCATGAAATTGGGCAGAAACTGGAGTCTACCTTTAGCCCAGTGTCCACCTTGTTGTTATTTGTTTCAACAGATGTTTGTATATGATATGATGTTTTTGAGATGGGTATTTCCAGGCGCGGTGTACAGTCTGTGCGTAACTGCATGAATCTGTCTCTGGGCTTTTGATTTTTGGTCCTAGCATCGCGCTATTCCGGTATGTGAGCAGAGGCATAGCTCAGTTCCGCGACATGAGGAAGGTCCTGGACTTGTTCTGTGACCCGGAGGGTGCACCAGGAGTACATTCATTCACAGAAATTGGACTGTCCCTGTTGTGGGTTCAGTACATACAACAGTGGTAGCAGTGTACTAGGTTTTGTCATCCCATGCTTGTCAAGTAGGGCTCGATTAGTCTCCTTAGTTGGTAGGGGTTGAGGCCTAGGACTGAAGAAGCTGTAGTGCAAGGTAAGGGGATCCTTTGGGTTAGGCAAGGTCTTTTACGTTTCCCTGCTTACATTTGGCTGATAGCCTAGTGCAGAATCCCCACCACTCAATATGCCCCTGTTGTGGGTGCTCCAGCCCAGAGACTACTCTGCTGTGAGAAGCATCTTTGTTTGACTGGAGAACAGCCTGGAAAGGACACTTGAAAAGAAAACCACCCCAAAACAGTTACACATACACATCTCCTGACTGCTTTTGCTGCATAGATGTGGGGCCTCACTACCCCACTTGTTGTTCCACATCCTAGTCCTCTATGCTGAGGAAGAGAGGGCTCCGCAGAGTACTCAGAGGGCTGTAGTGCAACCGGAGCAGGTGTCTGCCGACAGCTAGCTTCCCGCAGGTAAAGGAACATCAGCTGCATTGGACCCTTTGCAGGAAGAACTGCATACCTGTCCCGAAGCATCTAGAAGCACGCCTGCCTGCTGAGGGAGGAAGTGAGTGCCCAGGGGGAGAAGAAAGGTGCAGCTTGTTCCAAGTGTCTGTGGGGCATCTAGAAGAAGGCGGCGACTGAGGAGAGCTGCCTGTTGACTCTGGAGTCAGTGGTCCTGCAGTCTCTTCAGGGCCGTTCTGGCTGAACGGCAAAAACTGATACTGGGTCAGGGCTATGATGGAGACTCAACAGAACCAGCCTGTGAGTGGCCACATCATCAGCAGGGTATCATGTTGCTGCACGCTCACCAAAGTTAAAAACCTGTATGTAGACGCATTGTCACCAGAGTATTGGCCGTTGCTTGGCTCCATCATCCTCAAACTATCGGCCTCACAGTCACAACTGCAAGAATTAGGACTACCAACACTGCACCCGATGGTGGACAGTCAAGCTACTGGGTGGACTGCCTTGTCTCAGAAGAGCGAGCGGGTCGCGCGCACTGTAGAAGAAGATGCACTGATACGCTGCATGTGGTAAACCACTTGAGCCTGAGCCATCAGCTATAGAGCATAATCCGGTCATGCTAACATCACGTACTCTGATCAAAAGGACCAAATAGTTAAGAGGAGGGACCAAAGGAAAGCGTACAGAAGCACAGCGCATTCCAGGGACACAGAATTGTATTTGGGTGTGTGGTATTACGTTCTACTATGCGTTAAAGTGCTTTCTTGAAAATGAGCACTGGGTTCAATAATAATTTATTGTATTGTTGTGTGACTGTTGAATCTATCTGTTGATGTGCTATGGACATCACGATCTTGGGTTGACGTACAGGGATGATTACCTGTTGCACTGACGTGCAATGGTGACAGCATTCATTAATGTGCGTTGTTAGCATCATTTTCCCTCAACACACGAGGGCACAGTTCTTATACATGGAAAGTATCCTGTCTTCCCTTCTTCTCACCTGGAAGCCCCTGCTAGTGAGCTCAGCTGTAGGCGAGAGGAAAAGGCTGAACTAACAGCCTATCTTCAAGCATTACCCTTGCTTGTGGTCGAGTCCTATGTCTATTTCAGACAGCCCTGAAGGAGTCCATTGTCCTACCTGTCACAGTGGCCTAACTGTTCAGTACTGTTTTCAGGCCTCGTGTTTCTTTTTGTGTTTGACACTATACCATGCAGGAGAACCTATTAAAATCCTAAACAGGAGCACTGCCTCGTCACGGAGCAGACATAACCGAACATTTTAATCAACATGCAGGCCACACTGATAATCCCTTGCCCATCTTGTGAAAAACTGTTAGCTGTGGCGACCGGATTAGAGATGATATCTCGAACAGTAACAAGGGGATTTACGTAATACACTGCAGCATCCCACTATAAATCGCATTTAATCCTGCCTGCTTGTTGTTTATTGCAGTGCTTGTGTCCCCCATGGCTGATGAACAGCTGGTTTACATAAAATATGTATCCTTGTACGCTGTATCGATGTAAGCTGGAAGCCCTCTGAGCCCATTGTAATAGTCACGCAACTCTGGACTTCATGTGGAAACAAGTTCTTCCTCTTTGGAATCTGTTTCGGCAGATACGGTGCCTTATTCCACCCCTCTAAATGAACTCATGTATTCTCTTTTTTTAATAAGTTTCCTTTATCACAACTTTTGAAGGTGAAAATTGAAGTCAGACCCTCCTTCTTGGAAGGTTTGTATTATGTTCCTATGTATGTTGGACGACGTTCTGGGCTAATGAATCAAAATCCGTGCATTTTAAGTAAGAGGGGCAAGCTCAACGATGGCCTCTGTTTATAGGTCCTCGCCCCAGCGAGCTTCTTTGACAGAAGTGCGAGCACTGAGACACTGGACTAGGTTTATACCACTGGGGCTACATCCCGAACAAAGAGATTACAACTTACCACAAATGCAGGTTGGTCCACTGTGACCCTGACTCATGCATGTTTCACTCTACGCAACCAGCGGAAAGGAAAGCGGACCCTTCCCATGAGCCAATGGCAGCCATAAGACACCTTCTCACTGCTGAGCAATTTGTACTACCTGGAGGATTCAGCTGCTTTGAGCAACTTGAGTCACAGCAAGGAACTGCTTGGGCCTGCGATGTTCTGCCTGACCACAATGCACCCTCTAACTCCAGTGTATCCCTGAATAGTAACAAATCAATACCTTATTTACGCTAATGGAATCAAGAATCTACAAGCTTTTGTTACCATACATCATATCATCAGTCTGTAAACGAGCCATTAAAAAAACAGGTTAAACGTTATACTGTTAGGTCTTGCCGTCCCCACTATGCTAGGCCACATTGCATTTTTGTGAAACCTTGTTTAATCACACTTGGTAGAGGTTTCTGTACATGGGTTGTACAGTTCATGATGTGATGGGCATCTCACTTGCCTGCATTTTGTCGCACGCACTGTTTTCTTTGCTGATGAATATGGTGATATGGCGATAATCTCTTCTTTTCAGGACATTTCTTCTTCACACAGACTCTGTGGGCCACCTACAAGTCTTTATAGGCTGTCTGGTTTTGACTGACAGCTCCTGTGACTGGGATTTCAGATGAACTCCTGCACAGTATAGTTTATCGGTTATCTCACCAGGATTACCATGCCTTCCTACATATTTCGTTATATATTTAGTTTGGTCCAGGACTTGCTTGTGCTATTGCCGTTTATCCCATTGGCGGGAGTCATAAACAGGGGAGCGTACAGTTGTACCGTGCAGCTGCGTGTCATATGATCTTATAGTAGGCAATTATAGAGTTGGACTGTTGCAAGGCAATTTGTTACTAGATATGAAAATCAGAGAAAGTTCTAAGGGTTTGACAGAGGTCAAATGGGTGTTTGTACTTATTTGTTTAAAGGGGTATCTGGAAGGGATGTGGATCTGGCTGGATTCTCCGAGTACAGCAGGGAGTGAGCTACACTGCCTCCTTGGTTGATGTTTTAATGTGTGGCATTCTTTGCAAATTTCTGGGGGGTTTCAGTTTTATCCAAGTAGTGCTGGGTAGCCAGTGGAATTGAGATAGGGTTAGCATGAACTGGACCCAGTACCTTTGGCCAACCCTCAGTATTGAGGATGTTTTTGGGGCCTTATGAAGGGTATGCAGATTAGAATAACACCAGCCTGTTCACTGCAGACCTCTAGCCGGAACTGGATCAGTGACTTCGTGGCTTACATGGGGTGCATTGCTGGGCATGGATCATGCTTGCTCGGTAATTTTAGGATGCTGCAACATGGACTAGTCATAATCTTGAAGATGGGGCAAAAAGAAATTATGTTCAAGTAGGACTTCCAAGCACTACACAGGTAAGCTGATGCCTATGAGGGAATTGTGAACGGTAATCAAAGAGGGCACAGACTGTAGGCCGCCACCCATATTTGGATTAATAGCAATAACATATCACTTTAAATTCCATTTCAAAATCCTGTTAACCTGAAGTCACTGCTACCAATCTAAATGTAAGGAATCTGCAGGGTTTCCAAAGAGGGCCAAGGCAGGCCCGGGAATAAGCAAACAACAAAGATTGCAGCGAAAAGGAGAATGTGATTAATGTTTATTAAGGATAATGTTGGCATATTTTGACAATAGCTTCCCGCCTGCGCAGTAGCTGACTTGAGTGTACGTATCAAGAAACTTCAGCCATATTACTCTACATTTAAACATCTCAAGAACAATATATTGAGGGGTAAGACGTAAGAACTGCACAGGTTATGAATCTCTGAAGAGAAAGTTCATGAACTCACAGGTAGGTACAGCTGCTCCATCATTTAAGAAAAGAACATGGCACACGCTGTGCTTTCATTTTCCCTGGCAGGTAGACGAGATGGTTGGAAGGTAAACTGAGAGGTGTGCACAGGGATTGGTTTGCTCTGTTGGGTTTAAAGTGACACAAAAGCTGCAGCGAACGACTGTAACCCTGCCCCTTATCAGATGGACTGTCCTCTAAGTGGATAGGTGTAGACAGAACCTGCCATTGCCACTGGCATCCGTGGTCTTCCTTCCTATCATCAGTCTAATAGTGTGTTTCTCTTTTAATCAAGAGAAATATGTAAATCAGAACTGCAAAAGCAAAGAGTCAAAGGATAATGGTCATCTACTGTTGAGTTATTTTTTACGACCAATTCCTCAATATGAGAAGCCTGGAAATTCCAATCCCTGGAGTTACCACTAGTCGCTGGTTGGATGCGAAGGGCTTGATAAGAAATATGGGCTTACTAGGGAGTTACTGCATTCAGTTCCGACGGTAGGTCCTCATTCTTGGACGCATTGTCACCTAGAGGATAGCTGCTTTAAGCAAATGGAGTCACTGCAAGAAACTGCTTAGTTATGCAGTGTTCCGCATGACCACGATAGGCCCACTAGCTCCAGTTTATCCCTGAACAGTAACAAGTCAATACCTTAATTACGCTAATGGAAGCAAGCATCTGCAAGCTTTTGTTACCACACATCTTACAATCAATCTCTAAATGAGTCATTAAAAAAAATACATGTTAACGTTATACTGTGAAATGTCTTACCTTGACTGCTGTTTTACCCTTGTGATTTATATGAAGATATGCCAGGCATGGTTTAAAGTTAATCGATAAAATAGCGTGGCTGGTTTATGCCCGACGCACGCTTATAAATTACCCAAAAATCAACAATGAAATTAAATCAATACATAAATCAATTATCTGGTGCTCAAGTATGGAGGAATGGCCTCCAGAACGGTCCTCTAAGAACGCAAGTCCAACAAAATGTGATACTTTTGAGCACTTTAATAAGACAAGTCACACTGTAGATATTGTGAAAGTTCTTGTGAAGTTTTGTCTTCAGTCTATTCGCGTAGGTCCATTAGCCAATACGTGTTTTGCCACCGAAGTTCTAAGCCATCGACTTCCTCAGGGCTAACTTCCAAAGTGAATACACTTAGAACCAGAAAACTGAGTACAGACACATTAATATCTTCACTTAAAAAATTCTAAATTATAAAATACCCTGTACCGTGTACAATACATAATCATTGGGGTTAAAGGTGCCCCTCAATTTTGGGAGTGCTCTACCGACTGAGTATCCCATGTACGGCATCTAATGTTACACTAAGGACCAAGACTTTATGTCTGGGCCTCTATATGCCCAAAATGTAAAGGGGTGCTTAGACAGTTTCATACATGCAGAATTCCTGAAATGGATAAGTGACTCCAGTATTAGTCAGTCCTGGCTTCCGATAACAAGAAGAAGGGTGGGGGTTGTAAGGGGGGGCGCAGGGGGGTTTTAAATAAAAATTAAATTAAAAAATAAAAATAAAAACACTTACCTCCTAAACTGCGCGCCGCTCCTCTGTCCGTCGTCGCTCCAGGCAGGCAGGCACAGGCTCCCAGCCTGACCTACGGCCAATCCTGACGCTGCTCAAAGCAACGTCAAGATTGGCTGGGAGGGCCCAGTCAGGGTGCTCCCAGGCAGACTGGGAGCCTGTGCAGACTCTCTCAAGACCGGCAACTGTGTTGCTGGGCTTGGGAGAGCCTACTGTGCATGTATGTTTGGGGGAGTGCTCAGCACTCCGCCTCGCTGCTCTTCACCCTAGTGACCCCACCCGCTTAAAAGAAAAGGTTAATAAACAAAGTTTATTATCCTTTTCTTTTAAAGGTTTTGCAGCTGCTGCTGCTGGCGGGGGTCTACACTCCTCCGTCCTAGTGGAGGAGCCACCCCTGTTATTAGCTCTGTTTTCATGTAAAATTTACACATATCATGAAATCTGTTCAGTTATGGGATGCCTGCGCATTGCATATACAGCGTGTGAAGAAAGCCCTATTTATATATGTAGAGGAGAGTAAGGTTCGTGTTTATGCTTTCCTCTGTTGGCCATGCCATAGCCAGAAAGATTTGGGAGACTTTTGTTGTATTTAAAGCCATCATTTAAAAAAGAAACACTTTTCTCAAAATGTTTGGGCTAAGCCTTCTCTTAATATATAATGCGCATTCAGCGGCATAACTGTTGCCACAAAGAGCAACTTAATGATTTCTTGCATGTTGTCTTTATTCCAATAATTTTGGTACTTAATAAAATAGATTACAATTGTTATGTTTAATTTCCTGAAGTGGTTGTATTACCACATTCCTTCAAGTAAGTCTGTCTTTCAGTCTACGATCTCTGAGCAGTTCTCATACATTACTTAAGGGATAGATCTGGAAATGTTGACGGATAATCGGGCTAGGATGTTTAATCCCTGCGACAGTTTTTAGAACTTGTCTACGAGAACACTGGAGTGTTGAGAGCTCCACTGAAGACAACAAAGGCCCTCATTCCGACTTTGGCCGTCTTCCATGAATACCATAGAACCCGCGGGCGCCAGAAGATCGCCAGTGCTGGCGATCTTCCACCCACCTTATCACAGGTACTGACGGATTTCCGCCAAACTTTGGGTGGAAATCCAGCAGTAGTTGTGCTGGCAGGCGGAGGAGCTCTGGCGATTCCACCACCGGCCCGGCCCGCCAGTAAGACACCGCCCGCCGTATTATGGGCCATAATATGGCCGGGCGGTGTCCTGTTGGCGAGGCGCTGCCGGCGGTGGAAGCACCCCTTCCCGTTCCTTGCCGGACAGCCTTCTCCCTGGAACAGGTAAGGTGTCTGACAGGGGAGAGGGATGGCGGGGGTGCTGTGTGTGCATGTACGAGGGTGTGGTGTCCATGTCTGTGCATGAATGTGTGTATGCATGTCTGAATGTTGAAGTGAGTGCTTGTCTGCATGTAAGTGTGCATGGGTGTGAGTATGCATGTTTGGATGGGTGTGAGTATGCATGCTTGAATGCGTGTGTGAGTGTTGTGAATGCGTGTATGGGTGTTGTGAATGCGTGTATGGGTGCATGTGAGTGAATGCGTGTATGGATATTGTTGTGAATGCATGTATGGATGTTGTTGTGAATGCATGTATGGATGTTGTGAATGCATGTTTGGATGCATGTGAGTGAATGCGTGTATGTAAGTGTAGGTGAATGTGTGTGTGTGTGGTGCGTGTGGGTGTCTGTGTGCATGTATGCGGGGAAGGGGGTTGGCAGTGCTGTGGCTGAAGGGGGAGTGGGGGCACAGTGGATGAAGGGGGAGGTCTAGTGCTTGCTGGGGGGGGAGGTGAAGCCGTTTACCAGTGACAGGAAAGAAATTCCCTGTTGCCGGTAGCCTTTGAGCCATGGTTTTTGTGGCAGTGCTACCGCCGCGGAAACCATGTGGGAAAGCAGGCTCCTAATACTGCTGACGGTCTTCTGTCGACCGCAGGTCGGAGATGATCATCTCCGGCGGTTCTGACTGCCATGGTGGTATGAGTGGAGATGTGGCGGGTTGGCAGAGGCCAACCCGCCGCACTAATAATGTGGCGATCTGCACCGCCAGCCTGTTGGTGGTGGTACTGCCACATTTACCCTGGCAGTCAAAAGACTGCCAGGATCAAAATGAGGTCCATAGTGTCTCACAGCCAATAAAGAGTGGTACAGACCTTCTGTGTCAACATTCCAAAGACTGTCTTTCTTTTGCTTGTTGGCTGGAATGTTCTAATAGCATTATAATCCTTGTGCCTTGAGCTAAAATGGTTGTTGACGAGCATCACCCCCATTATCTACATATTCACAGCAGATTAATTGCCAACAGTGAGATTACTTCCCCCATGGTGCAGTATGGAAGTGGCAATGTCATAGGTAATCCTGCTGCTATTGGATGTATCATATCTGTTGAGAAAGTGCACACTTTTACATTAAAGCAAACCCCTGAAACAGGACATATGTCTTCAAGAAATTCGATGAATTCCATTCAGCTTCACTTTAGCCCCCAAAATCAGCTGCTGTGTACCCCTTCTTTCTTTTTAATACCACTGTTTTCCTCGTCCGTTACCATTACTCTCACATTTTAGTTTGAAACTTTAGTTCAACGACCATTTAGGACACAAGAGTGCATTTATTTCAGCATCGAGACCAAATTCATTGCTTGACACCATAAAGTCATGTGTCAAATGTTATTTTAGTAACAAAAGGTGATTTTATTGTAGTGGCACTATGAAGGTTTAACTGTATTCATAAATCTATTATCATGGTTCTTGGACAGATGAGGTTTCCTGATCACGTGTATGTGTGAGCATATGTGTCGTCCCAAATCACAACCACACAGGCAGTCATACATATACTGTGAGTTTTGATGAATGCAGTTCATACAGGGCGCAAGTAACATGGGGCGGATTGCAATTCAGCTTTCTTCTACAGGATGTGCTCACTGTGAAGCAAACACACACGTGATCATTAACCTCATCTGTCCAAGAGCCATGATAATAGATTTAATAATACAGTTAAACCTTTACACATACTTCCACATATGAAACGCACCCACCCCTGTGTAAGGTCAATAATAGTGAGCCAAAACCGTACAGCAAATTTCCTAGACCTATGCACTGTGCAGTGAGCAGTATCTCCAAGCGATGACCGCCTTTTACAGAAAATGACTGAACTCCCTGATCCAACAGAAGTCACCAGCTGCATGGGTGTGGCGGCAGTTGTTTGCAGTCTAAAGTCATGGTTTTACTGACTGGATTCTGGGAGGTCACCAACCTCCCTCGGTTTTACTATTCTCAACACTACCAACCATAAGGCAACCTGTAAATCTCTAGTGACTCTGTAAGTGACATACAGGTACAGCATCCATTGTTCTCCGCGATAAACTCCATGTCTCACTAAGGCACCTCATTAATGCAGCCTTCGTGTGTCATCTACCAAACCCGCTGCTTTCCAGTAGATCCAACCCCCATTGTAGGAGGGCTGTAAATTTATACCATCTCAGACCCCACATGTGTCAAGCCAGGGCGTTCATCGCGCTCAACCTCCCCAGTGCAAATCTGTCACACGACTCTTCTCCAGAGATGAATAATTCAGATGCTGCTCTCGGTGTGTTATTAGACAAGGGAGACATTTCTACTGTTACCCTTCGGTGAGGATGCGCAAGGCTCCTGCTGAAAGCCCGAACCATCCCTGATGCACATGGACTTTCTAGGAGCTGGGCAGCTTCAGCAAACCTTCCCTTTAATAACATCCTCTTAAATGGCGATTCTGTCATTTTCTTTTTACAACGCACTGCTGTAATTTGCCTCCACTCAATTATTTAACATGCATGGTTCTTCTGGAATACACTCAGCACTCACTGTATGTTTGAAATAGGCTCTAACCTGCATTATACCAACTAAAGCTGTTGGCTTTATTGCACCGAAGGGTCATTTAAAATCTCCTTCCTCAAAAGAGTTGCATTTGTACCATGCGTTCTCTTACTAACCCTTCTGTTGTCGAGGATGGTGTGGGGAGGAAGGGAATATAATGCTTACTAAAATCAGTAAGGTTACTATTCAGTAGAAGCCAGTTCTGATCGGCAAGAAAGAGTTCATTTACTTCTGTTAGTAGGGCTGGCTTCAGGGAGGTGCATTTTTTGCAGTTTTAAGCATGGTGGATTCCACGAACTAGGGTTTAACAGCTGCTCTCTGCGATGCTTAGCCAATACCTATCAGCTGAAGCTTGTTTTAAAATGGGCAATAGTGCAGTGACAACTGAGAAAAAGCCATTGTTAAAATGGTATAATTTCTTCTTTTTATCCAATTAGATTGTCATGCTTAGAGAGCGAAAACCCCTTGACTTGCAAGAAGGCATTATGAAAGAGGCATTCGTTTGGTATAAAGCCAGTAGGATATTGTTTTTGAAATCACTGCTATTTTTGAAGTAAATAAAGCCAAACATATCTCAGCTGTGTCACTATATAGAATTGTAGAAGCGCAAGAGTAAATTGCGACAATAATTTTCACTGAGGGATTCTTAGTAAGAACAAATACACAATGAGAGCAATATGACTCAGAACACCAAGGGTAAAAAAATCTCCTTAACACAACGTTATAGATGGATAAAAAAGTGAATTATGTATGGCTCCAAAAATTATCTGCCCATGCTTTCAACTGCTATGCAGGGACAGTCGAGTAATGAGGACGCTTCTCCTCCCTGCCCTAAAAAAATATATATATATATATATATACACACCGATTATGCATTGTAATAAAATGGTGTTCTCCTTTGTACCGTCACTGTATAATGCAATCTGGGAGGCACCAAGAAGTGTTTCTCCTATTAATTTGGCTTGACTAAGTTCATAACACGGATTTTGAACTTTGTGCTGCAGTAATAAATGAAGGATGAACGCTTGTTAGAACACTTGTTCCAATTAACATGTTTTAGTGGATCTCATTTATTTCACTGACAAGGCATAAATGTTATGCTGTTATTTATATGATATTGCACGACTGCAGATTCTTGTTGGCGCTTTAGAAAACACACACCATAAGATCAAATAGTAACGTAGCAAATGGGAAGAGAAAGAAAGATTTATATATCAAATTAAATCAGATTTTCAGCTGGTGTAAGTTGGTCTCGGCATAAAGACTCAACAAAATAGTTCTACATTTTGGTGGCAGGAAGGAGAAAGCCTGACTGATCTCAATATATGACTATGGTCCTTGTAGTAGCAAGCAGCACGTAACAAAGCATATGGACTGATAAAGGGGAAGTTTGATAGCCAAGAAGATGGCTGAACTGGGACATAGCTTTATGTACGATTGTTTGAGCCCTGAAGGCTGCTGGAGATCGAATGGGTAGCAAGTGTAGGGATCTTAATACAGGAGAGACGTATAATCTTCCATTGGTTCTGTAGTGGACTCGTGACTGCATTTTGAGCAACTTCCAACAGTTGCAGGATTTGTCTGGAGAGACAAAGTAAATGAAGCTTCGTTAGTTGCAATGGAAGCGGACAGTAGCACTAACTACTGAAGTATGTAAAGGGGGGTCAATAAAAGGGAGAATATTTTTTTAGATGGCAGAGGTGGGTGAAGCAGATGCGGACCACATTTATATACTGGGTTTCTAAGCACATAGTATAGGCAATAAGGGAGCCCAGGGTGCACACCACGTTGGATGGGGATGGTGGGATGCCCATTATGTTATGGCACACGATTTTATCCCATTCAGTGGTCCCTGTGGCGGACGTCAGTCGAAAATCAGGTTTGGCCTGTCTCAGCCTGGGAAAGTTGTTGGCCATCCATCACCTCACAATGGTGAGGGCCACAGTTAAAGGACGTTGATTAAATATATTTGAAGAGCTGTGCAGACTCAAAATGATGCGAGTGTCAGTGAAGTACTTTTAGAAGCAGACCCCACTTGATGGAGCAGTTGGACTTACGGCCGCAAATGCATTATACATAAGGGGGAAAGAAAGGTCCCTTGTGGGACACCACAGCTGGTTAGGTATGTCAACTGCATGAGCTCTACTTAAGTATTAAAGACTTTATCCAGATAAGGACTCTACCAGTGAAACTATTTGCTTCAAAAGTCTTGAATCAGAATCTTTGGTCAGTGGTATTGATAGCAGCTGAGGTGCCTATGAGAACTTACATGCCAGTTTCTCCTCTATCGTTGCGCTGGCAAGGGCTGATCGGGCTACCAGCTCAGTGCTATGACCAAGACAAAAACTGGCTTGTTTCCCATCCATCAGGATATGTATTTCAATAAAGTCCTGAACTGACGCAGAGCTACTCTCTCCAGCATTCTACCCATATAGGGAAGCAGTGAGATTGGCCAGGGCTTCTTTATATCACTGACAACCAAAGAACATTTCTTTTCTTTGATAGATTTGACACAGCTGTTTTCCAGGAATCTGGAAATACCAAGCTTGAAAGAGCCGTGAAACATGGTAGGGAGAACTGAAAGAAGTGGCTTTCAAAGTCGCACTGGTGGGAGCATGATTAATGGCTGTTGGTAATAACATGTAAGAGTTTGCTTTGGTGATTTGTATGAATTTGTCTATGTATAATGCTAACTGGGAAACGGATCTGAATGGAACAGTGGCCATTGATAGCAGTTTCTTAATGACAGAGTGCCACATTGTAAAGCAAAAGGCAATATTGTCATAAAAATCTTGAGTTGTTGGTATTTCAGCTTTTAGGGGGTAATGGAATTTATAGTTATAGTTTGGAAGGGCTGGCTGCATTTCAAATCTTTCTTTAGTAAAATACTTTTTGTGATTTAATTTTAGCTACAGTTTGAAGCATTCAGGAGTAGTATGCCTCCTTGTTTGGTGTGGCTTAATTTCTCTTCCATTTTCTTCCAGCTGTCCAAACTTCTAATTTCATACTTTTTACCTTTAATGAGAATCGGGGATTCTTTCTGTTTTGTGGATATTCTTTTTCCCAGATTGGCAGGTTTCCCAGGATCGCTAAAGGCAAGGAGTTGAAATTGTCTAGCAGAATATTGGGATTGGTGTCTGTTACGGTAGCAGTTAGTAGATACTAAAGGTTTTGTAACTCTGAGGTAGCTAAGTCTGGATTGAAAAGCCTCCAGTCACGTCTACGGGTTGCTGGGGAATTAGGGCTATCCGGATTAATGGTGTATTATGAGAAATTAAATTCCATAAATGGAGGGCCAGGCAAGAGGAATAGTTGTATTCACAGAGGTCAAGTCTGCCAAGGAGATTATAAAGTATAATATATACAGGGCCACTGAAAATTTTCGGAGGGGGAAGGCAGAATTATGCGGCAGATTTGACTAAATTATCTGGTAAGAAAAGACAAAATTTGCCCCATTGCACAGTATATTTTATGTTATTACCTCATTATTTCGCATGTTAACACTGTTTGGGAAATTGTTTCACTTCATTTGTATAACTTTGGCACCCAAATACACAAATAAGCAACAGAAAGGTGAACAGTCAACCTATGTGAAGGGTCTACCACTGTGGGGAAACGTGTTGTTGCATTTTTAGTAACTTGTGATCCGTTTTAGCTGGAACCAATTTGCTGAAATCTGCAGATTATGTAGCAGTTGGTGGATTATGTAGCAAATCCATATTTATGGCAAAAACATTGCAACTGCAAAAGTGTATAATTCCAGAGGCCCCGAATATATTCATATGACCCCGTGGTGCTTGCCCCCGGGTAGTTATAGTTAGGACTGTGTTTCCGTATGATAGATTTTTTGGTTTGCTTATAACACACACACCGAGTCCCCTTCCCCTAAAGCTGCTGCACGTATAGTCCCTGAAATGACGATGGAGGGCGGCACCCCGACTGCCCTGTCCCTGATGAACATGATCTGACTGCGTCTGATCCGCTTCGCCTGGGTGGGGGTTGGGTGTGTAAATCACATGAGACAAAATGGTGGGCGATAGGGGAGCGAGCACTATGGCAAACAACTCGCATTGATTTTTCCACAATTTACTCTTCTCAGCATGAGAAGAGAAAAGCAGGCCTGTGCCAGTCGATAACGAGGAACTGCGTTTGTAATCCCATGGGAGGGCATTTATTGCAGCAGGACACATAACATTTATGTGCTTAGCAATAGGGAAAAGAGGCTACTTGCTCGACGTCGTGAAAGCCGCTTGAGGGTTGTGGCAAAAATATGTTTCAAAATGTTTGGGAGTAAACATGAGGCCCGCTGGATTGGGCGGGGACTCTTAGCAAGGAAGACCAGACAACAGGGAAGCCGGAGCTTGGCATCCAGGCTGTTCGGGTGTTTTGTGACACACGAGTCGGATGAGGCTGTCCCAGCAGCCAAGCCTCTCAACGGGCACTACCCTCTTGCGATTCTGAAGGATTGCACAGGCCAGTATACTTTAGCTGATCAACGTATGCAAAACAATAAATCCCAAATGATCAAAACCTGAGAGCGCCAAATGAGGGGCAACAAAGGAACAAAAGCTCAAATTAAAATAGAACTGCAAAGTACTGCAATTAAAACGAAACTTTTACTCTTGAATGACGTAAAATTACCCGCCTTGAAATTAACTCTCACGTCGTGACATTTTTGCAAAATGATACCATTTTAATTTCTGAGATCAAAGACCACGTACTTTAACAACGGTTGTAAGTGTTCTGAATTAAAATGTGTAGCTCTTTAATAATTATACAAACATCTTTAAAAAACACTCCTCAAGTATCGCAGTGACCGACATTTTTATTAGACCAGGCGTTTACAGAAAACGCTTTTCATAAGCACGCCGCGATCTGTACTTAACAGCAGCTGTTCTCGCGCACAGCGGGGAAACCTGTACTTTGCAGCACCTGTCAAAAGAAGCACCTGTGGCGCGCAGACGTGGCAATTATTCACCGCCACGTGCGGGCTGTGCGGGGCAAACCCCGGGAATGGATGAGGGCACGCGGGTGCGCGCGGAGACGGGGTGACTAGTACGTCAGGTGGTGTGCGCGCGCAGGGGCGCAGCTTGGTCAATAAGATTGGGGGTGTGAGCTTCAGTTTTTTCGACAATCAGGGTGTCATATAATGTTTAAATATGAGGGAGGGGGCTCATGGGCAGTAGAAGGGGGGAAGAATGCGGATTAGTAGGTGTACTAAGTTAGAGAACACACAATATTTTATAAAATGACCAATATTTTTGACGACTTTAAACACTGAGAGGGAGAGTGTGTGTGTGCTTTTTTTGTCCTCGTGTATGTAAAAATTATTGGTGAAACCCGGCAAACATCTCACCATACCCGACTGATAGCCTCTGTACCAAACTATTTATCCGAAAATTCATTTAACCAACTGGATGCTAACTTCTTTTTCCAACTATAAAAATGTACCCACCAACGCAAGCATCCCAAAGGCCACCAAAGGCAAAACACAGTGCTTCACAAAGCTCCACAATAAAAATATAAATAGAAGGAGCAGACATTTCTCTGTGGACTCTCCTTGGTATAACTTAGGCCATGCTTAATACATTGAAATTCAATGTCAGTAAACAAAATCGACAGCATATCTGTGTTTTACTAAAAAAGAGCTTCAGACAATAGACAAATTCCTTTTGTGGTTGATTAACACAAACTTTAGAGAACATGATAAGCAAATACTTAATTTTCAGCACTGCACTTCACCTGAAACTTGGTCACCATGAACCATCTACATGACAGCCTCTTTCGGCTGGTGAGTTCTTGTCAGCAAAATAGGGTGAGCTTAGTTGGGTAGGAGCACACTCACAAAACGGCAAGTAGCACATGCAAACACAGACCACAGAATCCCATCAATGTGGGGGAAGAGGTGGAGAAGAGTGAACACTCATGGGAGATGGCGGTTGTGTTGGACCATGTTCTGTGATTGTGGTAATAATAGCCAACAAGTATGTTTAGGTCTGGCCTAGAGACAGCTTTAGGTGTTTCACCAGCCTCATGAATTACATTCACAGATGGCTTCTGGTCAATCCTATTCATTCATTGATCGGCTAAACCGTCGTTTACACTTGTCTCCCTTCCACCACAGCCTACAACATTGGACAGTGGGCCAGTCCACTTTAGTCACAAGCTCTGTTCAATGTGGGTGACAGCATTTTGCTTGTGCACTTGTGCACATCCACCTAAACGGTACTCCATTTAGTTTGAATGCTGGTGGACCAATCTTTGTGTTTATTCTGTTTTTTTTTGTTTCTGTTTTGTTTTCTGAACAAACAGCATTAGCGCCAAAACCCAGACAACAACATTTACATAATACAAAGTATAGCGTTCTTTATCTCTATTGCAAAATGGGTATAAGTAACTTATATTATCACTGCTGTCAGGCCTCTTGTTTATTTTTCAGAGTGGTTGTTTTATGTGTTAAAACCTGGACGTGCCATGGATACAGAAGTAGTACTTACAACGCCGGGCCTTCTCGTTAGCTAAATGTAAGAAGGCCAGCACCACAAAGCACAACATCCCTAGCATTCTGTTATTTACAATACATTGCAAACTTTGTTTAATTGACTTGCAGCAGCTGAGGGGAAATAAAACGTCATTATTTATTTTCTGAATTTATGTCACAGTTTACACTAAATTGGGATTACAGCTATTTAAATATTGCCACAATTTGTTTAGGCTGGTTGTGGGATGCCTTTTTTTGGTGTTTGTTTTTAATTCACTGCAGGACCGCATGCATTATTTTGATAGGGAGAGCTCTCTGAAGTAAAAAAGAGTTATACATGCTTGTTTATATTTAGTCATGTGTCCTGTCAATGCTAGAATGTGCCATAACACAAAGGAAGATACTGACTTGCTTGTAAAATCTCAACTAAAGCTTGATTTTGACAAAACAGTTCTGTTTTTTAGGGTCTAGCCCATTTGTTTGCTCTTCTTTACAGCCTCATAATTGGTCACTGCAGGCCTCACCAACATCACTTCCGTTCCTTTTTTTGGAGCAGGGGCCAAGAAATGATTGATTCAACTTAATCAATGCCTGTCCACTGCTCCCAATGTGATTGAGGTACTATTTTTTTATGGCCTGGAAAGAGTAGGCATGTGACTGGCAAAACGTGTCGAGCAAGACAAACAAAATTGCAAAGTTTTATTTTCTATAGTTAACTTTCTTTTGTTTTTGCCAAGTCTTCTTTTCTCACTTGCACTCTTTTTTTTTTTTTTTTTTGTGCTCGTGGGTACTGTTCTCAAAAGATGAAGATTATTGTGTTCTAAATATTGCAAAGCTACATTGTTTCTTTCTTTTGTGTAATTTACAAAATTATGCTGTAACATTCATAATCGTGCAGTACACCCCAATCCACCCCACCCCAATCAACGCAAGTTCACCCAACTCCAATCCACCCCATTCAATCCAATCCACCACACTCAATTCAATCCACCCCATGTTAAACTCATTCATCCTACTCCAATGAACCCCACTCCAATCCAAACTACTCACACTGATCCAATACACTCCTATCCACCACACTCCAATCCTCCCAAACCAGCCCACTCCAATCTTCCCCACTCCAGTCCAAAACAGTCTTCCCCACTACAATCCAAAATAATCTGTCCCATTCCAGTCCAAAACAATCTGTCCACTCCAATCAAAAACAAAATGCCCCCCCTCCAATCCAAACCAATGTGCCCCACTCCAATCCAAAACAATATGCCCCACTACAATCCCAAAAAATAAGCTCCACTCCAATTCAAAATAATCTGCCCAACTCCAATCTTCCTCACTCCAATCTGCCCCACTCCAGTCCCAAAGCAATCTGTCCCACTCCAATTCAAAACGAGCTTCCCCACTCCAGTCCAAAACTATTTTTCCTACTCCAATCCTAAACAAACTGCCTCACTACGATCTGCCCCACTACAATTCAAAACAATCTGCCCAACTCCAATCTAAAACAGTTTGCCCCCTTCAATCCAAAACAATCGGCCTCACTTCAATCCAAAACAATCGGCCCCACCCCAATCCAAAACGATCTGCCCCACCCCAATCCAAAACGATCTGCCCCACCCCAATCCAAAAAGATCTGCCCTACTCAAATCTGCCACACTCCAATCCAAAATTATCTACCTCACTCTAATCCAAAACAATCTATCCAACTCCAATCCAAAAACAATCTGGCTCACTCCAAACCAAAACAGTCTGCCCCACTCCAATCCAAAACAGTCTGCCCCACTCCAATCCAAAACAGTCTGCCCCACTCCAATCCAAAACAGTCTGCCCCACTCCAATCCAAAACAGTCTGCCCCACTCCAATCCAAAACAGTCTGCCCCACTCCAATCCAAAACAGTCTGCCCCACTCCAATCCAAAACAGTCTGCCCCACTCCAATCCAAAACAGTCTGCCCCACTCCAATCCAAAACAGTCTGCCCCACTCCAATCCAAAACAGTCTGCCCCACTCCAATCCAAAACAATTTTCCACACTCCAATCTGCCCCACTACAAACCAAAACAATCTGCCCCACTTCAGTCCAAAACAATCTGGCCCACTGCAATCTGCCGCACTCCAGTCCAAAACAATCACCCACACTCCAATGTGCCCCACTCCAATTCAAACATTATCCCACTTCAATCTGCCCCACTCCAACCCAAAAACAATCTGTCTCATTCCAATCCAAAACAATCTGCCCACTCCAATCCAAAAAATGTCACACTACAATCCAAAATAATCTGCCCCACTCCAATCTACCCCACTACAAACCAAAACATACTGCCCCTCTCAAATCCAAAACAATATACCATACTCCAATCTGCCCCACTCCAATCCAAAACAATCTGCCCCACTCCAATCTAAAAACACCTGTCACACTCCAATCCAAAACAATCTACCCCACTCAAATTTGCCCCACTTCAGTCCACAACAATGTCCCACTCCAGCATGCCCCACTCCAATCCAGAACAATCCGCCCCACTCCAATCTAAAATAGTCTGCCCACTCCAATCGAAAACAATCTGACCCATCCCAATCCAAAACAATCTGCCCCATCCCAATCCAAAACAATCTGCCCTGTCCCAATCCAAAACAGTCTGCCCCACTCCAGTCCAAAACGGTTAGACCCACACCAATTCAAAACAATCTGCCCCATACCAATCCAAAACAATATGCCCCATACCAATCCAAAACAATATGCCCCACTCCCCACAACAATCTGCCCCACTCCAATCTAATCTAGCTCACCCCTATTGAATCCACCCCACACCAATCCACCAAACTCCAATCCACCCCACTCCAATCCAATCCACCCCACACCAATCCAGTCCAATCCAATCTACCCAATACAATCCAACATACCCCACCCCACCACAATCCACCCACTCCAGTATAATCTACGCCATGCCAGTCCAATCCAACCCACTCCTATTCAACTCACCTCACTCCACTCCAGTCCAACCCAATCCACCCACTCAAATACATTCCACACAACTCCAGTCCAATCCATCCCACTCCAAACCAATGCACCCAATCCACCCCACTCCAATACAATCCACCAAACACCAGTCTATCCCAGTCCACCTTAATCCACCCTACTCCAATCCCCCTACTCCAAACCACCTTGATCCACCCCACTCCAATCCAGAACAATCCGCCCCACTCCAATCTAAAATAGTCTGCCCCACTCCAATCGAAAACAATCTGACCCATCCCAATCCAAAACAATCTGCCCCATCCCAATCCAAAACAATCTGCCCTGTCCCAATCCAAAACAGTCTGCCCCACTCCAGTCCAAAACGGTTAGACCCACACCAATTCAAAACAATCTGCCCCATACCAATCCAAAACAATATGCCCCATACCAATCCAAAACAATATGCCCCACTCCCCACAACAATCTGCCCCACTCCAATCTAATCTAGCTCACCCCTATTGAATCCACCCCACACCAATCCACCAAACTCCAATCCACCCCACTCCAATCCATTCCACCCCACACCAATCCAGTCCAATCCAATCTACCCAATACAATCCAACATACCCCACCCCACCACAATCCACCCACTCCAGTACAATCTACGCCATGCCAGTCCAATCCAACCCACTCCTATTCAACTCACCTCACTCCACTCCAGTCCAACCCAATCCACCCACTCAAATACATTCCACACAACTCCAGTCCAATCCATCCCACTCCAAACCAATGCACCCAATCCACCCCACTCCAATACAATCCACCAAACACCAGTCTATCCCAGTCCACCTTAATCCACCCTACTCCAATCCCCCTACTCCAAACCACCTTGATCCACCCCACTCCAATCCAGTCCAACTAAATTCCAGTCCAATACACCCCACTCCAGTCCAATACACCACAATGCACCCCACTCAAATCCACTGCACTCCAGTCCAATACACCCCAGTCCAATCCAATCCCACTCCAATCCAATCCAATCCCACTCCAAACCAACCCCAAGCCAGTCCACCCAAGCCAGTCCACCCCACCCATCCAATTCACTACACCCAATCCACCCACCCTAATCCAATCCACCTCATTCAATCTAACCCACCCTAATCCAATCCACCCCAATCAATCCAATGCATTCCACCCCAAGCCACCCAACTGAATTCCATCCACCTCACTCCAATCCAATCAACTCTAATCCACGCCATCTAATCCACCCCACTCAACCCAATTCATCCCACGAAAAACCAATCCACCCTATCTCAATGCAATCCATCTCAATCCACTCCACTACAATCCAATCCACTCCACTTCAACTGACCCCACTCCAAACCACACCACTCTACATCAATCCAACCCAATCCAGTCCACCCACCCCAGTTCAGCCCACCCCACTGCAGTCCAATCCATCCAGCCCACCATGCTCCAGTCCACCCCACTCCTATCCACCTAGTCCACCCACCACACTTTCAACCCACTTCAGTCCACCCCAGTCCAATCCACCCACTCCAATCCAATGCACTCACTCCAATCCATTCCACCAATTCCAGTCGACCCTACTCCAATCCAACCCACTCTACTCCAATCCGCCCCAATCCCATGTAGCCAGTCAATCATACACTAATATCATCTCACTCTACTCCAACTGAATCCACTCTACTACCTCAATCCACTCCAACTTATTCCACCCCCTCCACTCAATAGCACTGCACTCTACAACACTTTCTGCCTCTGAACTCTACTCCCCTCTACTCAATTCTACGACGCTTTACTCCAATAAATCCACTATATGTCACTCTACTCCCCCAGCCCACTCTACGCCACTCCACCCCACTAACGTTTGGCCATGCTGAACAGCAGCCACATTGGTGTACAACATGGCAAAACACATTGCCAAAGCCAAAAGGTCTTGAATAGGGAAGACCTATTGACTTTGCCAGTGCTTGTTATTCTTTGTTTTTATGGTTTGCTGCCTGCCTCAAATAAAGCAAGCATATGCCCTGTTCCACAGAAATGTTTTGTGTAATAATGCTCAACCATTTTGCACTACTGTTTATCATGTAAGTTAGTTAAAGGCAACTAGGATATTAAGGAGCAATCTAAAGTAAATTTTATAGACATACTTAGATGACAGCCTGGCTCTGCAGGTCCATACAAGTGGTAAAGTGGTAATTACTACTAAAATTAATTGTTGAATAGCTGCAAACAGATTTCAGCCTAAAAGAGAATCATGTCCCTGGTTGAAACCCTGGGTGTACGTAATACAAGAAATAGTGAATCTTGCTGAGGTTACTACCACGGGTCTATTTGTTAAGAGTAAAACCAGTCTTTCTTTGTAGACCAAGCACTGAGTAATGCTAGCATGATTTTTAGGTATTGCCAGAAAAGTATTTTACCCCATGAGTCCAAGATCTGTACTGCCTTAACCATTATTCAGATATTTTAGGGAGTCACGGTATTAAAATGAAGGGCTTTGAGAGAAGCTGCTTAATCAGACTGAAATCAATGCACTTCCTTTTAAAAAGGCAAGACGTATTGGCTTTGCCAATGCTTGTTTAAAAAGAAGCTTTTGTGTGACTATTATATCTAATGCTCTAAAGTCAAAGCAGAACTCCCCTAGAAAAAATCTGCACTATCTATATCCCAACGGCAAGTGAGAAGAGAGATAAATAGCAGAATACACCAGAGTAGAAAGTACGGAGGGAGAAGGTGACGGAGGGTAAAGTGAACTAACCGAATAAAGCGAGTGGGGGACCAGAGACAGGGAGACCGCTGAGATCAAGAACTGGCTAACCAGAACATAACAAACCATAAGGTTAAGCAAGTGTATCTTGGTGCTGCATAACGGATGTTGCAGATCCTGGTTGCTAGCAGCAAACACTAATATCCACTAAGGGTATTACTTAGCAACCCACAACTGCCTCAAACCTGGTAGAAAAGACTTGGCACATTTGAACTCTAATGCCATTAGTTCCTCGACCCTTCTCTCCTTCCTAATGGGCAGGCAATGACGTTGTTGTTTGGTGACATCTGGTGCCACTTCACAAATATGTAAAATCTTAACGTAGGAGCACAGACAACATTGCAAATATTAGAATTACCTCTGAGTTACTTCCTCCTCCTGGAACTCGCTTTATGTACCGCACTTGCTGTTCTAGAAGACTTTTCAGTTGCCAGACAGAACAAACAAGTTCATAAATGCAGGGCATAAAGTGCAAGAGCACGCACCTGGTTACTTCTAGGCACAGTACAGGAAAAGGCAGTTGGGATAAAGGTGCAAGGAACAGAAATCAACTGGATAAGCAGGTGTGCGCCTTTATGAGCTAGCTGAATGTGAAATTATTTGTGAAGGTCAGGATAGTGTGTGGATTCCATGTTCCACAGTTCATCACTTTTGTAGGAGAAATTGTGAGCTTCCCAAGGGACAACGTGTGAAGATGGCAGCAGAAAAAGTCGGACTGAGGAGAAATAGAGAAAGGTGGAGATGAAGGAAGGAGAGTTTACAGAGATATTGGCTATCTACGCACAACATATTTATCCCTGCATCTACAGAAGCCAGTGATGTTTACTCATGCGGGAGGAATTCAATGCCTATGTTTTCTTTTAATCACCAGTCTGGAAGAGGGGAGTTGTTACTTTCAGAAGACCTTTGGTTGATGCCAAAAGAAATGTTACACTATAAACAAACGTTGACAATGTAATCAAGTTTAGAAGATGACCAAAGCTCAAACTACTGATGCATGAACTGGTTTGGCTGAGAAGTAATATTCGTCAAAGATGGTACATCTGAAAGCGTGCAAAGCTGAAAACCATAAGAAACCTGGTGGCTAATGCTAAACCTGGAATAAAAATAAAACTCATGCCGGCAGTCATAACAAGGCACGGACCTACTATCCAACTCCTGACTGGTCTTTGTTGAGAGGACTTGCTCAGCTCGTCACAGCACAAGCTGCTGTTGTGTTTTGATTTCATTTAGTCAGAAGGTGTTTTTCAATGTGGAACCTATTTGTTTGCCTTCTCATCAAGCCAAGGTCTGACATGTGCCTTCTACCTGAGTGGCATGCTATGGCGGAGAGTCTGGTTACAAAGGTGTTATGTCACACTGCTTGCTAATTGTAACTTTCAATGTAGACACGTCTGTCCAAGTTTTAGATTGACCCCTCGGCCAAATGGTCGGAGGGAATGACGGTTTCCTATGCTTCAGCTTTTGTACGTTGTATGCCAGCAAGAAATGAAACCAGCTTAACACCTGATGAAAGGCTTTTGTCACTAAAGCAGGGCCACACTCAAGGGCAATGTGAGGTGGGGTAGGGCATTTGTTCTAAAAGCTCAGATTTGAGGGTCTACCCTGCATGTATAAGACTGTTCCAGATTGCTATCATCATCAATTTAGTACACAACCACATCTGAAGCCTTAGTGAAATCCCCTAGAAGACCCTCTACAAATCCATAGTTACTGCAACCAGAGGTGTCTAGGTTTAATATCTTCAAATCTTCCATCACGTATTTTTAACAGAGGTCTCCAGTAAAAAAATGGTGCCTGCTCTGTCCATATACCTTTTTTATATAGTAGCCAAATCTTTCCAAAGCCAAACAGGCACAGAGATTACGAGTGAAGCCAAACTTCTGGAGACCTGAACTGCAGAGGGAAAAAAATCTTTATAACAGAATAGTGTCACATTTCCTTAAACGTATTGGTGTCACATCCAGTTGATTTCTGCAGCCCAAAAGAAAACTGCAATTATTTCGTAGAAAGCAAAACTGGAATGTGACGTTCACCCCCTACCTGCAGAATTCTTTTATCTGTGTAGTAGTGTTAGAAGTCCGAAAAACCCTGTCAGAAAGTCTGTTATATGTAGAGGATATTACAGACATCATCCTTAAACCCTGAAATCAGCACACAAGAGTCATAGTATTTTATATTACATCACTATTTAAACACTACTAATATTTTATATGGGATACGATTGACTCTAAAGATTATTATTACCTCAGTAAATAATATATATGTATATAAAGAGGGAAAGGTTAGATATACCCAAAATCATATGATTCATCACACATCCCTAATCAATTAAACTCTGTCTGAATTATGACTAGCTGACTAACATCCTAGTTGTATTACTCTAGTCTGTGCTGAGCCATATAAAGCTCCCCGACATACCCATCATGCCATTAGACGCAAAGCCGTAACTTGTATTTCAGCTTCCTTCCAGCAACCGGTCCAGACAGTGCTGCTCCACCTCAGTACCGTAGTTATCTTGATTAGTTTCTTATATGTGGTGATCTGACTCTGCTGCAAGGAGGGGTTGGATTCCCGTAGGCTTCTGTTTTGCTACACAAGTCTGTGAACAATGCTTTTGTGTAGAGATCAGAGGCAACAAAAGGAAGCTACTGATACTTTATGTTCTCTCCTTCCTTCAAGAAGGAAATATTAATTTCAAATTTCAGATACTGTGTTTACAAAAAAGCTTCAGACAATAGAAAAAATGATTTTCTGGTTGATTGTCGAGAGACTCTGAAAACATTACAATCACGAATTTTGTTACTTTCCATAAACTTGAATGGTTCTTGCAAGAAATGAGCAGATCTCTTTTCTAAACCTTAGCTTCTGCCGTGCACCCTGATGAATTCAGTGTACATGAAGCACAGTGAGCCTGTTAACAAACAGCATTGCCAGTGTTATGTGTAATATTACAAAACAAAAAGCCATGCCATATGTGAAGGGGGAATAAAAGAGTTAGCTAAATCGAGGCATCTCCACTTGCAATCGTATTAATTGATGGGTTATTACTCTGCTACCGGTCTCTAGAGAAAATATACAACTGGAAAAAATATTTTTAAAAACATTCTTAAAATACAGACTGCCACAATCTCAGACTTACACAAATATCTCCCTAAAACTTTCTTTGTACTCGTATTTAATTATTAAATCCAGTTAAAATAACTTGATATGTTTTTTAGGACTGAGTTAATTTACTGTTCTGACACAGCCCTGTGTAGTGCGGGGCAAATGTTCAACAGTGGGTTTGGGTGCAGGACAATTTTTTTTAGGGAGTGATTTATATAAGGTCAGGACTTGGGTAGTCTAAGTTTTGGAGCCTATGGGCCCGATTACGACCTTGGCAGATGGGATACTCCATCACAAACGTGACGGATATCCCGCCTGCTGTTTTACAAGTTCCATAGGATATAACAAAACTTCTAATATGGTGGGTGGGATATCCCATACGTTTGTGTTGGAGTATCCCATCCGCCAAGGTCATGATCAGGACCTATGTCTTTCCACTATGTGTTTTTGCAGTCTATCTTCTATGTGTTAGTGTCCTTTTAAGAGGAAAGACAATATGTTATGACCCTAGTATGTGTAAAAGATATAGGTGATTTTTCGACAAAAGGGAGGAATGCTGTGACAAAGGAAGCACAGAAAGGCCCGCTGCTTCATAAAGAGTTGCTGAACAGTATCAGTACCTATTTTAATTGTTTGTGTTTATTCTTGTATCGGTTAATGTAAAGATAGAATGAGCTTCCTTTCATGGCACACCATTTCTTGGGGTTTTCTTCCATTTAGTGTTAATTAATGTCAGTGCCTTCAAGACCGCCGATCTTCTGAGCACCCACAACCTGATTTTTTGTGTTTTTATAATTTACTTTTTCTAAGAGGAATCTGCACTGAGAGATGCTGGATACAATTATGCTGGTCGAGTGTGCCATAAATAGGCAACGGGTTCCTTGGTAGATATGCAAGAGTAGGGGCTTTAAATACAGTGGAATGGTAACCCACTTTAAAATAATGAAGCAGCTTTGTTCTCACGTCTTCCATCTCCTACCCGACATTAATGTACTGTATCAGTAAAACATTTTTGAGGTCCCTCTTTGAATGTCCTGTGTATTTTGACTTCCATCCCTACATTCCCGGGTCACTCACTCCACTGTATGCATTCCTAGTGTTTTTTTCCCTTTAACAGTGTCACACAAATTGTCACTAAATAATACTGTAGTGATAATAAATAAATACAGCAAAGATGGTAAAGGAGAAATTGTCTCACAGACCATGGGAAATCTGTCAATAAATACAACTCCCTAGAGTTAACATAGCAACACAACAAGATGGACGGAATGCTGAAACATTTCAAACACTCACTCCCAATCACAGATCTGGGTTAAATACATACTTCTTTTGCTCACCATGCCACCCTAGTTTGGACCTAGCCATATGCAAATCAGTCTTGATCCTGTCCACCCAGGGAACAGCCCGCCCGAACTGCCAGGCCAGCCCCACCCTGGTTAGGATTAAACCAAGATCTTTGTGACAGGGAGGGTGAAAGTTTGCATTGTTCAGCATCCCATCCATCATCTGTTCTTTTTACTTTTGTTGGCTTAAGGGGGAAGGGTATGCCCAGACGTGGGTCCCGTGCTCACTGCGCCTCTGCATTCAAGCTAGCCTGGCTGATGAGGGGTGATACCCTGTAACCAGTCCCAGGATGCTTGTTTCCAGTCCGGGGAGGAACTGGCTTTGCAGTTCGGTCTGGATCCTTCCCTTGGGTAGCAGGGTCAAGACTGATTTGCATATGGCTGGGTCCAAACTGGGGTGGCATGGTGGGCAAAAAAGCAGTGGATTTAACCCAGAGCTTTGTGACTGGGGGTGAATGTTTGCATTGTTCAACATTCCGTCCATCATCTGATCTTTTTGCTTTTAATTCCCTAAGGTTGCAGTGTAAAAACTATTTTCAATTCCTAAGCAGACAGCGAAGATTTCAAAGCGCCCAAACAGTCTACAAGCACCTGCGGCCACATGACATGCATAGTACTAAAGGACTAATCTGGAACGCACCTTTTAGTGTTGTGAATGGTCGTCCCTCCCAGAACAATCCTAACTCCAGGTGTTGTTCGATTCAGGTTATACACTGTTAACGCTTCCTCATAGGTGGTTCCACCGATCATAAACACAATAATATCCTGGGGCCTGCAGCAATGGAATAGAATTAACATTGTTATTAGAGTAACCAATTTCTCGCATACATCAATTTAAAATCTGGATTTATTTCATTTAACACAATATTGTTCCACAACACCCAGAAAGAAAAGTGTTAAAGAGTCTATAGGCTTGTCTTGCTATTGCATGCTCTAGAAATGCAAGATAGCCAAGTGCTTGTGTGCAGCATATGGAGGTATACTTCAAGACAAGTTTTTTTTGGAATAAAACATCTGCCTAATGTGGCATCCCCATCTGATGACCTGTACTTGCGGGTCCTACAGCCATGCCTACCACACAGAAAACAATGTGCCTTCACACTAAATAAGCTTTTTTAACTGTGGCCCAGAGCCAGTTCTGGAAGGCAGGTCTCATCATTGCAGGAGGAGCGTAGAGTACAGTTGTATCCCAAATACAACATTCAATCCCTTCCCTCTAGTGTTCCTATGTGAATGCACCACACAATGCTGCAACCAGTCTCCAGGCAGGTCACCCTACACTCCCATATCCTGTGCTGCAATCCCTAGAAAAACAATGTTGCTGTTAGAACTCGCCCATTCAAGTATTGCACTTCTCTTCCAGAACCAACCTCCTCATCAGCACAGCCAAATACTGACCCTGAGGCTTTCAGGCACTTTGTGAAAGCCAACTGGATGTCAGTGCTTCGAAGTTTACATAAATAGCTCTTGTTGAAATTACCACACAAATGGGGTGTACTGCAGAGCAATTCTTGTTGAAGAACTGCTCTTGACTCCATACACCACCATATCTGAAAGAGACTTCTAGCTGCAGATTCCTTACCTTAGAATTCCCTGGCGTCAGCTTCGAATCCAGATTTTTTCTGCTGAGCAGTACCCTGTGCGCGCAGTTAGGTGGCATCGTTAGGATCCGCGGACGTCGTCTGACTCCGTGTGCGTCGTCAGCGTCGTTGAAGCCATCTATGACTTCACGGTTGTCTATATAGACGCCGCCTCGTCACGCGTACGTCAGTTCTTTTCCTTCCGCGCCGGTTAAGCGCAGATCCGGACTAGAGCTACCCTTTCTTCGATGTTTGTCAAGGTCTTTTTGACTGTTTGAAGTCATGTCTTTGAGAAAGACTGTCTCAAGCTGTGTGGTGCGTGTCATCGCACCATGTCGATGATGGACCCGCATCGTGCTTGCCTTTGGTGCCTCGAGAAGGATCACGATTCCACCTCGTGCTCCGACTGTCGGGCCATGGCTCCGAAGGCCTTGAGGGAGAGATCCCTTAAGCTTCTTCGGTCGGCGCGACTCCGAGGAGGTCGCAGTCACGCAGTAGGAGGAGGTCGCGGCACGGCTCCCGGAGCCCCAAGCCCTCTTTCTCGCATTCGAGGTCATCTGATCATTCAGGTAAGAGGCACAAGAAGAAGAAGAAGTCCAAGCGGGCTTCGACTTCGCCATGCCCGTCGGCCGACGAGGCGTCTAGGGAACGTCGACGTTCCGACCGCGGTTCCGTAAAGCCGTTGCCAGGGCTGAGTCCGGTCTTTCCCCTTTTCCGGGGACCGGAGCGACCCCTGCTCAAATAAAGGAATTTTACAACACCATGCGTCTCGTTTTTGAGCAGGCTGCACCATTGGGGTCAGCAGGGGCCCCTTCGGGTTTGATGTCGGCGGCTTCGGCCCCAGTGGGGACCCCAGGATCCGATACCGGATCCGGACTAGTGCCGGTCCCTTACAGTCAGCCTCCGCCGGGTCCGACATCGACGCTTCCTCCACCGGCGCCCACCGCTGGTAGCCCCATCCTCATTCCAGATGATCCGTAGCCGGAGCGACGTCATACGACGCCGACTCTGACGGCGCCGATTCGGCCCAGATCATTGTCTGAGCTTTATGTAGAACAGCCAGGCACAGGAGAGAAATGGGAGGGGTCTGAGGACCCTTTAGAATATGACCTGGAACAGGACTGGTATGAGGATCTAGGGGAGGCCAGTGGACTGGACACATCTCCAGATACTGGCATGCTCTCTCCTCCTAATGTGGCTACGGAGGAGGGAGCTTTTTATGCTATGGTGGTGCGTACGGCAGCTGAGGTCTTGGACCTATACTTGCCTACGGTGCCAGTCAGGACGAATCTCCTGACAGAGGTGCTTCAACTGGGGGTGACAACATCAGAGCCGATGTTGCCCTTCAATGAGGCCCTAACAGACGTCTTTCAGGGTACATGATCAAAACCCAGCACAGGGACTCCTTTGAATAGGACAGTCGGTCGCCACCAAACACCCGCTCCGAGCGACCCTAGTTTCCTGACGCAACACCCCACCCCTGAGAGCTTAGTAGTCCAAGCCTCTACCTCCCGTGGTGCCTTACCTTCCGCTCCACCGGATAGGGAATCCAAGAGGCTGGACCAGCTTGGAAAGAAAATGTTTTCTTCCACCAGCCTGGCATTGAGGTCCGTAAATACCTCTTGCCTTTTGTGCCGTTTTCCCATACTTTATGGGATACAGTGGCACAGTTGCTGCCCCAGGTCACGGAGGGCGTACAGGACACTCTCACCCAGGCTGTCAAGGATGGGAGAGTTGCTGCCAAGTTTACGATCAGGTGTGGACTGGAAACGACCGACTTGCTGGACAGAGCGATTTTATCGTCAGTGGCTCTACACCGCCATGCCTGGCTACGTTCAACTGGTTTTTCGGTGGTTGTCCAGTCAAGTTTGATGGATATGCCTTTTGATGGTTTTCGCCTTTTTGGTGAGAAGGCAGACTCTGAGCTTGAGAGGTTTGAGGATTCTCGGTCTACGGCCAGATCCTTGGGCCTTTCAGCACCTGTACGACTGCAGTCTGTTTTTCGCCCCTCTCAAGGCTTTGGAAGGTACCACGCCAGCCACAGTTTAGCCACCGTCCTCAGGCTTCACAACATCCCGGAAGAGGACATGGTCATGGTATCATCAGACCAAGAGGGTCTGGCCAGAGGTTGGCCACCACACAGCCCCCCCCTCCACTGCGCACAAGCCCTCCTAGTATGGTTCTGCAGGACCAGGTCCGTCCAGTTGGAGGGAGGATTCAATTTCATCTCCCTCACTGGCTTTCCATCACAACGGACAAATGGGTTCTACAGATCATACAGAAGGGCTACTCCCTCCCCTTCCAGTCTTTCCCTCCCTCTATCCCTCCGACGAAGGAACGGCTGATGGAGGACCATCTGGTTTTGCTCCGCGAGGAAGTTATGGCTTTCTTGGCCAAGGGAGCCATAGAAAGGGTCCCGATGTCAGAAGTAGGCAGTGGTTGTTATTCCTGCTACTTTCTGATTCCCAAAAAGAACAACGGCCTTTGCCCTATCCTGGATTTAAGGGACGTCAATCTCTTCCTCAAGAAGGATAAATTCAAGATGCTCACTCTTGCTCAGGTCTTGTCTGCCCAAGATCAAGGAGACTGGATGGTAGCGTTGGACGTGCAGGACGTGTATTTTCATATACCCATCCTGCCAACTCACAGGCATTACCTGCGGTTCAAGGTGGGCCACGAGTACTTTCAGTTTACCATGCCCCTTTCGGTCTCACCAGTGCCCCTTGGGTGTTCACAAAGGTGATGGCGGTGGTAGCAGCTCATCTGCGCAGGTCAGGGATTTCAGTTTTCCCCTACCTTGACGATTGGCTGTTGAAGGCTCCCACGCCCCAGGCTCTCATCACCCATCTCCAGATGATGGCGGACCTCCTGCAGTCTCTGGGGTTCACTATCAATGTGCAGAAGTCACACCTGACTCCCTCTCAGAAGCTATCTTTTATCAGAGCTGTTCTGGACACACTGCAGTATCGGGCCTATCCTCCCGAGCAGAAAGTTCAAGATATTCAGATTATGATACTGATGTTTCGGTCTCTATCCTGGATTTCGTTGAGACAGACTCTGAGGCTGCTGGGACTCATGGCTTCCTTCATCCTGCTGGTCAAGCATGCCAGATGGCATATGAGGGCTCTGCAGTGGGACCTGAAGTTCCAATGGGCACAGCATCAGGGAAATCTTACCGATGTGGTTCTGATCTCGGAAGGGACTGCAAAGGATCTGCAGTGGTGGTTAGTGTACTGCGATTGGGTCAAAGGAAGACTCCTCTCCCTTCCCCAACCAGATCTCACAGTAGTGACAGATGCGTCACTTCTGGGATGGGGCGGCCATCTGGGAGAGGTGGAGATCAGAGGTCACTGGTCTCCGGTGGAATCTGGGCTTCATATCAACTTACTGGAGCTTCGGGCGATCCGACTAGCATTAAAAGCATTTCTTCCTATTGTGAAAGGGAAGGTAGTGCAGGTGTTCACGGACAACACTACCGCAATGTGGTACTGCAACAAGCAGGGCGGGGTGGGGTCGTGGACCCTTTGTCAAGAGGCTCTGCGTCTCTGAACATGGCTGGAACACCAGGGCATAACCCTGGTGGTTCAACACCTGGCAGGTTCTCTGAACGCCAGGGTGGGCGAGCTCAGCCGAAAATGCTTAGCGGATCACAAATGGTATCTCCATCCGGAGGTGGCGCAAGGACTCTTTCAGCGGTGGGAAGAGCCTTAATTAGATCTGTTCGCCTCAGTAAAGAACGTGCAATGTCAGCAGTTTTTCATGTTGGAGTTTCCAAGGGGGCTATCACTAGGAAACGCTTTTCGTCCCGAGTGGAGTTAAGGCCTCCTGTACGCCTTTCCGCCCATACCACTTCTGCCCAGAGTTCTCAAGAAAATCAAGAACGACTAGGCCCAAGTAATCTTAGTGGCTCCAGATTGGGCACGGAGAGTCTGGTATCCAGAGCTTCTCAAAATGAGCATCAGTCCTCCAAGCAGGCTGCCTCTTTGGGAGGATCTTCTGTCGCAGCAGCAGGGGAAGGTTCTCCACCCGAACCTGTCAACTTTGCGGCTTCATGCGTGGAGGTTGAGCGGCGACAGTTGATGGTTTATGACCTCCCTTCTGAAGTCTGTAATGTAATTCTGGCGGCCAGGCGTGCCTGTACTAACTCGATTTAAGCCTGCCGATGGAAACGTTTTCTTTCATTTTGTACAGAGAGGTCTGTTGATCCTCTTTCTTCTTCTCTTTCTAATATCCTTTTGTTTATCCTATCTCTCGCCCAACAGGGTTCCTCCTTAGGGACTCTTAAGGGCTATCTTGCTGCCTTATTGTCTTTCTTACGCTTGCCTGATCAACCATCTTTGTTTAAGTCTCCTATAGTACAAAGATTTTTGAAAGGGCTTGTGCATTTGGTCCCACCTGTGCCTTTCGTCATGCCCCAGTGGGATCTTAATCTTGTTCCTTCCTTCCTAATGTGTGCTCCTTTCGAGCCCTTGCATAACTGTCCTCTCCGGCTGCTCACTATTAAAACAGCCTTTTTGGTGGCAGTTACATCTGCCAGGAGAGTGAGTGAGCTGCAGGCTTTATCTTCAAAACCGCTGTATCTCACGATGTATCATGACAAGGTAGTGTTAAGAACTCATGCCTCTTTCCTCCCCAAGGTGGTGACCCCTTTCCATCCGAGTCAAATATCACCCTGCCCACCTTCTTTGCACCACTGCATCCCTCCAAGGAAGAGGAGCATCTCCATTGGCTGGACCCAAAAAGAGTGTTGTCGTTCTACCTTGACCGCACAAATAGTTCCGGGTGGACAACCAACTCTTTATGGGCTATGTTGGTGCAAAGAAGGGTTAGGCAGTATAGAAACGGTCCATTTTGCGCTTGGTCGTTCTCTGTATAAAGATTTGCTATGCTTTGGCCAAGAAGCAGCCTCCTGAGGGCGTGAGAGCTCATTCTACGAGAGGGAAAGCTGCTACCACTGCGTTAGCTCATGGTGTACCCGTGTTGGACATCTGTCAGGCGGCAATGTGGGCTTCCTTGCACACGTTTGCAAGACACTACTGCCTGGATAGCTAGGTGAGAAGAGAGGGGCATTTTGCCCGCTCAGTCCTGCAGGACTTTCTAGTATAAAAATATATCCTTCAGACCCACCACCATGGGTTATAGCTTGGGTATCTATTCTAAAGTAAGGAATCTGCAGCTAGAAGTCTCTATCAGATGAACAAGTTACTTACCTTCGGTAACAAATTATCTGGTAGAGACGCTATCTAGCTGCAGATTCCTTACACCCACCAAAGCCTCCCCACTCAGCGGATATTTTTATACATATATATATAATTATGTATATATGGTTTTTGGCATTTTGCCTTTCTTAAAGGCATGTAAGAATTTTTACTTCAAACAGTCAAGTGAAAAAGATAAAATCCATAACTGTTAGTTCTTCCATGACTCTGCCCTTCTGGCGTGGAAACTTGTGGGAAAAGAACTGACGTACGCGCGCCGAGGCAGCATCTATATAGACAACCGTGACCTTATAGACGGTTCCAACGATGCTGACGAGGCATGCGGAGCCGGACAACGCATGCGGATCCGAACGACGCCACCCAACGGCACGCGCAGGGTACTGCTCAGCAGAAAAATTCCAGATTCGAAGCTGACGCCAGGGAATTCTAAGGTAAGGAATCTGCAGCTAGATAGTCTCTCTACCAGATAATTTGTTACAGAAGGTAAGTAACTTGTTCTTCTCTGCAGCTTATCTATTCATCACTGTACAAGCCTCTGTTCACACCCAAGGTTTCATAAAAGCTGCCCTGACATTAAAGCAATACTTCCAGAAATATGTTTAATTTAGCACCTATATTTCCAATTTTCAATTAAAAAATAGGAAGTAACACAAATGCAGGAGTCTGCACCTCTGTTCCCTTGTAGCTGCCCTGGTCTACTGGTCAAAACAGTGAAATCATCAGCACTTTCCACAAGATGATAATATATTATTTTGTCACCCCGATATGAAAAGCAAGAAATAAGATCGGGGTCAGTCTAGACAGATCACTCTGAGCACCAGGTATAGGCTCTGTATTTTCGGTTGGGTTACATGTAGTCATACAACCTTGTCTCTTTCATCCATCAATGTATTCAGCTCCAGATTTGAACTGAAGTCATGTTCCAACCTATCAAGTTTTATTATCTGTCCACTGGAAGGCCCTCCCTAGAAACCTTTGACTGTCCTCCTATTTACATTCACTATCGAGGGCCCCTTCCTCAGAATTGAGGACCTGCCTGGCTAAGCCTTTCCAGCGACTACCTCCACCTCTCCCTGGGCCTTAGCTTCAGGGCTCTCAAAACGTATACTGTATTGCATCTATAACTCATACAACGTTAAAGGCAATGCATTGTATGGAAAATGTCACTTACCCAGTGTACATCTGTTCGTGGCATTAGTCGCTGCAGATTCACATGCTGTGCATAGTCCGCCGTCTGGTGTTGGGTCAGAGTGTTACAAGTTGTTTTTCTTCGAAGAAGTCTTTTCGAGTCACGAGACCGAGGGACTCCTCCCACTTCGGTTCCATTGCGCATGGGCGTCGACTCCATTTTAGATTGTTTTCCCCGCAGAGGGTGAGGTAGGAGTTGTGTATGTTAATAATAGTGCCCATGCAATGGAATAAATACGTATGTATAAAATGAAGGTTTAATGTAATATATTCACAAATGTACAAATGTTCAAGATCTACTTCTAAACGGCTACAGGCTCCCGGGGAGGAGGGTGGGTGTATGTGAATCTGCAGCGACTAATGCCACGAACAGATATACACTGGGTAAGTGACATTTTCCGTTCGGTGGCATGTGTAGCTGCAGATACACATGCTGTGCATAGACTAGTAAGCAGTTATCTCCCCAAAAGCGGTGGTTCAGCCTGTAGGAGTGGAAGTAGTTTGAAATAAAGTTCTTAGTACGGCTTGACCTACTGTGGCCTGTTGTGCAGATAACACATCTACACAGTAGTGTTCAGTAAATGTATGAGGTGTAGACCATGTTGCTGCCTTACATATTTCGGTCATTGGAATATTTCCTAGAAAGGCCATAGTAGCACCTTTCTTTCTGGTTGAGTGTGCCTTTGGTGTAATAGGCAGTTCTCTCTTTGCTTTAAGATAGCAGGTTTGGATGCACTTTACTATCCATCTGGCGATACCTTGTTTTGAAATTGGATTTCCTGTATGAGGTTTTTGGAAGGCAATAAATAGTTGTTTTGTCTTCCTAATTTCTTTTGTCCTGTCAATGTAGTAAATTAGCGCTCTCTTGATGTCTAATGTATGTAGTGCTCTTTCAGCTATTGAATCTGGCTGTGGGAAGAACACTGGTAATTCCACGGTTTGGTTTAAGTGGAACGGTGAGATAACCTTTGGTAAGAATTTTGGATTTGTTCTTAGAACGACCTTATTTTTGTGTATTTGAATAAATGGTTCTTGTATGGTAAACGCCTGTATTTCACTTACTCTTCTTAGAGATGTAATGGCAATGAGAAATGCAACTTTCCACGTTAAGTATTGCATTTCACAAGAATGCATGGGTTCGAAAGGTGGACCCATGAGCCTTGTCAAGACAATGTTGAGGTTCCATGAAGGAACAGGTGGTGTCCTTGGTGGTATAATTCTCTTTAGGCCCTCCATAAACGCTTTAATGACAGGTATTCTAAATAGGGAAGTTGAATGAGTAATCTGCAGGTAAGCAGATATTACTGCGAGATGTATTTTTATGGAAGAGGAAGCTAGATTTGATTTTTGTAAATGTAGTAAATATCCTACTACATCTTTTGGAGATGCATGCAATGGTTGGACTTGATTATTATGGCAGTAACAAACAAATCTTTTCCATTTACTTGCATAGCAGTGTCTAGTGGATGGTCTTCTAGCTTGTTTTATGACCTCCATACACTCTTGTGTGAGGTTCAAGTGTCCAAATTCTAGGATTTCAGGAGCCAAATTGCTAGATTCAGCGATGCTGGGTTTGGATGCCTGATCTGTTGTTTGTGTTGTGTTAACAGATCTGGCCTGTTGGGTAGTTTGACATGAGGTACTACTGACAGGTCTAGTAGTGTGGTATACCAAGGTTGTCTTGCCCATGTTGGTGCTATTAGTATGAGTTTGAGTTTGTTTTGACTCAATCTGTTTACTAGATATGGAAGGAGAGGGAGAGGGGGAAAAGCGTACGTAAATATCCCTGACCAATTCATCCATAGAGCATTGCCTTGAGATTGCCGGTGTGGGTACCTGGATGCGAAGTTTTGGCATTTTGCGTTTTCTTTTGTTGCAAATAGATCTATTTGAGGTGTTCCCCAAATTTGGAAGTAAGTGTTCAGGATTTGGGGGTGAATTTCCCATTCGTGGACCTGTTGGTGATCCCGAGAGAGATTGTCTGCTAGCTGGTTCTGGATCCCTGGAATAAACTGTGCTATTAGGCGAATGTGGTTGTGAATTGCCCAATGCCATATTTTTTGTGTTAGGAGACACAACTGTGTCGAGTGTGTTCCCCCCTGTTTGTTTAAATAATACATTGTCGTCATGTTGTCTGTTTTGACAAGAATGTATTTGTGGGTTATCATTGGTTGGAATGCTTTCAACGCTAGAAATACTGCTAACAATTCTAGGTGATTTATATGAAACTTTCTTTGATGTACGTCCCATTGTCCTTGGATGCTGTGTTGCTTGAGGTGTGCTCCCCACCCTGTCATGGAAGCATCTGTTGTTATCACGTATTGTGGCACTGGGTCTTGGAAAGGCCGCCCTTTGTTTAAATTTGTACTGTTCCACCATAGAAGCGAGATGTATGTTTGGCGGTCTATCAACACCAGATCTAGAAGTTGACCCTGTGCATGTGACCATTGTGATGCTAGGCACTGTTGTAAGGGCCGCATGTGCAATCTTGCGTTTGGGACAATGGCTATGCATGAGGACATCATGCCTAGGAGTTTTAATACCATCTTTGCGTGTATCTTTTGTGTTGGATACATAGCTTGTATCACCTTGTGAAAATTTTGAACCCTTTGTGGACTTGGAGTGGCTATCCCTTTTGTTGTGTTGATTGTCACTCCTAAGTATTGCTGTGTTTGACACGGCAAAAGGTGTGACTTTGCATAGTTGATGGAGAAACCCAGTTTGTAAAGGGTTTGTATAACATAATCTGTGTGGTGTGAACACTTTGTTAGCGAGTTGGTTTTGATTAACCAATCGTCTAGGTACGGGAACACGTGTATTTGCTGCCTCCTGATATGTGCAGCTACTACTGCTAGACATTTTGTAAAGACTCTTGGTGCTGTTGTTATTCCGAATGGCAACACTTTGAATTGGTAATGTATTCCTTTGAATACGAACCTTAGGTATTTCCTGTGCGAGGGATGTATCGGTATATGGAAATACGCGTCTTTTAGATCTAACGTTGTCATGTAGTCTTGCTGTTTCAGTAGTGGTATTACGTCTTGTAACGTGACCATGTGAAAGTGGTCTGATTTGATGTAGGTGTTTAGTGTTCTGAGATCTAATATTGGTCTCAGACTTTTGTCCTTTTTCGGTATTAGAAAGTACAGTGAGTAAACCCCTGTGTTCTTTTGTGTTTTTGGTACTAATTCTATTGTGTCTTTTTGCAGTAATGCTTGAACTTCTAGTCCTAGAAGGTCTATATGCTGTTTTGACATATTGTGTGTTTTCGGTGGGACGTTTGGAGGGAGTTGGAGAAATTCTATGCAATAACCATGTTGGATAATTGCTAAGACCCAAGTGTCTGTTGTTATTTCCTCCCATGATTTGTGGAACTGGCTTAGTCTTCCCCCCACTGGTGTTGTGTGAAGGGGTTGTGTGACCTGTGAGTCACTGTTTATTTTGAGGGGTTTTGGGACCCTGAAACTTTCCCCGGTTTCTTGGGAATTGGCCCCCTCTGTATTGGCCTCGAAAGCCACCCCTTTGATATTGTCCCTGGTAGGTAGGTGGTCTTGTTTGTGAGGTGCTGGCTTCTGTGGCTTGACCTCGAAACCCTCCTCTGAAAGTTGTTTTGCAAAATGTGCCAAATGTGCCTCTGCCCTGCGGGGAATAGAGTGCGCCCATGGCTTTGGCTGTGTCAGTGTCCTTCTTTAATTTTTCAATTGCAGTGTCCACTTCTGGGCCAAACAATTGCTGTTCATTGAACGGCATATTGAGCACTGCCTGTTGTATCTCAGGTTTGAAGCCAGATGTGCGCAGCCATGCGTGCCTCCTTATTGTCACAGCAGTATTTATTGTTCTTGCAGCTGTATCTGCTGCATCCATAGAAGAACGTATTTGGTTGTTGGAGATTTTTTGCCCCTCTTCAACCACTTGTTTCGCTCGTTTCTAGAATTCTTTGGGGAGGTGCTCGATGAGATGCTGCATCTCGTCCCAATGGGCCCTGTCGTATCGCGCTAGGAGTGCTTGCGAGTTGGCGATGCGCCACTGATTTGCAGCTTGTGCTGCAACCCTTTTCCCAGCTGCATCAAACTTGCGGCTATCCTTGTCCGGAGGTGGTGCGTCGCCTGATGTCTGCGAGTTGGCTCTTTTACGAGCTGCTCCTACGACTACTGAATCTGGTATCAGTTGTGATGTAATAAAAGCAGGGTCTGTGGGCGGTGCCTTGTATTTTTTCTCCACCCTTGGAGTTATTGCTCTGCTTTTAACAGGCTCCTTGAAAATCTGTTTAGCGTGCCTTAGCATTCCCGGGAGCATGGGAAGGCTTTGATAATGGCTGTGGGTGGAGGACAGGGTGTTAAAGAGGAAGTCATTCTCAATAGGCTCCGAATGTAGAGATACATTATGAAATTCGGCTGCCCTAGCTACCACCTGTGCATATGCTGTACTGTCCTCAGGTGGTGAGGGTTTAGTTGGGTACGACTCTGGACTATTGTCCGATACTGGAGCATCATAGAGGTCCCATGCTGCCTGATCATCCTGGCTCATGGTGGTATGAGCTGGTGATTGTGGTGGAGTCTGTGCCGGTGATACATGAGTTGAATGTGGTGGAGAGGGTGGTGGAGTGACCCTCTTTACCACCTTTGCTTGTGGTGGCTTGTCTTGTTGCTGGAAGTCAAGTTTCCTTTTCCTTCTGATTGGGGGAAGAGTGCTGATTTTCCCTGTACCCCTTTGGATAAAGATCCGCTTTTGCGTGTGATCTACCGCTGTAGTTTGTAATTCCTCCTCAAATCTGTGTCTTTTTAGTTGGGAGGACAGTGATTGTTCCTCTGAGTAGGAACTGGTTTTTGGTTCGGTTGCCGGGTGTTTTGGCACCGAAACCGTGTCTTTAGTTGTTTTCGGCTCCGACGAGATCTTTCTCTTTTTCGGTGTCTTGGCCTCTCGGTGCGACCATCTTCGGTGCCGCTATCTCTGTGCCGAGCAGCTTCGGTGCCGCTGTCTCTGTGTCGAGTAGCTTCGGTGCCGCTATCTCGGTGTCGAGCCTTTTCTGCACCACTCTCTCGGTCCCAAGAGTGTTGCGTGCCTGTGTCTCGACCTGAGTCGGACGACTTCGGCACCAGCTCGCCCTTTTTCGGTGCCGATGGACGGTCACCTACTTTATGGGTTATGCCATGGCCTGTTGGCAGTGGCGTCCCCTGGGCTTTGTCTGTTTTCTCGTGTGATCTTTCTTTCGACGTCTTACTCACGGTTGGTTGCTCGTCGACGTCGAATTCTTCGGAATCCGAATCGCGGATGGAGAAAGTTTCTTCTTCTTCCTCCTCCTCGAACCCTTGTTGTCCTGTCGGCGTGGAAGCCATCTGCAACCTCCTGGCTCTTCGGTCCCTGAGCGTTTTTCTCGACGGAAACGCGCGACAGGCCTCACACGACTCTTCCTTGTGCTCGGGGGACAGGCACAAGTTACAGACCAAATGTTGGTCTGTATAAGGATATTTACTGTGGCATTTAGGACAGAATCGGAACGGGGTCCGTTCCATCAGTATCGATGTTGCACGCGGTCGGGCCGACCAGGCCCCAACGGGGGATCGAAAATACCCCGAAGGGTTACCGGAGCTCTATAAGGCTCGGTGTCGATTTGCCCTAACTATCCCGATACCGAACGAAACAATACCGACGAATTTTCCGTTGATTCTGACTAACTTTCCGACCCGAAACACGGAGCGAAAAGGAACACGTCCGAACCCGATGGCGGAAAAAAAACAATCTAAGATGGAGTCGACGCCCATGCGCAATGGAACCGAAGTGGGAGGAGTCCCTCGGTCTCGTGACTCGAAAAGACTTCTTCGAAGAAAAACAACTTGTAACACTCCGACCCAACACCAGACGGCGGACTATGCACAGCATGTGTATCTGCAGCTACACATGCCACCGAACTATATATTTCCTCACCATTCAGCTCTGTTAACCTTAACCATTTTGCAGGTTCTCTGTATTTTTCACCAGTTTACACCAGAATGATACTAACATAAACATTTCAAGTCTAAAGCTTCACTCACAAACAAATTATAATAAATACAAATTAAGTTAAAGGAAACACACTTCTAGGGCAAAGTGACAGAATTTGAGAAGTACGGTGTTGTAGAGAGTTCACTCAATGGGTGAGTGCAATAGAAGTTTCAGTTGTAAGAGAGAAGTGGGGTGGGGACGTGCCAAACCACAGGATTTTTAGAAGTATGCACGAAAAGACAGACATGTCAAAAAGAGTAACTGAGAGATTTTAGGCCCCACTGAAAAGGAGTATGAATGCTCGAAGATATCAGCTAATGGGGTGTGGGCATTTAGGAAGCCAGATGACTGTGGGTACTGAGTGTGGTAGGGTTTAGAGAGCTTTTACATTATACTTATAATCTTAATCTTATGTGATCTGATATCTGCAGATAAACATGGATTACCAAAAAAAAAAAACAATCAAAAAATGGAATTAAAAACTAGATTGTATTATTTGCTTATAAAATGATAATCGTACACAATTGCTTTATAATACATCATTCAAGTGATACAACTAGATAGCTGGATTCACTACTCAGTTTTACCATATATTCTTACCGGTTGTAAAAATGAAATTAAATCTAAAATGACTACTGGTTATTGTATTTTTTAAATTAGGATATAGCATATGCTTTAAACAGAACTATTTTATTGCTCTCGGAAAATTGTGGTTTTCCTCCCAACTTGATTAAAATATCTGGGTACTTGACAGCTACATTTGTAGCGGTCTTTTTGCTGTGGAACTAACATGATATGAGCACGTGGATTGACATTTTTGCAGAAGTAACTGTTGACAAATCATAGGGGTTTTAAGTGATTGTATATCGAAGGGGCTTAGGTGTTTCCCCTCCACCCACAAAGTTATGTACTAAAGTGTGAGCAGTTGCTGTTTACAACTATCCACAAGCCCATCAAGATGGTTGGAAAAAAAGCAATTTTTATATCGGAAAAACCAGCAGAAATCTTGTGAAGTTCTCAGCATAGACTGACTTCTGTTCACTGATGTGTGTGTACACCAGGTAAACTGAACAAGTCTGAAAGGGTACTCTCTGTGCCACACAACGTAAAACACACAGATTATTTTTTGTTGCTCAAATCAGTTCAATGCCACAAAACTATCGATTGCTGGTAGACTCAAACTGCACGTGTCAATCACACAACAGTTCTCAGAGGAGGAGACGAGGTGGGGGGTGAGTTACTGACAGAGGAACCAGGAGATCACCTTCTGAGGCTTATTTAACTACGTCACCAAAAGGCGTCATTCTATACAAATCACTTTTGCTCCCTGAGCCTTAACATCCTACTCTGAAATGTAGGAGCCCTTTGCATTACTCGAACCACAGTTACAGATCAATATAACAAACGCGTACCTACTTGAATGACGTTAAAACCTGCCAACAATGTGGCCTTCAAATGACCATCAATAGCTATTCAGACCATTCTGAGTACAAAGCTCTAATTTTTTCTGGCATCAATTTTTTAAAGTGTAGAATGATGTCAGCCTTCCTGTGAGAGGACATCGTGCCCGTGCTGGCACTGAACAGCCCCATCTCTTGGCAGCATACCATTATATCGCCAGAGATGTATGCGCTTGATAGTGTTGCTAAAGTTAGAAGACAACGTGCAGCTTTTCTTCCCCTCCGCTTCTGTCAGATGAGCTGGCAGCGAACACATCCGCCCCCCACAGAGCTCTGTTAACCCATCTTCTGATGTGTGGGCATTTATTACAACTGCAACTTCCACTGCTCTCAAGGAGAATTATGGGCTCCCCTCAAACACACTGCTCTCTTTAAGACAGAAGCTTGGGGTTACCCTGCGGGAGTGGTCAGGGCCAGCGAAAAAAACCTTATGTTGGATTAGGTTTGAGACTCGTTAGATATGGCTGATGATTTGATCAAAAGTGGCCTATAAAGCAGCACAGAAAGCAGATCAAAACAAATAAGAGAAGGATAAAAATAGACCGCTGACTGAAAGAGGGAATTATGTAAAGGAGTGCATTTGCAGGCAGAAGTACTCGAAGGGAAGCAGTAAGAAACATTTCTAAACCAAACTTAGAACACAATCAACTGTGGAGGAAAATTAGGGATGGTTTACAAAAAAAAAAAGGCCAAATCAGTCTGAGAAGAAAGGAATGATACAAAATATAAGAAATACCTTACTGTTTGCTGCTAATTCGGAGCGTCTACCCAATGTTGCAGAGCAATGACTTTCACTATGTTTAAGAATTATTAGTCCTAAAGACTGCCTCTCACATAAAAGACAGAAACATGATCACACTTATATAATTGCATTTTTTAAACTGATAAACAAGAGGTAATACTCTCTATACAAGATAGCGTTGCAGGGTGAAGAAACAAAACAAATGCAACATCTGGGCACATGATAACCCTTCAAAAAGCGTCATGATAAAGTATTGAAGTTAAAGAGGCTCACCACATTTATTTTTAATTCTTACTTATTCTAACGACACATGCCCATCACTTGGTGACCTCGAGGCCCTAGAGGGTCTGTATCACCTGCTAAATCTCCCCCAAGGTGTGAAGGTTCGATCTTGTCTGCCGTCAACAATAATAGCTACATGGTGCCCCTTCAGATTCTATCCACCAGTAACATCATCAAATTTCCCAAATATGCTGATGACACAACTGTATTTAAGTCTCCTCTGCTGCAGATATACCATGCATCGAACACTGGCTGCACCTCATCCAGACTTGAATACTCACCCCCTACATGAAGCCCAACAACACCGAAAGAGACTTCAAGCTAATTGCCAAGAACAGTAAGTACCAACTATGCCAACATTGTTACAACTATACAAGCTTGCACAGGTTATAACCCCAAATTTCACCATCTCCATCAAGAACACCCAAATTCGGCTCCGCTTTATGAAACAATTGAAGGCTTGCTGCTTTAGAAACCTACATGATGATGTTGCAATAGACCTCTTCCGCTCTTGGAACCAAGGTGCCACTCTTGTGCCACTGAGACAGTATCATTGCCCTTAGCCCTGTGTACACTCCACTGCCTTTCAGCTCTGTTTGCATTCCACCAATACCACATACATACAAGCTTTTAAATAGAGTAGCTGAACAGCAATGAAACACAAAGATAGACAGAACAGCAGATCACTCTGCTAGTTGCCAAGAACTTTTTACTCTTTGGGTGATATAGTGAATTTACCCCTAGCTGTTTTATGATTAGGAATAAAATTATGAGTGAAAACTAGATGCAGCTAGGTGTCTTGCGATAGCATCTAAGACACCGAAAACAATCAAAAGAGATGAATTGCTACAGAAGTATAAAATGTAGATAATTTGAACATACTCTAAGTGACTTGATTTTACTTTTCCATCTTTTGGGCGACACAACGTTTTAGAAGGTGAACCAAATCTATGAACAATCAGAAAGCTGCAAAATGTGGGAAATTCCACAATATAATTAATAGTTGATAACAGTTCTGGTCAAGTATGAAATTAGCTAGAGTCAAAGACATACTTTTTTCCATTATAATAAGAAGCTAGCTTGTATAAAATCTATTGCACCTCTTAAAGAAAATCAAAAGCAAGGTTTGGTGATTTTGCACTTCAGAGCTGGGGCAGGGCATGTCCTTTGATTTGTGAACATGGATGAAAGTCTGCCACAGTTAAATTATCAGCCAGCGTTTGTCCAACGGGAAGCAAGCTGGTTTATGGGAACCATTCTGTTGTCTCATGACTTTTATATGCAAATAGGATACAAGGCTATGGAATAAGGCTGATCTTTGTCCACTTATGGTTATGTTACGTTGATTTCCATATACATTGCAGCTTATGTCTTCGGAGGGACCTCTGACACTGCAGAAACTCAGTCTCATGGCAAGAGAGTAACGGTTGAGGAGGCTGTACAGGATTGTGCCGGTTTTTCATTGTTGTAGATGGCTTCTGTTATTTTCTGTGAATGTGTTTGTGGAGTGATTGTCACGCATTACAAGCCCCTGTTTGTATGATTTACTGATGGAACTGAAGGTGAAAAATAGCTTTTTTTTTAAATAAACATAAACATGGCCAAATGTACTTCTCGCCAAGACCCTCGCTACCCCATTTAGATGATGTCTAAACTCTCAGATTGACTTGTGCAGACGGTAATTTGCTGAACCCTATGTGCTCAGCATTCCATTTTGTGTATTAAGTCCACAGATTACTTTTGACAGTGTTCTGTCACAATATCGTGGTCAATAATTCTGTAATCTCTGTTTGCATAAATGGCAAGAATACATTTACTATTACATACTCTACATCTCATTACCTTGAAAATATGTCGGTAGTCTATATTGTGTAGTCAAATTAAATGCATATCAATATTAAAACTCTGATACGTGGTAGAACACCATTTGTAATATGACAGGAAACTTCAGGCGGTAACCATACTAAACAGAACCCTCAGGCCTCACCTACACATTGTCCTTTCTGATCAGCCGCTCCCGAACAACCCGTCAAACTGTACTGTCTAAATATTACATGAACTATATGAACACAAAAAAGAGAATTGCATTGAAGAAACACATTTATTGTAAGATTCTAATATAAAGCGAAACAATGGCATTGATTAATAAAGTTTAAATCTCAAATTTTAAAATGGAAACATGTCAGGCTTCACCCTGTCATTGTTTAGCTGCAGGTTTCTTCTCGAAGGAAAGAACAATAAACCTATTATTAGTACAAACAAGTTAAGTGTTAAATGTTTTTGAATGGAATGCTGGAGAACTCAAGCACGAAAGTTCTTCCAAAAACTACAGTTTTTTGGGGGTTTTTTTAGCTCTGGGCTAGAGCCAGCTTTATCTGTGTATCAATTCTCATGTTTTCTTCACACAAAAACAAATCACAATAAAATATTTTATATATATAATATGCACAGCATGTTTATCTGCAACTACACATGCCATCGAACACATATTATATATATATATATATATATATATATATATACACACACACACATTCACACAAAGGGTTTCGGCCCACCCTCTTCATCACTTGGAACTCTTCACTGCGATTGATGAAATTTTGCCTGATCACATGCACACAGCTGTCTGAAAAGAAGTGCACTTCAGAGTCAGACCTGAAGTGCTCGAGAACTACATTACATTTTTACAAAATATTTTTGACTCTTGGCATAGTGCATAATTTTCCATAAAAAAAATAAGAGGACTTTGCTCCACGACAGACTTATTAATTTTGTCAATACTTGTTTGGAAGTAGACACTACATCAGCACATGCCACGTACTACTGCAACTTTGCAGCAGTAAAATAACACATGTAAAGAGCTCCTACTCAAAGAAGTCACACACTCTCTCCTGTCTAACAATACTGCTTTAATATTTTCACTCAATGGCTGTGTAAATGGAGAGCAGCACCTTAGCTCCAAAACAGTCAAATAACACTTAATGCTGAGTGTCAAAAGGACAAGCTAAAGGAGCTATTTCCGAATTAACTGAATACTGGCAACGTGTAAAAGAAAGACAACGGACGGGGCATGGAGGACTGGTTGGATTTGAGGTGGCCACCTCAAACCATGTCATCACAGGCACTGTTTCCAGAACAGGGTTTTTGTGTGACAACAACCTAATGCATTCTCTATATTGTAGTTCTTTTGTTTTGCTTCTACAGTACTAATTAGAGTAACACATTCCATATCAATGATTTGGGCTGCCAATAGTCTCCTTGTCCATGACAAGGAGTTAGGTTGCCTCCCAAGTTGCACTGTGCCTTCCGGGAATAGCCAAAACTGATTTGCATATTAGCAGTCCTCGTTTATAATGGAAGACAGAGAGAACAGTGAAATGTGGGCCGACTAGTTTTAGTTCAGACTGCCTCAAGCATTCTCATACAACCTTTTAGTTTTCGCTGTGAGGCACCGTAGGTCGCACTGCTATACTCATAGGTGGGTCCTCTTTGGGACTCCAGCTCGAACCTTTCTTTTTCTTTCTTTCTTTCTTTCTTTCTTTCTTTCTTTCTTTCTTTCTTTCTTTCTTTCTTTCTTTCTTTCTTTCTTTCTTTCTCTCTCCTCTCTCTCTCTCATCACCTTTTTGTTCTACTCTGTGAGTAAGCTATGTATTGTTTTGAATTGCAAAGTGTTTGTGTTTTCACTGATGGCCAACATTGCAAGGCAGGCAAAGGAGGCTTGATAATCCACTGCAAACTGCAGGCAAAATACTCATTGCTGCCAAGTTGTTCCATGTGTGATACGTTCAAACAGTCCAGACATTTTAGGGCATTTAAAACTCCCAGTAAGGAAAGCATGATACCTGACGATCCAGGTAAGGCTGTCAGAGAACGAGGCCTATTCTGCGTAGTGAGAGTAACTGGAAAGTTTGTGTGGGGGTACTCTAAAATTTAACAGTGCCACACAGTCTGCAGCAATGTTACTTTCTCTAGACAAGTAACCCTTTAGGGGTAGCAATGTCAAGGTTTCTTTTGCAGATGATAGAAGGTTGGAAACTCCTTTGCATATCTACCCCCCGATGGGAGACTGAACCAGCTGAGAGATGTTTGCCAGAAAATGTGACCTGCTGCTACTTTCCTTCCTGAAGTGCTGAGAAAAAGAATTGGAGCTGGAGCCAATCTGTGGATCGACTTGTAAGTAGCAGGAGTGGATCTGCTCATCCTGCGGTAGAGAGCTGCTCCCTGACCAAGAAGATCTGTAAATGGCCATGATGACTGAATCCTAATGGAAGCCTCCTTGAGGACCGGACCAATCAAGGACGTCACATGGACCTTGGAGTCAAGCTGGCTTTAATCTGCAAGAATCTGAACAAGACCATAATGGACTTCCTTGAGGTTTACAAAGAGCGGAATAGAACACCAACTGCATCTTATCCCTCCCATTGTATTAATCTCTGTGCTCTGCATGCAAACTATGCAACGTGGAAGGAGAGATGCATCAGGAACAGGCACGGCCCGTCCTTTAGGGTGGAGGGGCCACGCCCCCCCCCCCCACCTTTTGCCCCTTATGAAGAGTGGCTGTCGGGCTGAGCAAAGGTCAGCCTGACAGACACTTTTCATGTTCAGGTCAGGCAGCCAGGAGCAGACATGCGCGATTTGCACAGACTACTGGCTGCCTGAGCTGAACTTTGCTGGGCTGAAGAGGTCACAGCTCTTATGGGCGTGACCTTATCGGCTCAGAAAAGGTGCCTCGAGGCCCTCCCCCGGATGACGAGGAAAACGTCACCCATTGACTTCGACCTGGGCGCTTTAGGTTTAAGCCCTGAAGCGCCCGGGGCGAGTGTCAATCAGTGACACTTTGTCACAGAGTGGGATGGGGTCAGCAGTCCCACTGACCCCATCCCACTCTGTGACGAGGCTGGGACTGCTGCCTTCTCTCATTGGCTTACCTAAGGTAAGCCAGTGAGGCAAGGCAGCAGTCCCAACCCTCCTGGGACCTCCAAAGCTGAAGGTAAGTGTGTGTAAGATCTTTTTTAATGCATGTTTGTTGCGTGCGTGTATGTTTGAATGTTGATGAGTGTTGTTAATGGATGTGCGTGCGTGTGTGTGTGTGTGTGTGTGTGAAAGTGTGAGTGTGCTTCCAACCCGCCCCCTCCCTCCCTCCTAAAACTGCCGGCCGCCACTGATCAGGAAGTGTGTCTCTTTAGACGATGTGGGTAGAGTGGGTAAGAGCACAACTGACTGCTTCCCTTGAGGTTTGCTGGGCACAGCACTCTGCCTGTACATGAACTGAAACTCTCCGTGTTTCCCTTTTCTCATATCGTCTTCTCTACTTCTAATTACCCAGTCATTATCATTTGCTATCTCCAAGGTCTCGAACAGCTCTAAAGTAGTTAAAAGACAACATGCTGAAGTTACCCAAAATATTAACAATATATTGATAAATAACATTTTTGGACAGCCGAGTATCTCAGGGAAAGTGGATTCTGCCTATTAGATGTTTCATGTGCATTGGTATTTATGTATGTCACCGCATTGTATCATGGCAAGGGTGAGTAATTCTAAAGTGTCTCCCAATTGCTGCTCACCTGCATCAATACAATTTAAAGTGTAGGGTGCATAGCATTGTTTATGAATTGGATCTCCAGTACACAGCCAGCTCCAGCCAGACTACCTGTTGTGTGTATGGTTATTCACCTGTAGATGGTGGTAGGTGCTGAACAACCCTGATGTCTTGGCTGGTTCTGCTTCTCCCTACAGGCGGCCTCCACCCTGCACGCGCATCAATAACACAACCGTAGCTGTCTTCTTTGTCAGTGCTTGCCACTTTTGGGCTTAGCAGTGCCCCTATCCCTGCCTATTCAGAGCTATTGCTTTCAAGCCATGTTCTCATACCAGCTGATAATTTCAGCGCTCTGTTCAGAGCCAACAAAAGGAGTAAGCAGAGAGCAAAGGAATATTAGCAAGATAACTTCTGAAAGCAGATAAGTGGTAGATCTTGTGGCAAAAAAGAATCTACAGTTTTATTGTTCCTTTATCTTACAGTGTAATTAGGTGTATTTAAAGTGACAGTAATAACACTTTGGCTTTATAAACAAGGTGACCTGACACCTAATTTGAATGCATGAGTCTTTGTAACAGTCTGCACGACCTGATTTTTCAGGAGGCCACAATGGAGAGGCTGGACGGATGCTCCAGTGCGTATCACAGGTGAGCAGTCGTCCCTGAAATACCCACTTATGTTTCTCAGAAGCAAGGGAAACCAGAAGCTCACCACTTCCACGGTGAGATGACACAGCTCCCCACGAATAAGACCTGACAACTGTGGTTCCGCTCACAGGCAGACAGGGAGAGGACTTTAGGGTAACTCTGGCAGGGATGACGTTTATCCTGTGAGGACTTTGTTGCGCCCACTCCCTGCAATGCTAATATCAACCTCCAACTCCTCCCTGACAGTGCCAACTATTAAGGCACATATTACCCTCAACATTTTAGTCTGAATATTGCTAAGTAAGAATATTGGCAGAAACAGTATTCTGATTCAGATATTGTACCCTAAACATTGTTTACAAAAATATTGTTCAGCTGGGAGTAGATTGGCTGTTGTTACCTCAAAGTGCGCCATATTTTTGTAATGATACTTAGGACACAATTTTCTGGCAGACGACATTTTGCTTATGGTGTTTCAGTACCGTACCAGTCTCACATCACAATGGTGTCCTCACATCTCAGCAGATAGAATAATTCCTACTGCACTCATCACACCTGTTGCCCCTATCTCTGCGCAGTGAGGAGGTAAACAGCAATGTATCTTTTGGGACATTTCACGCATAGTGACGCAGCCTTCTCTTGCTCTAACAGCTAAGGCGAGAGCGATGCTAACTACCAATGATACCTAACATAAAGGTAAAACAAACTAAATCTTAAATAACAAACACAAAGTATAACAAATCAAAGAAAATACTGAAATGTGCTGTGTGAAATAACAACAACAAAATTAGCACTAATATCTAAAAAAAAAACACCAAAGAGACTGTAAAGTTGGTGAAGTCATGCTACAGGGCCAACAATTCATCACTGTGCTCCCAAGCAGTCATTTTCTTACCACTTGATCCAATCAGTTCCTGTCCAGTAACATAGCTAGGGAGGCACTTATAAAACTAAAAAAAAATCAAGAAATGCTTCAGAAACTTTCACCTCAAGATTGTTCAGCCGTTAATTATTTTTGGCAGGGTTTGTAAAAAAAAATCAGCATCACATATCAGGATTGACTGACAAGTGAGATACTGAAATCTATTAACAGATCTACTGCCAGAAGGGGACGTTTTGCATGACCTCAACCACAAAGCTGCTAAGCACTGGTCTCACTGCCATTGGCAATATGGACAACACGTCTCAGGTCAATGTGGTCGACATAATCCAATCACAACCTTAACCCCCAACCACAAACCCTAACATTCAACCTGTGTCTAGAATGTACATTTTGAGTTGCATCCTAAATTCTAAATCCTAAACTGTAACCTTTAAACCAGATTCTATAACTCGTGCAAGTTTATAGCACAGCATAGGTCCTATGACAGCTGAACGGTTAGGATGCTTTTCCAGAACCTACAATCAGACGTTAGTTGAGTATGCCTGCTGCACACTGCTACCATCAGATTGTAGGCACGCTCCAGTCTCCTTTACCTCTTAGGTTGGCTGCATTGAGATACCCACAAAAGCACATATTGTTTCATAATTTGCAGAAATGAATAACCGAACCAGCGAAAGGTACAAACATCTCTGGTGTGAGTTCTACAGAACCTTGAAATCTCACAACAAAAGCACATACTACAGGGTAGTGATTTATTAGTTAGCTAGTTTACACTATGCTCTGAATTATTTATTTTTGTAGTACAGGCATTCAAAATAAAAAAAAGTAATACATTTGTTATAAATAAAATGATCACTCCTGTGCGTACCCTTACTGATGGCTCTCATTGTTAGTTCCTTATATTAATTATCCGTATGCATCTTTCCCCTTGTGAACCAATGGTGGGCTGAAAGCATTCAACATCTTTTCACTATATCAAGGCTACATCTAGTTCGACACACACCACTGGCTTCCCTGCTCCAGTAATGGTGTCCTCGGTTCCATCCACGGATGGAAAGACATCTACCCCATCTTCAAATATGGAAGGGAAACAAAACAGATCTGTGACAACTACAGGATGTCCTTTCACCTCGAGGATCACTGAAGAATTCTTCTATAAATCAGCTTCTGATACACTGGATCGTCAGCTTGTAATTTATTTAGCTGCATAGCAGATCCAGCTGCTGTGATTAGAAGAATCGTTTCTCCCTTCCACTCTACATAAAACAAAGTTATTTTAATGGGTAGCGCCTCTCTGGCCCGCCTGTAACAGTGCATAAAAGTATTCCTCAAAGGTACTATAGGAAATTAGCCCAGATCAGGATATGCCTTGTGTGAAGAGATGGTTGGCATGCTATCCATTTTGAAAGGTTTTGGGACCATAATAGAGTGTGACTTTTGTGTGGAGACTGCTTGCTTCCATCACGTCTTGTTAGATACTGGGAATAGGCCAGAACATATAATTCTTTATTGACTTTTTATGTTAATGGACCGAAGTTGGGGGTTGCTATTCCTTGCTGGCTCATAGGTTATGTCACATACATCCCAAAGGAGAGAGGACAATGCCAGGGTCAGAAAGTCATGAGATCCTATTCCTTACTGGTCTTGCTAGGTTCAGGGAATGTGGTCAGGAATTGTTTGCCATCACCTTCTCATGTGTTAGTGGGCTCCAGTATGATTTAAAACGCCCCTTCCTGCCTCTTATGCCCTACAGCCCCCGGTCTGAACAAACCATACCTAACTAGTATTGAAGAGCAGTGGCTATCGGCCAGGACACATCTGTTCTGCTACGTAGCTGACATTCTTTAAAGGTCTACTAGACAACTGACTTCGAGGAGAAAACGTACCATTACTTTCGTATCTTTTAGGTTTATAAGTCCTGTGTCTCAACAAACTATTGCTATTTCATAGGTAAGGAATTAAGATCCAGAAAAGAACCTCTCACTAACTATTCAGCACGATGCCTGAACCTAGGCCAAAAGGTGCCTCTCCTTGCCAATATCATTGGGCCCCAGTCAGAAACTGCTTTCTTCATTAGTTTTACAGGGGCTGGACCCAGAACATGCCTGATCTGCAGACATGGCTGTCATTTTTTTACCTGCACACACAGTGCTCATGTTTGCGTATGTATGCAAAGTGCCACTTTGACGCTCCCTCTGCAGGTGATCTCTTAGGCAGCCTCCCTTGCAAAGCTTTGCCCTAGAATGCTTTCTGATCAAAATGCACTGTTTTGTTGCAAGGGTAGCCACCTTTTCTTACCTGTCTCGGAGGGTGCTGGGCCCCAGGTATGGAAAAAGGTTATCTTTCAATCTCCCTTTGATAAGCTGGTCCAGAGTCTCTTGCAGGAGGGGCTGGTGTTGAGTGTACACATTTTCTACTCCCTAAAATGAGATAAGGCACAGGCGCATTGGACTACTTTAGAGCAATTGATACAACACCCTAGTACCTACCACATAGCTGAAGCCAACCAGGCACACATTTACCTTTCATGACAGAGGAAGCAGCTCACTCGTCAACTAGGAGGTGTGAAGGGAAGTGAGATACAAAATCCACTCACTCAGTCAACTGTTGTATGCAGGTAGCAGGGGGGGACTTTTAGTAAAATATTCATGTAAGGCGATGGTTTGTGTGCTGACAAGGTGTCAACATCAGGAATGAGCTTTAACAAATTCGGCTCTCCTGTGCCTAAGGGTCCATAGTGGGCCGTGTACTGTGATAAAACAGTGACTAAGACACAAAATCAGCTTGGTCTCGGAGAGATGCGCCAAGAAAGGGCCCGGCTGCTCAACTGGGACATTCTCCGCTCTTCTGTCTGACACAGCATCTAATTTTAGTAAAACACACGAGTCACACCTCTAGATGCAGGGACCTGGTGGTTTAAAATGAAATTCTAAATATGTTCAGCTTTGTTCTGTAAGTGTCGAAGACCACTTTAACAATGCAGCGCATTATTTGTTGATTTCAAATTGATTATATAGTTAGGATTTTAAATATAACTGTCATATAAAGGTTACAACAAACAGTGCATACAAACTCTGCTGGTCGATCATAGCAAATAACCGTAAGTGGGAGAGATGGTGCTGAATGTCACCAGTTATGTAAACACAAGTCATTTGTATTTAATATTATATTTTATTAAATGTTTCTTGCATGCCTCCATGGCGTACAGACATTGAAGTGCTGCACAAAAAAACAAATACAATTAAATATGTACAAGCATATAAACAATTAAATAAAAAATAATTTAATAACTTCAAAAACTCAAAGTATTGAATACATTAAAAAACTAGCAGAGACCTGATGTAGCCAAATTTAATCTAAAAATCTAAAATAAAACATTTTTCTAAAACTCGGTGGTTTGCAAGTAGTGTTGTGCTGGGTAAAGGGTCATCCAAAAAGTGTTGTCGTTGCTGCAAAGGGCTCACACAGGCCTTCTTTTTAATAAAGCCTCAGAGGAAGTGTGCAAGGGTAAAATGACTCCGGGAAATTCTCACACTTCCAGAAACAATCTATTTTGACGTTGCACTCCCGATGGAATGTACGGATGGGGGGGGCATGATTGAATTACCGGGCACTCACTAGAATATAAACAGCATAACAACAGAGTACATGGGCACAAGAACCAGAACTGCATCCCCTCATCCAGTTGGGAAATAACAAGGCTTGGACCACAGACTGTTAGTGTTCAGCAGAAATAAAGTGATCATTCTTGCCAAATGGAAATGGACATGTGCTGCTAGATGAAGATGTTGGAGTTGCGAGTGCATCTCGAAATTAGATTCTGCAACTAAGAGAATGTGTTTATGGAAACAGATGAGGAGAGATTTCATTCACTCGAGGACAGGGCAAAACATGTTCGGTGGTTATAGTTTAAGCCGATGGATAGCATCCCAGTGTTCAGTGGTCTACAGTCAACAATGTAAGATATTTGGCATCTTCCACAACTCAGTGGCATATGCATATCTGGGGCTACCATTCTCCATGCAAAACACAACTACACTCGGCGACACCATAACTAGACTGTAACATAGTTTACAAGATGGCTCCATGGCTCTGCATGTGTGATGCCAAAAGCCAGGGAGTGGGAATTAGTGGAGATTGGGAGGTGTCACGTTGGAGAAGGTGGTGTGAGGCTTTTGGAGCATGTTCAGGACAGTGGGAGGTATCAAGGGTTAGGGCCCTCCAGTGATGGAGGGTGCAGGAGTAGATAGCAAAGTGGGTTTGTGACTGAAAGTGAAGAAAAGGAAAATGGCCTGCTTCAATTAAGGAGGCTACTGGTTAGGGCTATGAATCAATTTGAACACCAGAAAATTAACCTCTGCGTTAAACTCTATTCACCCTGGGCCAGTCTGTCTGATTTTGCTACGAGGAGGAAGTATTAGGCTGGTTCAACAATTGTTGGTTATTTGGCAAAATACATTGTCAATTGAACAGATGGAGTAGTCGCTGTGGGCAATTGTGTTGAGCAAGGTCTTAGCACAGTGGGCCAAATGCATTTCATTTTAACCCTGACAACTCTTGCTTCATCTCATTTTGTGAGGGAGCTCATACGGGTATTTTCAGGTTACAGGCCTTTTGAACATTTTGAAACTGTTAAATTAAAGAAGGCAACTGAAGACTTAAAGATAAAACCAAAGATCAGTCCTATACCTAAGCATCCCCACATAGCTATATATTGTAATTCTAGCAGCTGGGCTATTTTAATCTTGCCTGCTTCAAACATAAAATCTTTCCTTCATTCATCTCCTTTATTTTGGGCAGTATGTATAAATATAGGCCTTGCTAATAGTCATCAGCTGATTTAATCACTCAGGCAATGTACGGCTCTATTATTAGAAACCTGAAAAGAACAGACTTTGCCAAAAACGAGACGAAAGCAGTAGACACCTTCGGTTTGAGACTCCTATTTAAATCCTTCAATAAAATATTTTTAACTGCTGATTTCAATGTATTTGAGTATTTTATGTGCAGACTGCAGTTTACATATTTTTTGTTTACATTTCTTTATTGCCAGTAAACTCAAGGTATTTTGTGCAGTCCGGATCCCCACAGTTATTCTACGTATAACAAAACAAGTACTCAAACATTTACCGTTATTATTTTCCCAGCATATGAGATGCTCATGTAATGAAAAACAGTGCTCCGAACGGGCCCGGTGAGATGATCTTGTTAATGAACCTTCATATCAATTGCATTTCCTGTGGAAGGAGCTTGGCTCTCCTTCTGTCGTTGCCCGGATTAGAGATCCTCAAACGTCTAAAGATACAGCAAGCGCCCCTCTCCTTCGCTCATCCCCTAGAGTTGAGAAGCACAGCTGGACTTTGACCACTATAATGAAGCAGACCACTGAGGCACTGACACTATTCTGGGGAGACCCTAGCTGTCTACTCTTGTAAACATATTATTGCCAAGGTACAGGACGTTTGTGACTTTCATTTCCCAAAAATTCGAATCTGTTCATAAACAGCATGATGCTTTTTCTAGAAAGTGTTTCTGGATGTAGATTCAGAAACAATGTTCTATGGATTTGGTGCAGAAATAATATACTTTTCCACCCGGAAAAGCCTTACTTCCGTTAGTCTGTGTCCTTCAACATCTATTATTTTTGGTTCATCTACTGCAGAACTATCAACAATATTCTGTCTTTATCAGTATCATTTTGTTTCGCCTGCGTTCATAGAAGCAAAGCGAGCTTGTCCATGCAAGCTCTTCTTAATCCTTTATGAAAGGCACCCCAAATTATTATGAGAATACTCTCCTTCCCTCCTCATCCAGTATCCTCAACTGTGTTACTCTCCTTTGACTATCCAGAACATCCACTGTATTATCCAACTTCAAAATGTTTTCATCTGGGCAGTGTTCAAGCGTTCCCATTTCCTCCGAGTAGGAATCGGTCTTTATACCCCTGGCTGTTTTCCATTTACCAAACGTTTCTTTTATTCACACTTTCCTTTTACTAAAATCTTCTATTTCAACTTCCACAACATTGTCAGCAATATTGATGTTCCTAGCTTTTGACTGCAGAGTGCACTGGTGGATTTGAGTAAATTCGCAACCACTTTGGAGTACAACCTCTCCATCATATGTAGACCCTTTTCGGTGTGGTTTAGGGTGGATCCTTTTCTCTCTTGTGCACGTGTCCCGCCTAACAATTTATGTGGACTTAACCACTCCATTTACTTTACTCATCTCCACCACAGCATGGACGCTATAAGAAGAAGCTCCAAAGATGACTGTGATAAGTATGTTGTTCTAATTTTTTTCCTGGGCTCGCTGAACCGGGCTAGCTGCAAGATCACCTACCACGCTCCTAGTTCCATAATTTCCTTCCACGTCTGACACCCTTGTGGTGGTTGCTACTGCACTCTTAGGCAGACCCCATTTATCACAACCAGTAGGGGGATCATGCACAACGTTTGCCTCCATTGAGGCATCCATGGACATTGGCTTAAAACCAGTAGACGTATGGTTACATGGAAGCTGCCAAGTGTTCTGAGAGAATGTAGTGGTTTAAGGGTCTGAGATCTAATATTGGTCAGAGAGACCCGTCTTTTGGGGTATTAGGAAATACAGGGAGGAAACTCCCACGCCCTGGTGTTGCAGTGGCACCGGTTCTGTAGTCCTTTGAGAACAAGAGCCTGTACTTCCTCTCTGGGAAAAGCGAGACGTTTTTGTGAGAATCTGTGAGTACAAGGGGGCATGTTTGGTGGAGTGGAAGTGAGCTCCAAACACTAACCATTTTGGATAACTGAAAGTACCTATTGATCTGTGGTAGTTTGAGACCATTGCGGGTAAAAATGCTGTCACCATCTCCTTACAGGAGTGGTGTGAGTTGGTAGGGTTGGGAGGGAGTCATTGTGTGGTGGTGGATGTCGAGTGGAGCCTCTAGATCAGTGGTTTTCAAACTGGTGGGTGGGCCCCACATATGGGGACCTCAAATGATCCCAGAGGGGGTGCCAGGCTCTGGCCAAAATAAGCATTGTGTTGAAAATGCGGCTTTGTTTAAGCTGAAAAAATGAGCAGCAGTAAATGGCTTTGTAATGGGCCATTACTAATATATTTGGTTATTTATATCCAAGCTGGGAGTCTGTGTCAAAGAGAAAGACACCCCTAATAATTGCACTGTGGACACTTTTACACTTTAGTAAGGCCTGCCTGACCATAACAATATGTTTGGTATGATGTATTTGATTGCATTTTTAAAACAGTAACATAACTTAACTGCAATGTTTGAATACGTCTAGACATATTTAAACATTGCCAATTTATTAGATTAATTGTGAAAAATTAAGAAGGGGGGAGCCCAGATGATTTTCTCTACTGGGGTGGGGGGGGCGCAGCTTTAATAAGTTTAAAGACCAATGCTCTAGATGTAGATGGCTTTTCTCTTCCTTTGTTATTGTTCCCTCTGTAGGGAACATCTAAAATAACCTCTGGCCTATTGAGAGGTGGGCTTTGTTTGAGTAGAAGACTGTTAATTAAATGATGACCGAAAGCCTCTTGAAAATCCTGTGCAATGAAAAGTACCCCTGTGTGTACTGTCTTAAAGTGTCCCATAGCTTTAACAGTTTGACTATCTTTAATTTGCTTTTCAAGTGTGATATCCACTTGTGAGCCAAATAAACCTTCTCTATCAAAGGGCATGTTCAACACTGCCTGCTGTACCTCTGGATTAAAGCCTGATCATCTGAGCCAGGCGTGTCACCTAATGGTGACACTGGTGTTAATACTGCGTGCTGCTGTATCAGCAGCATCTAGCGCACATCTAATGAATTATTTGATATTGTTTGTCCCTCAGCTACAATTTCCAGAGCCCTTTTACGGTGTTCCTCAGGGAGATATTGTTGAAGCTTTTCCGTGGCATCTAGCTTTTCCGTGGCATCCCAGTGAGCTCTATCGTATCGGGATAGTAACGGCTGGGCGTTACCAATCCACCAGTGATTGGTTGCTTGAGCTGCCACTCTCTTACCTGCCGCATCTAATTGTTTGCTTTCTGTATCAAGAGGAGGAGTGTCTCCTGTTGATTGGCTATTAGCCCTCTTGCGAGCAGTAGAGGCAACAATAGAGTCTGAAGGGATCTGTGCTTCTATAAATAAAGGGTCAGTGGGTGCAGCCTTATATTTCTAGCCACCCTTGAAGGTGAAAACCCTTGTTCTAACTGGCTCTTTAAAGATTGTGTCTGCGTGCCTCAAGATGGCTGGCTGCATTGGAAGAAATTGACTCTCCTTGTGTGTTGTGCCAAGGGTGTCAAATAGAAAATCCTCCTCTGTTGGATCTGTGTACATGTGGACATGATGAAATGCTGCTGCCCTTGCTATAGCCTGTTGATTTGAGGTGGAATCCTCAAGTGGTGATGATCTAGCTGGGTAGCGATCCGGATCATTAGGTGTAATAGGATCCGGATCATATGTAACCAATGTGTCTGTATCATCTAATGTATCTCCCATATCATGAGCCCCATCAGGTGGCAAATTAGGTGGTGTGAAACCTAAAGGATGGGGAGATGTTGGTGGAGGAGAATGCTGTTGAGAAGTAGGTGGAGGTGGAAAAGGTTAAAGAGAAGGCTGAGTGAGAAAAGGAGTCTTTTCTTTTGTAGTCTTTTGTGGAGGCAGGCAGGAGTCAAGAGCCTCTTGATAAGTCAATTTCCTCTTTAAAGGGGGAGGAGGTGATGTTATAATCCATCCCGTTTCCTCTTGAATCCGAAGTCGGCGCTGACGTGCATCCATAACTCCTAAAATTGGTTCCACCGGTGAAGAGGTGGTTGGAGACTGTCCGGCATCGAAAGAGGTCTTTTTTAAGATTTTCAATTCTGAAGTTTTTTGTATATGGAGTATTTTCGGTGTCGAAATTGTGGATGGCAGTTTTTCTTCTTCGGTACTGACGTAGTCAGAACTGAATCGGTTGGCACCGAAGCACCATGTGTTTATTGTTGTGTCGGAGCCGAAGTAGAGGTGCCGGAGGTTGATGCAGAAGATTTATCTGTGGCTTTTTTCAGTGCTGGGCCAGAAGGCGGGGCAGCCGAATGAGTTTCTCAGCTCTGGCCATGGCTGGAAGGCAGTGGTGGACTGGTGACCTCTTTTGATGTAGTTTTGGCCGATGGTGACGGGGTCTTTTTACTCATGGTTTGCGCCGACTGCAACAGTTGACTCTCGATGTCAGATTGTAAATCAGTGTCAGATTCTTCAATGGAGAAAGCCTGTTCTTGCTCCAGCTCCTCCTGTGCATACTCGTTGCCGAAGATGTGTCGTCTGGCGTGCGAGACGTCATTTCCACAGAGAAGCTCTTCGATCTCTGAGTGTCTTTTTTGATCGAAAGGAACGGCACGCTTTGCAGGTGTGCTCAGTGTGGTTGGGAGAGAGACACAAATTACACAACTGGTGGTGGTTGGTGTGTGGAAATTTAAAATGGCATTGAGGGAAAACCTAACTGGAGTTTGTTCCATTAGGGCTGCATAGTTGATGCCACACGGAGGAGGTAGGCCCGAAGAGGGCCCGAGAGGGCCGTGTCTGCCCTGAAAGGCTGAAAATCGATTCCTGTGTAAGGTGGAACTGGAGAAAGAATATGGAAGAATACAAAATCAAAAAATACTAACAGTGATAGAAAAACTGAGAGAATACCATTGTGGACTGTATCGAGCCGAGAACCTAGAGTGAGAGGAACAAACGTCCGGATAGAATGGCGGAGACAAACAATCTAACAAAGGACTCAATGCCGAGAGGAGGAGTCACTCGATCCTGTGACTAGAAAAGCTTCTTCAAAGAAAAACACGTTTTTCCACTCTGAACCCAACAGTAGATGGCGAGCTTATGCACAGCAAGTATATTTACAGCCACACATGCTGTCAAATATTTTATTTCTGAATTTAAGAAGCTCTCATTGAGGACTATGAGCAACCTCCACAACACTGCATTTAGATTTCGAACACTGTAAAACATGGCTTTCCCAGCTTAGGTTGAGAACAAGCAAAAGCATTTGAAGATCATGTGACTCTAAAGCAGATTTCAGGATACATCAAATATTACTAAGATATAACTGAAGGGAACTCTGGCCTTTTAGTCCTGTATCTTTGAAGGCATGACATGAATGCCAACAGCGGCATTTATTATGAAAAACAAGCAAGAAATGCAATCTCATGCAATACTTTCTGAAGCACTTTCCACCACCTTAGTCAAAGTAGTAATAGGCAGATAGAGGAGGCGTCTTACTGCCCTTATAATGTGGCGCACATGGCAGCAGGAAGCAAAGGGTGTGTCAAAAATATTACCTCATTTAAGGCAGCAAAAAGACTTTAAGCATACCTGTTTCTAACTGTACCGGAGGCTCATTCAGACAATGTTTCCTAGAAAGAGCAGGATATTTCAGGCAAAATCCTCAGGACTGGGTATGTTCTTCTGTCAGGTTGGCAAGAGCCATGAACTAGGATTTTCTTCATTCTTATCTTCAGAACTGAGCTCATGAACACTTTCCCACCCTCTCTGACGTGATCAGCTGAAATGACTCTTTGGACAATGTTTGTAGCTCACCAACAGTAATCTAACTGGTGCTGCTCATCATTGTTTGCAATCTTTACAGCATTGTTACAAGCCATCAATTTCCACGAAGAAGGAGCATTTATACCTCTTAAGCTTATTTAATAAATTATTTCCCTTTATTTTAACAACTTTTAAACCTGGCAGGAACACAATTATTGTAGAAAAGGCATTATAAACTATGCATTACCTTTCTATGTAATGCCGGTTCTACAAGGGATGCTTGAATGTGCTCAAGTTAAGCTATATGGAGGCCCTAAATGTTTATTCATACTACACGGAGGTGGCAAGTAGTTTTATGATTTTATGTAAGTAACATGTTCAAAGTCATTTGGGCACTTCGTAAAGAACAGTTTCCAATATCCTGAGACCTGAGAACAGTTGTGCACAGTATGTCAATGTTTTAGGTCCGTGTAAAAGGAGATTTGTCTGCTTGATCACAACCTAATGAATGTCCAAAAGGGACATTGTCCAAATGACATGAAAATGTCTACAAGTGACTTGTTCTGGGGTTCTTATTGGGGTTCATTTTTTAAAAACAATAATATGTCAGGCACAGAGTGGGCGTTGCAACATTAGAGTGTGATTTCTCAGAATTTCACTAGTGCTACAGTATGCATATTAAAAGCTTTTCTAAGGGCCAGCGCACAATGTCTGCATTCAACAGACAAAAACCCAGCACACTGCATCTAATAGTCTACAGCAACCAAGGGACTTTGACCCAATGTACTGCATCCTGGGAAAACTAACCCACCATACTGCCCTATATCCTAGAGACCCTTAATTATTCTTCAAATGGACTCTAAGCCAAAACACTTCACCCAACGTTTTTAAAACACCACACTGCAACCCAAGAATACTGACCCACCACATTTCGCTGCACCCTAGAGATATAATTCCCCACAGTGTGCTGCAATGTAGAAACAGGAAGCTACCACAGTATACTGTGTCTTAAGAAGCACTAACCGCACTGTATCATCTCGCCATAAAGCCATAACTCTCCACCCTTGGGTACCTGATCCACTGAAATACATCAAATGGGGCACTAACACACTAGAACACATCCATGGTACACAAATCTATCACACTTCACTATATACTCAAGCTCTAACCCACAACACTGAGCTGTCCCCTGCGGTCATTAAACCAACACTCAATACAGGATTACAAAGTCATTAACTTCCCACACAACGCTGAACTCCATAACCCTTCTTGCAACATACGAAGGGTGCAAACATGTTGCACCTCCCCACAGAGACCCCTGCCAATCACACAGGACTCTACTCTAGAGACAATAAACAAACCTAATGCTTAGAAACAAATCTGCAAGTCTGCAACAAACCCACTGGATGCCCAATCACAATAATGCTCTACATCCTAGAGTAAATAACCAATCACAATACAGCACAGTAGGTACACTAATCCACTGCACTGCTGCTGAGGGGCCCAAGCCCCCCATTCTGCATCCTGGGTTCTCTAGCCAACCATATTGCACAGTATCCTGAGGACCAGAACTATGCACAGTGCCCCCCCAACCCCACAACAGCATCAACTTGCCACATGAAACTGCTGCCTAGAGAGAGTAACCCACCATCCTGCATGATATGGGCACTAATAGATACAATTTCCTTAGAAGATTAGCCCTTCACAATACATCACAAGCTAGAAGAACAAACACCCTAAGTGGAGGTTCTGACACTAAGCACCATAAAGGCACTGCAGCCTGAGAACACTGAGCAACTGAGATTGACCAGAATGAAGCTAACACAACAGGTTGTATCCCAAAGATGCTACCCATTTTGCTCACTGCAGTCCTCTATAATAGGAACATTAACCAGCAAACTACAATGTTTTGTAGGGAACACAAGGCCACCACAATACACTGAGCTATAGGTTTACTATTGAACTACACTGCCCTGCACTCTTAGGATATTAACATTTGGCACTGTATCCTATGGCAACTAACATAACATACTCCACTATCGGAATTATGAAACTCAGGTCCCCACTCAACACTGTGTCCTACATGCACTAATCCACAACACCCAGTTGTACTGCATCCTATACGCACTTGCCCATCACATTTCACTCCTAAGCTACTAATTCACTGGTCTAAGCTGCATTCTGTGGGGTACCAGCTACAACACTGGACTGAAACTTCAGGACGTTACCTTGTCATGTTGATATGCGTTCTGTGGACACCATGCCATGCAGCATCTACCCCCAGCACACTGCACCAGGAGTCTAAAGCACAGATCCAGCACAGTTCACTGCACAACATTAAAGATACCTATCATATTGCTCTATATTATAGAGACCTTAATCCACCACACCACACTGCATCCTAGTGGCAGTAAACGATAAAGTGAACTGCATTCTAGGGACACAACCCTATTACACAGCATCCTTTGGTCACTGACCAACCACACAGCATAGGATACTAGGAACTTTCTCATATCACACCGCAGCACATCCTAGGGGCAGTAGCCTACCATAATGCACTGCACTCCAGAGACAGAAACCCATCACACCGTTATATATCTTAGAGGACCTTCCAATGCACTCTAGTACATGCAGTGGGGTCTAACTTATCACAATGTAGTGCACTCCACTAGGGGAATACATACGCACCTGTTGTACTGCACACAGGGGACGGTGACACTGTACCCCTAGGAATGACAATTACTACACCTGTCTGGTTTCTAGGGATACTATCCTAATAAGCCGTACCTTGGGGACACTAGCTCAGCGCAGTTTACTGTAGTATAGAGTCACAAACACGCCATACGGCTCAGCACCTTACTGATGCCAATGTTCTGTACTGCAGAATCATGAGATATTCTGGAAGAGTGCTGACCTGACCTAAGCCATCTGAAAGCACTGATGCTACAAGAGGTAACATCTAAAATACGTACTTCAAGCCTGCCTGCTTCTTTTGGAGGAGGCCATACAAATATTTGATGTAGCAGCAGATAGAAACAACACCGCTCATCGCCTCTCACTTTCCTACCTAAAGAGGACACGGGCCCTGCGTTGTTGTAGACACGTGTACTCTTGGTTAATAACTAATAAGGACGCAAGAGAATGTAAAATAAAATATCGTATTAAATACAAATAACTAGCGTTTACATAAACTGTGACATTCAGCACCATCTCTCCCACTTATGGTAATTTGCTATGATAATAACCTGTGAGGTCTTCAGATGTTTGTAAAGAATATTTCTCTCTCGATAACAGAAATAGAGGATGAGAAATAGCTCCTTTTAACAAAGAAAAAAACACCTGAAACATTGGCATTCAGAAAAAGAAATGGATTAGAAAAATTAAAGCCTCTTTAAAGTTTCATACATAATGGCTCCTTACAAGACCTGTGCTGAGGAAGCTTTAATATTTATATTTACAAAGTCAAGTCCCTGTTGATGATTAAATGATTTTCACAGGACTGGATTTAAGGGCAAACTCTTTCTTGTAGTTTTCTGGATTCACTACAAAACCGGAGTAATAAAATAAAAAGAAACCACAGTGCCTGCTGGATTAGTTTTTCACAAGAATGGAAGATCATTTTCCCTGGAGCACGAACCATCGTGCGGAAGCACTAACAGCTGTGATACAACAAATACTTACAAAATGTGTTTCATTGTTTTCTTTGTTTTTACTTTTGTAGCCCCCGACTTCAAATGTATGAAAAAAACTGTTTGCTCACAGTTTACTAATAGTGTACAAACACTATACCTACTTGCTTCATTAGTGCTTTCTCTATAACCCTGGTCATAAAAACCCTTTCTGTTAAATACACAGGACTGCAGTAAGTGTCAATCACTGAATCCTAGTGAGGAATGCTCTCACAATCTTCCGCACATGGAAGAAGATGTCACAGGAGCCTGACCTACTTGTGATAAATAAAGACATGTTGGAGGCTCCCCGGAAATGGTGGCAGGTCTTATAGTCTACCTGCTTGGCTATAATTACCTTGAGTCCCTTGAAGAACTGCTTTGTGATGGCCACAGCATCCTTAGGACTGAAGAGGTCACTGCCACGTGCCCGTTTCCCACCATAGTCCACCACTGCAGAAATCAACTGTACAGTAAAGAAAGTAGGATTTAAATCAAATAATTCACATTCTATTTATGCAATTACATTTACCAATCTCCATGCTAGAACACAAAAGAAATAGGTAAAATAATCAACTACAGTGTTTAGCAAAAAAGAAATATTCCACACTGATAACAGATGCTCTTTGAGGTACCTCAAAAGAGCACAGAAGGAAGAAGGAGGGAGGTCTTTGTTAGAAACATTTATCGCAATATTGGCTTGTGTGTTGATTCCTGGCAGAAAAGGTTGTAACACAAATGTCTGACAATATGTACTAACCATAGAAGCTGATCAGTAAACCTGCATTGCCTCTCCAGACACTTTGGCCCTGTTTACAATCACACGAGGCTCTCGGCCACCAAGCGTGACATCACTAAGAGCGACACCCGAGGGAGAGGAAGTTGCAGTGTTCTTCTGCGCATGAAAATGTCTCTCCTGTGAACCTGCGCTTTGTTTTTTCAAATAAATAAATGAAGTTTTAAAAAATCACTTGAGGCTTTGGCCACAACAGCAGCACAGTCTCATTCCCCGATTCAGGTTATCCGTTTTCTCTGACAAGTGGCAGCATACAATGCTTCCCCTGTCATAACCCAAATCCCTTTCCCTCTCTCCGTCCTCCTCCCTCCTCACACACTTACTTCCCCCTGGACAGGGTGCGCTTTCTTTCACATCAGACCATTAGGGTTCCATTTAATGTAAGCAGGCATGGTCAGGCAACGCCTGGCGCCCTGAGATGTTCTCTCTCCGCTGACAGGAGGAGGCACTTGGAAGACCCACAGCGTGGACCAAGGGAATTCATCGATGTACTTTGTGTAACGTCAAGGTGCAAATAGACCACAAGTCAGTCTCTTGGACCTGAGAAGCAAGAATATGTGGGGACGGGGGGGCATTGACAGAGTGGGGCATTACTGCATTAAGAATAAAGTATTGATCGTTTTATTGAATACAGAGCAGTGCTCAATATCTGGGACAGCACATGGGAAGGCCAGAGCTTCAGAGGACAGAGAGGTGGCTACAGTCTAGGTTTCATTTTTCACTCCACGGGCAGGAGAAAATGGGTGAGGGAAGATGTGTGCAATTTTTACACTGTCATCATCGATTCCATTTTGGGGCACAGCAACAGTGAGAGAGTTGATGAACAATGTATCCCACCATCGGATCTGGTTGTGATGGTGCCACCTGCTAGCAGAAAGCACATACCTTTAATGGTTAACAGAGATAGCTGCATGAAGGTACATTTACAATACCTTGCGGTTTCTATCCGAGACACCCCTGTTCTTCAGGTCCATCAAAAGCCCAGGCAGGTTGTTGCTGTTGTGCCTCTCATAGTGGAGAGCGTAGAGCATCACCAGGCGTACTGCATCCGCCTCCGACACCCTCAGATTCTGCACCAGCCTGCGCACGTTCTGAAACCAGAGAAAGAGAGTCTCTGAACAAACCAAAAGGAAAAACTCTAATTTTTCAGTCAACAGTACATTTTTTTCTCTATGGCTGGCTGCACACTTGTCAAATGTAGTACGACATGATACTGAGGACCTAGTGACTTCACAGTATGAACTGGAAATCACTCACACAATGACAAGTGGGTCTCTGTGTGCTTTAATTTACTACACTGGGTTTAATTCAAATAGAATAAACATCATTTCTGGTTAGAGGCAGTCTATTTTTAAAGAGTGCTTCCACACAAGATCCCATGCCTATAAACTGAGCTGATGTTAAGCATCAGGGTGTGAAGTTAAACTTATGAAACATCTGCTAATTTACGTGCCAAAAAAACTACATTTTGTACTTCCCAGCTCTCTTGGGGTCATAATTATTATCCCATTTTTTCAAACTTCGTTTCTACATAAGTGCAAAGTTCCTTCACTACACAACAAAACAGCTACAATTAGAGGTGTGCAGTAATCCTGTTACCAAACATTTATACCACTAAACATTTCCTTTATTTGCACAAATTCTGAAATTTGTGGACACACAGCAAAGACTCACAGAAATTCCATGACAAGCTATAGATCACAAAACACTAGTAATAATTAGATGCAAATAGTAAATGGGGTGATTTGTATTGTACCAAACATTATTTCCCCTATCAATAATACTGTGATGACTTCCACTTGGTTTCAAGGCATATCCGCTGTGAATGAGATTCTCAAAGATCGGTGTCCATTTAAAAAACCTGGCTACTTTTCAAAACAGATAGAAAAACCTAAAATAATGATCCCAACGCTCCAATGATAATAATAAACCACATGCACTTCATTCTCATATATTAACAGTGGAATACATCTGGATTCTTGGACACATTTGGACCATGGTCATCTCTAAAGATATGACAGTCTATATGCTTATTATCATACAGGGAGGAAAAAAATTAACAAAGCGATTCACGATTCTAAGGTATGAAATAATTCCATTTATCACCAACATCAGGCAAACAATTGAAAACCTCATGCAGTAATAAAAAAAAAACTCAGACGTATTTACCAGCCAATCTGCAGAAGCAACTCTGTGAAGTCACATCATAAGGAAAGACAATTCCCTTGGTGCCTGATTTTGGTCATTAATAAAGTTAGTAGCTCCATTCTCTCATTTCATACAATTTGTTGGCAGGAGATATGGAAGACATGAATCTCCATCTCGTCACCAACAAAGAAATGCTACCTGGAAGCTCCCTAACTCTGAGAGGCATGCCCATACAGCACTGCCTCCACGTGTTTGGGGGTGATCTGTCCTATGAAGAATTGCAAGCACTATCTGGAGGAGAACTTTGATACATGGAAACCTTAAAGCACTGTCTGTAGGATTCCAGTACTTCAAAGATGTGAAAGTACTACCTGCGAGAGATCAGCCTTGCTAGAAATTCAGACCTAACCACAACCGTGGGTGACTGTCCCGAAGCAAAGGGCTAAAGTCCTTGACATCAGTAAAAGCAGCAACTACTGCACTTGGATTATAAATTAGATCCTATTTAGTGACACAAGTAAGAGATATTATGGCAAAAGTAATTGTTGGTTTCTTTAGTATCGGGGTGCCTTACTTCTATGAGCCAACACACCACTAATTAAATGGCTATGGGGAATCCAGATACCCACCTAGGATAATATTTGGAACCCACAAGTTTGCCCAGGTCTCTGCTCTGGTGCATTCTTTGGATTAATTCTTATTTAAGTCTACAATAAAGTTCTTGGTGTTTGGCTTTTACTAAACTATGGGTAATAGTATCATATGCTCTTTACAAAGCTTTGAAATAGCACGCGTGTGGTATAACGCCAAATAAAGAAGTTATAATGTTATGACAGTTATTATTAATCCATTACCCCAAGGAACCAACCCTAAACATTTGGCTAGAAACTGCTTGTTGGAATTCTCAGAATAAAAAGAGACTTAAGCTTGGCTTAGGCTAAAATTCTCCAAGTAGAATACCCTTCCAAGAATGTCTAAGAAGGACAATAGTTGATGCATGAGGCACCAAATCTTGGAACCTACTTCCACTTCACAGAAGACAGATTCCTCACTTCATTTAAGGCCCATCCAAAACCACATCTATGTCCCAACTATTTCTGTGCAATGTGAAAGAATATCTCTGGTACTGCAAGACTTGTCAGCAAGTAGTGTCCTACCTTAAACAGATAACCATCGTCAATAAGAAGTCTGCCATAATAGAATGTCATAATATTTCTTCTGAAGCGATCTGTCGCCATATCAATAAAATACCTGCCCTATAAGAATGTAAGAAATTTCTCTGACTTACAAGAGAACACTACCAAATAACTGTAGAACCTGTTTTGTCCTCAGGAGTGACTACTTACATTCTGGAATAAACCTTCCTCTAAGGATGGGTTGAAATGTTCTATGGGAAAACTCCAAAAATCAAAACACAGCAGTGAGGCAGTGTTACTGTACAACACAAGGAACCTCAAAACAGCAATTACAAATATCTCTAATGGGAAAGGTATACATGGATAACAATACCTGTTGCAACTCTCCATCGTGAGTACACATGTCTAAACAGAAAGTGATGGCAATCTTCCTGCCTCATTGAGAGTTCTGTTCCACTAGGAAATTTTAAACAGGCAAAGCATTGCAGGGGATTAAACAAATGGGTCAGACAAATTAAGGCACCATACTTCGGCACGGAAAATGAAGAAACAACAAATGAGAAAGCTTATGACAAAAGAAACCCTACATTGAGAACTGACCCAAAGGAGTAAAAATGCTCCCAGATATTACTGAATGTTAGTGAAGTTCAGAAAATGAGATTTGGAAACAAATAGCATGAAAGATGAAAGGAAGAAGTGGTAGGAAGTTTATCACATCTTGACAACACCAAAGAACTGACCTTTCATGTTACAAGCACAGAAAGAGGGAGCTGTCACAAGACAAAGTGGAAGATCAGGAAGGGTGTAAATTGTAATGACAACTGAAGAATGGTGGCCTGAAAGGGTGGGCCACAGACAGTCTTGAACAACGATGGGCATGTGAAGACATTTTAATAAGATGAAAAAGAAGAATAGACTTCCACACCACACCACTAAATCTTAATAGAGCACTTCTACTGATTCCACCAAACCTCTATTGAGCAGTTCTACCAATATCTCCTCTCCCCCAACACTGGACCATTAAGCACAATCTGGATGAACGTTTTCAGCTTTTAGAAGAGGAGGAAGTTACTGCATATACTAACAGTAAATGGGAAGTAAAGCCAGTTACCAATGTCTTTAGTTTCCCTGCCCTGTTAAAATACGGTCGTATGTGAGGCAGGTATGGTGGAGGACAGTCGGTGCATCAAGGCATCAAATGCAGAATGACAGGGGAGCTATGGAGAAAGGGAAACAGCACGAGTGACTGAATAAGAATAATAATGGCGTCCAGGTGGGATGCGCTATTGATTTGTAAGTGGCAGAGATATTTAGATGTAACTGCAACTTCAATATTTCCAACTCATTTTTATCCACAATTGAGTGCAACACAGTAAGGGAACCTTTTTTTGTCAGCAGTTAAGCGTGTGAAGTGGCTGAATAGAGCCTCGAAATGATGGCAGTATAATTCGATTCATATTATCCACTTAGAATAGAAGTTAGACACACCACTTCCTTTCACCATCTCTTCTGAAACAGGTCATCTAAAGAGAGGAAATTATTTTTAAGTGGCTAAGCTGCTCACCTCAGAACCTACGCACATGCATTCTGATGAGGGGAATTTTAATTTCCCGCTTGCAGTTATGTGAAGATGACGAACATCACCTTTGGCTAAGACGTTTACAAAGTTTTTCCATTTTTAAGAAGTCTTTTGTCTGAAAAACGTGAGAGAATGCCCCTGTTACAAGTGTGCTTTTGTGGGAGGACTTTACCACGAGACCTACCTTTACAGATGTTATTCCAGCACATTTTTACTTTCAGTTCTTAAACCTGTCCGACCTTAAAAAAGCTTGCAAAGTTCTGAAAATATGTGACAAAATCTCAGAACAAAACATTTGCAATTTTCCAAGGCCCTACTTTTAATTTTGCTTCTAAACCATATTAAAAATGAGTAAATCTAGGCACATTAATATCTGCCTTTGTCTCAAAGTATAATACGTGTTTTATAAATAAGTTAACTATAACAGCACTGTGTAGTGTTCAAAACGTCCTCAATTATGTGCCCTGAAAACACCATCATTTGGAGGGATCTTTCATCCTGATCCTACATACCACACTGGGCCCCTTAGTGTTTATTGGATGTTAATTATACCCTATTGAGCTAACAATATCGGAGGGTACCATTAGTTTGAGAGGTATGAAATTAATATGGATTACAGGTTGAACCTGAGAATCCCCGATAATGGGTAATGATTATGATTATGTATTTATATTGAGCACTTTCACTTTGGCATCTGGTCGCTCTGCAAACCACATTGACTGCATCATGGGAGGTGAAAGAACACATTCAGAAGAGAAACGTGTTGAAGCTTTTTTTATTTTATTTCAGTTGGTTAGATTGTGATTAAAGTAAGATGGACATCAGGTTCCATATCTTAGCTGCTGCCACTGAGAAGGGTCTCTACACCCACCTGGCTGTCTTTTTTTACAGTATTCACCAGATACTGCTGGCTAGGCCACATGCTGTTGGAATCTGCCCGCTAGGAATTCTGGGCAGACTGAAAAAAGGGCTTTATGTGCTAGAATTCTAGCTTTAAAATAAATTTGGGCTTTAATTAGCAACCAATGCAGACTATGAAGGATTGGTATCGTATGAGCTATTCTTGGAGATTTTGAGGTTAGACGTTAGCTGAATTTTGTACGATTTGTAAACATGCACCAGGGCCTTTAGCACAGCCAAGTACAAATCTTTACTATAATCCAGACAGGACTGGATTGGTGCTATCATGACTAGCAGATGAGTACTTTCTCCTAGAAAAGGAAGCTAATTCTTTGAAGCAATTTAACTGCCCAAACAAATTTTGGCAGCATTTGCTACGTGTTTGTTTAGTAATAGATATCAGTCAAAAGTAATCCCAAGCTTTTTCACTGACTTAACTGGGATAGGGGCACGTTCCTATTTCAGGAAGCCGGTCTGGCAATTTAAACTTTTGTGGCTTATTTCAAACTAGCAGAAGTTCTTTCTATTTTGGCTGGGTATAACCTAAAGAAGTTGGCAGGCATCAAATCTGCAGGATATATGCATTTCCTGATTTGATGGGACGTCCAGACCTGAGTATCATAAACATACATTTAAAACGTTGCCCCTTTGAGAGCTTGTGCTATAGGTAAATACATTTAAATATAATAGCAGTGAGGCAATTGAACCCTGCAGTATACCAAATTTGCGAGTTGTAGACTTGATGGAGAAAGATGCTCTTGATACAGCTTGTATTCTCTCCTGGATGAAAGGGTCAATTTTAGGGGCTAAACAGTGCATCCCTGTATACCTTAATATAGATGTAAGAACGGAGTGAAAGATGGTGCTGTAGGTGGATGAAGGCAGAGTATAGGTCTAGGAGGACAGGAGCATCACGTTCTCCTCTATCCACCGCGCATCTGAGATCATTAATAACTAACACCATCACCATCAATGTTCTCAGTACTAGTCTAAAACCAGCCTTATGTGGGTCTAGCAGTTGACATGTTTTCACAAATTTCATCAATTATGAATAAGCCCATTTCTCTAGACGTTAACGTTTACCAAAAATAGCAAGAGTGAGATGGCTCTGTAGTTACTTAATAGGCTTAGGCTCTATATAGGAGGTTTTCAATAAGGGTTTTTACAACTGTGTGTTCCCAGGCAGAGGGAACGTTTCCATTCATCAAATTATAGTTGAGTATGGCCAGTATGATCTCAACTCTAAAGATATAGGCTTAAGTATTTTTGTTGGTGCAGGTCATTAGGTGATCCCGAATGTCATTTAGTGAAAAGAATCTCTGTAAGAGTTAAAGAGAAAAGACGTCCACCCCTTATAATTGCAGTAATTCTGCAGCTATATTTCCCTTGTAGCGAACTGTTTCTTTATCAGATGACTGTAAAGATCACCCTGAAACGTTTTTGACAAATAGTCAATATTTTGGTCTCAAAGTAGGACGCTTTCTGACTACACCAAGCCTCAGACTGGGAGAGAGAGTTCAGTGTTGGTTTGTTGGAGTTTGTTTATGATGCTAAAGTGTTCTTTTGCAAATTTTGTGACTTCCTAATTGAATCTGAGAAGTGTCTCATTTTTGCAGCTACAGTCTTATCTTTGTAGAGTTTAAATGTATTTATACTTTACTTTGGCTATCCCCTAATAATTTCTTTTTCATTTGTGTTTGTTTTGTCACAGAGCCAATATCATCTTTGCCAGTGGAGGGGTGAACTATTATTTAGGGGCTTTTTAGAGCTTTGGTTTTCGTTAGCCCCAGTGTAGAAGCGTCAAAATATTTACGAACAGTCTATAAAGAAAAACAAGCATCTTATCTGGATGATTCTGTTCCTTTGCCAAATGCTCTGCGTTTTTCCATTTCTTCAGCCTAGAGACTCAAAATTCAGGCAGACATTTCTTCCAGTCTGTATATTTTATTTCATTATCTTTATTTATATATTTTAATTCTAGCTTGGTAGGAAGTTTGAACAGAATTGCAAGGTGATCTCAGCAGATGACTTCTGGCAGGCCGTGTATCCTTACTGAATTGTCAGAGGAGAAAATGAGGTCTAATACTTGGCCAGGTGTAGTTGTCGGTTTATCATTCAGGAGTTCGAGGCCAAAAGTATTCATATTCCCATGAAATCTATTGGCACTTCTGGTCAGGCCAAAGATAAAAAATCACCCAAAACCATTAGGTTATGTTGTTCTAAGGCTATGCCGATCCTCACTGTAAGTTTTTCAATAGTATGTGTTTCAAAGGGGCATACTGGCCAAAATAAATGCCTCAGTGGAATTATTATAGGTCAGTTTAAAACACATAAATTTCACTGTGGATTCTTGGATTATAATTCCACTACATCAGTGGTTCTTAACCTGTGGTCGGGAGACCCCTGAGTGTTCCGCGAAGCATACTCAGGGAGCCCGCAACTGTTTAGAAAATGAAATAATATTAACATGTTAGTAAAGTATATGTAAATAAGGGAGCAAATAGTATAACTGAACATTTTAGAACATTCTGTAAATGTGAAGGAATCTGAAATTGGAGGATAAAAATTAAGTTAGTATCCTCAGATTAATGTGCAAGGCCAGTGCAATTGCATTAAACAGAATAGAGTATGGATGATCAGTGAATTTTCAAACGCAACATTCCTAATAATTTTTTATTTGTTTATATTGGTTTGTGAATTAAATAAAATATTTCATCTTTTTATATTTGTTTGATGAATGCATATTTCTAATTGCGTAATGTTTTGAGGTTCAAATCATTGAAAATGCTTAGGCTGGGGTCCTCAGCTCCAGCAATGACTCAATAGGGGGGCTCTAGATTCCAAAAATGATTCAGTGGAGGTACCTGGGTTCCAGTAATGATTATATGGTGGTCCACAGTAGTCAAATAGTTAAGAACAACTGCACTAGAGCTCTTAGGGGATTTGCAGCGGGGCATTCCCACCTCTCCTCCTCTTTCTTTAGGCTGCTACATTATCTTACACTTTGATTTTCCCGAGGAACGAGTTCTACTATAAAGGCATTGAAGGAATCGGGCAGCAGTCTCAGTTAAACAAAAATACCTAAATCATAATCCAGACATAGATTTCTAAACAAATGTTGAGCAAATACTAATTACACATTTTAAAGCATTGCCTTAAGGCAGGTGGCATTCTTTTGAAATGCAAGATTATTAGTCTATTGTACAGATCAATAGTTGAGTAGTTCTTTCTTTTTTTATTTAACTTCTATGTCTTGACTTAAGGGGTAATTAATGTAGGCCAAAGAGAGCAGTTCAGAACTTGAGTATACTTTAAACTCTTTACTTATGTCAATACTTCTGTTTCTCGTGACAGGAACTAGCAACCCTCATGGCCCCTGGTTGCATTTGGGCACTGATGAGTGCAGATGGGATTGCCTTTGGAAAGCTTTTGACGCACTAATGATGCAGACACACAGCTGCATCAATTGTACTTCTTGTTTCCTCTTAGAAACTAGGCAGACACCCCACAAAACCCCAAAATATGCAGTATTCCTGTGGCTGGCAGAAAAAGCCTGTCAAAAAGATATTGCTCAGTCCTTGATCTGTCACTGGTGGAAACAATGCCAAATCATTGTGTATTATCTGGCAGAATGTTCAGCAGCACAGCGCCTCGAAACAAGGGTCTTTTTGATGCCAGAGAATTCAGATCTAAATTTGAAACCTCTGCTCTCTCTGGCGCCCAACAACCTCCATTCCAAAGGTGCACATGGCATGAATTAAGGGTGGGGTGTGGCACTGGTGAGTCGGGTGAGTGTGTATGGAGGGGAAGAGGAAACAGATGAGTCCTGGGATGCAGGCAGGGCACAGGGGGTTTTGGCCACGAGTCACGGGGTGAAAGAGGCACAAGATAGACTGTGGGAGTAGAGAAGTCATAGGGCAGGGGGGTCGTGGGTCCCATGAGACAAAGAGCAGGGTGAAGGGTTCGGCCTGGGGAGAAAGAGCGATAAGCAGAGAGCTAAGCACAGCCTGTTTGCACAGGAGAAGGGCCCTGCCAGTGAGGTAACAAAGCCCCCCATGGTGCTGGGGCTCCGGAGCTCCGGAGGGATATCTCAGCACAGTACACTGTACACAGGCGGCAGGGCCCTGACTGAGTCCAGGGGTGGGAGGCCCCTCAAGGTACTTTGCAGGGGGCCCCCCTCAAGTTTCGTTATGCCACTGGCCCCTGTCCATTTTCAAGCTAACAGGCATGCAACAGAGGAACTTTACATCTATGCTGCCAGCAGGTATGTTGCTCACCTACCTTTTATTGACTCAGCGGTTAAGATGTACGATTTCTTTTTGCTAATCGCAAAATCACAATACCATTGGGGGTGTCAGACTAGAACACATGAATCGGACTTTCCAACATAGCCGCCGCACAAACATAAAACCATATTTCCACTACTTCTCCAAATCACTTACAGTCCACAACACAGTAAAAAAAATAAGATAAAATCAAAGTTGAAAGCTAAAAATCAAAATTCTCACCAAAGACCCAGCTCAATAAACGAGTTCTAGTTCAATATATTGGCTGGGGGAGTCAATTATTTCGGGATTCATTCACTGTGTAGGTCCTCATTCTGCTATAAGGGCTGCCCCTTGAGATTTCCACTGTGGGGGCCACACATGATAGAACCATCGTGTTTTTCCTTCACTTGGAGTTCTGTAACGTTGTTAAGGTGCTGTGACATTCACACCAAGTCCCCATATTATAGGAGAGGTTCTGATGCAGACATGCAGAAAGCAAGGACATAAAAAGTCAAGGAGAACTTTAATTTAAACAGCATTCTCCATTGACCAGGATCTCTCATAAAACATATGTAGATACTGGCCTAAACGGAGTTCTAGTCCGTAGATGATTACCATGCACAGAATGTAGCCTGAGGAAGAACAACAGATTGGCTGATCCTCCCATCCTCAGTCAATGACTTCTTCACCGCAGGGTACAGACGTTATTATTTGTGGATATGGTAGCCAGATACGTTTTGATGAAATTTCTGGTCAGTTGCATTCTTTTCAACTCTGACGGTTGGGTTGCCCTCATGAAAGACCCCAAAACTCAATGAATCCATTCACTGGATTCAGTCACATAAAGCTCGTACTGTTAGCTGTTCCCAGCTGCATTAATCACCACTGATGTCCTGTCAGGCAGTGGGTCATCTGTGAAATTCAGCAGGCCCTGGGGGGGTCACAGACATAGCTGTGGCCGATGTCTGACAACCAGTCTTCAGGGCACGCTGACCCGTGGGCACACATTTACAGCTCTGCCTTGACGGATTGATCGTGACCTTGCACCTCCAGATGCCCACCCCACAAACCCAAAAAATGTAAAAAGTTCTCTCTCTCTCTCTGTATATATATATATATATATATATATATATATATATATATATATATATATATATATATATATATATATATATATAAAATGTTCTGTAACAGACGTTAAAAATAAGGCACTTAGAATTGAGAGGATTAGAATGAGGTCTATGCAAGGTCCTCTGTGCCTTGTCTGCCATTCGAGTCTCCAGTAAATGCGGGAACGCTGTTTGCAAGTTATGCCACTGCATCCAAAAGAAAAAAAAAGGGTGGCTGAACCGGAGACTGTGTGTTAGGCAGGGAGTTGGCAAAATAATTAAGCATTTACAATGCACATCCATTTAATACATTTATAGTACCTGCGTTACAGTCTGCACCATGCATGTATGTGAGACCTTTGTAGAGTTCCTACCTGCGAGTGGCAGAATCCTTGCATTACTGAGACATGTATCTCGATTCTGAACACGCACCATGACCCAGGACGGAGAGATTCACATCATGATGTTTCTCAATCAGACTGGTAGCATGCATAGACCTCCCAGTACTGGGGCGTGGAGAGGGTTCCCGTGATGCATCTCTAAACTGACCTGTCCATGCCATGACATTGAGAAAGGAGGTGTTCATTTCAGAGTAACAATGCGGGTCAAGTGAGTTTGGACCATAACTGAGTCATTCGCGGGCCATGAATGACAGGTGCTTCAGTACAGCCAGGTTTCCCCAAGATGGGCTCTCCTGGACAAAGACAAGTCTACAGGTGCAGATGGCCCTCTCATGGCCACTCACCCTGTCCCTCAACCACTAATCGGTAGAGTGAGGCAGCAGCAAAGGCAGCCCTGCAGTCGGTGGAGGTGGAAGCTTGCAGAGGAGTCTGATGGAAGATGCTTCTTGGAGAGTAAGACAGGGCAGATCTAGAAACAGATGGATCCGCAGCCGAGACAAAGGAAACAGAGTGCACAATAGCAGGGGAGTGAGGAAGAGGATGGCGCGACATTGAAATGATGGGTAATAAGATGAGCAAAACGGAAGAAGTGATCACACTGTTGTACAAAAACGAGAACGGAATATAGATACGCTTTAATGTCAGAGGGAGAAAAAGAAGGGGGGCGAGGGTTAGCATGGTAATGACAGGAGTGAGGAAAGGTGCAAGGGGAAGGATGGACGAATAGGATAAAACGAAGAGCGAGGGGGAGCTCAAGAGCAAGATAAGGAAACGTGAGATAGAAAGGAAACACTGGAAGGAGGCGGGAATTGAAGAAGCTGACAGAAGCTAAGAAAAAAGCTGAAGGAGAGAAACTAGAAGACACAGAGGCCTACCCCAAACAAGAAACATGTGCATCTGTGGCATGTAAAATCATAGTTATTACCAGTGCTCACTGGTCTTCCCAATAGCCCGCTTGCTTCACTCTCTTGTAAGCACTAGTGTAATATTACACTGCCCATAAATGCTGCCACTAATAATGAAATCTCACATTAGTAATGAAGATAAATACTGCTATGTAAGGGCTGAGGAGCTGTAAGATGTGAATAAAGCATATAATCTTTTTTTTACATCAGCAGACCCTTATCCTAGCCATATTTTTAAGGCTCTTCGGAGGTTCAGAAGCAGCATTACTGAGTAAAGCAAGTCATCAATAGGCTCACATTGGTGTGCATTTTTGTAAGTTTTTTTTAGTAGATTGCATTCCCTTCAGTGGAAATTACATCGGCTGCAAGGATGGAAGAAAACTGTGGAGCAGAACCTGTCTCGGACAACAGGAGGGGACTGGGCTGACTCCACAATGCATCCCCTCAAAGCGATCTGCAGTGAGATACTTGTTCCCCAGAAACACACCAAGAAAGGAAATATTGTTCAACTTCTTGGTGCAGTATACAGGCGTCCCTGCATCCCTGCGTCCAACAGGAGAGACAAGTTTAATCCCTCTGTGCACTAGGAGACTATGATCACAGCTCTAAGATCTGGAACAAGACCTGACCTGCCACTTCACACCATCCCTAGAGCAGTGAAAGGTTGTCACCGAGGGAGGCGCCCCACTCTTGAGCAAGAAACACTGACTTCCATGGACCTTTAATGCTTCATCCGTCCTGCACATGCTGATAGAACCAGTGGAAATATGGTTGTGCTACCTGCTGTTGTCGTCTATAACTATTGGATCTGGGCCAGGAAAGTGACAATTTTAACTCTAAATGTGGGGGAGATCTTTGGAAAGAACATTTCTTCCAAATCAAATACAATGTCGTGTGCAGTATGGTGGGGTCAACCTTTGATCTGCGTAAGCAACACAGTTCTTCTGAGTCTTTGTTGTGATAGCAAAGCACATGATGTATCTGTTCCACAGAGAAGTCATGCAGTAAAATTAAGGGCCAAGTGCTGATAACAACGTGGCATAGCGGTCTGGGATGCTGAAGCAACTGAGAAGTGTAAAAACTTCGCCTGTGACACTCGATCAGCACGAAAGAATCAGTTTCAGGACACACAAAAAGCTGAAAAAAAGAATAGAATTCGCAATGATGCGTTTACTTATAATGGAAGGGTGAATGCATGTGCATGAAACAAGCCACGTTACGACTTTGGGGCGTAAAAACTCCCAGGAGCAATTTCAAGCTCCGCCACTAGGTGGCAGAGTACCCACAGAATGGAACTAGGAGAAAACTGGGCGATAAAAGCACTTGATGTAAACAAGGATTTTCTTCAAGTGGGAAGCCTTTGAAGGATCAATATATTAATTTGAGTAAGAGAACTACATGCTCAGACCAATATGTTGTATTTTTATTTGTGATTAATAATGATTTTCTTCAAGTATGTCATTTGGTGTATTCTGTTATTGACACGATATCTAAAATTAGCTTTTCTAATGGATCCCAGCCTGCACCCTAACACCAATGTAGTCTATTGTGCACAAAATCACTATTCTCCCTGCCCAATCAACTTTAAGATCCACTAGCCTTAAAATATTAAGGCGGACTCTCATGCTCATAAAGCGATCAATGTAAGGAGCTTGTGAAAGGTTTGGCGTTATCTGTAAACCAATCAAACGCTAAAAACATGGCGTGTGACTGATTCATCTACGGGTGACGTTTACAACTGTCACGAGGTCTGTTGTACTTGGCATGTAGACTTTTCATAGCTTATGCTCAAGGCCACGGGAGTTATGCAGTTCTGCACCCACAGCTTTCTCCAGAACTATGGATTTATTGCACTTATTACACCACTGTCTGCATAACTCGCAGGCGCAAACGAAGACTAGTCTATACGTCAAATGGGTGAAATATTACTAAGAAAAAGGCCCCACATGGTGTCCCGCATTGGCGGACATTTTGTGAAGGTCTAATGATGTCCTCTATTCAGGTTTAAAGCGCCAACTAAAGAAGAGGAAGTATAGCTCCCACTATACCACTTAATTTGCATTTATATGCCATACATTTTAGTCAACTATGACTCCATAATCGGGTCCTCCACTGCCGCGTTATTGCAGTGACCTTCATTATGATGCAACGAGGCAGAAAAAATATTTCCTATCCAGTAGGTAATGGAATGAGTGATCAATGGACACATTTTTTTCTTTAATGCTGGTAGCCCCGTTTAAAGTCTTGATACAAATACGCACAACTAAGAGGCCTGAGCTTGAAAGTGGTACAGTACACAGGACAGGGGGTAAGGGATGCTTTGCAAATTCCGAACAGTAGAGCACCACAGAGTTCAGTTCCTTTTCTGCGTCACATGCTAAGGGGCTAGCCATCAATAGGGTGGCATCTTCCTTCTTGTGCAAAGCTGCCCATCTCCCACAAACACTGTAATTACTAGATGGCAGTGGTCTCCAAACGTTTTAATGTCGAGCCCCCAGTTGAAAAACAAAAATCATTGGGGCCCCCCTCAGAATTTTCCACAATTGTGTTATAAAGATGGCAATGTTTAAATATGTCTAGACCTATCTAAACATTACAGTTAAGTACTGTTATCTTTTTAAAAATACAATAACACGTTTCTGCTTAAAACAAAGGAATGTTATCTGTATAATGCTTCTTTTGGCAAAAGTCTGCCCCCCCCGGCAACATTTGAGGCTCCCATAAAGGGGGCCCGCCCCCCAGTGTGAAGACCTCTGCTATATGGCATACTGGACATTTTATGCAGCAAATTTTCCACTCGACTACTTCTCCAACTGAACTACAGAGGACAATAATTTGCTAAAGGAAGGTAAAGAGACAGGATTCAAGATGGCCGCCTTCCTATTTGGCAACCTCTACCAACAGTACTTTTAAGCTCCTACAATAAAACTTTGCCACTTTGCCCCTCTAACCCTCCCATCAGCCACCCAACAGCACCCCCTCCGCTGTGCATGTTGACAAGAGACAATGAAATGAAAGGAGGAGACGCCACCATTTTATGAACAATTATGATGTGAAAAATGTATGTTTGTGGCAGCTGGTAGGCAACATATAGGAATCTCAGTTTTACTTAATTTTTTTAACGTTTGAGATACTCTCATTGTAAACACGTAACTATTAAGTTGGGTGTATCCCAAGTTGTGTGATACACTGAACAACATAGCAACACACTGTGGTAGTGTATTAAAGACAGACCACGCAAATATGCGTATAGTCAAACACATGGTACATTTGTTCACACTATAACAGCCATCCCTAGCCATCACCATAGTGGGACCTCCTAGTGCCTCACCCTTGTAAAGGTCTATTCAAGGCTCATTAATGAAGTCAACTGGAATCCATGTGTGCTGTGCAAAGTGGTATCCTCCTTTGTTCTGGCCTGGCGATTGTCATACTACTGTGCATGTACATACTTACCTTTTCCTGCCTCCCTGAAACGGGTTTACTTGGTGAGCGAGGGAGGCACCCAGACATTCTAGCTGCTTTAGGGCTGGTATCATCTGACTGAGTGAAACCCACCTGTTGCAAGCGCTACGCCCAACAGGCCAACAGACGCATATATTGACAGGTCGAATACACATCACACCTGAGCCAACTCAAACTGGGCCTAGTGTGGGCAATGGGCAGAAAAAAATTAAAACATTCAGACCAGGAGTGCACTTATGCCTAATTGCCAATAACGACAGTACCCACGTCTCGGAACCGTGTGAACTTGTCTTGCTCCTAGACACGGAAGAGAAGCAAAGCCCCACTCCATTGCCAGCCAAGAGGAAGCAGCCCAGTCTGGTTCCAAAGACTACAGCACACAACCAAGAGACTAGAGTGACCATCACAACGACATCTAAAGGAACAGAGACTGCCCAGGAGTCAAGAACCCATCATAGTCCAGCTGCTTGAGAGAAGCAAGAAACACAGCCGGGCAAAAAAGCTATTTCATTGCCTTAGTAAAACGTGAAGGATGAACCTGTTCCATCCTCATCTCAAGCCAGGTCGGCTGGTTGCCCTTTACCGCCCTTTTCTTCGCCCAGAATGTCCAGGAGATGGCCAGTCTTCAACCCCCTGGCACTGGGGATTGGTGCTAATTCCTGAACTGTTAAAAGTTGTTCTAGTCTTTAGTTTTTGAGTCTGCACCAGTCTATGGTGTGGACCATCCTAAATTTAAATCAGACTAGCTACTGGTGTCACCCTGGATTGCTACGGGTGTCCCTCTAGCAGAAAACCATCTCTACCACAATAGGCATGACCGGAGTTAGGAGCACCTGAAGATTTTTGCGCACCCCACTGAAATACAGGGCGAATTGATCCACTGATTTTAACTATCCTCATCTAATCAAATCAAATCAAATCAAATCATTAACATTTATAAAGCGCGCTACTCACCCGTGCGGGTCTCAAGGCGCTAGGGGGAAGGGGGGGTCACTGCTGCTCGAAAAGCCAGGTTTTGAGGAGTCTCTGGAAAGCGGAGTGGTCCTGAGGCTGGTGGGGAGGTTGTTCCAGGTCTTGGCTGCCAGGAAGGAGAAGGACCTCCCACCCGCCGTGGAGCGGCGGATGCGAGAGACGGCAGCGAGCGCGAGGCCAGAGGAACGGAGGAGACGGGTGGGGGTGTAGAAGCTGAGGTGACGGTTGAGGTATTCCGGTCCCTTGTTGTGGAGGGCTTTGTGTGCGTGGGTGAGAAGTCGGAAGGTGATCCTTTTGCTGACTGGGAGCCAATGCAGGTGTCTCAGGTGTGCGGAGATGTGGCTGTTGCGGGGTACATCGAGGATGAGGCGGGCCGAGGCGTTTTGAATACGTTGCAGGCGTTTTTGGAGTTTAACGGTGGTCCCAGCATAGAGGGTGTTGCCGTAGTCCAGGCGGCTCGTGACGAGGGCGTGGGTCACGGTTTTTCTAGTGTCAGCGGGGATCCAGCAGAAGATCTTGCGGAGCATGCGGAGGGTGAGGAAGCAGGCGGAGGACACGGCGTTGACTTGCTTGGTCATGGTGAGAAGAGGGTCCAAGATGAAGCCGAGGTTGCGGGGGTGGTCTGAGGGGGTCGGTGCGATGCCAAGTGCCGTGGGCCACCAGGAGTCGTCCAAAGCGGACGGGCTGTTGCCGAGGATGAGGACTTCCGTTTTGTCAGAGTTCAGCTTTAGGCGGCTGAGCCTCATCCAATCTGCGACGTCATTCATGCCCTCTTGTAGGTTGGTCTTGGCGCTGGCGGGGTCCTTAGTGAGGGAGAGTATAAGTTGGGTGTCGTCGGCGTAGGAGGTGATGATGATGTCGTGCTTGCGTACGATGTCGCACTTAAGGGACCAACTGGTCTGGTAACTGTCAGCCTGGTCCCAGTCACCTGGACTTTTAGAGGTCTTCAGTTGTGCACTATCTGGCTACCAGGGCATTTTGGGGGTAAACATTTTAAGGCTGTAAGTGTGACTGTTTTCAATGAGCCTGCCATGTCCCTTCTTGTATGTTATCACTTGAAAGGCTATTTCTACTTGAGGGGCTTGAGTTCTTCAAGCAAATTTGAGCCAAGCCACAGCATCACCAACAGAACAACAGTAGCCCCAGCGCTCGATGTTAACAGTAATTGTAGTGGCTAGCAAGAGTGAGTTACAAAGGCGTTTGAAATCGTATATTTTTAAGGGTGCTGTTTTACTTACCTGCTATTAAAGCATTTTCAATTTTCTAAAGCAAAAGAGCTCACTGGACATTAAAGTTGTTAACCTTTATCTATTTGGTTATAATTATTCTTAGCTTCTAAGCCACTCTATCTTATGAAGCTCTGCTTAACTGCCTATTCTGGCTTTCTTGAGACATTTAAGTGCCAAAAGTGTGCCTCCTGACCATTCAATATATTGTGCATAAGCTGTATGGTCATGCAACAGCTGTGATAAACAACAATGCTCACTTTAGGAGAGGCCAAGTAAAATTCCACCAAAAAAACAAGGAAAAAGACTTGTATCACGTAAATATAAATTTTCCACCTTTGTGAGTATAACACACAAAACAGGGTTTTACATCTCTATTCTTGGAGAACAGGAATCCGTCACAACAATCAATGAGCAGTGCCAGTATTATCCTTGTAGGGTAGACTTAAAATTAATCCGGGCCCATGATTCTCCAGATACAAAAGCGTTTTAACCAACGTCAGAGGCATATAAGGTAAGCTACGTCAGACAGCCATGGCCTAAACACACCAATAAACACTCTAAATCTTAATTTGCACACCTCAACATATTACTATAGTTAATTTGGCTTTCTTTACGAATTGGTTAACCTGTGGAACAAAGGAAAACTACAAGAGAAATAGTACCCTACGTTTTTTTTTACCTGGGTAACAAAGAAGAGGCATGCACTTTAAAAAGTATAAAATGCCACAATGAAATGGTACACATATTACCTTCTCTTACAACAGGTAATCTGGAATAGCAAACTCATGATGACTTTTGCTGATGGGTTCACAAAGGTGTCTGCCACAGGAGACAAATAAGAGGAGGCCCTTTTGTGATGCAGATCAGTATGAAATTATTGACTCTCACCAGCAATATCCATGGAATGCTAATTGTACGTTCTATACTATGAAGATATATTTTGTGGTCTGTTGTATCAGAGGCTGCATAAAGATTAAGAAGTTTACAGATAGCCAACATTACACAATTTTTCAAGTTTAATCACTGTGGTTACAAATGATTTTTGTGATTGTATTTTTTAAATATTTTGCATAGTTCATAAAAACGATTGCAAATTTCATAAACAATAAATTACAAAATAAAGAGGGAAAAAAATACCTTTTATATTACTCATCATTTCATTTATGGGTTGATATAGAAACAACTAAAAAGTGCAACCTGTGGCAAGATTATCTTTCATCTGCCCTGTCAACTTTAGGACTTGTACTTCTCTAAGATGATCCTGTTTTTTGTTTGATTTTGTTTGTATTTTTACTTTTTTTTTATTGTTTTGCTTTTGTTGAAGTGCAACACAAACCACAAAAAGAAAAACCAAAATAGCAGCAACTAACATGTGTCTAACAAGTTACACTCCGTGTAAGCAACATAAAGGTAAGTGCATTAGGAGGCGTTCTCGCATGTCGAGCAGCACACTGGAATGCATTAAAACACTAGGAAAGAGGTGGTTGAAAGTCTCTGGGTGCAGCACGGATGGTCACACTGAGGTTAGGTGGTCAAATGAGATGGCAGGGGCGCCACCTGCTAAGCATCATCAGGTTCAAAGCGCATGGTCATACTGAAACAGAAGGGGGCCCAAATGTCTTTGGGTTTCGAGGTGGCTGGTATGAATGTCCAGCAGCTCTCCAACTGTTGCTGGCAATAGATGCTTCTTTCAGCCAAGTCTGTATCTTAGGAGGTGGCCTGCTTCCCCAAAGAATCACCACTCTTTGTTTTGCCAGCAGGAACAGCATTGCCACCAACCTGCAAATACTGGACGGGATATCCTTGACGAACCACAGGAAAGCAACCGTTGTTGTTTAGGAGACAATGACAAATTACGCCTTTGCAATCATTCTTGTCCAACCAGAACTCAGCCACCTTCAGGAACAGCCACACACGGTGTTCAGAATCAGCCCCCTCCGTCCCCATCTGGAGCAGAAGGAGTTCTCCCACAGGCCCATCCTGTGTAGCTGGACCAGTACATGGTAGACCGTGTGTAAATATTTAACATGTATTAGGCGCAGCCTAGGGCTGGGGGACAAAGTGCTGTTTAAGGAGGTGCAGAACCTCCATTGGTCATCAGGTATTGTGCAATTTAGGGAGCACTGGCACAGCCAGTAGGCTTTAGGTATAGTAATGGGGGCCTTGTCCTGCATGACTGAGTATAATCTAGTAATCAGAGGCCTAGGGAAGGGGGGAGCGAGCAAGCTTTTGAGTACTGGAAAGGGCCTGGGGCTCACTCAGGTACTCACTATACCATTCTCTACATGTGCTCCTCAGCTGGTAATAGAGCACTGTGTCCAGGAGGGTGCATTTAGCCCTGCCCTCAATAGCCTGTAGCGTGATGAAGGTCCCTGCAGGGAATAAGTCTTTCAGCGTGATCAAGCCCGAGCGTCATAGGCGGTCACACACAGCTGTCCAGCATAAGGGGTTACACGCTAAATGTAGACTTCAAGAGTACAGATGAGGCAGCCCAGTTGTTTCCCATAGCCAGTCCCACCCCCAATTTGTGCATTGGACAGTGTCTACCTGGCCCTAATGGCGTTTTGGGGGCAAGAAGAGCACCGTTTCCAGCAGGCAGGGCTTCGCAACATCCGCCTTAATGGCAGCATGGGGGCAGAAATCCTGTGAGGGAGAACCAGCAATGGCAAATTGAGCAAGCGCACAAAAGGCGCATAGTTTGAGGTCAGGTGCGTTAAGTCCCCTGGATGAAAGACAGTGTCAGTAACTCCCATGCCAGTCTAGGCTGTTTCCAAGCCCACACCAAACTCAGCGATCCTAGTTGGAGGATAAAGGTCTTTGTCAGCGGAATCAGGATGTTGACAAAAAGGTTTAGGAACTTGGGCAGAACTATTATCTAGTTAAGGGTGATCCTCCCAGCTAGAGATAAAGGCAGTCTAGTCCAAAGGGGAACACAATGCCCAAACCAAGTCAGTGCCCCGACATAATTCTCTAACCAAATCTCTCGGAGGTCTCTAATTATCCATAGACCTAGGTAATTGATTGTGGAATCAGCCAAGCACAGAGGGATCTTGCTTGACCATATGCATGACTGAGGTCAGCAGGAACGTGACAGGCTTCCTCCAATTAATATGAATCCTCACTAGTCCACCAAATCGGAGGAACTCCTTCAGCACATGGCTGAGGTTCCGGATAGTGTCTCAGACGTAAACGGTCAGGCTGTCTGCTTACATGGAGGAGATAAGTTGCCGGCATAGATAATAAAGCCCTTGTTCAGCATGAAGTTGGCACACAAGGTCTGCAAGCAGCTGCATAGCGATTGCTATTCACTAAGCCGAAGTCTGCCAAGGAGGAAGAACAAGTAGGGCCACTCAAGAAAATCGAAGGTCTTTGTGGCATTTGTGTCGTGGAGGAGTGCCACAGCTGCTTTAAGCTGTGGATTTATTGTGTGGAGTAGCGCAAAGAGCATAGATTGTCTGCAGTCAAGCGTTCCGGAACAAACTCAGAAGGAGGGGGGGGGGGAGGCAGTCCCCAATTAGCTTAGCAAAAATCTTATTGTCCACATTTTTCATGGAGGTGGGAAGGGAGGAGTCCCATTTAGTGGGGGAGCTTGTCTGGCTTGAGAAGAGTGACAGTGAGGGCCTCCCTGAGAGACTGGAAGAGGCAGTCTGTGTCCCTGGCCTCCTCATACATGGCTCGCAACCGCCGGGCCAGTAGTTCAGCATATTCCTTATAGAATTCAGCCATAAGCCTGTTGAGGCCTGGCGCCTTGCCTAACGGCATGCTACGGATTACTCGGACAATACCTTAAATGTCAAACAAGACATTTAAATATTGCCTGTGTGCCGAGTCCAGCTACAATAATTGTATAGACTTGAAATAGGTAGTAAGATAGGCAGGGGGGTCACTGCTGTGGTGGAGCGATAGAGCCTAGAGTAATATGAGACCACTGTCTGTGTGATGGCTGCCATGGTGTAGCAAGCAGTTCCATCTTCTGCCTCCAATTCAGTGACATATGTTATGTCTGAGTGGGGGAGCCACAGTATTGCCCATCTTGTCCCACTCCGTGTATCGCCGTGCCTGAAATTCCCCGTTTAGGAAGTGGGCCTTGCAGTCAGACATCTTGCAATATTCTGAGACAGTCTCCCAGATATGGGCCAAGGTAGTTTAGTAGATTTTTCTATAATGCATGGCTATCCAACCAGGCCTGCCAGCACTTGACTTTTGACAACCACCAACGGTTTATAACAGATAGTGTAAATAAATAAACGTTAAACGTGTGTTTTAGCTGGTTTATGGAACATTGGTCTGATTCTTGGCTTATGAGACAGAGATAGGCTATTCCACAGAGTGGTCCAGGTAAGTAAAGAAGTGGCCGCACCACCTTGTCTTTCTGGCCCTAAGTACCGCCACGAGTCTTAAACTGCCTGAACGAAGGTCTCTCGTTGAGACATATGCAGTAAGTAGGTTTCTAATAATAGGTGGGCCTTTTCCATAAAGGCCCTATGTGTGATACAGAGAACCTTAAAATAAATTCTTTCTTGGGCTAGTAACCATTGAAGCGCTTCCAGGGCCGCCCCACTGATTCATGTTTAGGTAATTCGACAGCATTCTGGCTGCAGAGTTCTGAACCACTTGCAGTTTTCTTATCACATAATTAGGACTCCCTAAGAGGGAGTTTCCATAATCTAATCTTGAGTTTATGAGAGCCTGCACTACCAATCTCCTGCTGGATTGAGGAAGTAGATACAGGAGTCTTCTAAGGGATCTAAGAACTCCGAAGCATGAGGCAGCTAATTTCTTGGCTTGTGTTTCCACTGAGAGATCTTCGTCAATCCAGAAACCCAAGCTTTTTACAGTAGTTCTCCTAGTTGTATTGGCCAGGTAGTTCCATCCATCTCGTCCTGATATTGCCAACTACAAGCACCTTAATTATGTCACTATTCAGTTTTAGGCTACTTGCAGCCATCCAATCTGTTACTTCTTTAAGACATGTACCCAGGATGGTGGAAGAGTGGCTGGTTTTGGGTGGGAGGGCCATAATAATACCTAGTCCTACCCTCGTAGCTATAAGCTGGAGCTCAAGGCCCCATAGGATTGTCTCCAGATGGGTCAGGTGTGTCTGAAGGGCCCACAGGACTCCAAACTGCTTAAAGAGGCACTCACCCCAAATGTAAGCTTTGAAGGCCTCCCAGAGCACACCCAGTGAGGAGACTGTGTGTTCGTTTAGGACAAAGAATTCCACGATCTGGGCACATGTGTCAGTGCGAAGGACTATGGGGGTCATTACAACATTGGCGGTATAAGGCGCTTACCGCCGTGCAGAAGACCGCCAATACACCGCCGCGGTAGACCGCCACAGCTATTATGACACACATCACGGAATCCGCCGAAATTCAGACACCCACACAATACCGCCACACCAAAGGTCAGCGAGAAACTGGCGGAAACACATCCACCTCCACGCCAACAGAAACACGCCCATGCCATTACGACCCACGAATCCACGCGGCGGTCTTTCAACCACGGTATTCCATTGGCGGTACACACCGCCGCGCTCAAAATACACACACATCTCCAAAACACCGCCACATTGGACAATTTGAATTACACACACCTGACACACATACACACACCACTCCCACACACCCAATACTATATAAAACACACACCCACATCACCCACAAACCCCTACTACCAAAAATTCAGAGAGAAGGCCAGAGAGACAGCACAGAACAGACAACCCCATCACACAGAGGCACACAACACCATCATCCACGCAACATCCAAGCACAAAACACCACATACCACTACACTCACCACACTCATCAACACATACACCACCCCACACATCACCTACACCACCCCATGTCACGCCAAAGACACCCCCGCTTCTCCGAGGAGGAGCTCAGGGTCATGGTGGAGGAAATCATCCGGGTAGAGCCATAGCTATTTGGCTCACAGGTACAGCACACATCCATAGCCAGGAAGATGGAGCTATGGCAAAGAATAGTGGACAGGGTCAACGCTGTGGGACAGCACCCAAGAAATAGGGAGGACATCAGGAAGAGGTGGAACGACCTACGGGGGAAGGTGCGTTCCACGGTATCCAGGCACCACATCGCGGTACAGTGGACTGGCGGTGGACCCCCACCTCCTCCCCCACAACTAACAACATGGGAGGAGCAAGTCTTGTCCATCTTGCATCCTGAGGGCCTCGGAGGAGTCGTTGGAGGAACGGACACTGGTAAGTCTAATCTTAACCATCATACCCCCCACCCTACCTGCATGATATCACACACCCCCACCATCACACCCTCCCCTATCACCCCAAATCCTCACCTATCTACCCATGACACCAACCACCCATCCCAACCCCAAGACCTGCATGACATAACTAAGCATGGACACCCATCACCAAAGTATGCCCACTGCACAGACCCACAACACCCCCCAACCATCAGCACACAAGCCCTCACACAGGAATGCCTGCACTGGGGTTCACGAACACCCAACCATTGCACTCCATGAAACACACACATGCAATAATCATGTACTTATACCCCCGCAGGAACCCGAAGGAACGTCACCACACCAGAGGGTCCAGACAACACCACTCAACCCCCAGAAGAGGCCCACAGTGACGACAGCAGCTCTGCCCCACTGAATCTTGATGACCAGGCCGGACCATCGTGGGCCTCAGGACAGTCGGTTCCCCTTGCCCAGCCACAGCCCAACACTGAGCTTACACCCTCTGGTAACACCAGCACAGCACCCACCCAGCGGGCCCAAACCTCCCTACCCAGGACAGGTCAATCAGTGGTGTGTCCACCACTACAGGGCACCCAGGCTAACCCACCACCCCAACAACAACAGGGACCTGGGGGCAGTGGTAGTGGGCACACGGTCCAGGGGACGGAGGCACAGGAAAACAGGGGAACTGGGAGGGCTGCTGTGCGACAGAGGGAGGACAGACCAAGGGAACCAACTCTCAACGAGGCCCTCTCCTACATCATGGGAGCATACCACCACTCCCAGGAGACGATGGCCACGGTCCTGGACAAGTTGCAGGAGACCCTGCGTCTGCAGGAGGAACAATATTTGGGGTTCAGGGAGGAGCTCAGGACCATCGGCTCCTCCCTGGGCACCATCGTAGAGGTGCTGACGGACATTCAAAAGACCTTGAGGGAAACCGTGGCACTCCAAGGGGCCCCTGACACTAGCCAGGACAATGAAATGCCCACCACCTCCGCCGGCGCTAGTGGACAGGACGCCCCGCCACAGGACCAACACACCAGCACCCCATCCCCTGCAGACGGACAACAACCACGCAAGCGGGCCCTGAGATCCAGGAACAGGACAGAGCAAGATGGCAAGACCCCCGCCAGGAAATAAGACCACCCTGATTGTCCCCCAACTGTCCCACTTTGTTACCCTGTCCAAATCGGAACTGACCTAGCTCCACTTCCAATGCCCAGATGTGCAATGTACCTGTTAGACTAATAGACTGGACTCTGCCATGGACATTCCTCCACCATCACCCATCACCAGTTTACAACCCCCCTTCATTTTTTGAGCACTTAAATAAACACCCTTGAAACACTAAAAACAAATGGAGTCAGTCTATGATTTGTAAATCTGTATTATAAATTACAGTTTCATAATGGGTTACCCATTGGAAGGCTAACATACCTATGTCACACATCACAAGCCCTTCAAGGATGCAAACAGTTGACACGTAGGTTACCACACTTGTGAAACTGAAATGGAAGGGTACAACTCAATTAACAAATAGTGAGTGAAATGTAGGTACAGTATAGAGGTAGATGTGTGAAAGTTAATGTAATGGTAAAAATGAAAATGTTCTCACCTGTGTGTCACTGGAAATATTGCTGTATGACTGACTCCCTGTTGTCGTTTTCGTCTTCCTCAGCTTCATCCTCATCACTGTCCACAGGCTCCACAGACTTCACAGCTGCCACAACACCGTCATCTGGATCATCCTCCTGCAGAAAAGGCACCTGGCGTCGCAATGCCAAGTTATGGAGCATGGAGCAGGTGATGATGATGTCGCACACCTTCTTCGGTGAGTAGAATAGGGACCCACCATTCATATGGAGGCACCGGAACCTGGCCTTAAGGAGGCCGAAGGTGCGTTCGATAACCCTCCTAGTCCGCCCATGGGCCTCATTGTAGCGTTCCTCTGCCCTGGTCCTGGGATTCCTCACTGGGGTCAATAGCCAGGAAAGGTTGGGGTAACCAGAGTCCCCCAATAGCCATACACAGTGCCTCTGGAGTTCCCCCATCATATCAGGGATGCTGCTATTCCGCAGGATGTAGGCGTCATGCACTGAGCAAGGGAACATAGCATTTACTTGCGAGATGTACTAGTCGGCCAAACAGACCATCTGGACATTCATTGAATGATAACTCTTCCTGTTCCTGTACACCTGTTCAGTCCTGCGGGGGGGACCAGAGCTACATGGGTCCCATCAATGGCACCTATGATGTTGGGGATATGTCCAAGGGCATAGAAGTCACCTTTCACTGTAGGCAAATCCTCCACCTGAGGGAATATGATGTATCTCCTTACGTGTTTCAGCAGGGCAGACAACACTCTGGACAACACGTTGGAAAACATAGGCTGGGACATCCCTGATGCCATGGCAACTGTTGTTTGAAATGACCCACTTGCAAGGAAATGGAGCACTGACAGCACCTGCACGTCAGGGGGGATTCCAGTTGGATGGCGGATTGGTGACATCAGGTCTAGCTCCAACTGGGTACATAGTTCCTGGATTGTAGCACGGTCAAACCGGTAGGTCACGATTAAATGTTTCTCTTCCATTGTCAACAGGTCCACCAGCGGTCGGTACACCGGAGGATTCCGCCATCTTCTCATATGTCCTAGCGAAGAAACAGTCACTATTCCTCCAGGTATGTACCCACAGTTACACACAAGACTACAGCAGACACAAAACCCTTCCTGTATGTGTGTTGAGTGTAGGCCTCAGTATGTGTGACGCAGTTGAAAATGAATCCATGTGGGCCCCTGAAATGGCGGCTGCCTGACCTCTAAACTGGGACAATGGGATTGTGGGGTAACAGCGCTGGCGTTGCACACCGTCGCGGTAGGCGGTCGGAGACCGCGGCGCAATGCTGCATTGGTTAACATTGGACCCTATGGTCCCCAGGAGCCAATGAACAGGTGCGCCGGCGGTGATGATGCGCCCCGCCGAGGACGTCACCACCATTTTCTATCTGTTCAATCACTAGATACCTGACCTTCGACAGGAGAGGACCTACACTGCTAGTGCTGCTGTGACCTCGGTCTGGAAGCGACGATGGCTGCTGCGTCTGGGGAAAGGGCCCCTGCCTTCACTGCACAAGAGTTGGAGAAACTTGTGGATGGGGTCCTCCCACAGTACAAGCTACTCTACGGTCCTCCAGACCAACAGGTTAGTACACAGGGAGCACGTTGTAGGGGCTAAGCCTGGGTGGACAGGGCTGGGTGGAAGAGGGAAGGGGGCAGAAGTCATACTACAGTAAAGCATGGGAATAAATGGGCCACATGGCCAGAGTAGGGAGGGGGCCACTCACATTGATGGTGCAGTTGGTAATGACTGTTCCTCTTTCCTTGTGCATGTCATGTAGGTCAGCGCCCACCAGAAGAGGGACATTTGGCATGCCATCGCCAAGGAGGTCCGGACCCTGGGGGCCCACCAGAGACGGGGCACCCACTGCCGTAAGAGATGGGAGGACATTCGCCACTGCAGCAAGAAGACGGAGGAGGCTCAGCTGGTGATGGCCTCCCAACGTGGGAGGGGTGCCCGTCGTACCATGACCCCCCTGATATTCCGGATCCTGGCGGTGGCCTACCCGGAGTTGGATGGGCGCTTAAGGACATCACAGCAGACACAAGGGGGAGAGTACACTCTCATTCTGCGGACTTTGCGTGCAGTGGAGGTGTCTGGGTGGGGGAGGTGGGCTCTGGGTGTCCCTAGGCCAGGGCGAGTTAGGTAGGCAAGGCCCCTCCGTAATGTAGGCCATGTGGCACTCTACCCCCCCTCAGTAAATTATCAAGTTGAGGTATAGTTGCCCGTGTGGCATCCATGTACGCAGATTTCCACCAATGCCATGTAGGCCATATCCCAGAAATTGCATGTGCAGAGGGCAGGAGCGCGGCGTTGTGCATGGGGCTGCTGCGTCTGTCTTGTCCGCCAACGGTAGCTGTATGCCATGCACTAAAACTCTCTTTGTTCTGTCTCCCCCCCTTTTCTTGCTCTCCCTGTCCTTTTGTACATCAGCATCAACAGGCGGAGGTACAGTGGCACTGGAGCACGAAGGAGCTGCATCGCACATGGCCATGGAGGGCCACACCACAGACTCTGAATACACCAGTGGGACGGAGGGCGAGGGGAGCTTCACATCGGCCACCGGATCACCAACCAGCGACACAGACTCGTCTGCCGATGTGAGCACCCATGTGGTGGCGGCGCCATCTGTGCGCCCCACTTCTACAGGTACAGCCGCCACCCCCCCTACCAGCACCGCCCTCCCAGCAGCCCCTCAGCGTTCGCCCCGTGCCCGCTCACCCAGGAGGGTGGGCATCACCTTCGCCCCAGGCACCTCAGGCCCTGCTCCAGTCACCCCTGCTGCCCTCAGTGAGGAGGCCATTGACCTCCTCAGGTCACTCACTGTTGGGCAGTCTAGCATTGTGAATGCCATCCAGGGTGTAGAAAGGGCGTTGCAACACGGTAATGCATTCCTGGAGGGCATTCATTCTGGTCAGGCTGTCCTTCAGCGAACCCTGCAATCTCTGACCTCAGCAATGATGGCAGCAATTGTCCCTGTGTCCAGCCTCCCCCCTCCAACTTCCTCCACCCAGACCCAATCCCCTGTACCCCAGCCCATCCCAAGCACACCTACAGACCAGCATGCACACAAGTCAACACCCAAAAGTAGCTCAGGCAAACATAGGCACCACACATCCCACAGGAACTCACACAAGCATCACACCCATACAGACAAAGCAACATCCACTGTCTCCACTGTCTCCCCCTCCTCCTCTTCTCCCTCCTCCCTCCCAGTCTCGTCTACACACACACCTGCATGCACCACATCTACAGGCACTAGGACTCGCACCAGGACACCCAGCACCACACGCCGCTCACCTGCACTCACCACCTCCACTGCCATTTACACGTCCCCTGTGTCCTCTCCCAGTGTGTCTGTGACGCCCCCTCCCAAAGTACCCAAACGCCGGAAATCACTCACCCAACATCCATCCACCTCACGACAGCCTCCAGTACCTGCACCTGCACCCAAAACAGCTAAAGTGACACCTCCTACAACCACCTCCTCTTCCTCCACTCCCAGACCCCCTCCAGCTACCCATCCCAGTGTTCGTCAGAAACTGTCCCTCTGTCAAATTGACCTTTTTGTCCCGAGGAAGTCTGCCCAGCCTGTTGTGAGTGTCATGGCGGAGAAGTGCGCCAGTTGTGAGTGTCATGGCAGAGAAGTGCGCCATCATTTCCAGCGGTCCAGACACAACCGCCAGCACCGTTGTCACTGGTCCAGAGCCCACCGCCAGAGTCAGTGCCCAGGAGGGCCCTAGTATCGTAATGGGTCCAGAGCCCACCGCCAGAGTCAGTGCCCAGGAGGGCCCAAGTATCGTAACGGGTCCAGAGCCCACCGCCAGAGTCAGTGCCCAGGAGGGCTCAAGTATCATACGGGTCCAGAGCCCACCGCCAGAGTCAGTGCCCAGGAGGGCCCAAGTATCGTAACGGGTCCAGAGCCCACCGGCAGAGTCAGTGCCCAGGAGGGTCCAAGTATTGTCACTGGTCCAGAGCCCACCGCACAAGACACAGCCCAGGAGGGCCCAAGTATCGTCACTGGTCCAGAGCCCACCGCACAAGACACAGCCCAGGAGGGCCCAAGTATCGTCACTGGTCCAGAGACCACAGCACAAGACACAGCCCAGGAGGGCCCAAGTATCGTCACTGGTCCAGAGACCACCGCACAAGACACAGCCCAGGCGAGGCCAGGATGCCACAGCCCCGCTGGGCAATGATGGAACGTCATGCCACACACCAATGTCCAGTATGGAGATCGTCATGCCACACACCAATGTCCAGTATGGAGATCGTCATGCCACACACCAATGTCCAGTGTGGAGTTCGTCATGCCACACACCAATGTCCAGTGTGGAGTTCGTCATGCCACACACCAATGTCCAGTGTGGAAATCGTCATGCCACACACCAATGTCCTTATCAGAACCTCCATGGCAAAGCACCGCTGAACAGTCCAGAGACCGCCATGGCAAAGCACCGCTGAACAGGGCAAAGACCGCCATGGCAAAGCACCGCTGAACAGTCCAGAGACCGCCATGGCAAAGCACCGCTGAACAGTCCAGAACCGCCATGGCAAAGCACCGCTGAACAGGGCAAAGACCGCCATGTCAAAGCACCGCTGAACAGTCCAGAGACCGCCATGTCAAAGCACCGCTGAACAGTCCAGAACCGCCATGGCAAAGCACCGCTGAACAGGGCAAAGACCGCCATGTCAAAGCACCGCTGAACAGTCCAGAGACCGCCATGTCAAAGCACCGCTGAACAGTCCAGAACCGCCATGGCAAAGCACCGCTGAACAGGGCAAAGACCGCCATGGCAAAGCACCGCTGAACAGGGCAAAGACCGCCATGTCAAAGCACCGCTGAACAGTACAGAGACCGCCATGGCAAAGCACCGCTGAACAGTCCAGAGACCGCCATGGCAAAGCATCGCTGAACAGTCCAGAACCGCCATGGCAAAGCACCGCTGAACAGGGCAAAGACCGCCATGGCAAAGCACCGCTGAACAGGGCAAAGACCGCCATGTCAAAGCACCGCTGAACAGTACAGAGACCGCCATGGCAAAGCACCGCTGAACAGTCCAGAGACCGCCATGGCAAAGCATCGCTGAACAGTCCAGAACCGCCATGGCAAAGCACCGCTGAACAGTCCAGAGACCGCCATGGCAAAGCACCGCTGAACAGGGCAATGCACCGGGTAGGAATGAATGGCCCACCACATCAGGCATCCTTATCCCATGTGCAGCTGGGACAGTGACAGGACACTACCTTTCACGGGGAGACTCATCCAGTCTGGGCACCAGTCACCCCCCAGTACCAGTATGGACCTGCATCGACTTGAGAGACTGTGGCTTTGCACTCCCCAGGATGGTACAGTGGGCAAGCCACCCACTGTAGAGACTTGAGAGACTGTGGCTTTGCACTCCCCAGGATTGAACAGTGGGCAAGCCACCCACTGTAGAGACTTGAGAGACTGTGGCATTGTACTCCCCAGGATACATCAATGGGCATGGAGCCCCGTCGTGGATCTGGCTTTGCATTCATCTGGCTGAGGTGCCCCCCCTTCCTTTCCCCCTGAGGTGCCTGTAGTGTTTCTATCTGATGCCCCAGCAGTGTTCTCTCGGATTTTGGTCAGGTATCTATTGTGGGCCTCGCCCATGCATTTTTGAACTGTTTGTGCACGGACATTGTTGTGTACATATCTGCAATACTTCTCGGATTATTTATGTAAATATGAGTGATTTTGGAATACATATATTTGTATATTTTTGTATGACATGTATATTGGCACATTATAATGTTTGTCCGAAATTCGCATTGTATTTGCATTCTTCCGGGGGGATTGTGGGTTGATACTGTTCTTTTTGTGACTGCATTGGTGTGTATGTTGTACTATGCGAGGGTGGGGGTGGGGGTGTTTGGTGGGTGTCCCCCTAACTTTTCCCTCCCCCGTGTCGTAGGTGCAGTACTCACCGGTATCTTCTGCGCCTAGGTCGCTGTTGGTCGTGAAGTAGCAGAAAGACAAGGGCAGGTAGAATTTGGAGTTCCGGCTCCATGGAGTCGTTGTTCCTCGTGGGATGTGTAGAAGGTGAGCGTTTTCCCATAGCAAAAGCTGTTTCCGCCGTGTTTTTATCCACAGTGAATCCGCCCCGGAAAAGGTGGCGGATTGGCCTGTTGTGATACTGTGGGCGGTACATTGTCTCCCGTCTGTCTGTTGGCGGTGACCGCCGCGCTGCTTGTCTGTACCGCAGTGGCGGGCAGTGTGTTAAAGTGGCTGTCTTTGTTGGCGGTTTCCGCCAGGGTCATAATTCCCTTTTTTTGTCCGTCTGACTGTTTGCGGTATTACCGCATCTTTAACACCGTCCGCCAGGGTTGTAATGACCACCTATATCCCTGAGAACTTTAGGTGATATTGGTGAGGCAAAAGCATGGTACCCAACATCGGCTATTGTCAGGGTGTGAAGCACCGGAGCCTATTCTAAAAGAATTCTGATTAGATGCCCTATTTGCACCCACATCCCTAGTGAGCAGCCAGTAATCTATGCACAACACAGCACTGTAGAAGGTAGAGACGTAGGCATCCTCTTTATCCACCAGATGCCTGTCCCCCTAAATATCTGACAAGTTATAGGCATTCATGACATTCTGGAGTTGTGATGCCTGTCACTAGTGTGGTCTCCTTGTTAAGTAAGATTTGCCTAGGTCTGGGTTAAGAACTATGTTAAAGTCGCCCATCCACATGACCGGCGAAGGACCATACCTGCAATTGTGACTCTCTCACCGCCCAGGATACCGTGAAGGATAACAAATCTGCCCTCCCATTGTAGACAGATTCAAGAATGCACCAGTATACTCCACTTTCGGAATAGTACCACCTCCTACCTGGCACAAGCCCAGTACGTAGCAACATTTGTCTCTCTTAGCCAGCCCGCCCTCGAATTCTGTTTCGAATGTGCAGTTAAATGCAGCTCTTCTGAATCCATCCTATATCAACCCTGTCTTGCTGAAGGAATGCAGATGCCTTTTGCATCCTGCAGGAGTTATTCATGCTTCGGATGTTCCAAGATATGAAACTGAGGTCAGACATCTCAATAAGCTAGTCGCCCCGCTGCTGAGTTTCAACCTATGATGAGGGAACCTGACGCAGTGGCACATGCGCATTAACAGGGACCGGCGTGAGTTAGGCAAGTGAAGACACTCAACATGCAACAACAAATAGGAAGCCCACCATCCTCCCACTACAACGGATTGTAGAAAAATTTCTCTCAAACTCCCCCGCAGGTATACACAAACTTCCCCCTTAACCAAAGAGTGTCACTGACATTAGGAATCATGTTGAGATATAAAATTATATTTCCTTTTTTATTGTGCGCAGGCTATATCACATGTCGATAATCAGTCGTATGATGTCCATATCCTCTTCTGCTTCATCAGGGCATAGTCAAGGGGTGGCTGCCACACTCCTACATCTGCCAGCCACACTGGCTTGGTGGAAAAGAAGAGTTTACTTTGGTGCCAGATTTTCTTTCCCCTTGTGCAGCAAGCACTGTCCTACAGCACAAATCCCACTCCTCTTCGACGTGTATGAGGTAGGTCCACAGCCCAGATGGGGTTTTCTCAGTCAAGGCTTCTCAATGCGACGACGGGTGCAGCTACTCCTTACCCAAACAAGGTAGGGGCATGAGCAAACCCATACAGAAGCGTACAGGGTGAAGGGCTTGGTTCAGCAGTTGTCGTCCTCCTGTGGCGCAGCTGCAATATTTTCTCAGTGCTCAAGTACAGCCTTTTAAGGGGAGTCCTCCACCTTGGCAGGGCCCAACGTTGGGACCCAGCACAGCAGGGGCTGCACACGGTCTCAGGCAAAAGTCCCGCAGGCAGCTCTCGGTACAGAAGGATCCAGATGTCCTGGCTCAGGCTATTTCTCACCACCGAACAGTGTCGCTTCTGTTCCCAGTCAAACACGGGGCAGCGCAGAACCGCCAGCTCTTCGCTCTGCTACTCCCTGCCCACATAGCAAGGCGCATGGCCTCCTCCTTAGTGCGCTGCTCCCAGAAATCGAGGCCACAGTTCAGCCAGGCTGTGGGTCGTGGACCTCCGGTGTGAAGCACAGAAATGCTGGATTATTCCTTTGGCCGGCACAGCCTTGCTAGAATGTGGCCATCTTGATGTCCGGCTCTCTAGCACCCACAGGGATTCTCTTGTTACATGCTCTTGTTACACGTGCATCTTGTAAACAACCTGTGAATAAACCAGTGGGACTACTTTTGCAAACGCAGGACAAAGGTTGGCTTTCTAAGGAGGATGCATGGTCCATTATTATATCTCATGCATATCCAACTTACTAAAAATATCTGGACGTATCTTATTCGCTTTATGCAAAGATAAAGCTGAGTTTTAAGATGGGCAGTCTTCAAACAAAAGATAGAACTCCATGTTGGAAGCATTCTTGGCTGTCTGCAACCTGCCGGCTTTGTGGGTGTAAACAATAGACATTATACTTCTCCAGTATTGGATCTTTCAAAGATTCACATGCTTGAATCATCCCCGTCGTCGAGGTGGGAGCCTCACGGTAAGTTTAAATAGATAAAGCAGTAAGTCAGTAAAAGTAAAACCAGTAGGCCCCAGAAGGCCTCATAAGGTATTTTACAGTCTATCCACTTTGTTTTGTGAAAAGACCCAAACTTCAGTCTCAACCAATCAGGATTCAGCCCCTCCCAAACAGTCCCAACAGAGGCTGAATTCCCTCAGATTTTCTACCGCACGTCGTGTGAAGGGAGTCTCCCTGAGCTCTGCTCAGTTTTTTCCTATTTTCTGATTGAAGATTACTTTTTTCTCTCAGGAAACATTGCTACAGCTCCACTATGTCTGAAAAGGCAAAAAAGGGTCTGTTCAGAGATTGTGACACCTGTGGGAAGAAGAGACTGCATGTTGATGACCCCCACAAGAAGTGTATTTATTGCCTTCATCCAGACCACAAGGTGAGAGACTGCAAAATCTGTCGCACCTTTAGTCAAAAAACCCTCAAAGACCGGGAGGGTAGACTTCTCTTATGGCTACAAAAACAGAAAGCCTTAGAGCATCCTTCCTCAGATGACAGCGAGGCATCATCACAAACTTCTCGCCCTCAGAAAAGAACAGGTGAGAGAAGCAGAGGGTCGGATGAACCACCAAGGAAGGTGCTCAAGAAGACAAGACAAGTCTCTATTGGGACGAAAAAGGATGTTTTTCATTCAGAGACATTTAAACATGGGCCAAAAAAGGTTCATTCGGAACCTACTACGCCTTTACACCACAAAAGTACCTCAAAAAAGCCATCTCTGTCTCTGTCACCACAAAAAGAGCCAGAACAACTCTTTTCGGTGAAAAAACATCCGTCGACGACCACCCCGTCGACGACTGTGTCGACGGTAACAGCGACTACGGTATCGTCAACGTTCACAACGCCAGCCTCACCGATGATTATGACGTCGTCGCCGTTGTCATCGACGACGATAATTACGGCAAAAATGTTTAAGAAAGCTTCGTCGGCAACCACATCGTCGACAGCGGATGCCTCCTGGGTTCACCAATCAACCAGGGCACTCCCGTCTACGAAACACCTCTCAATGAGGTTCAAGAAGGCACTGCCGACGACGGCACCTACACGACCGTCGTCGATAAAGTACCCGTCGAAGAAGAGACCGTCGACGGAGCATTCGCTGACAAAGGACCCGTTAGTAAAGACGCCGCCGACGACGGGAGAGCCGTCGACGACAGAACGGGCCAATAGAGAGCCGTGGACGAGGGAACCGCCGACGAGTGAACCGTCGACGATCATATCATCTACAGCATTAACAATATACAAACCATCCACCTACCTGGATACTTCGCCTCACCATTCCTCGTACCATCAGGACGATTCCTTCAGATTCTTACCCCTTTCAATTATTAATATAGGGGACAAGGCGTCTGATATTCTTCCGATGCATACCTCACCAAGTAAGGTGTTGCCATACCCACCACAACATCTTTTAGAGAATGAGGACGACGACACATACTCGCAGAACGACGGAATGTTTGGGGCAGCTAGTAGCCCGTCACAACTCAATGTAAAATGCCAGGAGTTTGACGAGGAAGAGGATCAACAGTATCAGCCTAGTTATGCCTCAACATCTTATCCACAGACACAACAACCATCGCCCCTCGCTATGCCTAGCACATTAGTAACAGATCTTCAATTTATGTTGAAGGACTACTATAGAAGGTTTCCACCGTCAACTCAGTCCACGCCACCTAGACCTGAGAGCTACCAGACACCTCGGCAAGCTCATATTACTAGCCTTCCCATAACGCCACAGGCTACTATACCTGTAATTAGCGAACACCAGGAAACTTGCCCCTCATCGGATGACGAAAGGGAAGAGGGTGAGCTAAGAGATTCGGCGAATAGTGAATGGGATGATTACCTCGTCCCCACACCATCTCCACCGCCAGCAGGTCCAGTAGATTCTCCTCCAGAGGACATAGGAGGTTTCCATAATTTGATAGAGCGAGCGGCGAAACGTTTTGGCCTTGCAATTGTTTCTCATGAAACCGAATGTTTTTTGTACGACTTTAAAGAGCCATCAAAAAGATCTGTACGAGCCATACCCATTGTCGATTTCTTATGGCATGAGGGTTTGAAGGCAATGAAAAACCCAGCAACAGTGCCTTCACAAATGCCAAGACTAGAGAAAAAATATAAGGCCCCAGATGATTCTCCGGCCTGTCTAGTCTCACAGCCGAAACCTGACTCTGTGATATCACAGGCGGCTCAGCGACGTTCCAAAAACCCCTCCACACCTAATGCGTCTCCCCCGGATAAAGAAGGAAGGAGATTAGACAATACTGGCAAGAAATTCTCCTCGGTGGCCGCAGTCACCGTTAAGGCGGCTAATTCCCTCGCCATCTTGGGAAGGTACGATCGCCAGATGTGGGCAGACATGTCTGCTTTTTTAGATTTACTGCCAGAAGACGTCAAGGTGGAAGCAAAGAAGGTCTTGCAGGAGGGAGAAAGGGTCTCCGCAGAAATAATAGACAGCGCAATAGACATTTCTCTCACTGGCTTCAGACAATTAGCTGGCGCAGCAGTCCTGCGCAGACAAGGATGGCTAAAGGCGACTTCTTTCAGACCAGAAGTCCAGACTCGTGTTCTTGACATGCCTTTCGATGGAGAGAGTTTGTTTGGCAAACACGTCGACGACATGTTGCAGGCTATCAAGACGGATACCGATACGGCAAAATCCCTAGGTACCCTGCAATATAAAAAACAACCTTTTCGTGGAGCAAGGGGTAGAGGTAATTACTCCTTTCGAGGTGGATACCAGCAATACAGGTCACAATATCCATCTTCCTCCACAGGATCACGACAGCAATACCATCAGCAACAGCAGCATTATCGATTGCCTCCGGCCGCAGCTTACAAACACCCAGCTAGAGGACGAGGAGCTGCCCGGGGAAGAGATACAGGCAGGAAACAATGACCCGCTGATCATCTCAACGCTTCCCCACCAACCAACATCGAGGGTCGGAGGTCGCATCACTTCCTATTTCCCCAACTGGAAGGCGATAACATCGGACAGATGGGTACTCGATGTAGTGGCCAGAGGTCATACTCTGGAATTCACTCAAACACCACCAACTGTTCCTCCATCGGGCCCACCGCCTACGAGGTTGAACCAACTCCTCAGGGAAGTAAGAATAATGTTGAGAAAAGGAGCAGTGGAACCAGTCCCTTTATTTCAAAAGAACAGGGGATTCTACTCCCGTTTTTTCCTTGTAAAGAAACCCTCAGGAGACTGGCGCCCCATTCTGGACTTGAGAGCCCTGAACAAGTTTCTGAAGAAGCAATCGTTCAGGATGGTAACTCTACAGGATGTCCTGCGTCTGTTAAATCCCGGAGATCGCATGGCATCCCTAGACCTCCAGGATGTCTATTTTCATATCCCCATATATCGCAACCATCGCAAATTCCTAAGGTTCAGAGTGGGAAGTATGCACCTTCAATTCCGAGTTCTGCCATTCGGCCTCAAATCAGCCCCCAGAATCTTCACAAAAATGTTAGCTCCGGTAGCAGCACATCTCCGCCAGTCAGAGATCCAGGTCTTCCCTTACCTGGACGACTGGCTTATAAAGGCACCCTCAAAATCGCAAGTGAAAAATCATATTTTCCATTGCCTTCAATTGCTACACAACCTAGGGTTCGTAGTCAATTATCAGAAATCTCAACTCTACCCCAAACAGGAATTGAATTTCTTGGGGGCAATTCTGGACACAGTCCGCAACAAAGCCTACCCATCTCACGAGCGGAAACAAAAGTTAACCTCCTTGGCACAAAGGCTCTCCAGAAGAAGGTTTGTTTCAGTCCGCATCTACAAATCATTACTCGGAATGATATCTTCATGCATTCCGCTAGTCCCAGATTGCAGGCTCCATATGCGACCCCTACAAGAACAATTAGACATACAATGGACCCAGGTCAACGGTTCCTTCGAAGACAAGATTCGCATAACGCCTCCAATGAAGAACATCATGAGGTGGTGGGCGATTCTAACCAATTTGTCAAACGGACTGTCTTTTCTTCTCCAAACACCAAGTTACATAGTAACAACGGATGTCTCTCTTGCAGGATGGGGGGCACATTGCCAGGACCTGCAAATCAGCGGAATCTGGAATCAGAAAGAACGTCAGCTTCACATCAATTATCTGGAACTCAAGGCAATACACTTAGCTCTGAAAGCTTTCTTGCCAAAGATACAGAGTTCAAGCGTCTTAATCAGGACAGACAATACAACCAGCATGTTTTATCTAAACAAGCAAGGAGGCACAAGATCCCTACAACTGTCGCAGCTAGCCCAACAAATTTGGACATGGGCCATAAAGCACAATATTTCACTCAAGGCGGAGCATGTGCCAGGACAAACCAATATTCTAGCAGACACCCTGAGCAGGACAGTGATTCCTTATCACGAGTGGGAACTAGACCAGAAAACTCTCAACAGCCTTTTTCTATTATGGGGCAAACCGAACTTAGATCTATTTGCCACTCTCGAGAACAAGAAATGCCAGTTCTACGCAAGTTGGCTTCCCCAAAAAGATTTGTGGGGGAATGCGTTTTCGATGAGATGGTCCGGAGTTTATGCCTACGCTTTTCCTCCGATCCCGCTCATTCCGAGAGTCATCAACAAACTGAAGGCGGAGGGGTGTCGCCTTCTGCTCATAGCTCCCAAATGGCCCAGACAAGTCTGGTATACGGAGCTCCTCATGCTCTCCGAACAACCACATCTACGACTCAGACAGAGCCCGACTCTCTTAACGATGCACCAGGGGCAAGTCAGACACCCAGATCCGTCATCTCTTCATTTGTCAGCTTGGCTCCTGAATACAATGAATACTTGAATCTCAACATTTCCCCGGAGTGTAGGGACATATTGGCGAAAGCTAGAGCGGACACTACCAACAAAACCTATCAACTTAAATGGAAACGTTTTTGTATATGGTGTGCAACACAAGATATACATCCTTTGTCCTCTACTCCGGAACAGATACTTCCATATCTCCTGCTCCTTGCAAAATCAGGGCTTGCATATTCTTCTATTCGGGTACATCTGGCAGCAATCTCCAGATACCGCAGATCTCCAGACAGAGTTTCTTTGTGTTCCACTAGAATCGTCAAACAATTTATGAAGGGCCTTTTTCGGGTTTTCCCGCCAATTAGAAAGCCTCCACCATTATGGTAATTGAATGTGGTATTGATGCAGCTTATGAAAGCCCCCTTTGAACCGATCCACAAAGCTGACCAAAAATTCATTTCATGGAAAACAGCGTTACTGCTAGCTCTTACTTCAGCAAAGAGAGTCAGTGACATTCAGGCTTTCACTATCAAACAGCCTTTTCTCCAATTCACAAACTCAGGTGTCATCTTGCGCACAAATCCAAAATACATCCCGAAAGTTCCTTCAACGTTTCACCTAAATGAACCAGTTATCTTAAAAACCTTTTTTCCAAATCCGCAAACAGTAGCGGAAAAAACATTACATTCCCTTGATATTAAACGATGTTTAAAGTTTTATCTGCAGAAAACTCAAGCTCTCCGCCAGTCGGATCAATTGTTTGTAGCTTTCGGAGGAACAAGAAAGGGACACGCGGTGTCCAAACAGACTATAGCAAGATGGATTGGTCTGGCAATTCAATTCTGCCATTCTAAAGCAGGAAAACCGCTCCACACCAAGGTCAGAGCCCACTCTACAAGATCGGTGGCCACTTCTGCTGCATTATTTGCAGGGGTACCACTATATAGCATCTGTAGAGCAGCAACATGGTCCAGCCAACACACATTTACGAGGCATTACTGTCTCGAAGAAACGAACAACGTCGATACAGCAGTGGGGCAGGCAGTGCTGAGGCATTTATTTCGATAAGGTGAGCCTCTAACACATCCCACCACCACACTCAAGGTATGTTCATTATTGGTTCTTAGTCTTCTTAATAGCTACAGTGTGTTTTACTCTACATTTCTGCTTCAGATTGTTCATTTCTTTATAATGTCTTAGCTTGTCGTACTCTTCATCATCATGAAAAGAGTACAGGTTTTTTCTGCCACACACCTGTTATTGCTCTTCTAGTCGAATGTCTATTGATGTACATATATTAATAGGTATGTGGTTTTTAAAGCTGAACTGATGGGATTCACATCATTTGTGAAATTACAAATAGAATTGCAGTCAATGTAATTCACTAATTAAGAAAGCATTACTGCTCGTTATTCTGATTCAAGCATGTGAATCTATGAAAGATACAATACTGGAGAAGAAAATTAGTTACTTACCTGTAACTGCAGTTCTCCAGTATTGGTATCTTTCATAGATTCACATGCGACCCACCCTCCTCCCCTCAGAGGCTCCCCTATTATACAGATATTAAACTTCACACTCCTACTAGAAAATCTGAGGGAATTCAGCCTCTGTTGGGACTGTTTGGGAGGGGCTGAATCCTGATTGGTTGAGACTGAAGTTTGGGTCTTTTCACAAAACAAAGTGGATAGACTGTAAAATACCTTATGAGGCCTTCTGGGGCCTACTGGTTTTACTTTTACTGACTTACTGCTTTATCTATTTAAACTTACCGTGAGGCTCCCACCTCGACGACGGGGATGATTCAAGCATGTGAATCTATGAAAGATACCAATACTGGAGAACTGCAGTTACAGGTAAGTAACTAATTTTCATACTGTGTATTTGTCCTAAATTGATTCATGTACGAAGACACTTTCTGGAAAGACACTTTAATACCTTGCGAATAAAAACTTGCAGACAGGCCTCAATTTAGTGTTTAAGTGGCATGAATCCTCAATTAAATTGCAGCTTTTTCAAATATATGGATTATATTTCGGCCTGCATGACATCGCCTAGTGTGAGCATGCAGACCAGACAGTTTTCTTGTACATTTTATAGCAATTCTTAAATTGCTGAGTAACGTAAATGGCCTTTCATCTTGGTATCTTATATCTTGTTGTTCATGAAGTATGCAATAGTTTTTACTAGCTATGCAAAAAATAAATACAATCCCAACTATTAATTACAGGTGAAGTGGTTTGGTATAGTAAGCAATTCCTTTTTGCATTCTGCCTTGACAAAGGTTTTTCCTTTTCCACCATGTAAGAAATTTGAGTTTTTTAGGAAGTTAAATACATATCTTACGTCTTTGCACTTTTATTTACTTTCTGTAATTTTGGAGCATGTTAAAACAAAGTGTGAAACTTCAGCTTTAAAGATCTGCTTTTAATCAAAAGTGTGGAATTAGTGAACTGCCAAGACAGGAGTGTGATTAATAATCATACCTGGAGAGCACTCGAATGATCGTTCTGGCAGGCCAGCTCTTGTTCCACCTCAGACACCTCCATCAAGTGCCGCTCACTGACCAATCGGGATAGTTCCCCCACCACAGTAACATGCTTTGACACAGTGCCGGACATCTTCTTAAATTGAGGATAATTCTCAACAAAGGCCTGCAAAAACAAATGAAGATAATCACTGTGGTTGAAGGGAACAATTGTGGCTAGAACACAAAACCTAAGAAGGCTTAGCAATCACCAGCTAAGGAAGTACCTTACAAAAAAGTTTACTATTAATTTGGAACAGTTTTCAGCTTCCCTTATTGTAGATTTCCCATGTTGGGTACATGAACCTAGATCAAAGGTGTTAGATGTTATCTTGAATATATGTTTTAAATGGAACAGCATGTTTAGAGATACAGTAATTTGCTTTCCTTTAGCTGCATTCTTGCTTAAGAGGGCATTGTGCTTCCCTAAGAGCATCATATTCTCTTCTGGAAAAAATAAGCACTGAAATGGCAGACACTGGGTGCAGCCCTGTTACAATGAGTGACTCTAGATTTGTGAGTGATAGTTGTGCTTCTTACTGACCTAGACCAATAACTTGTTGAACAGATACAGCCACAAAATCAAGCTGATGCGAGGGTCATGGTTATCGAGGCCAAATGGAACAATGTGAATCACTGTCATAGGAGCTTGCTCTCACACACATCACAACACATACCTTTTTTTAGGCTTACAGTACAGCATAAATTATGCACAAAATGAAGCAGGGAAGTCAAGCTAGTTCTCAAGTTTAGGTAGAGAGCAGCTCCTTTTATGGCGCACCCTGCAACACCACGAACACTCTGAATCTACTATTCTCAAATGTCTGTTTCTCTAGTAGAGTTTTTAAGCATAGGATAAGCACAGTACCATCCATGCTGAGCTAGAGAGTGACAAAGAATGTTGTCATTTTTACAGGAAAGTCTGTAAAGGAACTGCTCTCCATTTAATAGATTTCTGTTGATATTCACTGAAAAAACAAAGGTTCCAGGGAGGTTATAGTTTAGTTCTGAATTTACTCGTACAAAGCCACAGAAATTCAGCAGCTATAGTTTGAGCTATAACTCGTGCCCTAAGGTAACTATGACCAGCGCCCTCACCTTGCACAGTTTTCTCATCAATAATTTTATTGTAAAGGTTGCAGTGATAATAGGTAAGATGCCATAGAAGGTGTCATCAGTGATATAATATGTAGAGTAATTAGCTGTGCATGGCAAAAGCGCAAGTTATAGTTACCTTAGGCCGGGAGTTATAGTTACTTAAAATAACTCTAACTATAACTGCTGAATTTCTAAGTAGTAAATTCAGAACCTAACTATTACTTTCCTGTAACCATTGTTTCTTCAGTGAATTTCTATGTTTTTTTAATGTAAAGTAATTTTTATCAGTATATAGTAATCCAACCATCGCCGCGCACGGTCAAAAACCGCACATGGCAGGTGTTCTCCGCAGGGCATGGCCTGTGCCCAGGCCCTGAAGCCAAGCCCTTATAACCACCGCAGCGGGGTTTGCCACAGGGCCTAACTTTGTCAGTGGATCTGTGAGTGCCTGAGTGGGTCTGAAAGTTGGTGTGTCTGTCTATGAGTGGGTCTAAGTGGGTGCATGAGTATGTGACTGGGTGTGTGAGTGTTTAAACCCATAATTTGACCATCAAACACCCCTGTTTCACACCCCTGGGGTTAGGGTACCGCCATCCTGACCCCTTTTGCTACTTTTAATTCTGTTTTTCAGCCCCAGGGACCGTGTCCCAGGACCTTAAAATGGCATCCACAACTTCCTGTTCAGGTTGTGGCCAGCCAATTACAAAGCTTCTATTTGCATGAATATCTGAAACCTCAGATATACAAATGTGGATTTTCTTCCATTTCTCGTAAACTACTGGACATATTTACACCAAATAACCACAAGCACAATCTGTGGAACAAAATCTAGCTTTCTGCCAAATTTGGTGTAATTCCGTCCAGCGGTACTGTAGTCTTGTTCAAAACACCTATGGAAATGAACATGGGAAATGCAATTTTTTTTACCTCCACCTTTTTCTCAGCCCCCACTTGACAAGTCGCCTCGAAACTTCCCATGGACAACAAGAATCACTGGCACACTTTTTTTTTTTAGAAAACTTCAGGAAGATCCGTCAAACGATGCCAAAGATGTAGGCAAGTAAAAAATGCTTTTTCTATGAAAACATGTTTCTAACTATGACTGCCTAGTGGCAATTGCCATATACATATGTGTGTGTATGTGTTGACAGTCTACAGTAAACTGATATATTAATTTGCTTCAGTGCACCAACAATGAAGGTTGAAAGCTTGGAGTGTTTAGGGAATAAACTAAGATTTGTGAACCACTTAAGTAAATCAATGATTTCTCTTTCTTTTGGACTAGAACTAAAACCATCACAACACATGAAAAGTAAATTGGTGAAAAAGAACACATTTACAGTGATAGAAGTTTCTAAAACTATAATGCAGTATGAGGATGAATGATGGATCAAAGGATGTAACCAGCTTTAGAACAGGTTTCCAGTCACAATTATTATCTTTGTTTTGAAAGGTAATTTATCCAAATGTATGATACATAAACATCAGTTGTGATTATTAAATCACACAAAACTCACATATTGGATGGGTTTTGTCGTAAAAATGATAACAACACCCTTTGGGCCCAACTGTGGTTAGAAACTCAGCAAGCAACTGGCATGATAAAATTACAATAGCAGGGTATACAGATAAAGTATTACAAGTTCTACAAGACAGTTTCAAAATTTGGGGTAAATTATTTATTTATAATTTATAAAAACAGACTGTATTAATGCACTCTCTACACAGAAATAAGTAATCCCATACATTCCACAACAGATGGATTGTGAAAGTGCAAGATACTGGTGGCCCTCATGACAGCTGAAAGTATAGGACATTTGGTGAACTAGTGCAGGGATTTATATATCACATTGTTCCCTACTTTGCATTCATTATTGTTTACCTTCATGTCTGCAATGGACTCAAGTTTCTGCTGGTCCTTGGGTTTTTTCTTCTGAAAATCTTCCATTAGGTTTTTGATGTTGGTCCCAATCTCTCCGAAGTTCATGTACATGTTCTGCACAAGGGAAAACATATATATAACAAATTAAAATACTATACTTTTTGAGTACACTGGACTACTCATTCAAAGAGCCTTGGGAAAGGAAGTCTTCCAAGGTCCTACAGTAATGAAGAAAGGCCAGATGAAGTGATGCCAGCAAACCTCAAGGTTAGAGCGAGAGAATTAAGCGAGGGGGAAAGACAGAAACAAAGCAAAGAGTGACAACAGAAATGAGGAAAAAAGTCGAGAGTTGTGCAAGGAATGGGAGGGGAGAGAGAAAAGACAAAAGAGAAGCATAAAGGAGAAAGAGTAAGACAATAAACGGGGAGACAAAGAGAGTGAGAGAGAGTAAGCAATAAGAAAAGAAAAATAAATGAAGGAACAAAAGAGAAAGTGAGCTAGAGAAAAATAGGTGGGCAAAATAATGAAAGGGGCGAAGAAAGAAAGTATTGCTTGGCAGTACACTGGTCATTAGAAAAGGACATTGTATTGGTTTTGCATTCCTCAGGAGTCAATTCTGAGTATTAGTAATCAGGGTAAAGATTCCAGCTAAAACTCTAGTTTTGAGCATCCCTAAAGGAAACTTTTTCTAACACTTACAGGATGCCATTTCAAGTCAGAATAAATATTTATTTTTATGATAAATGATAGTGGTTCCTCAAGCAAAAACCATTCCATTTTGAAATACATTTAAACTTTGTGTCCTCAAACACAGTTTTTTTTCTGTTAAACATTTGATCCATTACTGAAGTCCCAAACTTTCAGGCCCCATCATGCTCACTCCTGCCGTTCTTTGCTTCTTCACACAACTTGCAGAAAACTGTAGTTCACTTTAAGGAATTTGATGTTCAACTGTTCATATTATTATGCGACTGAAGATATAATTGCATAAATCAAGAGCAATAAAACTAATTTCAATTTCAAATTTAAATGAGAAAATTTACAAAGGTAAACATTCGTCTGGAGAACAGAAAATTATTGTCCGCCCAGCTTTCAAACTTTATTAAAACGCATTCTGCCCACGTCTTTTAAGCCACAGCAAGTTAAACAGTAAAGCATAAAGATAAACAAAGTTTGAAACTAGAAAGAAATGATCAACATTAACCACCGTGAGACACTGGCTCTAAATCTTAACCAAGTGAGCTGCCCTTCAGTGACTTTACCATTGTAATTTTGACCCATTAACAGCTTCCTAACTGCCCAAAGCATGATTACAGACTTCACTTGGAAGGAGGATATAATATTGTAGAGCAAATGTTGGCAAAAGTGGCACCTGAATCTGAGCTTTAGGGTAAGCGCAACCTGCCGTTCAATAAGAGCTGGGTTCCATAAGTAGGGTCCAGCCATGATCGAGTATAAGATAACTGGAGCCAGGTTTTATTGACACGTTATATGGTTCACGGGCTGCATTTCTCCCTGGTCAGATCCACCCTCCTCCCATCAGGACACCACATGATGAAGACAGAACATACGTTAGCATAGAACTCATCATTCTCCGCAGACAGCACAACTTCTCGCAGGTCTTTGTTGATTCCAGGTACTCGGGAAAGGTCAATACGATTGTTGTTTATCCCCAGTAGTTCATGCACCATTGCCTGGTATGTCCACTAGAAAGTACAAAACAGAGATATGTAAAGGAATAATTAAGTAGTATTATGAGAAATATACAAAATAGACCTGGGAGTCTTAAGCATTAACATATTAGTGCATTACACCCCTGCCCAAGTAAGTAGCTAGGGTTCAGACTTAGGAAGGGAATGCAAGAGGTTTTGTCAACCAGCACCAAAGATATAGGCAAAAACACTTTTTTCTATAGAAACTCAAGCGGCACCAAAAATATTGATTGGCAAGTAAAAAAACGATTTTTCTATAGAAACTAGGTCCTAATTGTAACTACCTAGTGGCGACTGCCACTAGGTAATATATATATATATATATAAAGCCACATGGGGCTGCAGGGCCTTGGGGCTTCCACTGTGGCCCGAACAGGGATATGGTGGGCGCCCTGGGTGGACATTAGGGCACTTACCTTTTGTTGGCTGCCATGCCCCTGGGTCTGGGTGGGGAGCCCCTGGGAGGAAGGACACACCCCCTCCCTTTAACTAATGTCTGGGCCCGAGGGATAGGGTCCATGGAGCCAAAATCAGCCCGGGGGAGGTGGCCTTGTGGCCCCCCTCCCCCTTTTGTAATTGGCCTGGCCCCAGGGGGGTGGGAGCCCTGGGGCAAACATCGTTCCGGGGAGGGGTGCTGCATGCCCGCCCTCCCCCATAAATATAGTGGTGGGCACCAGAACATGGGGTCTCCAGGGCCAAACACAGTCTTGGGAGGGAGGCCACATATCTCCTCCCCTAAAAATATGTACCAGGCCTCAGAGGATGTGGTCTCTGGGGCCAAAATTTGCGTGGGTAGGGGGGACACATACTCCCTCCTCTGCAAAATGTTTGGGCCTCAGGGAAAGGGGTCCTTGGGGCCAAAATCAGCCCAGGGAGGGGACTACGTACGCCATTTCCCATTGAATATAGTGCTGGGCCCTGGGGGATATGGTCCCCAGAGCCGAAATCAGCTTGGGGGAAGGGGGCCCTATGCCCCCCTCCCCCCAAAAATGCACCGTGCCTGGGGTATGTCGTCCCCTGGGCCAAAATCAGCCAGGATGGGGGGCAGTGTGTTAGCTGTCTTTGTGGCCATGTGGCCAACCCCAGCCATGCGCTGCAGTGGCTGGATTCATGTAAGGTAATTAAATATTAATTTACAATAAAAAAACCTATAGAAGTTCACTGAAATAAAACAAAAAACAAAAATTACAGGGATGTTATAATTAAGAAATAGAATTTAAAAAAAAAAAAAAACCTTAGAACTTAGAATAAATATTACTAAAAAGCCAAAGGTTACAGAGACCTAAAAGTTCGGTTCAGATTTTACACACACAAAACCACAGAAATTCAGCAGTTATAGTTTCAGTTATCTCAATTAACTATAACTCGTGTCCTAAAGTAATTATAACTGCTTAATTTCTATGATTATGTGGGGTATAAAACCTGAACCTAACTATAACATCCCTGTAACCTTTGTTTTTTTAGTGAATATATTATATATATTTATAGCCAATTTTACTTTGGGTTCACAGACCTCAGGGCTTGGGTTGCAGCCCTCATCGAGGCCCACAGCTCCCACCCACTCAGGAGTTCTCTGGCCAGGGACTGCAAACTTGTGTCAAGCCTCATAACCTAGAGGAACATCAAACTTCATTGGCATGTTCTCGACTTTTTGGAGGATTTGTAGGCCCAAAACACGGTTTTCAGACCCCACTGAAGATCCAATAATGGTCCACGAGTCAGCGAGCAATTACAAACCCCATAATGGAATCTGCAAACCCTAAAAAACATTTTTTTTTTAAAAGAGCCTGGACAATTGCCAGGATCAGAAACCAGCAACCATCAGCAGTGGGGGCTGACTGACTATGGCAGGCTAGGCACGTATTTTGGCTGTAGGACAACATCTTTGGCAAACACTTTGCTGCATATGACCGATGGCTACCCGCAGCAGGTTAGGTACAGGACCTGATAGGAAGAAACTGTTACATGTGGTAAACTGACTGCAATTCATAATTCAAATTCTTAAAACAGACATGCACACTATAAGTCACACAATGGACATGCAAAACCATAACTCACATCCCAAATGCTTGTAACTTAACATTATACTAATACGAAAAAGGGAGAAATACTTAATTAACCATACTCAAACCAATAAATATTACTACATTCATAGTAATGTTTTTTACAGTGCTGAAAGTAATACAATATTTACCTTCTCTTTAAGATTACTACAACATTTGTAATTTAATTTGTCACATAAAGGGTCAGGTCACAAGCATCACATTTGGTGTGTGACTCATGGTTTGCATGTTTGTTGTTTGAGTTATGGAATGTGATCTTAACCACAACTTGGTAATTTCGCTGGATGTCCGGTTTTAATTCACAACCACAACTACAATTTAATTGTATTTTTTATTTAACCCACATTTAGGTGTTGTAAACAAAGCTACCCATTCCATACACATATATAATGTAATGTTGATATGCAATATAGTGATGCCATAAGTAGAAGCATAAAAAAATATTTGTTAAGTAATGGGTGCTGCTGTCCAGTATAAGAGATGGCACTGGTGAACAATGTGCTGGCTGGCACAGTTACTATGAAGGGACTTTGCTGATCAGTTTGAGACAATGCCAGCGCTGAGTAGCAAGGGACTGGCACTGGTAGGATGTGTGAGGTGCTCTTGGTAGAATGAAAGGCATCACAGAACTCTCTATTTAGCATGTTTTACAAACTCCAACTTCTCCCTGAATGTTCATACAAATTACATCCTGGAAATCACTGGACAACTGAGTTAGATTAAAGGTTACTGTGAAAGTAATAAATTACACATTGTGTTACAGCAAACCAAAATGTTGAAATATAAACATATATGACGAAGATTGTGTTTCATTCTTAGCATAATGTTTAGGAGTAACACTTAGTTTTGATTTTATTTTCACTGTTGCTAAAACAACAGCTTTATTGCCTTCATTACAGAGGCAAGGTTAGCAACGGTGCAAGCTGGTGCAATGGCAAAGGGACCCAGAAGTTTGAGGAAACCATGCATGGGTTGGACCGGATTCGCATTATTTAAACACACCGCTCAGTATTTTTTAACCAGTGCCTAGCTCTGTCCTATGTCTGTGATTACTCTTTCCTAGAAAATAACGGCACAGAAGGAGAGGTGAGGTCTATGGGGTCGAAACTGTAGTGGAGGAAGGAATACGCCAGGTAAAAAGTAAACGATAACGACAATAGGAAGGTTAAAGTACAGAAAGAAAGAGCAGCGATGAGAAATGAAGTTAGAGAAGATGAGGGGAACAAAAATAATGGAAAGAAAGAGATAAGATGAGTGAGGAGGGAGAATATATAGAAGAGAAAGGGAAAGGCAAGCTTGAGGACTGACTGGTTGTGGGAGATAGTGTAGAAATGTACAGGGCAGACAAATCGAGAGGAAGAAAAGATGAGCTGTAGAGGAGAAGGTATGGGAGAAATGGAGCACAGAGGATGGGATACAAAAATAGAGTATGAAAGTAAACAGGGAGAGAAAAAAACAAGAAGGGTGAAGGAAATAAGGACACATGAGAAAGGGGTTCAGAATAAGTAAAAGGGGATTTGGAGGATACAGAAAGGGAGCTGATAAAGAGTTCTGGAGAGAATAGTTGGAAGGAGATGAGCGACAGTGAGAAGAGACAACAAGGTTATAAATGTGAAAGGAGTAATGAGACAGCAAGAGGTCAAGAAGATTAAATGGAGGTTGGGGAATGGAAAAGGAGGATTTAGTTAAAAGTGAGCAAAGAGATGGGGATGACAAGAGGCAGCAGTAGTGATTAGAAAGATTGAAAGGGGAAAAAGATATGAAAGGAGAAAGGGATTAAGGTAGGTAGGAGGAGGTGAAGATAGATTGAATGAGAAACTCATGTTCATAAGCAGGCTTACAACTATCATTAGTGCAGAAGATGTAGTAGCACCGTATTGGTGGTCCGACGGTCGGACTGCCAAACTTGTAATGAGGTTGATAGTATTCTATAAAATTCTAAGTAACACAATAAATAAATACATTTTAAGAACTATTTGCAGTTTTGAGGAAACTATGAATTGATAATTGTTTGATTTTAATTCTTGCAATTTTTTATTAGTGAATCCTTTCTGGAACAAGAGGACGCAGTAAAATATAACCTCAGCAAATCTGTCCTTTGCACACTCCATCCCAATTGGTGACTTGAACAGAAAATCAGCTTGCAACAACATGTCCCATGCTATGAACTGAAATACTGACTGATGGAGTTTCACAACTGTATCTGTGCTTGACAAATTTCTTTTGTAGTGAACAAATCTCACCTGATTTAAAAGAGGTGTAATGGCATCGTCACAGCGATCCAAGATCAGTAGTAGTGGTGGCACCTCAGTCCTTCGGAAGTCAAAGAGCTCATACTCCTTTGTGATGACTTGCTAGTAAGAGAAGACACAAATGAGCTGGTCAGTCTCACCTGATGAAAGCGACCCGTGCAAATAAGAGAGTAATCTCAACGTGGAACGGGCAGGGATAAAGTCTGTGCCAGGGGGAAGCGGGTATAACAATGGGAGAATGTATAAAGGTATACTTGATTAACTTTTCCATTAAAACTCCTTTTCATTGTCACATGTCAGATAACTTGCTCATATCGGTGTCAGTTCCATTGAGAACTATGAAAACTTACCTCCCCAAGGTGAAAGACAGCTTGATGTGGAAGTTATTTTTATTCCTAGGAATTTGCTCCTCTGTGGAATGGTTCACCCATCCCCAACATCTCATTGACTTGATTACCATATTGATTAAAAAATATACTTTATATTAATTGGGGCAGGTGAAAGAGAAATGTTGTTTTCTTGACCCTTGTGGTATTAAACCAAAACCAGACCACACTCCTTGGCATGACTGAACTATTTATAGTACGACCAAAACAATCCTAAATCATCTCTGTTTTCTAAAGAGATCAATTCAGACTCCTCATGTTCACCAGTGGTGACGCCAATGCTTTCTTTTGTAAGCTCCAGAGCCTATAAAATATGTTGGTACATCAAAGAGGCTTGGGGGAACAATCCTGGTAGTCAAATGAATAGGTAGACAAATGAATGACTGGCCATGGAGAGAATAGCACACACAAACCTTACCTTGACTCCTTCAGCAAGTCTCTTAGCCGTGTCAGAGGACAACTGGTAGCGTATCATAGGACATTTCTTCAAAGACAACAGCAAAGCTGTCAGTCCTTGGGTGGTTCTGGACAGCTGCACAGGATCCCAGTTCCGGCCCTGAGAGAAACAAAAATATATGATCTATGCTGGAAGAAAAATACCTTAGATAAACCATCAATTGAAAGAGGTGTACATGCCTAACAGTTTAAAAAAATATATATTAAGATTTTTTGTAACTGAAGCCTACCAGTTAAACTCATACGTGTTTTATGGCTTGCTGCCGGTAATCTTTCCTTAAACAAACTTTATAATCAAAATTTGCTCCACTGTCGGAAGTCTGAGCTGAGCTACAGTGGATTGAGTCAACACAAAACCTTAATTACATCCTAGTAACACCACCGACACCAAGTCGCCGTGCGTGCACCAATGCTGTGCCTGAATGCACAACTAAGCTGAAGAGATTGACATTAATATTGATGACATCACACAGAAACAGCAAATGTGTAGGCGTACCTGCTAATCTTTTTCCTTAAAAGACACTGATAAGCATAAATACCAAGGGGCCCAAAATGTACATATAATATCTTATTACCTGAAACTGACCAACCACTTCAACGATTTATGAAGTAAATTTGTGCCCTATATCTGATGGCACCTTCCAATGACAGCATTGTGTAGACGTTACCACAACATATGTGCTTTGCATCATCCAAGTAATCTATGCTTGCTTTCAGTTGCAGTCAGCACTAGGCTGCTTCCTAAAGAAATTAATGTCCCTGAACCTGGAGCTTTATGACCTGGCATGGGTGGTTTACTCATTTCAGGATATCACAAAACATTCCCAGGTTACACTGAATTATAGCTACCAGGTGTAATCCTGCAAAAGTTTTGGGTATCCCTCTTCCACAGTCTTAAATGTAAAAATTATGTAAATGCGTGTGCACTTTCTAAAGTGATGCAACCCCTTCCCCAAAACCTGATCAATTGTGAGGGGCCCTCATTTTCCCTTCATACCTAGAAAAGGGGTTTTTCCCTGCTCTTGGCCGGAGTGAATCACTGACTATTTCCAGAGTGGAAAGGGTCTTACTATTTCTATTCACAAAATTATCTGATCATTTTGCGGTTGTGGGGGTGTCCTATCTTTGCCTTTGTCAGGATTACAGCTTTAGCCACTTACAGTGTGGGAAATGATTGAAAACTGGTTTGTGAATACCCACAAATGTTTTACTTTGTGGTTGTGCACAGGTCTTTATTGCATTACTGCCATGGAATGATCACAAACTACCCACAGGGTATATTACCTTCCACTGAAACCTCAAGGTGAGTAAATCTGTTAAAGAACAAGTTTTCTGAATCCAAAAAGTGTTTTCCACTTGTAAATGGGGCTATTTGCACTTGTAAGTCTTACGTACATGTGCAGATAACTTTAGGAATGAAGTCTACTACTCCTATAGATGAACACGGTCTAACAATTGGTTAGCTCCCATTTTCTAATCTAGGTGAAAGAAATGATCTTCTATAAAGATTAAGAATCACTACCATTCTGAGCCTTTCAATTGTTAAAAATTCAAATAAATATGCTAACTAGTTCACCTCAATTATCAAAAATACATTGATATGGTGCTTCCTACCTGACAGCAACCCAGAATGTTTAGCGAAAACACATGTGGATTCACAGCGATGTAATCTCCATAAAACTCCTATTGAAATCAAACACAAAACACCAGCATTTAGGCTTGAACATGCATTGTTTTAGTGTAATAGTGAATCTCCTCTCAAACTAAAGTGTTACAAAGTCAAAGGGATTGTTAAACTCGTAAAGGGGGAGGGCAAAATATTTTGATAGGATATACATGGTCTCAGCTGGTTTAAGGCAGCAAGGAAGGGAAGTATAGGTACCTCTACAATAGAGTCCCCCCAAAAAAGCAATCTCTTGGCTCATATTCTCTTATCATGAAAGTGGAGTTCATTAATTGCTGTGGTAATCCAGCATCAACTCACAGATTGCGCAGTTGCAGTTTCAGACTCTGTTAGACAGTGCAGTGGGTAAGTGATGGAACAAATGCTCAAATAAATCAGAATCAATAAAAATTAGGGTGGATGAGCTCATCATCATCTTCAACGTTTATTTGCCTTACAAGCCATAGAAGTGCTATAAAAAAATGTCATACATATTACAATTTCATTAAGCTCATGCACACCAAATCGAAATCATCATCTATATAAATAAGATGGAGGAAAGGAACATATTCATAAAAACTTAATGATACTATCAAACATCATGAATCCGGTATAAAAGCCGATATAAAAACAGACTAAAATTCCAGGGTGGGTCTGGAATTAGAACTACAACTCTGAAAATCCTACTAAAACAATGGGGAACAAGAATTAAACTATTCCATATTTGTTTCTGACCACCATTGCATGACGAAAATTCCCACTGCCACACAGATCAACATGTTCGCCAAATTTTGCAGGTGCCCAAAAGCCTCCTTGTAAGAATAAAATAGAAGAACTGCAAATTGGAAGCAAAAAACATTTCCTGGCGTGAGAATACAAACTGCAAAATACAATAAAGTGCATTGTGCTTTGCGAGGCAATATTGTTACATGGGCATCATAGCAATGTGACTTCCCTAGGCTACATTCCTGAGAAAGGCAACTAGAAGGTGCGAAAACTAAATAGCAATCTTGTTAAGTATAACCTAGCATTCCAGTTATGGAATGAAGAAAGATACGGTTCACACCCAAGCGACATATAATTGTAATATATTTGGCACTTCTGGTCAGTTTATCAAAAGAAGCCTGGTGAAGTCTGCCCTGTCTAATCTGGAAAGCTTCTTTCACTTTGGGAGCGGCCTTGGAGTTTGTACTTGCCGGGTTGGCGACCAATTCGATAAGGCCTAGCTCTATAAATTATTTCCTAAAATAGCTAAACCATGGTATTGTAAACACATTATCCAAGGAGAAACAATCCTCCATAACATTTCTTGTTAATTGTGCGTCCGGGTTGCCCCACACCCTTAGCCATAATAATGGGGGTTCCAGCTTTATCTCCTCTCCCAAACGGGCCAGGCCCAGCTCTGGAAGGCACATAAAGGCAGAGATTGACTGTGGGTCAGTCAGCTATCTACATACAAATGTATCTTTAACCTGCTATAATGGCCCAAGGCCTTTGTATCACCACACTCCTTCACCATAGGTCGCCACAAAGTCACATTTACTCTGGTAAATTTCAGTCATTTCTTTGATCGGTTTTTGAACCAGCCTTCTAGCAAACAGGAAGGCTGACTCCATGGCTCCTTGAGTCTGGGCAGCCCTAGACTGGTGCAAACTTTGCCAAGATGAGTTTTGGTCAAAGAAAGGCCCAAGTACGTGAAAGTCTTCACTCTTAGGAGGATCCCATAGAAACAGAAATAATTTTTGTCGATTCATTTTAAGACCCCCCTCCCCCAAATAAAATTATAAAATCCGTCTAAAAAAAGCTGTAATCAATTAGCGGTCCTTGCCATTAAAACAGCATCATCTGCATACAGAACTGTCAAGGGCCTTGACTTAATTCTGGGCAGGTCTTTTCCTAATTTGGTCAAGACTGATTCTAAATTGTTAATATAGATAAAGAACAAAAGGGAGGCCATGACACTCCGTATTAACTCTTAGGTGTGATCAAATGTTCCCCATCTTTGCCATACCCAACCCTTATGGTAGAGTACCAGTGCATTTTTTGTAGGAGTCCTATCAAGCCCTGGTCAGTTCCCATCCCGGCCATGTCCTCCCACATTTTCCCCCTGGGTAGCAAGTTGAAGGCAGAGGCGAGATCAGTAACTGCCAGGTAAATGGAACCTCTCCTAGCCTTTACATATTTTCCTATGGTCAGCTGTAAGTGAAGGTACTACTCAACAGTGCCAACTCCTGGACGGAAACCATACTGGGCTTTTGACCAGGCTTCCAGTTGAGATGCAAGGACCCTTCCCAAAACTTTTAAGGAACTTTCCAGAAGGGAGATTGGACGGTAACATACTGGCAAGGTCCGGTTTCCCTTCTTAAAAGTAGGGTCAACTTTGGCTTCAGACCAAGAAGGGATTAAATCCCCTTTTGTCAAGGCTTTAAAGACATTAGGTAGAATGGGGGCCCAGAGCAAAATATTTTCTTTAAGACGGTCCAGAGGTACTCCATCAGGTCCAGGGGGCCTTTCAGCTGGGCTGTGGTTAATGGCAGCAATAACATCCTTTACCTAAATAGAGTTGCTTGGATTCTCATACATCCTTGCATTATGATTAGCATCTCAACAAAAAATTACCGAGAGCTATGTTTTCAGGATTAAAAATATTGTTAAAATGGTCGGGTTGTACATCAGCTGAGATCACTGTGTCTAAAGTTGGTTTATCCAAACCAGTAAAAAGACGTTGGTTAACCACCTTCCAAAGGGAGACGCTATCCCTCAGTATGGTGGCCTTTCCCAGTTACTCCCCGGCAGCCTCCTCAGCTCAGATCTCCTAGACTCCAGGGTAGCTTTGTAGGACCTTCTTGCTTCCATAACCTCCTCTCCATCACAGGATGAGTTACCTTTAACTTCTTTTGAGCTCTAGTGCACCCATGATTGAAAAACCTAAGGGGAGGTGATGGCTTAACTGATCTATTGCACCGCAAGCCATTGTCAACAGCCACACAGAGGGAAATAAAGGCATCAACAATCTGCTTTAGGGGCTCATCCACAGAGGTCAATTTTGCACACACAAAAAATGTCAAAATAAATAAATGACATTGTCCTTAACCAAATTGGTCAGAAAGGATCCCTTATTTATTGTCTACCATTTACTTCTTACACCTTTATTGTGTGAATTGTATAGTGGTAAGGTCTCCCGAATCCCATCTTTGCTGCCCAAGTATAAATCAAGAGTCAAAAGCAAAGGGTTATGATCACTAACACAGAAGGCCATAACCTAGTAATCCAATATGATTGCCGCCAAATCCAGGGACAGGATGCAAAATCGATCTCACTACCCCTGAAACCTCTTATAAAGGTGAGGAAGCAACAGAGGACCATATCCTCCTAAGTTCTTTTGCTAATGCCAAATTTCTAGAGACCATAAACATGTTCATGAAGTCCCCAATTCACGATTGATGAAAGTGCGCAGTGCCCCCTCCCTTCTTGTCTTTAGCTCCACAGGATGAGGGTTTATTAGAGCTGCACAACTTACCGTTGAAATCACCGGCCTAAACAATAAGCTTCTCCCTATTATAGCCTTCAGAGAAGGATTCTACAACGGTCCTCAATTACTTCCGTTACTCTAGTATTAAATATATTATTATATACATTTATCAAAATCAAGTCAAAAAGTACAGAATCTGTAGGAGAATTATCTGATAATGAGCAGAGTGGATAATAATGCTACCTGAAATGCCTGCCAGTTTGACCGAGATTAGAATAGCTAATCACCCCTTAGCACACCCTGGACTTGAGGGTAGAGCTCTGCTGCAAAAGGAGCAATACCCCTCCACACTAAAGTCATTCTGGGACCATGTTTCCTACAGTAAAATAATGTGTGCTTTCCCCGTTTCGGAAATTCAATCCAGGTTTGCAAACCAGTTATGGATATCAACTATATTCCATGACATGAGCCTAAGCCCCCACCTTTCTACCCCACAGCAAACCAGGCCACTTAAAATGGGTGTAGAGATCGCTTGCGCCATATAGGAAGAGCCTCCAAGGGCCCATACACCCACTCCCCCATCTCCAACACAAGTGTCTTTCACCCCACTATGTCCTGATATGTTCCTGACTACCTGACATTCAGTCCTGATCTTCTAAGGTGGCAAGTGGCTCAAAGGAGTTCTGAGTTTCAACATTAAATTCTTGAATCATCCTTCTTGGCTGACAAGGGTTTCCTTGTCTTTATATAAAGGAAAAAGCTGTTGGTCGAAAGAAATGGAAGTACCCGAATGGAGCCTGAGACACGGCCTTGCGAAGAGAAAAACTTCAGTAAGGATTGAACTAGGTAAGGTGACTTAAAGTTGATGTTGAGGCAGTCCCCACAGGATTCCTTTTTTCCCGGCCCAATCCAGGGTGTTGCTCTTATCAAAATTTCCCTAGAGTAGTGAATTACCCATCCAGTTTTATTCTTCAAACAGTGTAGCACTTTATTTTTCAAAGTGGAATAACTTTCTGTCAAGTGTGGTGCTAAGCCTCGAACATCTTTCAATACCAGGACAAAAGGGGTGCACTCAGACGGGAGTTGGGGTACAAAGTTAGTTGTACTATGCCTTAAAGTCTCTGGGTGGCACCTGGGTAGCTCTTTGGGATTTCTTGCACCTGGTGCACTGCCAAGCAGCTCAGGCTCCTTTCCCGCAGGTTCATACCTGGCTCCCATCGCTTGATCTTTGCTTAGCAAGGTACTAACTCTGGCACCATGCAAGGTTTTATGCAAAGTTTTAGGCCATGTCGGGGACCTTTGAGGAGGGGTGGGAAGGTTTTCAGCAGAAGATTGCTCTACTGAGATTAAATTTCTCCAACTCTTTCTCATTCGTCTCGAGCAGGTCAAAAAACAGGTTCAGCAAGCCAGTAATTGAGGACACCACCAAGCTGCACACAGCCTCCACTAACTCTGCCGACTCATGGGTTCCATCTCCAATTTTCCCTCCATTATGGCCCAGGCTGATTGATTCAAAAGGCAGATGAGTCAGTGGGCCTCACCCTCCATTCTCTTCCTTGTTCCTGCTTGGTCTCTTGTCTTTGGGCCCGGAGATGACAACCCAGCTCCCACATTCAGCGAACACAAGGTCAGGTCTACAGCTGCTGGAGACGGGTCTGAAAGAGGCTGCGCATCAGGGGGAGAGGAGAAAGAGAAATGTCTTTCTGCCAATTTCCATTTCCCTACTATTCACCCCCACCGCCCGCTGTAAAGCCATCCAGTGTAGTTCACTGCACCAGTAGGGAAGGTAAGGAAGGGTTGACAGTTGACTTTTCCTTCCCCATTATAGTGCAGGACTACAAGAGAAGCTTTTCTAAGGAAAAATCTCATTCAAGGGAAAAGAAAATGACAACAGTACCTTCTGGTTGATGTTCTGGGTTGGGCCAGCCCAGCCTCTTCCAGTCAATGACAGGTGCAAGATGGGCCACTCTTAACTCGGTCTTCGCCAGGGCACGTGCCTGGGCGCATCCCACACTTCGGGAGCACTGCGGAGGTATTAAGCATCTCCTGGTGTGGAAACAGCCTGGGGCAACTCCCCTGCCACTAGTATGACTGGGTCCTGTAGTCCGTGGCCACCACCTTGAAGAAAGATGTCCCACATTGCAGGAGTGCTGCAGGGATATTAAGCGCCTACAGGCACCTAAACAGCTTGGGGTGGCCCTCTATCGATAGTACGACTGGGTTCTGTAGTTAGTGGTCCCGCCCTGGAGAAAGATTTCGACAAATCCATTCCATATAGCATGGCTGTGCTATCCAGTCAGAGATGACACATATCCAGACTGGTGTTTGTGCAACCCAACACGGACTGTCTAGCCAGACTGCTAGACCATGACTCCTCTGTACTGGAATACAAGCAATCCCACAAGCGGTTCAGATTTGGGGTGGGTCCCATAGCTACTGGCCTAAGCTGAATCTCAATGATGAGGCCCATAAGGCTAAGCATACCTTGCTATGAGATACTTGTAGTTCCATTCAAAGAGGATAAAGCCTCTTGTTTAGAAATGAACTATCCATTATTGCACTGGGCCAAGACCAGATTTTTATGTGGTTGCTCCATATCCATAATGGCACAGTGAGCGAACAAACTGTGGCCCAGTTTATGGTCAATATTGATTCAAGTCTCCCGCCCATCAGTTTTTGCTTCTTTACCATACTAAGAAATACTTTAATACCAGCGTGTAACTCTTCAGACAGAGGTAGGGTCTGAATGTGTACTTCAAAACTACATAATGTCTTTGTAACAAAGGTACATTTTAGTATCTAGGCTTTATATAGTCAGAATATGTTTATTGCTACTTCTATTCCATCAATTTCTTTAATGGAGGTGAAGAAAGCATCTCTTACATGTGACTGGAGTGGTTATTACTGCTTTCATATTAATTAACGCTATAAAAGCAGCCTGATTTTAACTGACAGTCACAGTGTAGAAAGCATCCTGCCACCATTTGTAGACAAAAGAATGCCCTTGTAACTTACATTAATCAGCCGATGAGTTCAGAAAGGGTGGCGTCAGTTCACCTCTAGAGAGGAGAGTGGTTTAACACCAGAAGAAAGTGCAGTCTATATGTACTTCAAGATTACAGAATTTTTAATAGTACAAGTACACTTTCTAGCGGCTGGTGAATTTCCTATGACTAGTAGCAAACTGCTTGATGCAAAGCAGGCAGATTTCATTCATGTCCATAATTTAGTGTTATTTTACAGACATTTTGAGACCAGCTTTTATGAACTTGTGGTTTTAAATGCCGTGCGTATCTCACAGATCAGATACAAGTACTGTGCTTTAAATTGTACTGTTTCCTTCTACTGCGCAGTGAGTGATGCAAATGGTTTACACTCTAACACAAACTCTTTCCCTGATTGTGGCTAGGAACATTCAGTATTTGAGAATATAACAGTATGTCCCTTAATTCTGCATGGGGAGACAATGTGGTGTAGAGCTAGTTTCAGTATAGAAAATCCAGCAGCTGCCGTTGCCATTTTCAAGGAGAAAATCAAACCTCAAACAGAATTACAATAAACATCAAGTAAGAACCACATGATATGTATTATATTGAAGATAGCTAGTTTTTTGACCAGCAGATACTATACTTTGTATGTTAATATTGACTTTATAATAATAAGTGTTAGCCACGTGTAATGGAAAAGAATTAAACAATGTGGGATAAAATGATGATTCTTGAAACAACTTAATAGCTTCCAGGGGTGCATATTTCGTTCGAATATATAATGGAAGTTCTGCTTCTCCTAGGTTGGGACAACTATTGAATACATAATTAAGGGTCATACTTTCTTTATGGCAATATCCTACTCTGGAATTAACAATTGTGCCTCTCTTGGTCTACATAGGACATACATCTTCTTCACTAAGCCTCGGGGACATAAACTGTTTGCACATTTATAAGATAAAGTAGTTAATGATACACACCTGAACTTCGGCCACTACTTCCTGCTCATCAGCCTCAGCCAGAGACTTGACATCACTCTTGCTGATCACGTTACTGAAATCTGAAATCAACAAGAAAATGGCATGGTTACATTGAAGAAAGGTTGACACTTTGGGCAGAGAACAGGTGCTTGAATCGGAAGAACCACACTTTAAAGGATCTAGCTGTGTTTATACTTGTGCTGTACTCGATATTAGTCTTAGAGTGAGCGGCATCAAGTAACCCTCAAAAGGACCAATGTATTCTCTTCCAGGCGCTGTGGGACAGCCAACCAACAATACCGCAGGGCTGGTCATATCTGATTCAGGTGAAACAGGCAGGGTTTCCCAAGGACACTTCCTCCATTTATCTCTTGCATATCATCAACCTGTACCCCTTCACTGGTGCGGATAACACCAAATGAGATAGGCAGCCAATTTGCAGTCAGAGAGGCGCTCCCCACCAGCAGAGTAAAAAAAAATGTATGCAGGTGAAGAAGGAAGTAGAGGTGCACAATTAAAACCAGATGTCAAGAGTGGGGAAGGAAGAATGCATGTATATAGTAAACTACAGGAACACCATTGGAGAGCAAATGTCTACCAAGAGGCAATATCATGATGCAAGTGAATAACCCCAAGAGGGGTTTCTCCTCCATGCAGAGAAGAAATTAAAGCGTGATGCATGAGTCAGCAGCCAACAGTGATGAGGTAAATGGAGTAAGAAAGCCAGAGCACATTTCAAGAACCTGTTGTGATACCCCTCCCAAACCCTATTGTCAGATGAAGATGCTGCAAACCAGATGGAGGATATATATACAATTGGGCAGCTGGTAACGGTATGTGATTTAGCTGCCAAAAATATTCTGGTCCAGGTTTGAGGAGAGCAAACACTGGTTAGTGCAATTCTACCTTTGACTGAGAACAACTGCAGTAAGATTAAGACGGAAAATATGTTCTCTATATTCTAAGAAAAAAAGCTCCCTCTTCATTGATATAACATTAAGAACTGTTTCTAATGTGAGATAATATGCTTATGCTAAACAGGTAAAAATGAACACCCGAACAGTCCAAACATATCTTTCTTTTAAACCTGATTAGGGGTTGTGTATCTATGTGGCTTAGAACTGAAGGTTAGCCTCTTAGAAACACTCTATGTTATGTTAGTCTGTAAGCACCATAATATAGTCATTAGACTGTGAAATCTAAAGATAAAATACCAAACATATGATGAAAATACAATTTTACTTTATAATTAACAGGTTATAGATATACTTGTGGGTCATGCATTTCAATTATCTATGTAACAGTGCTTTAATCCGAATGGAGGAATGGAAACATAACATGACCGAGGCTTATACCATTAAGCAATAATAACATTGCTAATAATGAACAGAAAGAGCGAAAGAGAGAATTGAAAATGAATTCACTAAAGGAGGAGTTTTCATCGACCAACAGACGTTGGCAAGAGTGGATGGGCAAACCCAAGGTTCTGACCCCAACAATTTAGTAATCTCACCACCTCAACTGGAGTCATACACCAATGAAAGGACATTAGTACAACTAAGTCGCCAAGAATGTCGCCAATATAAATCTATAATGGGCGAAGGGAATGAAACAATCAACAACATTTTGTCACTTTAAATATCCCCGTGGTCCAGGAGGGAAAATGAAATCCACAAGCTCAATATCTGCGCCAGGTAGGGGCTCGGGTGCAGTACCCTTAATTAACAATCACTGGCAAACCAATAGGTCTCTCCCTCAGGAAGAGCTATTTGCTTTGCAATGTGATTTAGCCATGTTGTACACCAGCAGCTGTTCAGTATGGTTACAGTGGTGTAAAGGAGAGTGGCTTGGAGTGGAGTGTCTTAAAGTAGAGTGTCATGGAGTAAAGTTGGGTGTTATGGAGTGGTGTAGAGAGGTGTGGAGTGCTTAAGAGATGAGTAGTGTGGAGTGGAATGGCATAGAGCGAAATGGTATAGTATTGTGGAGTGTCGTGGAGGGAGTACACTGTCAGAGTGGAACGGCATAGAGTGTTGTAGAGTTGAGCGGTGTAGAGTCGAGAAGAGTGTCAGTGTCCGGTTACTCTCTCTCTTCCATCCCATGATGGCATGGAAGAGAGAGAGAGAGAGAGAGAGAGAGAGAGAGAGAGAGAGAGAGACAGGGAGAGAGAGAGATAGTCATTGCAATGGTCTCTCCATGCAATGACTTCAACACAAGACGGAGTTACCTATGGCATAATGGTTAAGAGCACAGGCCCTCACACTGAAAGTTGAGGTTTCTAGTCCAGGTGTGTCTGTGGTCATTTCCCTACTTTCATTTTTTTTAAATTTAAAAAGTTTAAGGTTCATACTGAAAGGTGATCTCACTCTTTTTAATTGACAAATACATTTTCTTTTCAATTTGTCCGGAAATATCTCATTCTAACCATATCATTCATCAAAGCCTAAAAAAGTCTCTATCTGTCTCCCTCTCACTCTCTCAATTTCTCTTTTTCAATCTTTCTCCCACTCACAGATCCAATCAGAACCTTGTGCATCCACTCGCAGACGCTGATATACCCACTAAGACACTGTTGCACACATTGTCACACCCAGACACTGATGCACCTACTCACAGATGCTCTCACACCCATTCACAGACCCACTGAAACCCTCATACACCCACTCACAGACCCATAGACACTGATGCAGTCACTACGACAATGATGTACCCACACTCACACCCAGACGCACACTCTCACGACCACTCTCACCCCCAGATAAACCCTCTCAGACAAATTCTCACACCCAGAGACACAGGCTGCTGTCAACTCACACCGCGCATGGCTAAAGAGCCGTGTGCAGTGTGGGGTTGGTGACTGGCCACAGGCTAAGCCCTGTGGCCAACCGCTGCTGTGCACGGCCAAAGACCATGTGCTGCAGTGGTTGGATTACCGTATAGTAATGTAAATTACTTTACGTTAGAAAAACCATACAAATTCACTGGAAATACCAAAGGTTACAGGGACGTTATAGTTAGGAAATAGAATTAAAAAAACATAGAAATTCACTTAAAAAAAACAAAGGATACAGGGACGTTATAGTTAAGCTCACATTTTAAAAACATACCAAACCACAGAAATTCACCTGTTATAATTAGAGTTATCTCAAGTAACTATAACTTGTGGCCTAAGGTAACTATAAATCGTGCACTTGCCATGCACTGCTAATTACACCACAAATTACAGCACTCCTGAAATCTATGATAACATCACTAATGATATCAATGTAATATTTACAGTAACACTTTTGACAAAAAAAAACTGTGCATGGCAGGGGCGCAAGTTAATTTTACCATAGGGCATGAGCTGTAGTTACTTCAGATAACTCTAACTATAACAGGTGCATTTCTGTGGTTTGGTACATTTAAAATGTGAACCTAACTATAACTTTCCTGTAAACTTTGTTTTTTTCACTGAATATATATATATATATATATATACACACACACACACACATATATGTTCATAGGTTATTACATATTTTCTATAGAAGTTGTTTGCTTAAATGCTTATGAGTCTCTGTTTTATTTATCTAACAAAGTAGGCAACTATTATCATAACTATCTACAAGCACTTCACTATTCAGATATTGAGGAAAAGATAAAATAAAAAATTGAGGTATACAAAAAAAACACAAATAAGTTACCTTCAAATACTGCAACACATGAAAGAAAATGTTTATACAATACACCTTCACAACTCAATATATTATCTTCCTTACACATATATTCCCCTGTTATGTAATCATGTTATCTATATATTTATTACTTTACTCCTACTGTACAAGATGAAACAAATGCACTCTCTATAATGCACGATTCTGCCTCACCCTATACCTCTCTCAATCTATTCTCTATCTCCACTCACTGACTCACCCCAAACCTCATTCTTCTACTATGATCTCCAAAATAACCCTTCCTAGACTCTTCCTTCCCTTATCCCTCCTGTCTCACCCAAAATCTCTGTTTACTACTGTCATCTCCCAAATTCCTTTCTACAGACTCTTCCTTCCTCCATCTCTACCTTTACTCATCTCAAACGTCATCTTACTACTATGATTCCCCCAATTAACACTTTCTAGATTCTTCCCTATTCTCCTGTGTTGCTTATGTGATTTAATAAGTGAAGAATGGGTTCTGAAAGGGCATATATTTTTATTTGTTGTCCGTGGTAAAAGGACGTGAAGGATGCTGTGTTATAGTTGTTAGAGCGTGGGGTGAGGTATAGACACAGTGTTGGGCAAAGTGTTAAAAGAAACTAAAGGCAGATTGTGAACTTTGAAGCTGGAAGGGCAGAGGGAGAGAGGCTTGGGGGTGCTTAGGCCTGTGGGTGGGTGGAAGAGGGATTCTCATAGTGGAACTAAGACTGTGGTGTCTGTTTGTTTACAAGTAGCAGGGAGGTTAATGTTACAACTTGTGCATTTGTGCATAAAAGCACAACTGAGTGAAATTACTGTCCTGGAGCCAGTAGAGTGCCTGAATGGAAGTTAGGACCTTGTAAAGCATGAGAGAGTGGGGAGGGCTGGTGTGAGTCTATGTACAGAAAAGGAATATGTAAATAGGTGAAATTAAGTTGTAGTTTATGTTCATTGTGTTTGTGTTGGGCATGGTGCCACTGTACCTGCTGCACAAATGTAATGTTCGGTCAGGTAAGTGTAGTTCAGAATGACTGATAAAAAGAGAAGTGTGTTGTTGGTGTGTGTGCCCTGAAGCAGGGTAATAAATTGTGGACTTAGTAAGCAATAGCCATACGCAGGGCCACTGGAATTATGCGATTTTGCGGCAGCTTCAATTTTTGCATGATTACTGATTTGCCGCATTTGCCACATAATCCATCATCTGCCGGAAAATCTGCAGATTTCAACAAAATATTTGTTTCTAGCTCGAATGCTTCAAAAGTTAATAAAAATGCAGGGACATGTGTTTCTGCACAGTGGAAGGCCCTTAGTAAATCTGCACTGGTCATTTAACTGTTGTTTATTGCTATATTTCTGTGTTAAAACTGGTACTAATAGGGTGCAACCAATGCCCAGAAAGTGTTACAAAGTTTAATAATGACAAAATAATGAGGTAACACTATTACAAAATGTGACGCATTATGCTGCATAATGTGACTTTTCTTGCTGCATAATTTACTCAACCCTGCCCCATAATACGGTCCTCCCCTGCTGCATAATTCCAGTGGCCCTGGCCATACTTTACATTTTAACATGGAGCTAGGGTCAACATGTATATTCTAGTGTAAGCAGTGTGTGGTATCTCCATGTGCAAGTAAAGGAATTGTGTATCTTTTGTCCATTTAAAATTTAAACTGAAGTATTAGTGTAGGTTTAATGTTTCCATGAGTTCTTATTGTCCTGGTGTCACTGAACTTGCTGTTTGAAAATAAATTAAGCTCCTAGAAATGCGTGTTCAAAGGGTGGGGAAGGAAGAGCTGGGTTTGAGGTGCTTAGAACAGCAGTGATGGGGTAGTGTTGTTTGTGAAGAACAACTTTGCCTTCTTGCCTATGCTGAACTTGTCCCGGTTTAATTTTCAGACACTGGGAAAGGTTTAGCAGTGCCTGCACATAGTCTGCTTTGATTCTTTGCAGCAACATGCAGGCAGTGAGGGGGCTTTTTGTTTACAATTAATTTTCCCCTCCAGCTGGCCCAAAGATAAAGGCCAAAGTTAAGGGGCCATCGGGCCTTCTTTTGTTCCAATAGGATGCTGGCGGGGTGCATCTGGAAGCTCACACTTGGGTGTAAATGGAAAGGAGGGGAAGAAAAGCTCACAGCTTGTTATCACTCCACAAGTGATTAAGAGAAGCATGTTTTTGACCTTATTTAGCCCCTGTTTATAAGAGAAATGCATGCATTGTAAGACTGTCAGATGTATTGGTCTGCTCCACTATTTGCACAAATAACAATGTAAATAACACTATTATAGCGCCACTCATCCCAGTGCAGTACATATTATACACTGACAATCAATCAAGTATGTAAATCAATGTACAAGATGTTTGTTGCATAAAACAGTGAGGATTACGAGGAGTAGGAGTCATATGACCTTCATAGCTCACTGTGCTACACTAAAAGGATTCAAATGTATTAACTACAAGTAACAAAAGGATCTCTGTGTTAAAAGCAATAACCCACTTAGCTATCTAGCTAAAATAAAAAAATCTATCACCCGCATGTTACATGATGAACTATTTAAGTGTTGTGTTACAGCTTCGTAAATGGAGGGGCATGAGCGGGCTCCATGAGGAAACTAATCTGCACTCCTGGTTTTTATAAACGTTCTCACTTTGAAGTCAGTGAAAGCACAGTAAACACCGAGCTCCCTCAGAAGAAACAGCTTGACATTTGATCTCTGTCTCTGAATGCACAGCAAATGTGACAAGAACAAGATTTGAAAGCCTGTTTACAGAAAGCAAGATTGTGGAAGAATACAGTAAACACAGTTTAGGCAACCCGAGGGACAAACTCACCCTGATCAGCCTCAAGCAAATAAAGTCAGCAAACAGAAAGCCAGAAAATGTGAGTTACAAATCACAAGACCAGTGGTAATCATCGGGTGGAATGCATTCCTAGGTCAACTTTCTGAAAGTCCCCAAGATGTCTTTAGCAAACCAGAGAGCTGCGCTATCTGGTAGGCTGTGACCTAAAAACGAATTTGCAATCAAGCGTGCGAAACAAGGAACCATTGGGGCCTGATAATGTGGTGATAATAGATGGGCTTTACATTGGCCCAAAATGTATAACATTATATTCGGAATATGTCTCACAAGGGAAAGGGGAAATCTTGAACAGACAAAACAACGTAAGACTAGCCGCCAAACTGCCAGGCCTGGAACACCTGCGATCAAAGGACCTTGAGTATGTGGTCTTTTTATCCCCTGGTTTACCTTGGGAGTCTTGCAGTGGGAAACAGGCCCCCATGATCATGAAAATCTTTAATGTCATGCCTGGTTTAGCTCCCCATAGGACACCCGGCCATGATTGATTCCCTTCCGACTTCTACAGTAAATTCAAGTACATTATCGCCCCTGCTTCTGCTTGCTTTTTACATGGTGGCTGCCAGGATAGGCACTTTCCACAGGAGCTGAACATGGCCACAATTGTGGTAATTCCAAAGTCGATCCCTCCTTTCAAATATTGTGCTGCGTACTAACTCATTTCACTTATTATTAGTGAGATAAAAGGTTTTGCCACAATTCTGGCCTCACATCTTTAAATGGTTTTTGGTACCCTCATACATCCAGACCAATGTGTCTTTATGCCAGCCAGAGGAACAAGACAACGTTTTAGACGCCTTCATGTTGCACTTGAGCGTTGGCACCTCCTGTCCCGGGCCCTGCCTGGCCTTATTATTAATAGACTTCAAGAAGGCCTTTGATACACTAGACTGGACTTAAACTAGCACAGGCAGGGTTGGGATCCCACTTCTGTAATTACCTCAAGCTACTTTATTCCAATCCGATTGCTCAGGTACAGATTAATGGTATGGTCTCAGATCCATTTGCTGTAGTACTCGACAGGAGTGTCCCGTCTCCTCTTCTTTTTGCCCTTGTCATCGAGCCTCCCGCATGACTTATACACAGTGAGGCATAGGTGCAGGACTGGAAGTGGGATACAGGACATGATGACAGTATTGCACTATATGGGGACGATGTCCTTTTGTTCCTTTCCAGACCTGATGAGACAGGCCTGCATTGCCTCCGCCTCCCCCAGTTATTTGAAGAGGCTTTGAGTCTACAAATGAACCATGCGAAGTTCGTACTGGTTCCTCTACACCCTACTTGTGATTGTGTCGTCTGACAGGACACCATACCGATACAGCGATTGAGCTTTTGATATTGGGGAATACAGGTGGCACTTCACCCTGCTTTGGCCTTGAATCTTAACTTTATGCCACTCATTTGAAGACAGACTTGAAACGTGGCAACCCCTTCGTTTTAAAGTAATGGGGCTCATCGCTCACTATAAGATGATGATTTTGCCCAAATTCCTCTACCTCTTCCAGAATTTCCTGCAATCTATCCCTCAACATTGGTTTAGGGACATGGACTCCCAGGCAGCATCCTTTCTCTGGCACAACACAAGGTCGCAATTGGCTCTTACTACATTTCAGCAGGATCTGTATAGGGTGGATTGGGTATGGCCAATCTATTCCTCTATTACCTGGCATCCCAAGCCTTGGTCATAAACAACTGGTTCAGTGGTGGGTGGTAAGACCCGGCATATAGAGTAGAACTGTCCTCCCTGGGATTTGAGGGGGTGTTGGGGATGCTATATGGTGCCTGACTTCCACAGGCCCTCCTGGAAGAGAGCCAAATGGTTTTACTGAGCTGGCGGGCCGCACTTCAACATACCGGCTGGGATTCCAAGCTCACCCAGAAAACACCATTGTAGACAGGGAGATGGCTGGGATAGATGGATGCCCTGGAGGGCTTTTGGTGGTGGGATAAAATAGGAATCTCCCTATTGGGGGTAGTCTGGTCTAGCTCCTGGATGTATTGTTTCAAGAGCTCCAGGCTACATGTGTTCTGTCACACACCCAGTTTCATAAATACCTCCAAATGAGACTCACACTGAAATCTCACATTCCACTGGACACACTACTTCCGGAATTCAGTCCCTTAGAGGACATGCTCCTGATTGGTGCCCTATTGAAAGGTGCTATCTCTCAGATCTATTGGAAACATATACACAACACTCCTGATATACGGCTACACCTATGGGCCCAGTGGGAGGAATGGGTCAGACGGCTGGACAGTGAGGATTGGTGAGATACCTTGATGATCCCTCACAGTATTGCGATTTCTTCTAAACTGTGGCTTGAACAGACATAATATCTACAGAGTGCTTATTTAACACCCACCTGCCTACACAAAGCCCACCTGTTTCTCACCCCAGCCTACTTCCGAATTACTGGAGGAACATCACTGTAGAACTGATAGAGGGGTTGGGTTGGATGGTGGCGAGGTTGCCAAAATTGTTTCTCCTGGGCATTTCCGAAGGAGTTGGAGGAACAAGGGCAAACGAAACACTGTTGGGAGAGGCCCCCACAGTGACAAAAAAAAGACATAGCAAGTAAATGGAAATCTTCTAGTCCTCCCAAACTATCTCAGTGGTGTGAGGGAGTGGACCAGTGTGCTCATCAAGAAAAACTGGTCTATGAGGCCAGTGGATGCGCTGAAAACATGCCAAGATCTGGGGCAAGTGGTGGGATTGTCTTGGTTTGGGCCCACTGTAATATTTATCTGGAAAAGTCTCTCAGTAGGGTGATGGTTGACTTGCTGATATGTCTGTAATAATGCTGTTTTCTCTTTTGGTGTCAACCAGCAGTGGCGGAATGTGGTAGTTGTTATGTTGCTATGAAACAATAAAGTTGGTTATAAAAAAATCCTGGGTTATTGAGAAATAAATAAATGAGCTGAGACTGGCCTTAAGGAGGAGAGGTTTGATATAAGCTTATAAACCACTAAAAAACGAACTATCTAGGTGGGAAATAAGTGTTCGATGGCATGTGTAGCTGCAGATACACATGCTGTGCACATCCCGCCATCTGGTGTTGGGCTCGGAGTGTTACAAGTTGTTTTTCTTCGAAGAAGTCTTTTCGAGTCACGAGACCGAGGGACTCCTCCCATTTCGACTCCATTGCGCATGGGCGTCGACTCCATCTTAGATTGTTTTTTTTCCGCCATCGGGTTCGGACGTGTTCCTTTTCGCTCTGTGTTTCGGGTCGGAAAGTTAGTTAGAATCTCGGAAAAATCGTCGGTATTGTTTGCGTTCGGTATCGGGTTAGTTACAACAGATCGACACCGAATTGAGAAGAGCTCTGGTGGCCCGTCGGGGTTTTTCGATTCCCGTCGGGGCCTGGTCGGCCCGGCCACGTGTCTCTTCAAGGCTGATGGAACGGACCCCATTCCGCTTCTGTCCAAAATGCCATAACAAGTATCCATATACAGATCAACACCTGGTCTGTAACTTGTGTTTGTCACCAGAACACAAGGAGGATACTTGTGAGGCCTGTCGAGGGTTTCGGTCGAGGAAGACACTCAGGGACCGAAGAGCAAGAAGACTGCAAATGGCGTCGGCGCCGACAGGACAAGGGTGTTTCGAGGAGGAGGAAGAAACATTCTCCATCCAGGATTCGGACTCGGAGGAGGTCGATCCCGAAGAAACGCCGAAAACCGTGAGTAAGACGTCGAAACAAAAAAACTCACGAAAAGACTGCCAAAGCCCAGGAGACGCCACCGCCAACAGGCCATGGCTTAACCCGAAAAGTAGGTGACCGTCCATCGGCACCGAAAAAGGGCGAGCTGGTGTCGAAGTCATCCGACTCCGGTCGAGATACAGGCATGCAGCAATCTCGGGCCCGAGAGAGTGGCTCCGAAAAGATTCGGCACCGAGACAGCAGCACCGAAATTGGTCGGCACCGAGAGGGCACTACGCCGAAAAGCAAAAAGATTTTGTCGGAGCCGAAAAAAGCAGCAGAAAAGGTTTCGGTGCCGAAACATCCGGCCTCTCGAACCGAAAATTAGTTCCTATTCAGAGGAACAAGGACTGTCCTCTCAAATGAAGACACACAGATTTGAAGAAGAATTACAGACAACAGAGCCAGATCACACGCAAAGGCGGCTCTTTATTCAGAAAGATACAGGGAAGATCAGCACTCTTCCCCCAATCAGAATGAAAAGAAAACTTGCCTTCCAAGACAAGGACAAGGACAAACAGCCACAAGCAAAAGTGGCTAAACAAATAACACCACCACCATCCCCACATCACTCTCCACAACTATCACCGGTAGCCACTCCACCAATGATGCAATCCCCAACACATACGGGGATGAGTCAAGATGACCCTGACGCTTGGGACCTTTACGACGCACCAGTGTCAGACAATAGTCCTCAATGCTATCCAGCAAGACCCTCGCCACCTGAGGATAGTACAGGCTACATTCAAGTGGTATCAAGGGCAACAGCATTTCACAATGTCAGCCTTCACTCAGAACCCATTGAAGATGACTTCCTTTTTAATACACTGTCGTCTACGCACAGTCAATATCAAAGTCTGCCAATGTTGCCCGGAATGCTAAAACACTCCAAACAAGTGTTTGAAGAGCCTGTCAAAGGGAGAGCCATTACTCCAAGAGTAGATAAAAAATATAAACCGCCACCAACAGACCCAATGTACATCACACAACAGCTAACCCCAGACTCTGTTGTAGTTGGAGCAGCGCGCAAAAGAGCCAACTCTCATACTTCAGGAGACGCGCCACCTCCAGATAAAGAGAGTAGAAAATTTGACGCGGCAGGCAAAAGGGTGGCAGCACAGGCAGCATACCAGTGGCGTATTGCAAATTCTCAAGCTTTGCTAGCCAGATATGATAGGGCCCATTGGGACGAGATGCAACACCTTATTGAACACTTGCCAAAGGAGTTTCAAAAAAGAGCGCAGCAAGTGGTCGAAGAGGGACAAAATATCTCCAATAATCAAATTCGATCAGCAATGGATGCTGCAGACACAGCTGCTAGAACTGTCAACACAGCAGTAACGATAAGGAGGCATGCATGGCTGCGTACACTTATTTAAACCAGAGATACAGCAAGCTGTGCTGAATATGCCATTCAACGCACAGCAGTTGTTTGGGCCGGAGGTGGACACTGCAATTGAAAAACTTTAAAAAGACACTGACACGGCCAAAGCCATGGGCGCGCTCTACTCCCCGCAGAGCAGAGGCACATTTAAAAAAACACAATTTCGAGGGGGGTTTCGAGGGCAAACCACAGAAGCCACAACCTCACAAACAAAGCCCACTTATCAGAGCCAGTATCAGCGGGGAGGTTTTCGGGGACAATATAGAGGAGGACAGTTTCAAAGAAAAAGAGGAAAGTTCCAAAGTCCCAAAACTCCTCAAAACAAACAGTGACTTCAAGGTCACAAATCCCCAACACATAACACCTGTGGGGGGAGACTAACCAAGTTTTACACACATTGGGAGGAAATAACAACAGACACTTGGGTCTTAGCAATTATCCAGCATGGTTATTGCATAGAATTTCTCAAATTCCCTCCAAACGTCCCACCGAAAACACACAATATGTCAAAACAACATATAGATCTTCTAGGACTAGAAGTTCAGGCATTGCTACAGAAAGAAGCAATAGTATTAGTACCAAAAGATCAATTAAACACAGGAGTTTACTCGCTGTACTTCCTGATACCCAAAAAGGACAAGAGCCTGAGACCAATACTAGATCTCAGAACATTAAATACCTACATCAAATCAGACCATTTTCACATGGTTACTCTACAAGACGTAATCCCACTGCCCAAACAACAAGACTACATGACAACACTAGACCTAAAGGATGCATATTTCCATATACCAATACATCCTTCACACAGAAAGTACCTAAGGTTTGTATTCCAAGGGATACATTACCAATTCAAAGTGGTGCCATTCGGAATAACAACTGCGCCAAGAGTTTTTACAAAATGCCTGGCAGTAATAGCTGCACATATCAGAAGGCAGCAAATACATGTGTTCCCATACCTAGACGATTGGTTAATCAAAACCAATACGCTAAAACGGTGTTCACAACACACAAAATATGTCATAGAAACCCTACACAAACTAGGTTTCTCAATCAACTACGCAAAGTCACACCTGCAGCCGTGCCAAACACAGCAATACTTAGGAGCAACAATCAACACAGCAAAAGGGATTGCTACTCCAAGTCCACAAAGAGTACAAACATTTCACAATGTAATACAAACCTTGTATCCCAAAAAAAAAGTACAAGTCAAAATAATACTGAAACTACTAGGCATGATGTCCTCATGCATAGCCATTGTCCCAAATGCAAGGTTACACATGCGGCCCTTACAACAGTGCCTAGCATCACAATGGTCACAAGCACAGGGTCAGCTTCTAGATCTGGTGTTGATAGACCGCCAAACATACATCTCGCTTCAATGGTGGAACAGTATAAATTTAAACCAAGGGCGGCCTTTCCAAGACCCAGTGCCACAATACGTGATAACAACAGATGCTTCCATGACAGGGTGGGGAGCACACCTCAATCAACACAGCATCCAAGGACAATGGAACATACAGCAAAAACAGTTACACATAAATCACCTAGAACTGTTAGCGGTATTTCTAGCGCTGAAAGCATTTCAACCCATGATAACCCACAAATACATTCTTGTCAAAACAGACAACATGACAACAATGTACTACCTAAACAAACAAGGAGGGACACACTCAACACAGTTGTGTCTCCTAACACAGAAAATATGGCATTGGGCTATTCACAACCACATTCGCCTAATAGCACAATTTATTCCAGGAATTCAGAATCAGTTAGCAGACAATCTCTCACGGGATCACCAACAGATCCACGAATGGGAGATTCACCCACAAATACTGAACACTTATTTCCAAATTTGGGGAACACCACAAATAGATCTATTTGCAACGAAGGAAAACTCAAAATGCCAAAACTTCGCATCCAGGTACCCACAACATCAGTCTCAGGGCAATGCGCTATGGATGAACTGGTCAGGGATATTTGCTTACGCTTTTCCCCCTCTCCCACTCCTTCCATATCTAGTAAACAAGTTGAGTCCAAACAAACTCAAACTCATACTAATAGCACCAACATGGGCAAGGCAACCTTGGTACACAACACTACTAGACCTGTCAGTAGTACCTCATGTCAAACTACCAAACAGACCAGATCTGTTAACACAACACAAACAACAGATCAGGCATCCAAATCCAGCATCGCTGAATCTAGCAATTTGGCTCCTGAAATCCTAGAATTCGGACACTTAGACCTCACACAAGAATGTATGGAGGTCCTAAAACAGGCTAGAAAGCCTACCACTAGACACTGCTATGCAAATAAATGGAAAAGATTTGTCTATTACTGCCATAATAATCAAATTCAACCCTTACACGCATCTACAAAAGATATAGTAGGATACTTACTACATTTGCAAAAAGCAAAACTAGCTTTCTCTTCCATAAAAATACATCTTGCTGCAATTTCAGCTTACCTGCAAATTACGCACTCAACTTCCTTATTTAGGATACCAGTCATAAAAGCGTTTATGGAAGGCCTAAAGAGAATTATACCACCAAGAACGCCACCAGTTCCTTCATGGAACCTCAACATTGTCTTAACACGACTCATGGGCCCACCTTTTGAGCCCATGCACTCTTGTGAAATGCAATACTTAACGTGGAAAGTTGCATTTTTAATTGCCATCACATCTCTAAGAAGAGTGAGTGAAATTCAAGCGTTTACCATTCAAGAACCATTTATTCAAATACACAAAAATAAAGTTGTTCTACGAACAAATCCCAAATTTTTACCAAAAGTAATCTCACCGTTCCACTTGAATCAAACGGTAGAATTACCAGTGTTCTTCCCACAGCCAGATTCTGTAGCTGAAAGAGCACTACATGCATTAGACATCAAAAGAGCACTAATGTACTACATTGACAGAACAAAACTAATTAGAAAGACAAAACAACTATTTATCGCCTTTCAAAAACCTCATACAGGAAATCCAATTTCAAAAAAGGCATTGCTAGATGGATAGTTAGGTGCATTCAAACCTGCTATCTTAAAGCTAAAAGAGAACTGCCTATTACACCAAAGGCACACTCAACCAGAAAGAAAGGTGCTACCATGGCCTTTCTAGGAAATATTCCAATGAACGAGATATGTAAGGAAGCGACATGGTCTACGCCTCATACATTTACCAAGCACTACTGTGTAGATGTGCTAACTGCACAACAAGCAACAGTAGGTCAAGCTGTACTAAAAACATTATTCCAAACTACTTCAACTCCTACAGGCTGAACCACCGCTTTTGGGGAGATAACTGCTTACTAGTCTATGCACAGCATGTGTATCTGCAGCTACACATGCCATCGAACGGAAAATGTCACTTACCCAGTGTACATCTGTTTGTGGCATTAGTCGCTGCAGATTCACATGCGCCCACCCAACTCCCCGGGAGTGTAGCCGTTTAGAAGTAGATCTTAAACATTTGTACATTTGTAAATAGATTACTTGAAACTTTATTATGTACATACGCATTCACTCCATTGCGTGGGCACTATTACTAGCATACACAACTCCTACCTCACCCTCTGCGGGGAAAACAATCTAAGATGGAGTCTACGCCCATGCGCAATGGAGTCGAAATGGGAGGAGTCCCTCGGTCTCGTGACTCGAAAAGACTTCTTCGAAGAAAAACAACTTGTAACACTCCGAGCCCAACACCAGATGGCGGGATGTGCACAGCATGTGAATCTGCAGCGACTAATGCCACGAACAGATGCACACTGGGTAAGTGACATTTTCCTTATCCTACAACTTGCCTAATAAATATCCCACAATACTGAATCCCACTTGTCCCAATACACAATTAATTAGGAACGATGCCTGAGGCATTAAAACCATATCAGTCCTAAGGAAAGCTATTGAGGCAAATGAGGATGTTACTACAAAAATGCATTGCCAAAAATTGACAAGGGAGACCATAAAGGGATCAAATCACTCACGGCTAGAAGTAGTCCAGAGAGAAAAGGGGGAAAAGACGTTTATGTTTGGGGCCGATGTTAACAAGGCGAAGAGCTGTCTGCACCTTGCAAATTGGAAACGGTTGGCGGGGTGCTAAAATCAATGCCCCTAATCAATGTAAGATAAATAAAGTGAGGCTTACTCCCTCAGAGAGCTGTGGGAACTAACTGAGAACAACATAATTTGCCTGCAGGAAACTTGGTGTTTGGAGCCAAACTTTGCAGGACCTGCCCTCCCTTTCCAATGTGGTGGTTGCCCAAGTGAGGGGGGAGTCTCAATTCAAATAAAAAGTGATCTGACAGTAAAGACATCCATAATCTGGCCAGGAAAATAGGATGCCATCATCGTAAAACTTCACCCACTTAAAAGACAAAATAACAAAGTGAATCATCCCTTTATCATCAGAAATATTTACCTTCACCCACTACTCACACGGAAACATGTGTCTGCGAGCTCACAGCTGGATTGTCTAGAAAATCTCAGGTCTGAATATGCCAAAGCATACCTGCTGAATGGAGTTGATTTTAATACAAACCTACTCAGAAACAACAACCACAAGGAATGGAAAGAAAGGGATAATGAATACTGGAGCACTCCACAAGTGACCATCCAGGACCAGCAGCAGGAAAGATTTCGGGTATACCTGGCTAATGCCCTAGAGGCTCTAGGGATGCAATGTATTAATGGTAGAATAACAATCGACTGTCTGGCGGTATACACTCATATCTGTTCTTTTAGATCAGCAACCCTGAACTACCTTTAGTCTTCAATAGAACATTTCCATAATATATATGTTTTCTAGAAAATCCCAGAAACCTGAAGCGACAATGCAGCAATTGTATGCAAGATCACCACGCCTTTGGAAAGGCACCAAGCAACAAAGATGATGGGCCATTACTAAGATTCTGCCCCATTATAAAGAATAAATTGGCAGATGGAGCGGTACCAAATAAACAAAATTAAACAACCCCCATGTTTGATAAAAAAAAAAGCTTTGCACAAAAAAGAAAGAAAATGAAGTAATAAGAGGCTGGCCCCCAGTGATTGCATCATGCCATGACAACTTAGCAGAATGCCCCAAAGAAAGTCAGAGGTGGAATATGATAGGTTGGGGCATTGTGAGGGCCTCAAAACAAAAAGTTTAAGAGGGGAGCTAAATAAAGCTCTCCGCTGCCTCAGGTATGAAAGGAAGAAGGAAAACACTGAGGCATGCACGTAGGAGGCAGCTGTGGGAGGATAACTGGAAGGCTGAGGAACTGACCTGGGCCAAACTTCATGCTGCAGTTAAGACAAAAGATTCACAGAAATTCTGGAGGCTAGTTAACAAGCTCACACAATCCTGAAACCCAAAGGCCTGTAACATCTCCACAAAACAATGGTCTGAGCACGTACAGCAACTCTATTGTTCAACAGCTGATTTAAACTACAGGCATTCCAAGCATGATGTATGGCCTGTAAAACATGACAGCCAATTCACCGAGATCACCATTGGGCACCAACCAGTGACACAAGTCTTGGATAAACTTGATACGATGAATGGTCCATTGGGGGGTGAGGAAAGTGAGCATCGTACAGGTGTCCATTAATACCAATGTTTGGCAGCCTCCAAGAAGGGTAGAAATAACCCTAGGGAAAATAAGTACAGCTATGACACCAGGCCCAAATGGCTTCCCGGCTGCTACAGTCCCCAAAAGCTGGAGGGGCTCAATTTTGGTACCTATATATAAAAAGGGAGGCAGAGCTTCACCCACAAACTATAGAACAATAGCGTTATTGGAAGTGGAAGGAAAAGGCTATGCAAGGTTACTGTATGAAGAGCTGGAAACCTGGGCCAAAGAGGAGAGACTGATCCCATGGTTTCACACTGATTTTCAAAGGCATAGTCACATTGAGGACAATCTCCTGCCTTAACCTGTCTAATTTTCAAAGCGATGCTCCCTAGGAACTGACCTCTTAATGTGTCATTTCACAAATGCCTTTGAGAACATTCAAAGTGCCTGGCTATGGGCAAAGGTAAGAAAGTGGGAGATACCAGTGCACCTCTTAAAGGCCATAGAGTCACTAAACACTAAAACATGAGTGAGCGTTAAATTATCAGCTAACTGAGCAACCTCAGGGGAAAATCTACACAAATAAAGGACTGAAACAGGGTTGCGTCCTCTCCCCCTTGCTCTTTAATCTGTATTTGCTGGACCTAGAAAGTCATTTAATATTCCCACGGATCTGCCGCCCCCACTTGAAGCAGAAATTCAATTTTTAGAATACGCAGATGACATGGTGGTACTTGGCAGCATTCAAATTGGCCTACAGAGATCACTTGATGCACTTGAATAATACTGAGCAGTAAATAATGTTACCATCAGCCTAAAGAAAACTAAACAGTGATCTTTGGTATAGACAACTAATAAATAGGGGCGCTTGGTTCATCGGGTGGTCAAGATTTAAAAGAGTAACAAGTTTAAAATATCCGGGTGTTACGCTTGACGAAAAAGAGGGCAGGAAAGCTCAACTAGACTCCATGAAATTGATGGTGAAATATCTGGCAAGCATTGTGACCAAAACACAAACAGACTACTAACGGTGGTGTCAACTAAGTTGATGCCCACATTAACATATGGTTCAGTGTTATTTAAGGATAAATTCTATGCATGGCTAGACGAACTGCAATGGGTCTGCTGTCACCGCCTATATGCACTCCCAGACTGCACTAGCCAATGGAATTTAAATTACCAAAACGAGGTCTGGTATTGCGGACCAAATTTGTCTCATTCTGTCAAACCTTGAAAATGGCCTCTATTGGCTCAATGAAACACCTTCTCTGGGAGAAATTTCAAGAGCTCAACTGTAAAAGGGGCCAGTTTCTGGCAACCTTCATAAAAGCCCTGAGTGCGGAATATCTAATAAATAACACCTTACCGCAGAGGACGACAACAAACCTATTACTGAAGTTAGCAAAGATAATTTAATGGGATCAGGGACTTAGGGATTCAAGAGTTAAATTTCACAGCAGTTGGGCTGTGAACCTTCACACCTCAGGCACCCTACCTGACTATCTGAATTTGCCCCTTCCAAACCTTGCAAAGATCACACTCATGAGAATGTGCTTTGACCTTATTCCCTTAAAGTGCTATCAGTACAGTCGCAAGGATGGTGAAGTTGATGCGGATGGTGCAGTGTATCAGAAGAGTCTATAAGTGATCTGCATTTGTGAAGTTCTAAAACCCTTGAAGCGCCATTAGCTCCAGCCAATATTTCAAACTTTAAATGTGAGGACATGTTGGGCAGCTGTCCTAACCTGTTTAAAGGGGGAAGCATGTCAGCTACCCGGGTGCTTTTTAAAGTTCATGAAACCAGCAACTGGTAATCCAAATGGTCATCTTTATTTTTTTTTGTGCTTTTTTTCACTGGCGGCCTCGCAAGCACAGAGTACATGTGCTATGTCGAATTGCTGGTAATGGACAGCCTGGTGCTCCAAAAGGGAACTTCAAACGTGATACATTTTAAAATATTAAACACTGTTTTTATCACCTTTTATACTTGATATTTGTGCTCAGATGTAATGATTTTAATTAATTAGACATGAATAAAAATTCCATGATTTCACTAAACAGAAATCTGGACCTAGATCTAAAAGCTAAAAGTGCTTATAAATACAGCATGGAAACAGTAACTTTTGTGGATGATCACTGTAAACTGAGACATAAACGTGTACAACGGGTGTCATAAACACAATCAACTGGGTGATGATAACATCCTTCCATGTGGGGGCTCACATCAGAACATTTACAGTGTATTAACGAATTTTGGGACCACAGAAAGGATACTTACAAATGAAATATACACAATACTTGGGTCTACGAAGTTCTTGAATCAAGAAATCCACATTTTCCTTCAAGAAAAAAAGAGACATAGTACAATAAATAAATAAAAACATCAGCATTATTTAAAGCCTTTCAATTCTAACTGCCACTTATAAATAAAAGATAGGCAAATGTTTAGAGAAGTGAATATTAGGTTAAAGGTGCTGAAAAAGAGTTTCTTGAAGAGGTCAAATAAGAATAGCTAAATATTGCACACAAAAGAAATTGTGATGGAAAGAGTTCTGAACTCTGTTATTTTTAGTAGTAATATGACTTGTGACACTAAGGATCCATTCATAGAACTTCCGAATGGAAGTTCGAATGTAGCCTAACGCGAACCATTAGCCTGTATTCTACGGTCTACTCCGATGGGTCTGTTTCTTATGTAATAACTCTTGTCAATGGGGAGGATTGAGTGTGTACATCATTATTTATCTATTAATTTAGTTTTGTGTAGTTCTATGTAACAAGAACTTGACTCCAGGGCAGTGAGCACTTTACATGAGCAACCAATGACATTACATTTTATTTTCAGTACAGGGAGCTTAAGTGATTTGCGAACTATTACAGGATGTGAGCTGAGCTTCGGACTCAAACCTGGTTTCTCATCTCTAAGATCGAGCAATCTGACCTAAAATTTCCCAATTTGCGTGGTGGAAAGGTGTGAGCTCTTTATGGCAGCAATCTTTTACTTCCATATCTGAACTCGTAGTCATATTTTCAGATAGTAACTTTCAACATCAAACTCAGAGACTCAACTGGATAGCTTTGTTTAGAGGAATTAAATCACTAATTGAGCAGTAGCAAGTGAAATCCCTTTCAATGTTTGTGTAAAACGTATGAACTGTTTAGGAATCACACAATACTTATAAAATCTTACCACAATTTATAAAATCTTAATTGTGAAACATATTATGATGGCTTTAATCTTCAACCGACCACAAATGTCTGAACATATTTTTCATTGACTCTAGTTCAAAAGTAACAATAATTTGACATTTCAGAGAAGCTGATGAGAGCTTTAGATTAGAAGACTACTCTTAGCAACCCATAGAGAAATAGTTGCACATGCTGTTTGAAGGCCTAAATCTGGAAAAGAATGGATCATCACTTTACAATTCACAATCTTACACGGAGATTTTTTAACTGCTGAAAAATCAGATTGACCAATCTTAAATTACACTTGCAGATTCTTACAATACAATGTTGACATGTCTGTGTGTGCTAGTTCGTTTGCATGTCATTTGAAAATTGGCAATATGTTCACATTTTATACAATGGCCTGTTGTGCTCAGTAAGTTTCCTACACCTGATCTCGGTTCACATTAGAAGCTGTGCCATGGACCTAAACGTCACCAACTAAAACTGGTACCTGTAACGTGGCATGTTAACCAATTCTTGAAAGTTACCATTATATATATATATATATATATATATATATATATATATATATATATATATATATATTTCAGACTTGATACACACCACTTTAATTTGCAGGTTATGAAATGTCTGTGTGCAGGTGCAAGACAATTTTGTGTAGTTCTAAAAACACTGTTGACTACTCAAACGCATTCCTTTTTTCCAATAAAATCTTTATATTTCTAACACTGAAGGATATATTAACTTAAATGACTCAATTAGAAACATTAAAATTGGTCGTTCTAGTGAATTCATTATCTGTACTAGAAATTACATTGCTAATACTACAGTGAAGACTTTCCTGTTTCACCCCTCGTTCCACTTACCTTGGTGGGTCTCAGAAAACATATGGCCCTGAGGTGTTTCATGACATCGCGGTTCATAGAATCGATTCGCTCAAAGAGGTATACTTCCTTCTGCAGGATCTCTGACTGGGTGTATACCATGCTGACAATCCCAGTCTAGAAAAAAATATAAGCACAAAGTTTGCCATTTACTTGTTTAAGATGTAATCCCTGCATACAAGAGAATCAGCAATGTGAAAAAGATCTTGCTATCTGGATATTCCTCTTGTCCTGCTGCCCTCTTGCAACACTTCCTGGTGCAGCCTATGTGCCACAGAGGTTTCATTTCAGTCCTTTATAAAGGTGCATTGATCATACAACTAGTTGTATTTTTTCCAAAAATCAAGGGTGGTAAAGATTAAAAATGGCAAATAATTTCAAGCTAAAGCTATAACCGGAACGTAGGTGCAACAGAGAATGAGCACGCAAACAACCTGTGAACCAAGTAGAATAAGCAGGTTAACAAGCAGTTAGAAACTTTGGGAGGTTAGAAAAGCCCAGCAGCTCTGACCTGCCATCCATTTCAAATATTTCAAAGCTGCTTCCATATTTTTGCTAATGACATGAAATGATTTAAAGCATATTTATTGAAAATGTTAACTTCTGTGTTTGAGGTTCAAGTAGTGCTATTATGCATTAAGTAGTTCAAACTTTTGACTGTAGAATATTGAAAAAAGTGAGCCAAAAACAACTAGCTCTCTTTGGACAGTCACAAAGCCAAGAAAAGTAAAATAAACAACTAGGCACTTTCCTCTTCATCCACAGAAGATAAGTGTCAGCAAGGACAGAGGCCCATCATTAGCCATATAACATAGAGCAAAGTCAACATTCCTTTCCAATTGCCAGACCATACGAATCTGGATCCACTCTCGCTCTTTCTCTCTCATTGACCTTAAACTACTCCTGACTGTCAACAAGGCCACATCGGCTAATCTGCCCTGACTGCAACCCTGATCTAATTTCTTCAAACTAAACTCCTTGAACCCAATACACTGTAAGATTACATAACTACTCCGTGGAATTTTTTTGCTGAATGAAAATAAGGGAAAATGTACAATCTAATAAAAAATACAGAGGATCTAATTTACTGTAGACTTATTATAGGATTTCCTATTGCTCAGTGCATGTTTTGAGTCCCAGGAGGCCACTGCACTGCAAAACATTTATTGCCCATTACCAATCAGGTTCCGTTCATGGGGTGGTATTGAGACCTACACTCCAGTCGATGAAAGATAGCTTCTGCTTAAGAGTCAAAAGCTCTTCTTGTCCTGTTGGTTAGGTTCACCATCATTTCAAAACTATAGCAAACATGCAACTTAACTGGATCACAATGAAAAGGAGAGAGGTTCAAATCTGGCTCTTCTATATTATAGCCAGTCTGAAACTATTTTCTCCAGTTTTGACACCCTCATTATTACATTTTGAATGCCTCAGGAACTCCAAACACTCCTGGAATGAGGAGGCCTTCTCCTTCCAAGGTGCTTTTTGGTTTTTTTCCGGGAAGATCTTTTGAGAGACTGTCCCTGGTCAGGGGTCATAGCAGGAGGTGTGGGAGTACTTTTGGGCGCAGCACATGGCTAAAAATAACTTTGTCTCCCGCTCCCTGATGGCCTTCGGTTAAAGGGTGGCGGGAGAGGCGCAGTCCATGATATCACATTCCATTTCTAAAAACAACATCAAATTGCATTGTGGGTCTGACAAAGATATCTTGGCAATAAGATTTAAACACTGAAATCTTCGAAGGAGACATCTGACTTAGCTGTTAAAGTGCTTAGGACAGTGAGACATCGAGAGAGAGAGAGAGCTCTCCAGACCCGAGTCAATGAGGTATGGAAACACAGAAACTGAGACCAGTGCACCCGTTGGTGTCTAATATATTCTGGTGCCTTCATATGCAGGGCGGAAGATGGATACATCAGAAATAAAGTAATACACAAACAACGTGACTTGAAATAAACTGGGTGCCGAAAATATTTTCAGTTGCTAATCTGCATGAAACCTCCAGCTCCTGTTTGAAAAACACATATCCAGTCAGTTACTTTTTGCTAAACTTTCAGCTTGTTTGCTGAAGATCTGTTGGTGAGTAAAAAACGGGTGGACACCCTTTTCATCCACCTCTCCATGTTTCCTGTCTCTTCATCTCAATTTTGCGGAGCTGTTTAATTTCTGCTTTCTCCCATTGATAGTGCTTTCGTGATTTTCTTATCCTTCTCCTCTCTTTTTATCAGTCGCGATCTGATAATCAGAAGAAGTGCAGATCCCCCAAAATTTGCAGTGACGGTGCCCAACGCCTGCTCATTTTTTCCTTCAATCCCTGAAAAATACAGACCTCATTAACAGCTCGGATTATAATGCGGCACAAAGTTCTAAATACAGCTGTACCACTACTTGCTTCAAAGTGCACATGAGGATATTTGTACCACATTTGTGGGGATAGTAACACACCTCCTCCACAGTTTCTGTAATATGTTTAGGATTTCCGGTTGTCAGTTAAAACCAATCATAATCAATAAAACACCACCAAAGGGAATATTTGCTTTTTGGTAGAAACTGGAAAACATCGGATTTTGCTGCACTTTTACTGCCCTCTGTTATCAAAAAGTATATGTACAGCCTCTATCTCTAAGCTCTACTGTTTGATGAATAGTCCTGCTATGACCAACTTGAGCTATTGTAAGCTACTTAGAATGCCCGTATGACCATCTGCAAGGTCCCTGGACCCTAGAATCGACTTTACTTTTGTTTAGGGAACCAGTCTCGTGCTGTGATTAACAATATGTTCCTAAATAGTGACCAGCGAGTTCGCAGCTGAACTCTGAGCAGTGTCTCAGTCTAGGGGAAGCAGCACCTCCTCCAACATGTCATCCACCTTCACCAAGAGTGTTAAGGAGTTCTGCTTTCTCAAAGTTCTCATATCAGGATTGTATCAATAAAGACCACTGTATATGGATGCCCCCATAATCAATGTCCTCCTATAAAACACTGCACCCAACACGTTTCTTCTTGGATATACTTTATGATGGTCTTAAAAGTATGCCTAAACAAACCACATTCCCCTCATACATAAGGATTAAGAACATATAATGAACATCTCCAATGTCAATGTGCAAGACCATAAAGGGTTTGTGCGCCCATTAGCACATACATTACTTTAATCTTGCAGGTGCAAGTAAGAGAAGGTGACCTCGGGAAGGAAGGGATAAAACCTTTGCCTGTACATATAATTTTGTGATTATAAGAGAATGAAATTAGATATGTGTTTATTTCTGATAAAGATGTTAATAATTACCCTGATTAGGGATATGGTTGTGACCTCAAACATATACCAAACTGGATTTTGAAACAGAAAATAATTGCGAATATTAATATGGATAAACAATATTGCACACAATAATATGCATTTCATTAAGGGAACTGCCAAACTAATTCCATAAAATATACTGGAAGAACTCAAGAATAGAGCCCTCTTCGCAGGTTAAAACAATTGTGTTTTCAGCATCATATTACCATTATAGTGGTCCTGGTATATATCCTCAGGAGCTCCTTCAATAATGTTGAACTATGTAAATAAGGTGAACCATGGGACTGAAGATCCAAGCGGAAAAAGGAGACTATATGCATAGGACCATGTCAATTGCACACCCACAGTATTAATTATGTTACTATACACATGTCCCTTAAAGAAAACTGAATTACTGCGGGTAACAATTTCTCATTATGAAACAGTTCTGGTTAATAGAGACAAAATGGCTATTGTGGACACATCTGATTGAAGAACCGTTAACTGATGTCCCCTTTCAACAGGACCTTAAGTACCCAAGCTCAACAACTGCAGTAATTTACATACATCATAAAATGTACAGAATCGTAACACGTAGAATAACCCGAGGCCAGTATTTGCCCCAGAAATAAACATGCAATACCTTTAAGGTTTTCAAAACTATGCAGAGAAAGTACAGCAAAGCAGCATACACATTGATAGAACAGCTAATTGATTTTAAGAGTCCTTAGAGAGGCACCACTTCACAGCGACACAGGCGGGATTCACTGTATGTGCATTTATGTGTGGCAGGAAGGGACAACGCACTCTGAAAGCTGTCATGCTGGCAACAGACATATGTGAAAAGAAGAGATGATGGACAGAATGCTAAACACTGTCATACATTCACCCCCAGTCACAGATCTAGGCCTCAATCCATCATTTTTCCCATTACCACACCATTCCAGTTTGGACCCAGCCATATGGAAATCAGTCTTGACCCTGCTCCCCATTTGAACAGTCCAGCCCGACCTGCCAGGCCAGGTCCTCCCTGGACCGGAAACAAGCATCCTGGGACTGGTTTTGGTGCATCACCCCTCATCAGCTAGGCTAGCTTAAATCAAGTGGCACAGCAAGTACGGAACCCATGTCTGGGCATACCCTTCCCACTAAGGGAGTCAAATGCAAAATGAAGATGATGGACGGAATGCTTAACAATGTCAGACATTCAACCCCTCCCCCAGTCACAGATCTGGGCCTAAACCCATCATTCTCACCACACCATTCCAGTTTGGACTCAGCCATATGCAAATCAGTCTTCACCCTGCTCCTCATGGGAACAGTCTAGCACGAGCTGCCAGGCAAGGGCCTCCCTGACCCGGAACACAAGCAACCTAGAGCAACCTAGACCAGTTTCTCCCTTGTTAGGCTTCTCTCTGTATTCTGCTACTAGAAGTCCTGCATTTGTAATGAGAGAAACAAGACTACAAAAACCCGAATTCAAAGAAAAAGCCTGGCCTGGATAAGCTACCCACGCACTGACTTCTGATGGTACAGAAATGCTTTTGTGCCAGAAGCTGGAGATGGAGCGATGGTTTCCATGTACCACGACATGAGGATCAGGCCTGGGAATGGTGCATGGCGGTGGGTGTTCCAGGGTCAGTATGGGAAAAGCTGTGAAGTTGTGTGTGTTCTGGGCTCGAGATGATGGAGGCTGTGGTGTACACCATGGTGTATCAAGGGGACCCTCATTATACCAATAGACAGCCAAAGCAAAATATTGTCTTTGCGTCAGGGGCTTTGCCAAACTCCACCCCACCTCCGCTTTAGCCGCTACAGCGGGGTGGGGTCCCTGATGGGCCTCTTCTTTCTGCCAGATGGGCTGACAAAGGCAGGTCACATGAAAGAGTGAGTGGGAGGGTGAGCGAATTAAAGGAAATGAAAGAAAGGATGGATGGATGCACTGATGAATTATGGAAACATGGATATAAGGATGGATGAGTGAAGGAGGGAGAATGGAGGGGTAGGTGACTGAAAAGGTGGAACGAAGGATGATTGGATGATGGATGGATGAGTGAGCGAAAGTATGGATGTATAAATGAAAAGGTAACTGGATGGATGTATGTGTGAAAGACTAGATTGATGGACGAGTGAAAGGGTGGATGGATTGATGAGCGAAAGCATGGATGAATGAGTGTAAGGATGGCTGAGTAAACACAGATGGATGAGTGAAAGGAAGGGTAGATGGTTGGCTGGATGAAAAGTTGGATGTATGGATGAGTGAAAGGGTGAACGGATGGTCGGATGAATGAAAGGATGGACAGATGAGTGAAAGGATGGATGAATGAGTGAAAGGGTAAATGCATGAGTGGATGGATGGGTCGAACATTGGATGGATGAATGAGTGAAACAATGGGTGGCTGAGTGAAACGATGAGTGAACAAGAGGCTGGATTGAGTGAAAGGATGAGAGAGAGAAAGGGTGGACGGATGAGCAAAAGGATGTTGATTGAAAGGGTAGATAAAAGAGGGATTAATAAATGAAAGGGTGGATGACTGAGTGAAAGGATTGATGGGTTTGAAGATGGATGAAGAGTTTTGTACATTGATGGGCGGACGGATAGCCTAAATGACGGATGGAAGATTGAATGGAGGACACAATGTAAAGGTGAAATGGTGGCTATCAGCGGGCAGGAGGATGAACGGATAAATGCGTGTATAGAAGAGACATGCAAGCTGTTCTGGGAAGGGTTGCAATGACTTGCTTAACTTGCTTGGTGGCATGAGAGTTTTGGTTTAAAGTGGGGGGTATTTTAATTTTCTGCCTATCCTATTGCTTCGCGTGCATGGGTTAGCATTTGCACTGGATCTTGTGGCTTGAGGGGTGGGTATAACAAGAGTTACGGATGGAGCATCTCTTTGCATGTACACTGGGGCTGGAATGTGCTTAATTCTGTGCTGAGTGGGGGTGGGCGGTTTCGGATAGTGCTAATCTAGACATCTATAACGGGCTGCGCAAAGAGCAAGTACCGCTGACTACCGATGGCGCAAGGATCTACATGCATTGCGGACCACTGCGCTTGTGCTCGAAATGAGTACCCACCGTTTCCTTGTCCATAAGAAGCACCTTCATGCCCGGCCCGCTGTCCTCTATCATCTTAGATACGTACTGCTTCACTGCTAGTACAACGTTCATGATGACTGTCTGTAAACAGCTGTTGCAAGGACCTCTCTATACAGCTGGGGCACCGCTTCCGACTCTGCCGTCTCTTAACCCACTACCGCGTCTCTTCCTGTTTCTGCCAGGGCATGCTGGGAATCGTAGTTAGACTGCATAGCAACGCGCAAGCAGCGATACAGACGAAGGACGGCATTTTTTCCGAGGAATATCCCTTTCAACTTTGCAAAATAAAGCTTGCGTTGTATTGTTAGCAGGGCTGCATTGGAAAAAATACTCCGGAAACCCATAATTCGGGGTCAAGGTGTGACTTTGTTTTTCAGACGAAACACTCTTAACATAAAATGCTCACCGTGAAAGATTATATTTAACTCTTCCACCTTGTTGTAACCCTCTTTGAACTATTGATTTTCATACTTAATGACTTATTGTCTACGTATAATGTGTGGGTGTGATGTCAGGCTCCCTGTTTTGGGATGATTAGCACTGTAAAATAATTAAATAAACAAATTAATTTGTAAGTGCTGTTTGGATCGTGGTGTGATTACTTGCCCAGACTTATGCATCCGACAATTTTATAATGCACGCATTTCTCTTACACGCAGGGGTTGAATAAAGCCAAGATTTCTTGTCTTGTGTATTTATGAAATGACAACCAGCTGCATGCCTTTATTTCCCTCCATTGCATTGGCATCTAGGTGTTAAAACCCACATAGCTACCAGCTAGGGTGATACTTGAACAAAAGTGCCAACGTCCCTTTATATCAGGTCAGTATTTTGGGTCCTGTTTGGTTTAAAAAAAAGAAACCCCATTCACCACCCTCATCGCCTGCAGATTGCTGCTACAAACAGAAGTTAGACAATGTAAAGGTGCTGCTGAATCTGCCCTGTGTCAGCAAATTGTGCCAGGAAAAATTCAGCATATTCACTTCAGCCAGTTCGGATGTCGGATCTGACTGGACCTCCCTTATTTCCTGCAGCGACTGTTATTGTTAAATAGCTATTGTATAGCGCCAGTGGCAACTGAAAGTGGACTGGACCTTGCTGTTGGCCTCTGCCCTAAGATTCTCAAAGGGCCTCCCCTGAGGTCCTGTGGGCTTTAGAAGTGTACTCCTGCTGTGAATTAGAACTTAAGGGACTAAGTTAGAGGGTAAATCTTTGAGCAGGACGAACCTAGTTGGGTTATCCGACAGTTCATCATGGTGCACCTCAAATTGCGCGCCAGTCCTTGCAACCATTAACTATTATTGATGCTTTGCACTTATTGGCACTATTTGTACTTAAAACTTTAAAAATTCACACCTCAGCTTCCCCTTATTGGATGTTTGTCATTTTGATGTCATTTAGTGTATTACATTTTAGTATACTTTTGTAATTCAGTTTGAGATTTTTACTGTTTCGAATTTTGACTTTATTACTGTTTACTACTCTTTGGGTACTGCATACTTTACATATTTTCCTAAGTTAAGCATGTCTGCTCTTTGCCATAACTATCAGAAGTTTGAGCTCAGGTTAATTTAGTAACTTTGAAGATTTACCCTGACAAGGGTTGTGATTGTTCCTTGATGTGCACAATTACCCTTTCACACTTACTGCCACTAACTATTAACCCTCCTACAGCAAACAGCTTGTCCCCATCCTCTGGAGCCAATCTGTGAGTGAGTCAAGTAGGTTGGGAAGGTGCAGAGATATATGTGCTCAAAGACCAGTCACAACTCTGATGTAATCAGCCAGGGACTGACCTCCGAACGTAAAGGGGCTCCCTGCTGCTTCATTTTAATACCGGCTTGGTGGCTGTGAATTTCTAGCTGCACAGTGGTGGACTCGCTGGTGGGAGGGAGGACCTGTGGTTGTGATGACCCAGTTCCTGTAAGTTAGAGTGACCAAACATCACGAATTTGCCAGGACAGTCATGTTTTCTGAAAGATTGCCCTGGTGTCCTAACACTTTTTCCAAAAACAACAAAATGTCATTGTTCTTAGGGGCGGGGCTTGTGAACCTGCACATTTATCACAAAGTTGTGCAGGCTCACATTTCAGCTGGCTCTCTGAGAAACGAGGACAGAAGTTATCTTGTTTAGGCTTTCCTGCTGTGCTGTTTGACCTCATTCAAGCAGCACACCAGGTTTTAATGAGGTGTGAATTAGGGCTACAGAGCCTCTGTAGGCCAACCAGCAACCAGACACTGCAGCTCTACAGAGAAAGGGGAGGGGAAAATAATAATAATAATAAAAAAATAAAAAATAATATATATATATATATATATATATATATATATATATATATATATATATATAATATTTAGTCCTATTTCTATGTCTGTGGCTCTGTGCACGTCCTGTCTGAAAATCTGGTCACCCTACTGAAAGTGGATGCCACCGAGAGAAGAAAATGCAGTCATGCGTGGAAAAGCATGTGAAGAAAGGGGATAGACGCTACCCTTCCCTTAAGGCACCGCATCTCCTTAGCTGCTCAAGAGAGGCACCGCACTGCAATCATGGGCAACGTGAAGCCCGCACTCCGATCGCAGAGTTCGAGTCACGTGCATTCTTTGGAACACGCTACTTCAAGAAGTGAGTGGCAGCAAATTACAACCAATCCCAAAGCATGCGAGAGTCGCGTTAGTCCCCTCCCTTGGCGTCCCGCGAGCGGGGTTATTCCCACCACTTTGAAGCAGTCGTTTTTGCCACCTCTAACGGTCAGATCGTGTGTGTGGGAAGCCTCCAATAACGGACTGTCCCAGGAAACTGTAGACGAGATTGGTCGTAGGTTTAGTCGTTTTAAAGATTGAATACTGTGGTCCAGATTATTTTATTCAAATATAATCTTTAATCCTTCCAATACTGGGTGCTTGTGACCAGTGCTTTAAATGGGCCCGGCCGGTACTGAGTACACCTTTTATTTTGAGAGGAGAGTACCTGCTTTTCTCAAGAAAATAAAATACTTTTAATTAGAGGGTACCGGCACTTCTCAGAAACAGGCAGGTGCTCTGATACAGAGTACCTGTACTTTTATTTGTCCATTTCAAGCACTGCTTGTGACAGGATCTTTCTCTCCCGTTTTCCCTTCAGTACACCTGCAAGGGTTTCAGTACACGTGAGACTGATCCGATTGCTTTACCCTAGTTTTGTCAGTTGTGTGCCTTTTTGGATATTAGGATTTATTGCTGGCAGTTGATCAAGAAAAGTGCGAAATGCCTGATACCGCCTTCTTCTGTATTTGGTATACTTGTACCTTCGTATTTGTATTGTGAATCGCAGAATTAAATGGAAAAAAGGGTGAACTTTTTTCCGTCCTTATTTCAGCAGGAGAGATCTCTGAAGTTGCGGTGTGTCAGGTACCTCGTCTGCTCAGTTCTTCATTGTGGTTTAGGTAGTTATTTGTCTGGGGCAGTAAACAAAATACTGTATAAATCACTTCATGTTGTAAGTGCAGTTGTAAATGTATTTATATAGCGCTTACTACCACCGAAGAGGCGTTAAAGCGCATTGCGGTAAGTCATACGCTACCCTGGAACCCAAAATTAGAGTTAAAGTTATATAGTATATTAGTAATATTTTCTTTTTTTTTTTCCTCGTGGATTAGTTTTGGTGAGTTTGTGAAGTTTGTGCCATTTGAGTTCCCTAGTATATGTTTACATTTTTAATGTGAGTGTCACTAACTCAAATGTGCAAAGTCACTTAAATTAGGCAGTTATGTTATGATATTCACAAAATGCACGCCATAACCTGTGTTGCTTCACTTACCTCTTGGTAGTTAGTATTTTAGTGCTGTTTTAAATGGATGTTTTTTTTTTTTCTGGAAGTTGGACAGAATGAGTTAAGGTGTGGCATCGTGTGCATTGGATACCATATATATTTTGAATTTCAGTGATTTAGCATGTTGGAGCCATAACCATTACCCCGTTTTTAAATGTATTCTTCAGCGAGTTATTTTTTGCCTAATACATTTTTCTCCTTTCCCCTTCTGCGCGTAGATGTGCATAGAAGGGGTTGGCCATAAGTTCTGGCCTGCTGCCGGGCCCTGTACTTGATCCACTGCCTGCGGTCAACATTTATGTCAACAGCAGTAAGGTCAGATGTCAGTTTATTAACACAGTATAGCAACACTAACACGGAAAACACCACCTTATAGATAGCACGTACTGATTACTTTATTTGAGAGTCCAGCTCTTCTTATTAGTCAGGAAGCCTTTTCATTGTGATTTCATCTTACTGCACACATTACCATTTTATCCTGATTCTGTTTATCTTTGGTTTAAAATACTTGTGGAAAAAAGCCATGTCTGTAGACACATGCAGCTACACAGAATATAATATGCATTTTAGTGCAGTTTTAGTGGGAGCAGAGTTGCATCATGACCCATTCACTTCACCTATCCTGAGTCCTGGCCTTCCCATACACTGAACAATAGTAATAAATACCATAATACCCCCTAAGTATTTACACCTATCTATTCACCCGATACTGAACTCCTGCACCCCCATCACCGTAGATGACACCCAAAGACTGATGAACTCCATCCACTTGGGAGCTCCCTTGAAACCATGCCCTCATCACATCCTCAACCTGGCCAGCACCACCATTGCACCGGAGCTCTGCCAAATCATCAACCTATCCTTCTAGACCGGTACATTACCCTCATATTGTGAACATGCCAAAATCAGCCCGCTACTCAAGAAATCCACCACCGACCCTAGGGAGCTGAAGAACTACAGACCCATCTCTCTGCTCCCTTTCTCAGATAAGGTAGTGGAGAAAGCAGTCAACCAGCAACCTTACGGAATTCCTCGAGACACACCATAACCTAGACCCATCACAGTCCAGATTCAGAAGCAACCACAACAACAAAACGCACTCTTAGCAGTCACCGGTGACATACGCATCATACTGGACCGCGGAGGCACTGCCCCTCAACCTCTCAGCCGCATTTGGCACCGCCTCCCACTCCACCATCTGCGACCTACTGCACAATGCCAGCATGTAAGACCAGCCAAGTTAATGCCATCTCTTCAGCAAGCTTCCGCACCCTCTGTCTCCTGCGGAAGATTTTCAAATAGATTCCCCCAACACGAGGAAGACAGTCACCCTTGCACTCATCACCAGCAAACTGGACTACGGCAACGCAATCTATGCCAGCATCAGCAAGAAACTTCAACCAAGACTTCAAAGAGTCCAGCAGGCAGCAGCCAGACTCATCCTGGACATTCTCCCCCCCCCCCCCCCCCCCCCCCCCCAACACAGCCGAATTTCCTCCCACCTCCGAAACCTACACTGGCTTCCAATCAGCAAGTGCATCACATACAGACTCCTGATCCACACCTTTAAGGCACTGCACAACATAGGACCGGCGTACCTCAACCACCGCCTCTCCTTCTACGTACCCAACAGACAACTCCGTTCCTTCCAGCTCGCCCTTGCAGCCATCCCCAAGATCTGGAGAAGTACAGCAGGAGAAAGATCCTTCTCCCACCTAACAGCCTGGACATGGAACACACTACCCCTCAAGCTCAGTCAGACCTCATCACTGAAGCAGTTCAGGACCTGGCTCTTCGACTGAGCAGCATGCCTACATTCAGTGCCTTAAGACCCTGTGGGTGATTAGCTGTGCTTTACAAATCCAGGATTGATTGAGTGACAAATTAAAGCCAAACATTTACTGAAATTTGCAAGTTTGGTTGGGGATCACGATCCTTAAACACACATCAGCCAAGCAAACTTAACTGGTACACCAGTTTTGCCAACAATGGGCATGGCCATGCCTCCACCCAAAGTAAATAGGACTAAAGTCTTTCTGCCGTGAACAGCCCAGCAATACCCCCTGATCTGCCCTCCCCCCAGGGCATGGGGGGCAGAAAGCTCGCTAGGCACCAGGCATTTTTGTTTTTTATTAGAAAAGTCTAGGAGTGGGAGACCCCCCCAAATATAGGCAGTCTTTCTATCTCCCCCCCCCCTTGAAGGGCAGATGGGGTAATTTCCCCTAATCTGCCCCCTAGATACCAGGCAATCATTTTTTGAAGAAAAATATAAACAGGGGTGAGGCTGCCAACCCCACCACCATGAGCATGGTTATGGCCCCAACCAAAGGGGGCAACAGTCTTTCTGCTCCCCCTGCGGACGAAAGCATCTCATCCCAATGGCAAGCAGGACATTTGCCTCTTTTTGGGTGTTGATTTCATACATGGGCCAGAAGAATTTGGCTAACTCCGAATATTGTCCCACTTGCAATGGCCAATGGCTGCACTTTTTAGGCTTGGGTAGGCCGCCGCCTGGAAAAACCTCCCAGACACTTCTGAAAATTAGACATCTGGGGAGTCCAGGTTGGTGTGCTCTACATGCACCCCACACTATTTCATTACCCACAATGCCTTGCAAACCTCCAACTTTCCCTGAAGTCACGCATTTTCCCTACATTTCTGTGATGGAAACTGGCGGAATCCTCAGGACTCCACAAAATTCCTACCACCTAGTATTTCCCCATCTATATTCATAAAACCTCTGCCCCACTTGTGTGGCTGGGCCTAGTGCCAGCAACAGGAACGGATCAAAGTGTGGTCAATAGAAGTCTCCATGTAAAGGCTCCCATTGTCCTTGGTTTGATCTGTTCCAGTTGCAGCAATAGGCCCAGCCACACAAGAGGGGCAGCATTTTTATTGGCACAGGAGGCGGGCAGTGCGGGTTAGTGGGAATTTTGTGGATTCCTGCTATTCCAGAACTTTCAGTCACAGAAATGTGAGGAAAATGTTTTTTTTTATTTAGTCAAAGTTTTAGGTTTGCAAGGGTTTCAGGGTAAAAAAATGTGGTGTCAGCCATGCAAGTCAGCACACCCTGGATACTCCTAGGTGTCTATTTTTCAAAAATGTAAAGGTTGGCTAGGGTCCAAAATCCAGAGCTACCCACATCAGAAAACCGAATACCGCCATGCTGACTGCCACCAACATACCGCTGCGGAGGCAGATATCCGTCTACCACATTATGACATATACATTCAAAACTGACAGAAAACAGCCACAACCACAGATCCACCAGACCCACTGAAATTGATAAACTGTCGGTACTGCCACCCATACCGTTACGCCATCAACACCACGCCCTCTAAATAATGACCCACCAATCGCCACAGCGGACATTCAACAATGGTAAACCATTGACGGTGAACACCGACGCAGTGGATAAGGCACATGAACTCAGCCTTCAGGAGACCGAAGGTCCTTTTGACAATCCTCCTGGTACACCCATGGGCATCATCATACCTATTTCCAGCCCCTATTCTCTGATTCCAAACAGGGGTCATGAGCCAAGACGGGTTTGGGTAGCTGAATCACCTGCAAGAAGTGAGGGACACACATTAGCCTTGCACAATGGGAGGGGGTATGACTCCTGAAGGCATACACTGACATACATTGGGTGGGGACTCAGGCTCACCTATAAGCCACACTCTGTGCCTCTGTAGTTGTGCCATCAGCTGTGGGACACTGCTATTCCTCAGGACAAAGGCATCATGCTCCAACCTGGATACTTGGCAGTGATGTGGGAGATGTACTGGTCAGCCAGGCACACCATCTTGACATTGAGTGAGTGGAAACTCTTTCGATTCCTGTACATTTGTTCTTTGGCCCTGGGGGAGGGGACTAAGGCAGTATGGGTCCCATCGATGGCCCCAATTACATGAGGTATGTGTCCCGTTGCATAGAATCCAGCCTTCACAGTGGGGAAGTCAGCTACCTCTGGGGAATGCGATGTAGCTGCACACATGTTTGAGCAAGGCAGACAAAACTCTTGCAAGCATAAAATAGAACATTGGCTGTGACATCCCTGCAGCCAAGGCCACTGTCACCTGGAAGGAGCCTGTTGCCAGGAAATGGAGCACTGAGAGTACCTGCACAAAAGGGGGGATTGCTGTGGTGCTACGGATAGCAGGTAGCAGATCAGGCTCCAATTGTGCACACAGCTCTGTGATTGTGGCCCTGTCCAGACCATAGGTGAGTATGATGTGCCGGTCCTCCAGTGTAGCCAAGTTCACAAGGGGTTGTACACAGGTGTTTGCCTCCTCCTATTCCTCTGTAGTGGTTGGTACCTAAGGGACCCAAATGTAGAAAAGGAGTGTCAACAGGAACCATGAACACACTACAGCAGTGTACACAGAGCATGATTGTATGTTGGACACTGGAACTGTGTAGGTGGGTACATTCAACTACAATGACGCACTTATTAATCTGTACATGTGTACCAGCATTATAAAATGGCACTCGCCTGTCCTGTATTCAGGGACAAGTGGAAGTGACCTCACACCGCTGGCGTCATGGCGAAAGGCGGTCCGCACGGCCCTGCAATTCCTTATTGGCTGACATGGCCCTTCATGGAGTATGGGAACCAATGATGAGCAACGGTAGTGGTGATGGTGTTCACCGCCGCGGACGTGACCGCCCTTTCCTTTCTAACACTTCACTCGATTCCTGACATTCCAGAGAACAACATATCAACTGCTTGTGCTGCTGTGACCTGTGTCTGGAACCTGCCATGGCTCGTGCTACAGGGGAAAGGGCCCCAGCCTTCAAGTTGGAGGAGTTGGAGTGCCTCGTGGACGGGGTTCCAGCCCAGTTTGGCCAGTTGTAAGGGCCTCCAGACCATCAGGTGAGTACATCACGGGTACGCTGCATGCGACATGACGGCATGGAGATGTGCGTGTGTGCTGGCAGTGTGTCGGGGTGGCTGGTGGCAGCATCAGTGCAGGGGTACTGGTCATGTGTGTGCCTGATGGGGGGGGAAGTGCTTTTTGTGGGCCTTATGTGTGACAGGCTGGATTGTCAGGTTCATGGTGTCCCGCCTTCTGTGTTTCCTCTGCAGGTCAGCGCCCATCAGAAGAAGGGATTGTGGCGTGCCATCGCCAAGGATGTGCGGACGCTGGGGGTCTATAACAGGCGGAGCACCCACTGCAGGAAACGGCGGGAGGACCTGAGACGCTCCTCCCAGAAGACTGTGGAGGCCGAGCTGGGGATGGCCTCCCAACGAGGGAGAGGTGCCCGTCGGAATCTGACCCCCCCCGATGGCCTGCATACTGGTGGTGGCCTCCCCAGAGCTGGATGGGTGATTGAGGGCATCACAGCAGCCACAAGGGGGTGAGTACAATGTGGATGTCCACCATCTCTGTTGGCTGGCATGGGATTTTGGTGCAGGGTACTAGTCAGTGGATGCCCCAATATGCCAGTTCAGATATTGCTGCGTGGTCCAGCTCAGGATAATAGGGTTGAAAGCCCATATTAGATAGCTAGGTAGGTGATGTCCCATGTCAGGCAGGGCTTAGCTGGTCCCAGTTGGTGTGTGGCTGGCAGGGTTTGGCTCCTACTTGCTGTGGTACGTAGCCAATGGTATTCCAGTGTGGCCCATACTGCCCATTCTCAGTCTCAGTGTATGACAGTGATGTGTCTGCCATCTAGGCTGTTGGTGCTGAGATTGATCCTGTGCTTCCCACCCCCCCAATCTCCTTTTGTCATCCAGTCCATGTGTGCATTAGCATTATCTGGTGAAGGAGCATGGGCCCGGCGAATGGGGGAGCAGCAGCCCATGGGATCCATTAGGCAGAGTCCACCGATGCCGAGGGTACCAGTGGGACGGAGGGCAAGGGGAGCACCACGGCGGGGACAGGAAGGGACACCACTGACTCCCCATCATCCTCAGATGGGAGCTCCCTGGTGGTGGTGGACCCCTCTGGGACCACCCCAGCTACAGGTTCTGCCGCCATCCCGTACCAGTACAGCCCTACCAGTAGCCCCCTACCGAGTTTCCCGCTCACGCAGGAGGGTGGGCATCTCCTTCGCCCCAGGCACCTCAGTCCCTGCCCCAGTCAGCCCTGCTGCCCTCAGTGAGGAGGCTATTGACCTCCTGAGATCCATCTTTGTAGGGCAGTCAACCATTGTAAATGCCATCCAGGAACTGGCATCCCAGATGCAGCAATGCAATGCCTCCTTGGAGGGCATCCATGGTGGGTTGGCAGCCCTACAGAGATCGTTTCAGGCTCTGGCCTTTTCACTGACAGCAGCCAGTGTCCCTGTTTCATCCGTTCCCCCTCCTACTACCACTAACCAGTCCCAGGCTTCTTACCCCAACCCATCCCACGCACACATACCGACAAGCATGCACCCAAAACAACATACAAGACTCGCACAAACAAACACAGGCAGTACACTTCAGGCCACAAGCACCCACACAGCCAACACCGAACATCAGCCACTGTCTCCTCCTCCTCCCTCACAGTCACATCCTCACCCACACCTGCATGCACTGCATCAGCGTTCCCAGATCTTGCCCCCTGCACAGCCTTGCCCAGTCACCACAACAGCAGACCCGCAGACATGCACCCAACATGCACAGTTTCCACCACCACCACATGCAGCACACCCACACTGCTTTCAGACACCACCACAACACCCATCCACACGTCATGTTTGTCCTCCCCCACCCTGTCTGCCCCTACCCTCCAATAACACACACACGCTCGCACTCAGACCCCAAATAGCCATCCATCTCACACACGCACACTGTCTATGCACCTGCACCATATTCCAGCACACCTCCTCCTCCTACAGCCACTCCCTCTACCTCCACTCCCATACCTCCTCTCCCATCCGGCCCCATTGGCCCTAAGAAGCTTTTCCTTTCCCGCCTTGACCTCTTGCCACCACCCCCCACCCCGTTCTGCCCATAAAAGGAAGGTTCCACCACCCCAGGCCAGTACGTCAAGCACCCAGTCTGACACAGCTGCACCCCCAAAGTCTCCAGCTGGCACTGTGGGGCACATGTTAGGCCGGGCCCACACAACATGGACACTCCCCCCACCCCCCAAACTGAGGGCTAAGATGCTGCCCCCTCCCAAACAGACTGGCAAGACCATGGGGCCACCTACAAAACCCAGGGCCAAGGAGGCTCCAACAAAGTCCCTGCCCAAGGAGGACCCCAGACATCCAAGGCCAAGGAGGCCCCCCAGACATCCAAGGCCAAGGTGGAGCCCCAGAAATCCAAGGCCAGGGAGGCCCCCCAGATATCCAAGGCCAAGGGGGAGCCCCAGAAATCACAGGCCAAGGAGGAGCCCCAGAAATCCATGGAGAAGGAGGCCCCACATGAATCCCTGGACAAGGAAGAGCCCCAGAAATCCCTGGACAAGGATGAGCCCCACAGATATCTCTGGACCAGGAGGCCCACAATATAGTGGCCAAGGAGCAGCATCTGGAACCAGAGACCCAGGAGCAACATCCAAACCAGAGGCCAAGGGGTACCATCAGTAACCAGTGGGCAACTATCCCCCTCCTCATCCTGTGGGCAGGAAGCCCCCTCTAGAACTAGTGGGCAGCTAGCCCCCTCCTCATCCCGTGGGCAGTCAGCCTCTCCTCATCATGTGGGCAGCCAACTCCCTCCTCATCCTGTGGGCAGGAAGCCCCCCTCCAGACCAGTGGACAGCCAGCCCTCTCCTCATCCTGTGGGAGGGAAGCCCCCTCCAGAACCAGTGGGCTAGGATCCCCCTCACAATCAATTGCAACACCCACCCACCCCACCCCGCCCCCTGAGGTGCCTGCCCATTTCCAACTTGATGACCATGAACAGTGGAGTCCCGATGTTGTCAGGAGTCAAGTTGGGGCTTAGACTTTGCCCTGTGGGCATTAGTGACTTTGGACGGGTCTTTGGGCCTGCATTTCTTTATTTCTGCAGTTGTGCATGTTTTTGCATTTTACATATTCATACAAAAGGAATACAGTGGTTGGAACTGTGTATGTGTCTGTTGTGTACTCCTGTGCCTGTGTTACTGGATGTGTGGTGTGTGTGTGTATCACTCTCCACCCCTCCCACCCTTGTGTGCTAGGTGGATGTGCTCACCATTGTCATCTTAGCTGGCGTTGGTGCTGCAGGACAGCCATGGTGTGGTACAGCATCAGGAATACTTGAAGTTCAGGTTCCATGGCAGACGTGGACTCCTGTGTGTCCCTGGAGGTGAGTGGCTCCTTTTCCGTGATGTGTTTCCGACAGGCTTTTGGTGTTGTTGCTACCGCCCTAGAAATCTTGGGTGTGTGCAATGTCATAATATGGTGGGTGGATCCTTGTCTTCCCCCTGCCTGTAGGTGGATACCGCTGTATTTGGTGTTCGTACCGAGCTGCCGGTTGGTGTGGTACATTGGCTGTCTATGGGAGGGATCACCGCCATGGTTATTATTTGGCGTTCATTACCGCCAGCCTGTTGGAAACCCGTGACCTTAATACCGATAGCCTGGTCTTCGAGGCTCAGCTTTTAAATGTCGGTTTCAGGTGCTAAAACCTGTAGTAAAGTGAGAGTCAGAACATTTGTTAGCGCTGTTTTTCGTATGTGGCTTCATAATTCAGAAAATATGTGTTCAATCCAATGTTTCGTGAGACCGCGGTACTAGAAATACATTAAACATGCCCAGGAGAATTCACCATAGAAGTTTCCAGTTTTCATTGAAGTTGGCTAGTGTTTTTGGAGTATCTCAAGTCCTTTTAAGGTGAGAGTTTCACAAAGATGAATCAGTCCTAGAAAAGTATTTAGTTGCAGCGGAGTGTGATTTTATTTCTTTGTTTCCAACCAAAAATGTGTTAGTTATGTGCTACTGTTGCATTCAGCTGTCACTTTATTGACATTATTTAATCAACGATGAACCCTAGTTTTCACTTTAGTCTTAAACGTTATTGCAGATAAGCCCCCTAGTCTTAGATTTTATTGCTGATGAGCCCGCTAGGAACAAAAAAAATAAATGGTTTAGTTCCATTTGATCATACTAACCACCAAATTCGACTCTATTATCAAGAACTGTTTTCTCCTCATTCAGGCTCCTCCAATTCTTGAACCTATAGCTTCTAGAAAGGTTCTGCGTCACGTTTCTGTCAGGTGCAAAGAAATGGAATAGCAAAATGACTTGAAAGGCATCTCGTGAACAAACCCATGAAAAAATATGCTGCTTTCTAGCAGATGTATGACATCAGGCACTTGTCAAGGATGTCATTCATAAAAAGGACAGGGGGATGCAAAAATGAATCGCTGTTCTATAGGCAGAAGTCAGATGTCTATTAGTTTATGTGAAGTACCTCATACTTCAAAACCCTTACATGCTTTGCATGCCATCAAGATCTAGCGTATGTTTTTTTTTTTTTTTCTTTTGTAGGTACATACTTTTGTAACGTCATCATTACAGGACGGAAGAGTAAAATTAGCTCATACTTTTTCTAAACATTCCAAATGTAGGTACATGTCCTGTAATGGCGAATCTAGTGTTAGCAACACAAAAACCTTTCGCCACGGCACTCAGATATTTATTGTGTAAAAAATATATTTAATTTTTGATGCTTTATTTTGCATGCTTACCTTTTTAAAGAATAAATGTGACACCTATTAGCTCCACGAAACCATGTGGAGTGCATACTGCCCTTAAGATATGATTGTCCAATTAAATCCAAGACTTCAAAGCAAAATACCATAATGGCACCCTTAGCGGTTAGTCCTAGCAAACTCGTCCTTTGACATGCCTGGGTGTAGAAGCATTCCCAGTGCAGCTCCCTGACATTGTCTCTAAAATTGTTTATGGATGTATTTTAGTGCGATGGCGCGCAAAATGCTGCTGTGCCCTGCCATCCAAGGTGCATCCTCTTGGATTCGAAAACTCCTCAACTGTTGTGAAGTGTAAATGAGCACAAGAATGTTATATTTATACTTTACTCAAATGAAGAAATCATGAATCCTTAAAGTTATTTTTTTTTCCACAGAATGCCGCAATTAAATTCTGGAGGTAAGGCACACATATGACTTAAGAATATATATCTTAATACATCACTTATTTTGCTAAATCAGTGCACGAGTAATCTGCTGTCAATGTACAAGGCAGCAAAAATAAAAGCGCTGCTTACTCTCTCTAATGTGTAGAATAAGTATACAGATTAATTTATTGTGTACGCGTTACCTGTTGATGGCAGTCTATTAAAAGGTATATATCTGATGTGAGTGAAGTGATGTTGCTTTGGACCAGCAAAGCTATGGTTCAGTTTGTGATGTGTACACATCAACGAGGCAGTAATAACGTTCTTTACATCCTAACTGATTTAAGATTCTGTGTGTAGGACATATTCTGCGAATTCAATCAGCTCTGTCTCCAGTTGTGTTTGTTTTGGAAAATTAGGTACAGATAGCTGAAAAATGGTGGAACAAGTGCTTAATTTGAAACAAAAAATAAGTGCAGGGGCCCAGGGTTTTTCCTAGAAGCTTATTCTCAGTACAAAGGTTGTGCAGTTTTTCTTCCAATTATGCCTCCTTCTTTCAGTACCCTACACTTCCTGTCCCTACATGTCACTCTTCTAGAATGTTTTTTTATCCCTGCTTTTCTCTTTATCAATGTTACCTATCAATCAATCAAAACTTTATTCGGCAAAATAGTGCCGTAAAAGTACATAGCTAAGTGTATATACAGAACGTAGCAATAAATTACGGCGAATATAAAAAAAAACAGGCAATGCATGATAGATTTTGGAATAAAAGACGCATATTTGAAACACCACAAAAACTAATCATTAAAATGACAAAGATACAGAGACATTTGTGTATTTATAAACATAAAAAGTCAATTTAAGAGTATCTTTTCCTAATACTAAGTGCATCTCTGATAAAATTAAGGACTGCACAACACATTTCTACAGACAATTACTGTTGGAGATACTGGAACCCTAATTTATATGATTTAAAATTCATGGGCTGTAAAACTGGTACTAAGAACCAGGATCGAACCGTTTTATACAGAGAGCAAAAAAGCATACAAATAATAGTAGATTGATGTGAAAAATGATTGCTGGACATTTAGGGAGGTTATCAAACCAATTGTCTTGTTGTGGGAAAGCAAGAATTTTTTTTGTGCCTAACCGTAACCTGGTTTAATGTAATCTGAGTGGGAGTTTTCTACAAACATCAGTTAGAACTGTAGCTCATATCGTGGGGCTAGGTTAAAATATCTTTCCAGGGATGCCATCGGAAGAACATTAGCTTGGCGTAAGTTCTGGCATTTGGCATAAAAGTGAGTACTTATCTGAGCTTTTGCTGTGGGGCATAATAATTAGAGATTCGTGTACAACCCTGGGATCCCCAGACTTAAACAGGTACTCTTAATGTAGACTAGCCAAGGAATGCAAGCCACCTTATCAAGGGCCATACAGTCTAAAATTGTAGATTTAGCGAGACCCAATTCACATGAATGCCATAATCTTACATAACATAAGGGGAGCCAGTCCTACTAGAGCTTCTAAATAACTCAGGCCAAACTTAGAATGGCAGAACATGGTGGCTGTGCCTGATGAAACTAATTATAGTCTACGCAAAAAACAGTTTTGAATTTTCTGCAAATAGTTGGTATTGCAATACACCAACACACCAGCCACCATAAGAGACGGCTGGGATACATTTACAGGTATACAAAATGACCAGCTCCTTTACTGGTTTATGCCCCAAATTTGATGCAAAACAATAAAGTACCTCAATTGATTTTGAGAATTTAAGTGATCTCAACAACAGCAAAGGGCCCTATTTAAGCTTAGAGTCAAATGGGACAGATACATAATTAAAACTGTCCACTTTTCAAACTGGTGATCCTTCTATATAATGGTGTTTTTGATTGGGTACTTTTTTGCCCTCAAATTAAAACATAGGACTTTGTCTGATTGACTTTTAAATCCAAGGAGGTCATGATCTACGTAAAACAATCTAACAGCTGCTCCGGACCATTTGCAGTCCTGGCTATAAGGACAGCGTCATCCGCATAAAGGAGTGTAGGGATAAAACCGTTCCCCACCCTAGGACTATTGGACCTCTTTTGAAGAAGGTGCTTTTCATGACCGTTTTCATCAACTAAAAATAAGAATGGGGTTAAGGTGCAGCCTTGTTGCACCCCCTGACTACAATCTAAAGCGGATGTGCATTCTCCAGAAGGTGAATTTTGGATCCACCCTGAAGTGTCCCAGTGGAGACGATGTAAGGGTGTGACTAAATGTTTTTCCACCCCCCAAGCTCTCTAACAACAACCATAATTTTGAACAATTTACAGTATCAAATGCGCTTGATAAGTCCATAAAGGCCAAATGTAAGGTGACTTTTTTGGCTTGAACATAATTGCCAATTAAAAGAGAGAGGTGTAAACAGTGTTCTGTGGTTCCTGTCCTCTGTCTCAATCCATAATGTAGATCTGAAATAATACTATTTGTCTCCACCCAGTCTTACCAAAAGAACCCTACCTAAAGTTCATGGTTGAGTCCAATAAGGATATTGGACAATAGCAAACAGGATTATTTCTGTTCCATTTCTTAAAAATGGTGACAATGACTGCTTCTTTTCAAGTGGGTATAAGAGGTCCGGTTATAGGAGCACAAAAAACATTTGAGAGATCTACTTTTTCTTATAAAAAAGTCCACTGGAACACCAGCTGGGCCTTGGGCTTTGCCACTTTTGCTCTTCCAAATGGCTAAAGCTACATCCTCGTCCCTAGTGGGGAGTCTAAACTCACATGCCCTCTCCCTATCACTGCGTGTCATTTCGCAGAGGTCTTGTTCTAGATAGACCTCGCTCCTGGAACTGAACACTTGAGAAAAATGAGCAACCCAGGATTCAGCTGAAATTAAACAGTCAATCTTGGACATGGACCTGCAGAAAACAGGAGTCCATTAACTACCTCCCCCCAAAAAGTTGTGAGTTTTTTTTACTCCACTGCCTTGAGGAGGTTGGCCCAGCTGATTCTCCAAGCCTAAGTTTCCTATGCTTAAGCGTGGTTTTATAAAAACAACCGTGCAGACATAAGGTCTACCTGGATTGTTTGGTGAATTTTTAGGGCTGACTTCAACAGCTTATGGGCTTTAGAACATGCTGAGTTAAACCTGCACTGAGGAGGGGAGGATGGGTCTTGCTTTTCGAACTTCAGGCAGAGGAGACTTCATGGCATATCTGCGTAAAGCTATCTGTTACCATGCTAGAGGATGTGTCAGTGGACATACACTTGTTAATTTGATATACGTTTTGAGACACTATAGACATAAAAAACTCAGCCGGGTTGACATCCTCCACTTAATGTGGAAACCTCTATTTGCAGGGGAAAAAAAATAGGGACTGGTTCCGGGATTTTGTCCGCACATGGCTGCTGGTGGTTGAAGGGAAAGAACAAGGGGGTTCTGGCCAATCAAACAAGTTGGTCAAATTAAAAATTTCAAAACTATAAACTTTTGAAATTAACGTAAAATCAATGGTACTGTGCGCTCCACCCCTTTAAAAGGGGGATAAGAATTCGAAAAAACTGGGCCACACTTGCTAGCAAAAATAAGGTTGTTAATAAAAATCATATTGTTCAAAGCATCCCCATAAACTGTATGCTTAAAATGTGTAATTTTCTGATTGAACACCTCCACCAGACCACAAACCGGAGACCAGCGTAAAGGCCACAGGGCACAATTAAAATCAACCACTCATAACATACAGCAAGCACTCTTACTGCAGTTCAGTTTCACAGCTTAATTAGCAAGCATGTCTACCACATCTGAAGAATGATGGTCAAACAGATTATAATAAAAATTAATATTCATCCGATCTGCAGCAACTAGACCAGACAATAACATTACTTGGAACCAAGGTGTTGAGAACAGAAACTTTACTTTTGGCCAAGAGAAATTGATCAAAATAGCCAGGCCACCCTATACCCTCTCAGCAGGAGATGGACGTGCCATCGAAATACAAATAATTTATGGCCCAAGTTTCTTGAAGACATTTCTTCAAAACCCTTTATAAAGGTAAGCCAGTCCACATTGGACAGTTTAGGATAAGATCCCTGCAATATTACATGCTAACAGTTTATGTGGCATGGAAGCCGGAATAGTCCTTAATTTACATACTGCATTTTGACGGGTCCTCCCTCCCTAATGAAGGATGGTAGCCTGATGAGTCCGTGGGTGGATGTGAGACCTTTAATGCCTCTAGTACCAGGTGGCAAGGAAACGGAATTAAAAATTGAGGAATCGGTCGCCTTTAAATGTGAGTCATTTTCCTGGGGACTGCTCAGTGGGGAAAAACAATTGCTTAAAGCAATAGTGGGTGTCATCGTAGGGACCAAACTGAGTGTCTCAACATGTGTATTCCCATTGACCACCTTATACTTTGTCCTGTCACTGATGTGGCTTATAGTAGAAGCCTAAAGGTAAGGCTCTAATTCTTCTTTGAGTGCCTACCAAATGTCTTGGTGCCTCTAGCAGATTTTCCACCAGAAAGTGTCTTCTAACATTTACAACATAGTCACCTAAAGTAAGTTTTGGTACGTGTTCTACCTATGAAACTCCTCACTGCCAAAATCTTGTCGAAAAGATCTCCAGGACAACCTGAGTTTGTCTTCAGGCAGTGAACTACCTTGGGTTTCAAGTCTGGCCAGAGTTCCCTTTTATTTGGGGGCAGTGGTGGAACTTGATCTAAAAAGCACCCACGGGGTAGATGTAAACCAGACTGATGAACATAAGGAAGAGGTATAGGTCTACCTTCAGATAGATGAAGTCGTTGTGACTGCTGGGCTGACCAGCACTACGCATAACAGAATTCACATTGCCCACATGAGTTACTTGCAGAGATGGAACATTGGCTAAGAGAGCTGTGGGGCCTCTGGCCTGTGACACAAAGGTATTCTCAACATGAGGAATGTCAGATCTTCAAAAATGTAGCAACCACAATGGACCCAGAGGTCCCGGCCGGGAGCAACTGGCACAAGTAGTTTGAGTCAAGGCCAGGATTTTCTCAGATTCTTTTTTGATGTACATGAGAATTTTGGAACGAAAAGTGTTCAACATGGTCTGCAGTTTAACAAATAATCCATCACTGTTCCTTAACAATAGAGTTAAAAATATTTCCACAACTAGGGCTTTAAGGCTCTCGTCTGCCTGGATATTAAAGATTGGGGAACGACTTGACATCTGAGGAGATGGTAAATCAGCTAGGGGGTTAGATGTGGTTTTCAGTTTTGTGGCAGGTTGGAATTTTGTTTCTGACTTTTTGTGTTTTTTACAAGGGGGCGAACTTAACTGAGGAGGAGAGTAACAGCCATAACTTCCAAAACCTTTAGTTAGGTGTTAGCATAGGCTCATGGAATGCTAGTGTGGCTATTACCATAAACAGCATGGCCTGAATAGTGGATATTGACAATACCGCCATGATTCACATCCTCTGCGCCATTAGGTTTCACCTTGGGGATGGTTAAGGGGTCAGGACTCCCTAGGTTGCTAATTATGGAATGAGCAGAGAGGTGCCTAGCAGCATGAAACCTTTCCTCCACCAGGCCATTGTGGAGTTAATAGCACCCGTAACAGAAAACAAGTAATTTGAAATGGATAGTGCAAGCTTGTTTGGGGGCTCTCTTCCACCATTGCATGCAATAGCTTTCCTCTTCCCCATAGTCCGTATAAGATCAATAAAGCTTTAATATAAAAATTGATACAGTCAATCAGAAAACTCTACCTTACAGAACAGCGGGTTAAGTTCGCCGAACCAAGGGCCATATGTACGAACACATTTTCCCATAGACACAGAATGGGTAAAACCCTTTGCTACATCTGGCCCCAAGAGTGGTGGCCCTGCCCTTTCTCTTCCTGTAGATGATGGGCGAAGACGGGCCCAGTCTTCGCCAAAGTGCGTCGCTTGATTAGCAAGGCGCTTCAATAGAGCTGTGCGTGCTGGAGTGCCCCTCCTCCTGGACTGTCAAGATGGTTGCTAGGGGACAGAGTCACACCCCAGCAAATGAGACATCGAGTCCTTATTCCTGCGCCGCAGTATTAGCAAGGTACTTTAATAGCACTCCTTGTGGTGGCATGCCCTTCCTTCTGGACTGTTGAGATGATTGCTGGGGGACGAAGTCCCAACCACAGCAACAGAGACACAGAGTGCAGATGTGAAGGAATCTGGATGTGAAATCTGGAATATCCCCATTGATCGTTAAGTTAAATTCGTATGATCTGGTAAAGTATTTGGATGATTCCTTCCTTCTTCTCTGTGCCAACCGCTCCTGAAGCTACACGCTCCGGTTCAGAAGATTACTGTACAGGAGTGCTGCTCATTGTTACCTATCAATTCATTTGTTCTTACATATCCCTTTGCTGATCTCTTTCTCTTGTCCGAAGTCTGATGATGAAAATGAAGTCCCAATTCCTAAAACGGAGTCCCAGTATCACTTATCTGCACAAAGCAAGAGCTGGTTAGAATAAGATATCACAGTTTGGTTCAACAGGAGAAGCTCGAATTTCATCCTCGGTTTCATTATCATAAAAAAAAAGTATTCGTCATATGTGCCATAAAAGTGCATAAATAACATGCAATAAAACCAGTGAAAAGCAATAAATAAATATAATACATAAAAAATAATTATGTAGCAGAACCATAAACAAGTACCATAATCAAAGAAGGACAATTACAGTCATAAAAATCACATTGCGTTAATAGCTCACGAGTCGAACAGTAAAACTGGCTCGGGGTGGCGCCCCACTGTTTTTTTTTTTTTTGCCTGAACCTCCACATGTTCTTCAAATATCGAGAGACAGCAAATGCAGTGGGCTGGCTGGTACTGCTTTTCAGGATCCTAATTGCCGATCTATATATAATACCAAATCCCCAAGTTGAGACATAAGGATAAAATCCACTTCCTCCTACATCCATGGTAATATGGACAGAAAATAACATGGTCAATGGATTCTAACACCTGGGGACAGAGGGAACAGTAGGCATCCAACTCAGTAGGGGTGCATTTCCACTTTGCCGTAATTGAACAAAGTGGGAGGGTCCCAAATCTGAATTTCATATACAATGCTTTGGTGAGAGAGGGTCTATGTCATCAAGGTAACTTTCCATGATACAGTCATCCTTGAACTCAAGGAAGACGGCAGTAAGTGAACCCGCTCTACCATTCTCAGAGTTCTGAGCATCTGTATAACGCCTGTGCAGATCCTTAAGAGTGGATTTCAAAATCCCACTGACTCTCTTGTGTCTTCGGACTAGACCAAAGATTCCCACAGCCCATCTCAGTTAGACGATGTTTAATAAACCAAAATATGCGATTCTAGAAGCCCCAGGTATCTTTGACATCTTCCAAGCCAAGCCAGTATGTCATAAATTTTGGAATCGCTCAGACTCTCTACCAGTAGAGTAAGAGTGACTTTGTTGGTAAGAGATCTGTGGCTCAAGTCTAACCAGAGGACAATGAGTGGAGTGATGATCAGAAGATTAATAAAGAGGTGCAAAAAGCATGTTTCAGCAAACTGGATACATTCTCATGGCCCCAAGGTTACCCACCATATAAGGAGGCCCCAGGAGCTAGCAGATTGTATACTTGGAGACCTGGAGATAACGGACAGAATGTGGAGCCTCGTAAAGATCTCATATCACCCCCAGAATATTGCTGTAACTTTAGTCTACACTTCTGTATATGGGAGTACCGTTTACACTGTTCTGCCAGTGTGACTCCCCAAATAACCAAAGTGTCATTGTATTTATATAGCCCTTACTACTCCTGATGAGGCACCAAAATGGTTTTTGGAGAGTAGCACACTATTCTGGAATTCAAAAGGATTAGTGGTGGATTAGTATAGGGAACTATGAGGTAATTTGAGCGATGGGCAAGTGAGTCTGTTAGTTGGATTGAATAGAATAATGGAGGGATAAAAGAGGGAAGAGTCTAGAAAGTGTTAATTAGGAGATCACAGTAGTCAGATGAGGTTTAGGATTAGTAATAAGAAGAGGTGGAGGAGGGAAGAGTCTGTAGAAAGGGATTAGGGAGATCATAGTAGTATTAAAATGAGGTTTGGGATGTGTCAAAGAAGGGCTACATGAGGGAAGAATTTAGAAAGGGTTGTTTGGGAGATCATAGTTGTAAAATTAGGTTTAGGGTGAGCCAGGAGGAATAAAAGAGTTAAGAGTCTAGAAAGGGTTATTTTGAAGATCATAGTAATAGAATGAGATTTGGGATGAGTCAGAGAGTGAACTTAGAGGACAGAGTGAGAGAGGTATAGGGTGAGACAGAGTATTGCATTGTAGAGAGTAAAAGTATTTTTCTCGTCTACAGTAGGAAAGGTAATAAATATATAGATACATGACTATATAGAAAGGAGATACACACACAGATAGAAAGGGTATATATGTATAAGGAAGGGATTTACTCAACTGACCCTTCAGAATAACAGTGGTCTGGGTGAAAATTGGTTCTGCTTAAAAAAAAACAGGCAGCCTCGTTATTACATAAAAACAAAAAAAACAACAACATAGAAATTCACTAAAAAAACGAAGACCACAGGGATGTCACAGTTAGGCCCACGCCTTACCCATACAAAAAAACCACAGAAACCCAGCAGCTAGAGCGATACTTATACTTATCTGAAGAAACTCCAACTAATGCTGTGAAGCAACTTTTGACCACAAGTTATAGTTTTTTACCATAAGTATAACAATAAGTTCAGTTATAACTGCCAAACCTCCACAGCCCTGCGTGAGCAAAACGTGAACCTAAGTACATCGCTCCTGCAACCCCTGCTTTTTTCTGTGTGTATATATATATATATATATCTACATACATACATACATACAAACACGCACACATATATATATATGCATATACATATTTTACTAATAACCTTGTTGCCGCTTGACAAATTCTGACAAAAGCATTCAAAGAAAAATGCCCCTCGACCTCAGCTCCAAAGCAGAAGGCCCCAGAACGATCTGCCAAGCGAGAGTCGAGAAAAAGAAGGGGTCCTAAAACACGACTTCCCCATTAATTTCTCCACAGGATCTTTATAAAAAGCTACAGCCTGAATGGATCTACACCAAACTTGGCAGGTATTTAGATCTAGGTCCAGAAAGCATTCATTTAGGAGTAAATCTGTCAGTAGTTTTTGAGCAATTAATGCTCCAATATTTTTTTATTTCACACCACAGAGGCTCCATGGATGGGATAGACCCATACTGAGATCTGGTTGGCTACCAACACATAAACAACAACGTAGTGGAAACCATGTTAGGACTCAGTCCCAAGCCCTACAAAAAAAATAACATTAGGTGTCAGGGTAGGGATACCCTGAAACCTTAGGACTCACCTGGGGCCAATGTTTTTTTTTCAACATTAGAAGAAATTTGCAGGAATCTGTAGCAAAATAAAAGAATTACTCTGGCTCCCTTGGTACTAAAATAAAATTCCTCCGAGGTGGGCCAGGGCCCGAGGTTTAGCGCAGTACATTATTTAGGGAAGGAGGGCCATGTTGCCCCACTCCCCAAGCCTCTGGGATGCCCCGGGGAACCCCATTCACCGGGGCTGACTAATAGAAAGGGGTTCCCTCTGCCTAAATAGGCCAGGTGGAGCCCATCCCCAGGAACAATGTTACATCGAAGAGGAAGGGGCACGTGGCCCCCTCCCCAAGCCTGGAAAGGCCCTGGGGACGCTATCACCCACGGCTAAATACCAATAAAAAGGGGAGAGGGTGCGCAGACCACCTCCCTGATCTTCTGCGGATCTGGGAGACTACATCTCTTCAGACCAACATCATTGAAGAGGAGAGGGGTGTGTGTTCCCCCCCCCCTTCCTGAACTTCAGTGGGCCCCGGAGACCCCATCTCCTGGGTCCGACTCAATCACTGTGTCTTTGTAGGAAAGTACCATCTTGCCTGGCATATTACCCCCATTTTCACTGTATGTATGTTTGTTTTTGCCTATGTGTCACTGGGATCCTGCCAGGCAGGACCCCAGTGCTCATAATGTATGTCCTGTATGTGTTCCCTGTGTGGTGCCTGACTGTATCACTGAGGCTCTGCTAACCAGAACCTCAGTGTTTATGCTCTCTCTCTGCTTTTAAAATTGTCACTGCAGGCTAGTGACTAATTTTATCAATTCTCATTGGCACACTGGAACAGCCTTATAATTCCCTTGTATATGGTATCTAGGTACCCAGGGTATTGGTGTTCCAGGAGATCCCTATGGGCTGCATTATTTCTTTTGCCACTCATAGGGAGCTCAGACAATTCTTACACAGGACTGCCACTGCAGTCTGAGTGAAATAACGTCCACGTTATTTCACAGCCATTTTCATTGCACATAAGTAACTTATAAGTCACCTATATGTCTAACCCTCACTTGGTGAAGGTTGGGTGCCAAGTTACTTAGTGTGTGGGCACCCTGGCACTAGCCAAGGTGCCCCCACATTGTTCAGGGCAAATTCCCCGGACTTTGTGAGTGCGGGAATACCATTACACGCGTGCAGTACATATAGGTCAATACCTATATGTAGCGTCACCATGGTAACTCCGAACATGGCCATGTAACATGTCTAGGATCATGGAATTGTCACCCCAATACCATTCTGGTATTGGGGGGACAATTCCATGCATCCCTGGGTCTCTAGCACAGAACCCGGGTACTGCCAAACTTGCTTTCCGGGGTCTCCACAGCAGCTGCTGCCAATCCCTCAGAGCCCTGGGGCCTGGGCAGCCTGGTCCCAGGAAGGCAGAGCAAAGAATTTCCTCACCCTCTCCCTTTGGAAATAGGTGTGAAGGGGTGGGGAGGAGTAGCCTCTCCCAGCCTATGGAAAAGCTTTGATGGGCACAGATGGAGCCCATCTCTGCATAAGCCAGTCTACACCAGTTCAGGGATCCCCCAGCCCTGTTCTGGCGCGAACTGGACAAAGGAAAGGGTGGTGACCACTCCCCTGACCAGAACCTCCCAGGGGAGGTGCCCAGAGCTCCTCCAGTGTGTCCCAGACCTCTGCCATCTTAGATTCAGAGGTGTTGGGGCACAATGGACAGCTCTGAGTGGCCAGTGCCAGCAGGTGACGCCAGAGACCCCTCCTGATTGGTGCTTACCTTTCTCAGTAGCCAATCCTCCTTTTGGGCTATTTAGGGTCTCTCCTCTGGGCTATACCTCAGTTAACAAATGCAAGAGCTCACCAGAGGTCCTCTGCACGTCCCTCTTTGACTTCTGCCAAGAATGGACTGCTGACTGCTCCAGGACACCTGCAAAACCGCAACAAAGTAGCAAGACAACTACCAGCAACATTGTGGCGCCTCATACTGCCGGCTTTCTCGACTGTTTCCTGGTGGTGCATACTCTGAGGGCTGTCTGCCTTCACCCTGCACTGGAAGCAAATAAGAAATCTCCTGTGGGTCGACGGAATCTTCCCCCTGCCAACACAGGCACCAAACTTTTGCATCACCGGTCCTCTGGGTCCCCTCTCAACCTGAAGAGCAAGGTCCCTGGAACACAGGAGCTGGGTCCAAGTGTCTCCCACAGTCCGGTGGCCCTTCTGTCCAAATTTGGTGGAGGTAAGTCCTTGCCCCCCCACGCCAGACAGCAAACCTGTGTACTGCGTGATCTGCAGCCGCTCCGGCTTCTGTGCACTTTTCCAAGACTTCCTTTGTGCACAGCCTAGCCTAGGTCCCCAGCACTCTGTCCTGCATTGCCCAACTCGCTGAGTTGGACTCCGACGTTGTGGGACACTCCTTTGTGACCCTGAGTCGACCGTTGTCCTCAGGTCTTCTAAGTGCCTGTTCCGGTACTTCTGCGGGTGCTGCCTGCTTCTGTGGGGGCTTTCTGAGTTGCTGAGCGCCCTCTCTGTCTCCTCCTCCAAGGGGCGACATCCTGGTCCTTCCTGGGCCCCAGCAGCGCCCAAAATCCTCAACCGCAACTCTCGCAGCTAGCGAGGCTTGTTTGTGGTATTTCTGTATGGAAACACTTCTGCATCCTCCAGTACGCCATGGAACATCTTCTTACCAAATGAGAAGTTCCTGGCATCTTCCGTTATTGCAGAATCTTTGGCTTCTTCCACCCGGAGGCAGCATTTTTGCACCTTCATACGGGGTTTAGTGGGCTCCTGCCCCCCTTGGACACTTGCTTGACTCTTCTTGGACTTGGTCCCCTTCTTTTACAGGTCCTCAGGTCCAGGAATCCGTCTTCAGTGCTTTGGTAGCAGTTGTGGTTCTCGCAGAATCCCCTATCTCGACTATACTGTCTTTCTGGGGTAGTAGGGTAACTTTACTCCTACTTTTCAGGGTCTTGGAGTGGGGTATTTTGGACACCCTTACTGTTTTCTCACAGTCTCAGTGACCCTCTACAACCTACCATAGGTCTGGGGTCCATTTGTGATTCGCATTCCACTTTTGGAGTATATGGTTTGTGTTGCCCTTAGGCCTATTTCTACCTAGTGCATCCTATTGTGCTTCTACATTGTTTGCACTACTTTTCTTAGTGTTACTTACCTGATTTTTAGTTTGTGTACATATAATTTGTGTATATTACTTACCTCCTAAGTAAGGGGATCCTCTGAGATACTTTTGGCATATTGTCACTAAAATAAAGTACCTTTATTTATAGTAACTGAGTATTGTGTTTTCTTGTGATATAGTGCTATATGATACAAGTGGTATAGTAGGAGCTTTGCATGTCTCCTAGTTCAGCCTAAGCTGCTTTGCCATAGCTACCTCTAACAGCCTAAGCTGCTGGAAACACCTCTATTCTACTAATAAGGGATAACTGGACCTGGCACAAGGTGTAAGTACCACAAGGTACCCACTATAAGCCAGGCCAGCCTCCTACAGTCTTGAAGAGCCCAACCCGGGGCACAAAAATGTTCCTGCCCAAAAGAGCACGGGCAGGGAAAGATGTCAGCTCCTACAATAGGAGCATTCTTACAGCTTCCACACAGCAGACTTCTCCACCTGGCAGGCAAAAGCAAAATCCATTTCCCCTGCTGGCGGGAGCTATGCTGGGTCCCACAGCACCGAGGAGTAGTGCTTGTTGGAAGCTGGTAGGGCCCTGCGGGCTTTGGGCTCTCCCCGCGGTCTCCAACATCCTGTTTGTTGAGTGCCCAGGGTGAACATCATGGAACATCATGGCACTGAACCAGGAGCAACTAGTGTCAAGGGGAATGAGTCACCGGGACCCACAATGGCTCAGGGAAGAGACTGCACACCCTCCTCCCTTTAATAAAAAGTGAAGGCCCTGGGGATGGGGTTTCTGTGGACCACAGTGGCTCGGGCGGAGAGCTGTGCTCCCCCCTTACTTAAAAGGAAAGGCCCCAGAAATGGGGTCCAAGAGCCTGATGTGGCTTGAGGACTGTGCCCATGTGATCCCCTCCCCTTTAAATATATGTTTATTCCCCAGGAGATAGGGTCTCCAGGGCCGCTATTGACTCAGGAAGGCCATGCACCCCATCCCCTTTAAATATTTGTTTAGGCCCAAGAGGATTGGGACCAGGGGACCACTATAGGCACAGAAAGATGGGCCACATGCTCCCCTTCCCTTTACATATATGGTTAGGCCCTGGAGGATGGGAGTCCCCAAGCCACTATTAGCAAGCCGGTCTTTTCAGAAAGAAAGAAATGCCTGGAACACTTCCAGCACTGGCTGCACCTACGAGGGTGAAACACTTTTATATTTTTCTCTGCTGAAGGAAGGATTGACCTAGAAACACGTGTCCAGAGATGATTTTATCATCTAAGGCCTGGAATAATGAAACTGCTTAAAGAATTCAATGTGAGTTGCTGGCTTTGCTTTTTTTGCCCGTTTATATAACCTGTTGGGAGTGCGCTTTCACATGAGGACAACTTCGTTTTTGATATATATCTATCATTAAAAATATTATAACTATTGACAATATGCTAACACACAAAGATCAGAACAAGTCTAACAGTGGGAAACCGGGGATCAGCTGGACAGGGTGGGTTCATTTGCAGCTAGGAGATTAAGAAATATGAGGATATATCTGCAGTCTGATTCTCAATAGTAAAAGACACCCAGAATATCCACAAGTTTAACATGTGAAGTTGCGCATCAAAACAGTGCTTGTGCTGACATAAACATGTTTACGAGAACATGCTCTATGGAGAAATAATTATGTAATGAGTTAACCCCTTCTCGTTAATCGGTCCGATGAATAACATATCCAAAAAATCACATATTTCCACTATAGTATGTGAAAGTCCTGTATACGTCCATCTGTCTATTAACAAAAGTGGAGTGGGGAGCAAAAACACCCCTAGTACACCTTTTCAGGTGCATTACATAACTAAGAGAACCCAGGGACAGAAGTGCTAAGCTGTAAATGTCTCATAGAAGTCTACAGATGAAAGAAGCTCACAGGATATTTGTATTGTCAGTATATATGCCCTTCCCACACCAAGGGTGGCATGCTTCATCACAGGGCTCCTCAGTAGTGGTGGTTACCAATGTGATCTACACCCTGGAAAGAAGGGTAGCTCCAGAGGTGTTCATATCAAAATGAAGAACTACACATGTGCGATCTAAATTACATAATGGTGGGCTATATTGCTTTATTCTTCTCCACTGTGAGTAGGATTAATAATATAGGGAAGAGTTCAACACAGTAGAGACAGTTCGGCATGTTTCTGCCCTTGTCAATGCCCAAAAAGGATCAATGGGCTTTCTACACGACCTAACCCTCTCAATGGTGTTGACTAAATATAGTGAAATGATAGAGATTCATAAATAAAGCTAAAATTATATCCACACAAGAGGCATAATTCCGGCACTCTAACCGAACACCTCAACAGCCCCTCTGTCTTTGAAATTGATGGCCCATATTCAGAAGCACTACTACCAATGTGAGGACAAGCCCTGTGATGAAGCATGCCATCTTCTTGGTTGGCGAAGGTGTATAGCCTAACAATATACCTTTGGAGCATTTTTCATCTGTAGAATTTTGTGAGACGATTTGAGGATAGCACCTACGTCTCTAGTTATCTCATTGCACTTATATGATATACCCATCTGTCACCTTAATTTCTAAATCTGAAATTCCCATTATTTCCTTTTATGTCCAAGCTTGTGATGCCACAAGGAGCCCAGGTGACCTAACCGTAGGCAAATGGAGGCAGCATCCAGGTTTACTGTTAGCAAACTCAGACATGGCAGTTGCACCACCCAGCAAAAGGCTATCTGTGTGTTCCATGCATAGAGGAGTCACTGGTTAGCACAATGCTTATATTTAGAAAGTTAAGAAATATAAATTATGGCTATGTTTCAGTTAATTAAGTATGGATGTTAGAAAAAGCAATAAGTCTTTTGAATATTAACTGCATTTTCAAAGCTGAATCAGCCTTTTATCTATCCTGTATTTGAAAGCTGAAACGTTATTATAAAAAGGTATCTATAAATGAGAGAACTATTAGTCTAAAGCAGTTTATTGTTGCTGATAATGGGTTGTTGGGAAAAACTCTAAGGCATTGATTTTAGTTTTTACTTTTTTACGATATTTGCACATGCAATGATTTTGAGATCTATTTTGGTATGTTGAACTTGTGTGATTACGCTCATATGTATAAACTATACCTTTCTACAGACAGTTGCGACCAGATATTAAATAAGAATGACATATCTACAAAAGGCTTGTAAGTACAATAACTTATTTGCTTTTATTATCATAGGCAGTGCAGCTTTTGGTCAACTTTCATGGCAGTTCTAAACACATATTTTTTTTCCACAGACAGTTCAAGGAAAAAAGACAGCAGCTTGTCGATGAAATATTTTCTTTTTTAGACAACAATAAATATGTAAGTACTATAAATTCACATATCCATAGTCTTTGGTGGGACCCCAAACGTGTTTCATGAGTATTACTTTCCTCTAGTGTTCTTTTTTTCTTTTTTAATGTTCTGAAACAATTACGTAGATTCGAGTTCTTTCAAAAGAAAGAGATGCTGTTGTGTGCAGTTTGAGGCAATGATATGTGGCAGTGATGCCCTGGTCATATCATCAAACAGTGGCACACTTTCCATATATTTCTTAATATTAGGAAGAAGAACACTTCGTGAAATACAGCTCCCGCACACTAAAAACACATACAACAATTGTAATTACTTATAACAACGGCGTTGAGCTGTAGTGGAGTATAAGTACGTGTTATTTTAGCACAGTGCTTTAAGTGGGTTAAAAAAAGATGGGGTCAGTATAGGTGGTGTGATCAAAGAAGAATAACTAAGAACCATTAGTATGATGCATAGCCTTAGTGCTTGTCCTAATATCTCTGGCCTAGAATCACTTCTGATCCTGTTTGTTCTGGATGTGAAATCCCGTCCTCCTAGTGATTAGTATCCTGATTCTGCTGGGGGTCTTGTTCCATTGGTGGCTCTTCTCCATTCTGGTCCTCTTCCAAGTCATAGTGATATTGATCCTCTTGTTTGTCTTGATCTGGCCCACCAGGTGATAATCCTTCTGTTCTTCTTGATGATAATTGTGGGCCTCATAGCGGGCTTCCGTCTTTGGTCCCACTCATTCTCCATCTCTTTGCTCACTCATTCCTCACCTCCTTGCTCTTACTATCCCCTCTGGTGCTCCTGATCCTCCTGCTGGTCTCATCCTGGTCCTTGTAACGGTCTGGGTCTTAGTGGATCAGATGCTCCTCCACCTGATTTCTCATCCTCCTTTCGCTCCTCCTTCATATTCTGGTCTTAGTATTTCAGGTACTGTCTTCTGAAACCTCTTTGGCTTAGCCATCTGGTTGATGTCCATTTATCTTGATCATTATTGTGGTTATTGTGCTGGCCGCCCTAGTCCTTGTTCAGTTAGTGATTGTAGTCATCCTTACGGTCCTGATCCTCCTCTATGTGCCCTCATCCATTCTGTCGTCTCGTCGTCTTCTTCAAATGTCTTCGTTCTGCCAGAATAGCTTTCTGTCCAGGATACTGTGCAATCTAGTGTGTGCAGGGCGTTACTTCCTGATTACTGTGAATCTCAACCACCAGGCATGCATGCAGGTAAATAGGCATTAGTGGTGAGATGGGATAGAAGGCCTGCATTATAGAGAGCCGACTCAGACAGTTGCAGCACAGAAAGATCAGTTTCTCTATCCTTTGGGAAAGGGTTACACCCAATACTGGGTGAGTGCGCCAGCAGATGTGGCAAGCTATTCTTGCTCCAGCCTCTTTCCTGTCTCGCCCTCCCCCACCATATTCATTCTTCTTTGAACCCGTTTATATAACGTTTTAAAGCATGTCCTATTTGGAGTCGGTTGTGATAAAAAGTGGCTGAAGCTAAGTGCCATTTTCTCCAGTAAGACCAGGCCACCTGCAACTTCTAAACAAAACGCATAGACTCACATGCACCAGCATATTCTCACTCACACTTGCATGCGTGACAGAGTCTTGGCATTTTAGCCAGCAGTATTTTGTGTATTGGTATTTTTTTGGGCCGTACTTATGTAAAAAAAAAGAAATAACTACAAGTTCGAGAATGCAGCCTTGTGCATGAAAAGCCACGACTTGCGAAGGTACTGCACGAAACAACGGATCACTTAGCAACTGTACTAACAGTTTGAAAATCAAGTTTCAGTTTGTGAATTTCAGCCTTTAATCAAGGTTAATCGCCAAACTGGAGATAGGCAGAGAGGGTGCATTTAATTAACGTGCAGCTGCAAGAATTCCAGTGCTAGGCAAGCATTCATCCTCCTCTAAAATGAAGCCCACCACAATTATAACCTTTTGGGGTGTGGGCTCAGTGTCACATCATCACCTGCAGACCCTACCCTTCCTATGTTAGCGCTTTGTAGTGGCAGTAGTAACTCGACGTGTTTGAACTGATAACCAGAAAGCCTTACCGCCTGGACCTCTGTTCTCACGATGAACCTAGGCTTTAGGGAGCTTTCAGGGGCCCCTCCTTTGAAATATTGCTCGTGCTCGAGCCCCAGTGGCTTACAGGAGCTGCCGCCAGTGAACGCTATTGACCTTGTTTATTGTGGGCTGTTTATGGTGCCATTATTAAAAAATAAAATAAAAAAAAAGATAAACAAAAAAGTATTCTATTAACACCATTCTGGAAAAACATAACCACAATTTGTTGTGGGTTTTTTGGGCGGGGGGAGGGGTGCTGGTGGAGGGGAATAATGCATCTAACGTGACCTGCACAGGCGAGGCCCGTGCGTTGCTCAAAAAGGATGGTGAGGGGATTTCCCAAAGTATGAAAATCAAAATATCAGTGGGGAGTTGCAGTCTGAAATAAAACGAGGTAAGATTAATTTTGTAATGGTTTTATTTTTCTTCAAGTAATAGAAATGGATAGATCAGCTGCTCTGTGGCTTTCACGTCAACTACTTGTCTAATCGATTGTACGTTACCTTGCTTGAGGCTTCCCCGAAGATAAATGCAGCTTTGTAATAAAAAACAACGCACCTTTGCAAAAATATTCTTTAGCAGCATTGAAATTATGCCGGCATGCTTCTATTTTTTTTTTATCTCAACTAGTAGAAATCTTGTGACACCTAGTGGCCGATATGAAGTTGTTCATCCGATTTAACATAATTAACAACACTCGAGTGCTCAGTTCAAAGTAGTCAGCAGTTCCCGCGTGGGACCAATAATGCTCCCCTTAGAGCCAAGTTTAAAAGCCAGACACTTGTACAAGTACTTTATACTTTATTCGATATGAAAAAGTTCAACCATAAAAACAGATAAAGCAATACATAAACCAATTAGCAATAAATCAGTGTATAAAAATGTCCATCATTTAAAACAAATAAAACAACAATATTAAAAATGTAAAAACCATTCTTAAAAGTACTCTACATTACTGCGCCAAGTGATCGCTCCCCTCAAAAAAGATCCCAGCCCCTGCCACACCAATACATATGAAGCCATTCGCAGCCACAAGAAGGCAGGGCGATGTTGCACAAAACCCTTGGGCCTCAACAGGGGGAATAAAAAAACGACGCCTAAAAGGTGCATAACAAGCACAAAATAATGTAAAATGGGTCAGAGTCTGCAAAGACACCCCGTCACAGGGACACGGTCTAATAGATTTTTCACCATACTGGCCTAACAGGAAGCATAGATTACTTCTAATAACCCCAAGGTGAAATCAGGTAATAAGAGACCTTTCCCTCACATCATTTATCCCTAAGAGATAGGGCTCAGGGCCCACCCCCATCTTGAGCATAATAAAATCCCTAACCGATTTTTTTTTCCCTAAAACCTCCCCCTTTCTTTTGGCCCCCAAGCTGTACAAGTAAGATTCCTACTTCGTTTGAATCAGATTTCTATGGTTTCGGTGTCATTCGTAGACTTCCAAGAGTTCTCAACTTGAATGATTTTTAGGTTTGAAGAATTTACATTCCGTGCAAAATTCAGATTGTGCAAATGTGATATAAATGGATGCATTTACTGCACACAGCCCTACACATACACGCACAGTTGGCTTTGTTAATGGCACATTTACCTGTGGTCCAACAGGCGAAGCTATACAACGGGTATAATTAGAGGACCCAGTTTTTCTGATTTTTACATACGAATATGTACTGAAAACTCTGCGCTTCCCTACCTCTATGTAGTTTTAAATCCGAAAAAAACTGAAATTAAGTTTTCTGATGAGTGCATCTCCATGCTGTCAGTCGCTTCTGCCAGGCTATTAGCTGTGCAGAGTAAGCGTATATAATTAGTGTTATCATTTAATATTATTACCTCCATATCACAACATCACAGGGTAACTATATAATTACTATTCTAACTCTACATCTAATTAAGGGTGGGCTGAACTTATGGAATTTGACTCTACAGAATCGCTCTGAGTTACATAGAAAGTCAGTGAGTTTCTGCAGAGTTCCGTTAAAAGGCTGAAATAGGCACACTGTGCTGCTCGCGCTGTAATTAAGCGTTAAGAGCTCTTTCTGCTCTGAAAAAATCAGCGTGAATTGTACCTCTCTGCGCTCCAGAGGGCATAGCTACTCGAGTTGATTTTGCTGTAATTCGAGTAGATTTTCTACTCGAGTGGCAGCCTTTTGACCGTGAATGGTTGCAACCAGCCGCATTAGAAAAGTCTTGGCGGATGTCCTCCTAGTGATTGGAAATCGCATTAGAGGATGCCAAATTCCTCCTACACTCATCAACTTGCCATTTGGGAGACACACCCGAGAAAAAATTACGAAGTGAGATTTAGCCAGAACTCTGTAGCATCAGCCTTTTGGCTGGGCCAGCCCACCCTGCACTGTTTTGCAGGGATGTTGCTCTAGGGTACCCCTCATGCGTGGGCCTAATGCTAGCGCCCAGGTATGACATATCCTAGGTGATATAAGTTGAGCGCGGAGGCGCGAAAAGTAACTGTGGAGAGATACTGCGATTGTAACAAATAGAATGTTCCCAAATGGTCAGCGGCCCAGCGTCTTCTTTGCTGCTGATCTGGCCGACCCTACAATTGGCGATGTGGGGTAGCGAAGACCGCTGCCTCACCTGTTCCCGGTCGCCGCTCCCTCGCACTCCGGTGAACCTCATCTGGCGGCCGCTGAGGCACTGTCTGTGCCGGCAGCGTTTACACGTAAGTCTCCGGCCCAGCAGCCGCGCTCCCTCCTACCTGCACGCGGCGGTACGGCGCCTGCGGTACGCCCCCCTCCTCCTATGCCGGCCTGAAGCCTCGGAGCAAGCCGTGCACCTCACCGACGGCAGGGCGCCTGAGGCCCCACCCGTGGATCTGCAGGAGAGGTGTTTTCTCCCGGCCTCTCCCACAACCGGCACACGCTGTCAGCAGTACCAGCCCAACACGCTGCCCAGCCTTCTGAGCTCGTTAGTTTGTTTCTCCACATGCCTACCGGCAGCCAGTTGCAGCTTCAGCCCACTGTCAGTCGAGTAGCCACAAAGAAGACTCACTTAAGGCTCATTCTGCAGGTACTTGCCCCAGCTTTTACCAAGTGGCAAGACTTTTTTTTGTGTGCTCTGGAGTCAATTCCTCTCCGCCTTATCCTAACATTGGTATCCTGCGCTGCTCCTCACACGTCTGCTTGGCACACTCACTACCGGTACCATGGCAGGCATTCCGGCCCTGGAACCATTCACTGTTACTAGCGCCCCTCCCACCCAGGCCATACGATGCAAGGCATGGCTGGAACCCCTCGAAACCTACTTCGAGGCCCTCGAAGTAAAAGACGAACAAAAGAGGCCCCTACTTCTCCATCTGGGCGGGTTGGACATCCACAAGATTTGCAATTCTGCACACAAGGCGAAACCACACACGTACATCACGCTAAAGGAGGCAATCATTGCGCACTTTGAGCCATACGCCAACCCAGACTATGAATGTTTCTTGCTCTGGCAGGTGTACAAACCGCAGACGAATCGGTAGACGTGTTCTATGCGCGCCTAAGAGAGCTAGGAGACACGTGCACATTGCCTGATGAAGACGAAATATTAGCTCAATTCATCCAGAGCTGTTCATCTTCGAAACTTTGGGAGCGCATCCTACAGGAACCGAACATTCGGATGAGAGACATCCTCACCCTAGGCCGCTCACAAGAGTTATCTAAAACGAGAACTGCACACATGGAACAGACGCCAGGCGTCCAGGTGAAGACGGAACCCGTCAATGCAGTAAATGCAGACACACCAAAAAAGCAGGACTGACACCCCAAGAGGAAAACCCAGAGATAAGGTCTGCGGATGGTGCGGGAACCTACTACCATATCCGGCAGGCTGCCCAGCCCGAGGAAAAACTTGCAGCGCATGTGGCAAGCTCAACCACTTTGCAAAAGTCTGCCGCGCTGTAAGGAAATGCCTCCTTGGCATGGTTACCCCCTGACCTTTTGCCTTTGCTGATGCCAAGTTATGATTTGAAAGTGTGCTGAGGCCTGCTAACCAGGCCCCAGCACCAGTGTTCTTTCCCTAACCTGTACCTTTGATTCCACAATTGGCACACCCTGACATCCATGTAAGTCCCTTGTAACTGGTACCTCTGGTACCAAGGGCCCTGATGCCAGGGAAGGTCTCTAAGGGCTGCAGCATGTCTTATGCCACCCTGGGGACCCCTCACTCAGCGCAGACACACTGCTTGCCAGCTTGTGTGTGCTGGTGGGGAGAAAATGACTACGTCGACATGGCACTCCCCTCAGAGTGCCATGCCAACCTCGCACTGCCTATGGCATAGATAAGTCACCCCTCTAGCATGCCTTACAGCCCTAAGGCAGAGTGCACTATACCATAGGTGAGGGCATAGGTGCAGGATTACTATGCCCCTACAGTGTCTAAGCAAAACCTTAGACATTGTAAGTGCAGGGTAGCCATAAGAGTATATGGTCTGGGAGTCTGTCATACACAAACTCCACAGCACCATAATGGCTACACTGAAAACTGGGAAGTTTGGTATCAAACTCCTCAGCACAATAAATGCACACTAATGCCAGTGTACATTTTATTGTGAAATACACCCCAGAAGGCATCTTAGAGATGCCCCCTGAAAACATACCCGACTTCCAGTGTGGGCTGACTAGTTTTACCAGCCTGCCACACACCAGACATGTTGCTGGCCACATGGGGAGAGTGCCTTTGTCACTCTATAACTAGTAACAAAGCCTGTACTGGGTGGAGGTGGTTCACACCTCTCTCTGCAGGAACTGTAACACCTAGCGGTGAGCCTCAAAGGCTCACCCCCTTTGTTACAGCGCCCCAGGGCACTCCAGCTAGTGGAGATGCCCACCCCCTCCGGCCACGGCCCCACTTTTGGCGGCAAGGCCGGAGGAGATAATGAGAAAAACAAGGAGGAGTCACTGGCCAGTCAGGACAGCCCCTAAGGTGCCCTGAGTTGAGGTGACTGACGTTTAGAAATCCTCCATCTTGCAGATGGAGGATTCCCCCAATAGGATTAGGGATGTGCCCCCCCCTCCCGTCAGGGAGGAGGCACAAAGAGGGTGTAGCCACCCTCAGGGCTAGTAGCTATTGGCTACTATAGGGGCTCCCAGAACCTAGCAAGATAGATTTCTGCAACCTGAAGAGGAAGGAGGACTGCTGACCTGAAAGCCCTGCAGAGAAGACGGAGACACCAACTGCTTTGGCCCCAGCCCCACCGGCCTGTCTCCCCACTTCAAGAAAAACTGCAACAGTGACGTGCTCCCCAGGGTCCAGCGACCTCTGAAGCCTCAGAGGACTACCCTGCATCTAAAAGGACCAAGAACTCCAGAGGACAGCGGCTCTGCTCCAAAGAAGAAACAACTTTGCAACAAAGAAACAAACTTTAAAGGACTGCATGTTTCCCGCCGGAAGTGTGAGACTTTCCACTGTCTAGTTTTAAAATAGCTTATTGACAGTTTTGCCAGAACTGTACATGCTATTTTGCTGATTCAAAGTTCCTATGATACCTAAGTGAAGTACCTTTCATTTGAAGTATTGGTTGTAAATGTTGACCCTGTGGTTCTTAAAATAAACTAAGAAAATATATTTTTCTATACAAAAACCTATTGGCCTGGAATTGTCTTTGAGTGTGTGTTCCTCATTTATTGCCTGTGTGTACCCTCTGATAAGCCTACTGCTCGACCACACTACCACAAAATAGAGCATTAGAATTATCTCTTTTTGCCACTATCTTACCTCTAAGGGGAACCCTTGGACTCTGTGCATGCTATTTCTTATTTTGAAATAGTACATAAAGAGCCAACTTCCTACACGCGCCACATCAAAGACGCTTACTACCAAGAAGGCCATCCGAGCTGTAACTGCCTCTCCCACCACTTGATCCGACAGTGACATGGACGACGACCAACAGGTAGTTCATGTCATACACACCGTCTGCAACAACGACTGCCCACGTGCCAAGTGGTGCTGTACCACCAGCGTGTTTCAGCTCTAATCGACACTGGAGCGTCGATTAACCTCATGGCCGAAGACGTATACCAAACACCACCACTAAGACCCACCTTAGCATAAGTCCACGCTTTTGGAAGCAGATGCCCACTTGTCATAGTCTGCATCTTCACAACCGACGTTACCCACTAAGACTCTAAGATCACAACCAAGATCTATGTATCCCAGGAAGGAACAGGGTTCCTGCTTGGCTGCTGCACAGCTCAGAGCCTCAACCCGGCACAGTTCGCATTCAGCATTCACGCCAATGGTCTAGATAGCCTACTAAGAGACTTTAGCCAGTGTTCGAGGGCATCGGATGCCTAAAGACCCACCCCTCAAACTCCATATAGATGAGTCGGTAGCCCCCGTTGTCCTCAGGCACAGACAGGTAGCATTCCACCTATGGCCCAAAGTCATAAATGAACTCCTCGTACTGGAACAAGCCGGCATAATCAAAGGTGTTAGGGCCCATTCCATGGGTATCTCCCATCGTCGTTGCAAAAAAACTTAAGCAACCGAATGCTGTCAGGATCTGTGTGGACATGCGCCTCCCCAATCAAGCCATCGGAAGGGAGAGGGATCTAACCCCAAACATCAACGACATCACAGGAGAGCTCTCAGGATCCAAGTGGTTCTCCAAAATGGACCTTCGGTCGGGGAACCACCAGATTGACCTGCACCCCGCCTCACGTCCGAGCACCACCTCCTCCACCCATACAGGCCTCTGGAGGTACACCTGCCTCATTTTCGATATCTCCAGCACTGCTGAGATGTTTCAGCACCCGATCAAGGAGGTCGTGAGAGGACTTGTCGGGATTCTCAACGTAAGCAATGATATCTTAGTTCATGCCCCCACTCTGGAGGACCACCTGGCAAGGGTCTGAGCAGTATTTGTAAGACTGCAAGAGCGAGGCCTAACCCTCCACAAAGAAAAGTGCGAGTTCCTCAAGAAGGACATTAGCTTCTTTGGCTATCGCTTCTCTGAACATGGCATCTGTCCAGTCCCCCTCAAGGTCAAAGACATCCAGGAAGCCCCAGCGCCCACATCTGCCTCCAGAGTCTGGAGCTTCCTTGGGATGGTCACATACTGTGGCCAGTTCATAAAGAACCTGTCACACCTAACTGGCCCTCCATGAGTGCTGACCCGAGCCGACCACCCGTGGGTCTGGCATGCCGAGCAGGAGAAGGCTTTTGAGGACACAAAGAAAGCTCTGTCCTCAGAAACCACACTCTCCTTCATTGACCCCAGGCGAGAATCACAGCTGGTGGTAGATGCTAGCCCCACCGGACTAGGCGCTGTCCTGGTGCAGAAACAGGACTGCGGAGACTGGGCACCCATTGTGTTCGCCAGTCTGACCTTCACTCCAACCGTACAACGGTACCCTCAGATAGAGCAGGAGGCCATCGCCATCCACTGGGGGTGTTGTCACTTCCACCTCTACCTCTACGGCACAGCCTTCACCGCAATCACGGACTGCAAGCCGCTACTACCACTCTTCAAAGCCTCCGCCACGATCGAGAAGTGGATACTCAGCTGCAGGAGTATGACTTCAGCATAGAGTATCGATCAGGCACCCAAAACCCGGCTGACTTCCCATCCCGTCATGCTCGCCCAGCAACCCCGCAGGAAGTGGAAGAAGCACAGGAAACAGAGGAGTACATCCGGCTGGTATTTGACTGAGCCCACCCACTGCCCATACCTCTCACAGAAGTGTTGGAAGCTACCAACCAGTATGGCTGTCTGCCAATAGCCATACTAGTTGCCAAATCAGAAGACTGGCGCCCACTGCAACACCCGACAGCCTTCCGCACTGCAGATGCCAGAGCCAAGCTCCAGGCACTCTTCAATGTCAGGCATGAGCTGTCAGTGAGCGAAGAAGGGTGCCTGCTACGAGGATTCCACCTCGTACTGCCTACCTGCCAGACATCTAGAGCCGTGCTCCTTGCACATGGAGCCCACAAGGGCATTGTCAGGTCAAAAAACAGGCTCAGGAGTAAAGTCTGGTTCCCTGGCCTAGACCAGCAAGTGGAGGAAGTAGTCAAGGGGTGTGCAGTCTGCCAGGCCATTGGGCTACCTGATCCCCCAGCTCCAGTCATCACAGAAGAAGGGCCTACTGCCCCTTGGGAGAGAGTCAATGCAGATTTTGGGAGCCTACCTGCCAGATCACACATGCTGGTAGTGGTGGACGATTACTCACACTAACCCGAAGTAAAGATCGTGCAGTTCACGTCGGCTTCAGCAATTATCCCAAAGATGGAGAAACTGATGGCCAACCATGGCCTATTCGGTGAAGTCCGCACTGACAGCGGGCACCCCTTCAACATCCGGAAGTGGGCTGAATTCCTAAGATCACGGAACACCAGACTCCTCCACGCCACACCGAGGTGGCCGCTGGCAAACGGTGAGTTGGAGCGGGTTGTGAAAACCCTAACAAAGGTGATCCGAATTGCAGTAGCCAAGTCGCTGAATGTCAAAAGCTCCATCTATGTGATCCTCCAAGAATACCGGGTCACACCCCATGCCACCACCAGGGTTGCCCCAAGCCAAATCTATTTTGGCCGGACTGTGACCGATGTCATACCATACCACCCAGCGTGGACAATGCAACCAGAACCACTCAGCCCAGCGCATATCACGCACCAACGAGTGCGCCTCGCGGAGGCGTCAAGCCCGCCTGGTATCGGTCCGAATTGGGGACGCTGTCCTAGTCAAAGACCGTCACCCAGGAGGGAAGTTACGGTTGCCGTTCGAAGCCGACCCGTGGATGGCGACAGCGGATAAGGGGACCATTGCAACTGTGACAAAGGGATCAGAGACTGTGATCTGAAATGTGTCTAATTTCAAACGCTTCTCAACAGCCACCCAGTCAGGGTGGGATAGAGAAGGCACCCCTGCACCCGAGGAGCCTAACGATCCAGACGCTACTCAACCTCGCCCGACACTGCCGATTCGGCAGAGCGCCTGGCGGCAGTGACCACAGATACCGACCCGCATGGAGCACCATGTTCCCCACACCCAGATCAACCGAGCACCAGTGGGGAACCCCGACATCCAGCTGGGATGCACAGTGGTGGTCGATATCATCTGAGGCAAAATCTCAACCCCTCTAGACGCTACGCTGATTTTGTATCAGGCTGATGCCACCGGCCCTGTGTATCCAGAACTAGTTTGCAGGGGTCCCGCGTGTCCCGTTCCCCCTCGGCCGTGTCCTTCTTCTTTCCTTCACCATGTATGTTGATGTGTTGTTCTGGGTTTTGTTTGTTCTGCTCCAGTTGGGGAGGAGTGTAGCATTGGCACTTTTGGCTGCGCCAGCCCACCCTGCACTGTTTTGCAGGCATGTCGCTCTAGGGTACCCCTCATGTGTGGGCCTAATGATAGGGCTCAGGCATGACGTATTCTAGGTGATATAAGTTGAGCGCGGAGGCACGAAAAGTAATTGTGGAGAGATACTGCGATTGTAACAAATAAAGAGCGTTCCCAAACGGTCAGCTGCCCAGTGTCTTCTTTGCTGCTGATCCGGCCGACCCTACAAACTCCATGTTACAACAGCAATGCAGAGTTGTCAACATTCTGCCAATTCGGTGGGCTGAAAGGAATATTTTGCCCACCCGTACATCTGTTTCGCTATTTGTACCTAGCAGTGTAGTGATTAATTTGATGTAGTGTATGTAAAGATATTGTCATGCACTGTAACAGGCGATATAGATGGGGTATACTTACAAAGATGCTGCCCAAGAGCATCTCTCAGTAAGCTTTGTCAAACCTGTATTTTTCTAGTAGAAGAGTGCATTATCTCCAGGTGGTTATGAACAGAACAAGAAGGCATTTAGTTTAGAGGAATAGTTTGCCTAGCTTCTCAAGAACATTTAATTTCCTGATAATGAGGACAACTGAATACCTTTTTGTAGCCATTATGTTATTTGCAATTCTCATTTTGCTTACAGCTGCAGATGGGAGCCTGTTGTATTTGTAATAATTTTTTCTGGTATTTGCGTTGCACCTTTAGCACCCTTTTATCCTCTTAGTGTTCCCCTACCGTTTATGTTCTCTTAGAACTTTACAGTATACTTAGACTTCCATGTGTGCTTGTATTGACACAACATTTTTTGGACTGCCTTTAGTTAGCTGTGTTGTGCCAGTCATTGTGTTACTAAAGAAGACTTTCCCTCCTACTTGATTTTCTCTTGTACTTGACTCTCACTTACCATTATAAAGGAGGCTTTAAAAATGCTGTGACGAGCAGAGGTATCTGTTTCCAGGGGCAGACAGGACAAGCTAGTGTTGAGGAATCAATGCAGTGGTTCATCTTCTGCAACACTGTGATGAAAGGTATTAATTTAAGGAAATAGTAATGGGAGCCTCGATCATCCGGGAGGCGTTACCGCACAAATGGTTATTACACTTGTGTCATATGTAGGCCTTTCCTCCTTCCTGGTCTTATCCATTCTATTGAAGCATGGTAAACGCTAAACTCTCCTGATGCCACCGTGCCTTTCATGAAGTGCAATAGGAAATGTAGGGAGCAAAGAATAAGTTACCATGAAGAAACAAAGGGATTAGTCAACAAAGGGTGGCAACTTGATGAAAAACACAAAGCAGGTAGGGAAAAATCTCTTAAGAACAAGTCAGACAGTAAACAAGGAGCACAAGAGAAAATACAGAAATATAACACAAGCCATATGATGGAGACCAGGAATGAGTGCTTTGAAAAATGATCACTAAAAGATGATGTAGTACTCCTTAGGACTGAGACACAGGGAGGATGCAAAGTACTTTAATAAGATACTGTAATTGCTCTTCCTGTTGTGACCCTCTGAAACAGTCAGCTCCTTCTTGAACTGGTACAGTACTCTGGCAACATTGAAGAAGCAGAAAAATACTGCAGGAAAGATACAGTGAATACATCCCATCAAGAGTGTTTGCTTTGTCATAACCTAAAGAAAGGACTAAGGATTCCCAAACAGTGTACTGGGAGCTATGTATGCTTACTGTGCTGCCTGTCAGCTCAACCTTCAGTGTCCAAGCCGTGTTGACCCAAATGTACGTAAGCTCAGAAACCACACAGGTTTGTGGACTGACGTCCGTTGCGCAAGACAAGCTGTGACAGTAGAAGCCTTCCCCAAATCACTGATGCAGATGACTGATAGAAACAGAAGCCACTGCAGCGGGACTCGCTATCCAGTGTGGCCAGAACTAGCAGAAAGCAGTGGGAACTGCCTCAGCTTGAATCGCACTCAAGTGAAAGGCATCCAATCCATCAGTGCAGCCATAGATGAGGCAGATTTGGCTGTTACTCAGTTCTGTACTGTGATATCACTCCGCAGATGATCTTGACTCAGACTAATTTCAGTTAAACCAGATGCTCAATCCAAGATCATAAACCTCCCTTTTTACTGGTGTAGTTCTTTTTGGTTCATACACTGATGAAGAAATCGAAAGAATGAAAAAAGAATCAGAAACCCTAAAAGCAGTGAGTTTGTAAGAGAGGAAAATATTTACAATTCCCAACATTATCCCAGGGACTACAGATTACAATCTAGACAGACAGTTCTGTTCCGTCATGGTCTTTCCATTCCCCGTCTAAAGGTCACAAACAACAATGTCACCAGCAACAATTCCAATCTAGAACTAACCAGGGCAGAGGACAACAAAATCAACAACAGGTGCATCGTCAGTTCTCCTCCAAGAAAAGACCGCCTTCAAAACAGTGAGCAATCACACTCCCTTTCTTCTGTATCCTAATCAAGTGGGAGGGAATGCCTCACATCATATTTCAGAGTGAGAATTGATAACTGTAGGAAGTTGGCTCTGTATGTACTATTTCAAAGTAAGAAATAGCATGCACAGAGTCCAAGGATTCCCCTTAGAGGTAAGATAGTGGTAAAAAGAGATAATTCTAATGCTCTATTTTGTGGTAGTGTGGTCGATCAGTAGGCTTATCAGAGGGTAGTGTTAAGCATTTGTTGTACACACACAGGCAATAAATGAGGAACACATACTCAAAGACAATTCCAGGCCAATAGGTTTTTGTATAGAAAAATATATTTTCTTAGTTTATTTTAAGAACCACAGATTCAAGATTTACAAGTAATACTTCAAATGAAAGGTATTTCACTTAGGAACTCTAGGAACTTTGAATTAGCAAAATAGCATGTACAGGTTTCACACAAATGGCAATAAGCTATTTTAAAACTAGACAGTGCAATTTTCAACAGTTCCTGGGGGAGGTAAGTGTTTGTTAGTTTTGCAGGTAAGTAAACCACCTACAGGGTTCAAAGTCGGGTCCAAGATAGCCCACCGTTGGGGGTTCAGAGCAACCCCAAAGTTACAACACCAGCAGCTCAGGGCCGGTCAGGTGCAGAGGTCAAAGTGGTGCCCAAAACGCATAGGCTTCAATGGAGAAGGGGGTGCCCCGGTTCCAGTCTGCCAGCAGGTAAGTACCCGCGTCTTCGGAGGGCAGACCAAGGGGGTTTTGTAGGGCACCCGGGGGGGGGGGATACAAGTCAGCACAAAAAGTACACCCTCAGCGGCACGGGGGCGGCCGGGTGCAGAGTGCAAACAGGCGTCGGGTTTACAATGGAGTTCAATGGGAGACCCAGGGGTTTCTTCAGCGAAGCAGGCAGGCAAGGGGGGGGCTCCTTGGGGTAGCCACCACCTGGGCAAGGGAGAGGGCCACCTGGGGGTTGCTTCTGCACTGGAGGTCGGATCCTTCAGGTCCTGGGGGCTGCGGGTGCAGTGTCTTTACCAGGCGTCAGGTTCTTTGAAGCAGGCAGTCGCGGTCAGGGGGAGCCTCTGGATTCCCTCTGCAGACATCGCTGGGGAGCTCAGGGGGGTCAATCTGGCTACTCACAGGGTCGCCGTCGCCGGGGAGTCCTCCCTGTAATGTTGTTTCTCCGCAGGTCGAGCCGGGGGCGTCGGGTGCAGAGTGCAAAGTCTCACGCTTCCGGCGGGAAACGTGTGGTCTTTAAAAGTTGCTTCTTTGTTGCAAAGATGTTTCTTCTTTGGAGCAGAAACGCTGTCCTCGGGAGTTCTTGGTCCTTTTAGATGCAGGGTAGTCCTCTGAGGCTTCAGAGGTCGCTGGACCCTGTGGAACACGTTGCTGTAGCAGTTTTTCTTGAAGTGGGGAGACAGGCCGGTAGGACTGGGGCCAAAGCAGTTGGTGTCTCCGTCTTCTCTGCAGGGCTTTCAGGTCAGCAGTCCTTCTTCGTCTTAGGTTGCAGGAATCTAGTTACCTAGGTTCTGGGAAGCCCCTAAATACTGAATTTAGGGGTGTGTTTAGGTCTGGGAGGGCAGTAGCCAATTGCTACTGTCCTTGAGGGTGGCTACACCCTCGTTGTGCCTCCTCCCTGAGGGGAGGGGGGCACATCCCTATTCCTATTGGGGGAATCCTCCAAAATCAAGATGGAGGATTTCTAAAGGCAGGGGTCACCTCAGCTCAGGACACCTTAGGGGCTGTCCTGACTGGTGGGTGACTCCTCCTTGTTTTTCTCATTATCTCTCCTGGACTTGCCGCCAAAAGTGGGGGCGGCGTCCAGGGGGCGGGCATCTCCTCTAGCTGGAGTGCCCTGGGGCATTGTAACACGAAGCCTGAGACATTGAGGCTCACTGCTAGGTGTTACAGTTCCTGCAGGGGGAGGTGTGAGGCACCTCCACCCAGAGCAGGCTTTTGTTTCTGTCCTCAGAGAGCACAAAGGCCCTCACCACATGGGGTCAGAAACTCTTCTCTCAGCAGCAGGCTGGCACAGACCAGTCAGTCCTGCACTGAACAATCAGGTAAAATACAGGGGGCATCTCTAAGATGCCCTCTGTGTGCATTTTTTAATAAATCCAACACTGGCATCAGTGTGGGTTTATCATTCTGAGAAGTTTGATACCAAACTTCCCAGTATTCAGTGTAGCCATTATGGAGCTGTGGAGTTCGTTTTTGACAGACTCCCAGACCATATACTCTTATGGCTACCCTGCACTTACAATGTCTAAGGTTTTGCTTAGACACTGTAGGGGCATAGTGCTCATTCACCTATGCCCTCACCTGGGGTATAGTGCACCCTGCCTTAGGGCTGTAAGGCCTGCTAGAGGGGTGACTTACCTATGCCACAGGCAGTGTGAGGTTGGCATGGCACCCTGAGGGGAGTGCCATGTCGACTTAGTCATTTTCTGCCTACCAGCACACATAAGCTGGCAAGTAGTGTGTCTGAGCTGAGTGAGGGGTCCCTAGGGTGGCATAAGACATGCTGCAGCCCTTAGAGACCTTCCCTGGCACCAGGGCCCTTGGTACCAGGGGTAACAGTTACAGGGGACTTACCTGGGTGCCAGGGTTGTGCCAATTGTGGAGACAATGGTACATTTTAGGTGAAAGAACACTGGTGCTGGGGCCTGGTTAGCAGGGTCCCAGCACACTTCTCAGTCAAGTCAGCATCAGTATCAAGCAAAAAGTGGGGGGTAACTGCAACAGGGAGCCATTTCCTTACAATAACCACAGACAAATGGGTCCTACAAATAATTCAAAACAGGTTCTCCATATAGTTCAAATATTCTCTACCTGCAATACCTCCTAAACCAGCACCTAAACATCAAATGCTGCTACTAAAAAAGGAGGTACAATCCTTACTCCAAAAACAAGTTATAGAACCACGCCCTTTTTGTCAAAGTGAAAAAGGTATGTATTCAAGACATTTTTTGGTACCCAAGGAAGGCAAACAAATGGAATTCAAGCCTATACTCGACCTAAAGCAAGCAAACAAATTTGTCAAAAGACAAAAATTCAGGATGTGAGCCCTGCATCAAATCTACCCACGATTGATGAAAGAAGACTAGATGTGTTTTGTGGTTCTCCAAAACGCACATTAACACATACCCATTGCGAAGAAGCAGTGCAGGAACTGGATGGAGTTGAATAACAAAAAAGCAAATATGGTAAGATACGGAAAGAATGTTAGCGAAAATAGGGGGCTGAGATGGAACACTATAGTAAAAGTAAGTGAACACAAGCCGAGTTATTAAATTAAATTGGAACAGAGAACTGCTTTAACTACAAATTTCTGCCAGGCACTGATGGTTGGGTTTAGTGCTGTGAAATATGCAAACATCCTCTACCAGTTTTTTTATCTATCTATTTAGCTATTACCACACTTCCTCTCCGTCAAGAGAAAACCTGTACTTGGAAATGTGAGAAATCTCTGTTTATTAAAACAGCGGTTGACACATGATGTGTTTTGGCTGCTTGATCAACCTTTATTACACCTGGGGGAACCCACCAGGGAAAGGCTGGGGGAATCAGGGTACATTACCTAGAGGGCAGCGCTGCCCTGTCGGATAATGTTTTCCGCCATTGTCAGGCTGCTTTATTTATATGGCGGTTTAGACCGCCATGCCGGTGGCGGTCTTTTCCGCCGTCGCCGGCATTGCGGTCTGAACCGGCATGTTCATTATGAGGGCCTAAGTCACAATGGGGGGCCGGTGGGGAGTTCGCCACTACAGTAGTGGCCATCTAATCCACTCCAATTGGCGGACGGGTGTTCCCATCTGCAAAACTTGTAATCAGGGCCTTAATTTGTGCCTTTTGTGTTGTGCGCCCACACAAATCGGGTACTGTTTTTATTATGAGATTCCTCATCAATCAAGGCATTTTCCCATCAGACCTTCCTCCTGAATCCTTCCTGTCATTTTTTCTTACATTTTATGAGTAATAGTAATAATAATCAACCTACTAAATATCCTACTTGGCTGTAGAACAAGCAACTGTCATCCTTCATTGAGGTCAAAAGAGAACTGCGAGAGCTGGGCTGGTGCAGGGCATTGTTGGTGCCCTAGATCTTACAGCTTTGAAAAGTGAGTGTCTCATATCTCTGGTGTAGGCATTGTTTCAGCTATTTATAAAATGTGATTTGAACAACACTGGCTATTTTTATTTGGTTTTGTAGATATTATAATTTCTAAAATAACCCGATATGATTACACTCCCCATTATTATTATTATAATAAAGTTTAATATAAAGAAGAATTTCCATTTACTAGTAGGTAACCTTTCCTTATATCTCTTATTTGTTCCCAAATTTAACTTTTTCCATGTCCCTACCTTGCCACTGATTAGTTCAGTTGATATCCTTATAGGGTTATCAAAATCAGAAGTGTTAAGCATATGCTTCAATAACTCATGAATTTTGAACTTCTTCATTAGATGCAAGAAAATGAGGCATTACGGATAGAAAACCGGAAACTTAAAAATGCGGTAAATATGTATTCTTAATGTTTTCTTTTGATTGCACTTAGATACCTTTTAGTTATTTTTATACTTCTAGAATAGAGGGTATTCCCTAAAAATATTGATGGTAGCCAACTTAGTGTACTTCCTTGTTATAAAGTAGCTCTTGAAATATATGTTGTGGTGTTGAGGATTGGCCTAGTTGTGTACCTAGTAGGCTGGGAACATATTAGCTCTGTGCAGTCTCCCACTTTATTCTTAAATTGTCTTCGTTCCTTGAACCCCCTTCAAGTCAGACTTATCTGCACTGAATCCCTGAGGCACTCTGGGTCAGTCCGGTGTCCTTTACTGCTGGGATTCCCTAGTCATTTTGAGCAAAATTACTGTTTTCCAGACCACCTCCCATTCATTGACATCACTTTCTAGCCTCTGTATGCATCATCCTCCATGACTCGGAAGCTGCCTTGATCTTGCTGCATCCCACACATTCTAGTGTATTATTTCTTTGCTCCAAACTGGATCTTGCAGACTCACTTCCTTGCTAACTGTGTATGGATCATGCCTGCTGTGCCTTGCAGTAGTTGGTTCGCCCCTGAGTATCCATGTAGCTATTGCTATCATCCTGAGCTGCCTGATGATACTGGTCCATTCAACGTACTGAAACCTTGCAGAAACATTTTGGTTACTGTCCTATTCAAAGTGTTACTCGAAGATTTTTTAAATTGTTTGTGCAAACAAAGATTTTATTTTTGTGTGCCATGAAAATACCACTGCATTTTACATGTATGTCACCCTTTTCACTTTTTTTCTGTTATTATTTTTCTGTGAGAGGAATGGAAAGGTATTACTTTTAAATTTGTTTTACATTTTGGGGGGGGGGGACATACACTTTTTGGTTTCTTCCTTTCTTTCAATTCCTTGCATAATTTCTTGTGTCTTGACAATTAGTTTTATCTGTCTTTTTTGTAAGCCCCGTTTTCTAACCATTTGCACTCTTTGTGCTGTTTAGCATTCTTACTTCATTGCTGGTAGCAAGGATGGTAGAATGTAATATTGCATTTTTTTCTATGAAAATAAAAGAAGTTTATTTGCTTTAGAAATATGGAACTGCTAAATAGTTGTGTTTATTTCTTCTTTCGATATTGTTTTCCTTGAAATTTTAAACCAGTTTTTTAATGAACAAAAGCATGTTTTGTGGCATACGTAAAAAATATTTAATTGGAGCTGGTAAGGTAGCTACTTTTTAAAATTCTGTGTAACAGCTTAACTTTTCACTTTTTTTCAATTGCGCTGTGGATTGAAATTAGGTGGAAAAATCTCTGAAATCTGCTCTGCAGGTAAATAAGAGAAAAGTTTCAAATTTTCACCATTGGTGTTGCTCTCCATTGCCAACAAAACATAATGTCGGGTGACTCGACTGAACTTACTTGAACTGCCCAATAACTGGGAAGTTTGCAATTTGTTGCGGTTGACTGGCAGAAGTGTATCACCAGAATTATGCTGGTTCGCACTGTGATCAGCTTATTGTGGAAGAAAAAAAAATCCCCATGCTTTGAGTTTAGACCTCGCTTCATGGTGGCGGTTGTACTGACTCCACGGCAGTAGATACCCACTTCTCACTTACCGAGTAAAACTATGAATACACTGAAGCTCCTCCTCACTTGAACTCTTAATAATGAAAAATATTATACCCTGTATTTCCTGTGCCCTCTTCTTAAAAAGAACAATGGCCTTTGCTACTACACCCACATCAATGTTCTCAGTAACAACAGTTACATTATCCATTATCCTCCTGACCCCACCATTTTTCTATTCGAAAAATCATAATTTGTCACAGTTTGAATATTTTTCCATGATTATGCTTATTGTAAAAACATGTAGAAACATTACTTTTAAATATTTCATTTCTTATTAAAAATCTTAATCAAGGCTTGGTTATACAAGCCCCCTCTTTCTAATAAAAGTTCAGTTATTGAACATCTGCAAACAGTTATACAAGAAGAGCCTTTTTAGCTCTAATTTTAATGCTTTTGCATGTTTGTTTGTTTTATGTTCTATTTAGAACTCAAGACTTCGGTACAAAACAAAAGGTGAGACAATTAGAAAAGTTAACAATACAGTGGCGTAGTACAATACATTGAAGGCTTTTCTTAAAGCTAAGATTGAAATGTAACTTGAGCAAACACAAGTTCCTAATGATGTGATTGTTTTAGTAGAATATCATTGCTGAGCTGTACATAAAACGTTTATTTGATGAACCTATTTGACATCAACCTTCTATTTTATTTAAATGAAAATCGTCAATTGCTGTTGCTTTAGCTATAGATACATTTTTTAAATGAGCAAATCATTTGTGAGCCTTTGTCCCTTTCTCAAAAACGAGGATACCCAGAAAAAGTGCTGTTGGGCTTCATTGACGGAATGCACAGCATCAGCAGAGAAGCAGTTCTGATTGAGTCCTTCAGAGAAAAAAACACTAGAATGGCCTTTGTCAAAATTCTCCACCAAATCTCGAATGATTAAGAAAATTACCAATAGGAGACGGGAAGTATTGCAAACAGAATGTGATTTTCACGGTTATTTAAAGTTTGCATACCAACAATCCAAAAACATCAATGAAATTCTGACTTCTGAGATAAAGGGATCTTTCAGATGATGTTCTAGTACAAAGAAATGCAATAATTGTTAAAATTGCAATAATGTATAACAGGTAATACATTTATTCATCCGTGTAAAGGATTGAGGATTCCTTTAAGGTACTCTGGTAATTACAAGAGCCAAAATTTAATTTACTGTGCAAAATGCCCATGTGGTTTTCTTCACGTCGGAAAAATCAGAAATAAAAATACGGATAAAAGAACATAAAGCTTATACGCAATCAGTATAAGAAATCAAGTGTGAGAACACACTGGTTTTATAAAGGTGACAAAATTAGCCAACTGGTGTTCCAGATTTTGGAATTCTAGATGTGTATTCCAAGCATAGACAACAATAAAAGACTCTTCTAAAGAGAAATTGCATCGATCAAGTTGCTGGATACTGTACATCCTAATGGGATGAATGATATACTTGATGTCATGTTTTCTGTAGAACTGCTGAGTCATATATTAATTCATTGAGTTTAACCTATTTTTTGTCACTTTCCTGTAGTTGAAGAGTGTATATATATGTAAATATACATATGACGTCATAGATCTGATTGGGAAAGTTGATCTGTATTCTTGTTAAACATTTGGATTGCTTTTTGTGTGCCAGATTGTTTCTTTTTGTGGTTATTTGTGATCAATTCATATTGAGACTTATGCTTCAATATGGCCCACGTGTTGGGTGGTTGAGTCGACACATGCACTCCGGAAATGCGGCGTGTATACATCCATGGTGGTACCTTGTTTGGGTTAGAATAACATTCTTCATTTAAAGGTCTCACTTTTTATTTTCATTTCTTCTGTTAATTGTGCATTTTCTTTCCAATGTATCATGTGCATGCCACTCTGACATTCTGTTTTGCATGAGCTGTATATCTATGTTGAAACAGAGCTCACTTCTCTCGTAGGGGATTTCCATGTACAGTCATACGCAATGAATAGTTCTGCACGCCTGCGGGGACCCCAGAGCACTGTTCTGTAGTGTATTCTTAAGTGTAGATGTTTGCCTTTCTTGAAAAAAGGCCTGTTAAGTCACTTAAGAATAACAATGTGCAGCCTATGTGAAAGGCTACAAAGGCCAAATTGTTCATTCTTTGGTTGGTAAGAAAGGAAGCTGTAGTACAGATATACCTTTAAAAACGTATTTATTCTAGAAATGTAGTAAAAAACATGTTCTCTAACTTTATTTACAACTTCAAATGAGGATGAAAAACAATGCAGGGCAGTGTAGCCCATAGGCTGCCATTATACAGAATGTAAATAGAGCTGTGCCTTTAAGAAAATAAAGTCTTCCTGTATCCCATCATGAACAGCAAAAGGCAGTTGCCTCAGTTCTTTTTTCCGGCTCCTTCTGACAGGACCCTGAAGCATTGAACTCTACCTTTCATAGCTTTTTTGACAAAAACTCAACTAAATCCTTTGGATTTCAATTTCACTTGACGTTTTTCATCTAGAGTGAACATTTTCTAGCTTTTCCTGTCAAATTCTGACAGAAACTTGAGGTTTTTTGCCACCAGAATGCCCTCTCTTTTTGACAAGTGCCCTAACTGTGGCAGGAAAAAGGCCAAAACAGACCCACATCAAGTCTGTATTATTTGCCTACCCTCAAGTCATAAACCTGATGCCTGTGATATTTGTAAAACCTTCTCCAGAAGAACTCTTTGTGACAGGGAGAAAATCGGTCTTCAGGCAAAAGAGGACAGGAGACGAAGAGGACAATCTGCTACAGAGCGAGGAGAAGGTCAGTCTTCTACCAGGGCTCTCACGGTGTCCTCTGGAGCAGCTGCCAGATCTGCTCACAAGCGTCATAGGTCCCCGACTCGACGTCGAGACCAGGAACGGCGCTGACATGCTCGCAGTCGAGGACCGGCTCACCGTCGAGAAAGAGACATCGCTCGACGTCGACAGCCTTATCGCCGTCTAGATGGCGTAGACACTCACTGTTGAGAAGTTCCCGGTCCAGGTCACCGTCGACGTGAAGGGGAACATCGACGTCGGTGGACAGTACTCGTCGTCGGAGACGATCGCCGTCATCCCATCGACGTCGAGGGAGATCGCCGTCGAGGAGCTCTCAACGGCGAGAGGAGTCAACGCCGAGAGGTACTCGTCGGCGTCGTACTTCGACGTCGAGAAGCGTGTCGACATCGAGGAGACACTCAAAGAGACCAAGGAGGGTATATACCACCTCAGAATCCTCGGCCTCTCTCATTCTTTTACCACCTTCGCCTCAACCTTCTCCTCAGCCATCGCCTCTACCACAGACACCTCTGGCACCTACAGCTCCTCCGCCGGTACCTCTTTCAGAGTCCGCTCCAGTGACTCCTGCAGAATCCACAAGGTATTCTCGACATTCTTCGAGACGCTCTTCTTCATCTCGACATCATCATCGGCATGACTCAGTTCGCAGGTCTCCTCGTTCCCACCATAGACATTCCTCCTCATCCACAAGGGATTACTCTCCAACTTTATCTGACTCCCCGTCTCTGAGAGTTTCTCCCAAAAACGATATAAACACCTTTCAAGAGGTCCTAATTCGCGGTGCTACTAAGTTGAACATCCCTCTGGCAGTACCCACTCCAACAACCTCTGTAATTGTTTAGACACTGCATCAGCGTTCTGCTTCTAGACCATTACTACCGCTGGTCCCAGGTCTACTTGAACCGGCAGTGGACATATTTTTAACACCGTCCACAGCTAAAACTGCTCCTTCCAGGCTTATAAAGAAATATTGTCCTCCGGAGCAGGACCCTTTGTTTCTGAGGGCGGATCCAGTGCCCGATTCGGTGGTGATCGTGGCTTCTAAGAAATTACATTCTACATCTCCATCTTCTTCTTCGCCACCGGAGAAGGAGAGTAGAAAAATGTATGCCGCAAGCCGCAAAGTTTGCTCCACCTCAGCCATCATTATGAAAGCGGCTAGTGCTACTGCCCTGTTAGGCAGGTATGATCGTGCCCTTTGGGACTCTGTGCTGCAATTTGCGGAACACCTCCCTAAGGAGAAAAAGGAGGATTTTTTGGAGATCGTAAGTGAAGGTGCCATGGTCTCCAATCAAGTGATAAGCGCTGCTGCAGACTCCTCTGTGTTATCCGCACATAATTATTCTCATGGAATTTCTTTGAGAAGACATGCCTGGCTACGACTTACTTCATTTAAGCCAGAGGCGCAACAGAGGATTCAAAATTTGCCCTTTTCAGGTTCCACTTTGTTTGGTTCTCATGCTGACGACGAAATGTCGAGGATGAAAATGGAAATGGACACACTAAAAGTGGTGGGCATCGAGAGACCAAGAGAGCAACGGAAAACATTCCGTCCCTACCATCGCAGACTCTTTACTCAAAGATTTCAAACACCACAGTGGATGCTTTCAAGATCCCAGCAATAACAACAACATCAGAGAACCTTTTTCGACCCAACGAAAGCAAACAAGGGGTCGATCTACGCCACAAACTGCCCAGACAGCTTGTCAGGCATCAGCGTCTAAGCCCTGAATCCTCGCTTCCCCCTCCTCCGTTACCCACTCCGGTAGGGAGAAGTATCTCAAGTCATCTGGAAGAGTGGCAACACATAACGTCAGACGCCTGGGTGTTGAATATTGTGCGGAATGGCTACTATCTCAGATTCATAAGCCCCCCGCCTTCTATTCCACCCAAACCGGTGAATCACCATCTCGACGCTCTCAAAGCTGAAGTAACAACCCTATTACAAAAGAAGGCGATAGAACCTGTCCCTATCAACCAGCAGGGTAAAGGAATCTATTTGAGATACTTTCTGGTACCAAAGAAAGACAAACACGAGTTCCGTCCCATTCTAGATCTAAGGGTAGCCAACAAATGGATTTGCAGAGAGAAATTCAGGATGCTATCCTTACACCAAATCTATCCCCAACTTCGTCAAGGCGATTGGCTCTGTGCAATAGATCTCCGCGACGCTAACTTTCACATTCCTGTGATCAAAAAGTATTGCAAGTTTTTTAGATTCCTCGTCGGAAAAAGTCATTACCAATTTACAGTGCTACCTTTCGGCCTCAAATCAGCACCTAGAACGTTTTCCAAATGCATGGCGGTGGTGGTGGCCCATTTAAGGAAACATCGGATATTCATCTACCCCTATCTAGACGATTGGCTCATAAAAGCATCCACATACCTAGAGGCTCAACAGCATTTCAACTGGACTCACCAGCTACTCCAGAGACTGGGCCTTCAGGTCAACCTCTCCAAATCCACAGCAACACCTGTTCAGAGGTTGCATTACTTAGGCGCCATCATAGACACCACTCAAGGAAAGGTGTTTCCTTCGGAGGAACGACGGTTATCAATCCTCCAAAAGTGCCAGAAGCTCGAGAAAATGCCTCAGACCACTGCAAGAGCGATATCCTCTCTTCTGGGCTCGATAGCGTCTTGCATCTACCTCATTCCCAATGCTCGCCTCCATATGAGACCCTTACAGGAATGTCTAGAGGATTAATGGTGTCAACTAGTGGACGATTGGGAGAACAGCATCCTTCTTTCTCCCCATGCCATTCAATCTCTCAAGTGGTGGTGTTCTCCGAACAGTCTTCTGAAGGGGATGCCATTCCACCAACAGCCTCCAACTCAAACCATAGTCACGGATGCATCGCTGCTCGGATGGGGAGCTCATATGGATCACCTCCAAATACAAGGCACGTGGTCTCAGAGAGAGCAACTGTATCACATCAATCTTTTAGAACTTCGTGCAGTCCATCTGGCACTCAAGGCCTTCCTCCCCGCACTGAAGGCGAAAACTTTGCTTCTCCAGACAGACAACATGGCCACCATGTATTACTTAAACAAACAAGGGGTTACCAGATCCAGGACTCTGTCGACAGAGGCCCAAACAATTTGCCACTGGCTTCTAGCCAGGAACCTATCGCTAGTGGCAACTCACCTTTCGGGCATACAGAATGTCCAAGCGGATGCCCCCAGCCGAGCAATGGACGAAAACCACGAGTGGGTTTTGCATGACGACGACGTCCGCTCCATTTTATCCATGTGGGGTACCCCTTCTATAGACCTATTCGCAACCCCAGAAAACAAAAAATGCCAAAGCTTCGCCTCCAGATACTACCATCCAGGAACATTGGGGAATGCCCTGTGGATAAACTGGTCAGGAGCATTTATTTACGCCTTTCCACCGCTTCCCCTGATACCAACAGTCCTCCTCAAACTGTCCACTCTCACACCAAGATGATTCTCATCGCTCCAGAATGGCCACGCCAGTGGTGGTTTCCAGACCTCCTTCACCGGTCACTCAAACCACACATCAGATTACCTTACCGTCCCGACCTTCTCACGAAAGTTCGAGGCCAGATAACACAACCCAACCTCCCATCGTTGAATTTGGCAGCATGGCTCCTGAGTTAGTACAATATGGTCACCTGAATCTGCCTCAGGACGGCATGGAGATTCTAAGGGAGGCAAAGCGCCCTTCCACAAGAACAGCTTATGCCTTCAAATGGAAAAGGTTCTGCATGTGGTGCTTGGACAAGAACGTCGACCCAATAACATGCGGAGAAGAAGCTATTCTTCCATATTTGTTAAACCTGGCGAATTCTGATGGATACAACTACCTGTGGATTCCTCACCTGATGAATACTCCCATGGCGCCAGCATTCGACGGAAATCTTCTTACTAGTCTCTGCACGTCGACGAGGACGTCACTCTAGCCCACGCGACGCCGTCTGACGTCATACAGGCAATAAGAGGTCCTCGCCGACGTGCCGATGACAGTTCCCTTTTTTCCGTGCATTCGAAACGGTTATCTTCGAGGGAGCTACTGTTACCTTCGTGGTTACAGTGTATTGTCTGCTGCGTAGTCTTCTCTGCGGTAATAATGTCTCAGAGGAAGTCGGGTTTCAAGCCCTGTCGAGAGTGTGGGGGCAAGATGTCAGTTACAGATCCTCACTCCGACTGTCTATGGTGTTTGAGCTCCGACCACGACGTCTCGACTTGCGATTCATGTCAACACATGAATCCGAAGGCCCTCAAAGAGCGTGAGGCCAAGTTATTCATGGCAAAGTCAAAGAAGAAGGAGAAACATCATAAGAAGTCTTCTTCGCCAAGGTCTCACCGGCGTCATCGAGACTCCCGGCGCCGTAGAGACTCACGACGTCATTCCAGCAAGGAGTCTCGTTCGAGGTCACCTTCGGCTCGGCGTCGGAGGACTTGGGAGGTCAGCCCCACGGTCACGCCGCATCCATCGACGCCGTTGCCCTCTCCGGCGTCACCGACTTCGCCTGGTCAGGCGTCAGTGATTGAGGTGGTGCAGCCTCTTGTGTTTTCTCCGGCGTCGCAGACGTCGAGGTCGGGGTCGCCCTCGATCCAGGCACCCCAGTATCTGGCTTTTCCCACTCCTGGAGCCGATAGTACCGCGTTTCTTAATGCGATGTATACCATCTTTCAGCAGATGGCTCCAGGAGCTGCTCCGGCTGGTCCTTCGGGGCCCTTGGCCTTTTCGTTGGGTGATCCTGCGCCTCTTCGTCCGGCACCCTTTATGCCCTTTCTCCCTTTTGGGAATGTGGGCTCGGCGCCGGTGCCGGCGTCGGTGGCCGCTCCGGTGGCTTCGGATGTTTCGGCCCCGGAGGTTGCCCTTCCGTTGAAGTCAGGATTTTGCCCTGTGACTCCGGTTGGTCCATCGGCTCCAAGACCTCGTCCTCCGGCTCCTACCTCGGCTGCCTGTGGCGCCGGACGCGGCGTCAGATGCTTCTGGAGATCGGCGCCGTTCTTCGACGTCGGCGGAGGCCATGTCGACTCCGCGTATCGAGGAGAGACTTCATTCGAGGAGGCGTGCTCTCCGTCTTTTAGAAGAGCAGGAGTACCAGCGAGTCTTAGAGGAGGGAGAGATTGAGGACTCTGGAGACGGGCTACATGGTCTGGATACAGCCAGTGGGCTGGACACTTCCCCTGAGTGGGACCTTTCATCTCCAGGGGAATATACGGAGGAGGCTGCTTCCTTTCATGCTGTGGTGAGGAAGGCAGAGAGCTTTTTGGACCTGCCTTTGCCGGTGGCAGAGGCGAAGCAGAATTTGCTGACAGAGGTATTGCATCCGGCCTCTGCTGCAGCTGAGCCTCTCTTGCCATTTAATGAGGCTTTGCTGGATCCGGTGTTGGAGGTGTGGAAGAAGCCGGTGTCTTCCTCGGCCGTTCATAGGGCTGTGGCCAGGAGGTATCGAGCTGCACCATCTGACCCTGGCTTTCTCTCTAGACACCCTACGCCGGAGAGCTTGGTGGTGCAAGCCTCCTGTTCCTCAAAGTCAGCGCCTGGTTCCTTCCCGACGGTGCCTGGAGACAGAGACTCCAAGAAACTGGATGCGCAGTCCAAGAAAATATTTTCGTCATGCAGTTTGGCGTTGAAGGCCACCAACGCAACGTGCATTCTGGGGAGGTACATCCATGCTCTGATGGATGATATTTCGTCTTCATTTACGGAGCTCCCCCAGGGTCTCTTGGATGTGGTCTCGGACGCCCAGGCTGCCGCGACCCAGATTATCCAGTCTGGGCTGGACACGACCGACTCGGTGGCCAGGGCGATGGGCACGGCTGTGGTGGCAAGAAGACAGGCCTGGCTCCGAAACTCAGGGTTTTCTGCGGACGTGCAGTCGACCCTGCTGGACCTCCCGTTTGATGGGGACAGACTGTTTGGAGCCAAGGCAGATTCGGCCTTGGAACGATTTAAGGAGAGCAGAGACACAGCCAAATCGTTAGGACTGCAAGCTCCTTCTTCCTCTGCCTCTTCTAGATTTTTCAGGAGGTTTCGGGGATTTGGGCGTGGCTCTTCTTCCTCTTCCTTTCGGGGGAGGTTCCAGCAACCCACCTCTTCCCTCCCCTATAGGTCATTTAGAGGGAGGGGGAGGGGTGGGGCCCGTACCAGAGGAGCCTCTCAACAGCACTCTGCCTCTTCCTCGTCCTCTGGAGGGGTGCAGCAGGGGAAGCAGCCTTAGGCTTCCACCGTTTCCCACTCACTCCTCTCCTGTAGGGGGGAGATTACAGCATTTTCTCCACAAGTGGAAGTCTATCACCACGGACACTTGGGTTCTCGGCATTGTGGGGAAGGGCTACGCCCTTCCCTTTCGGGAGTTCCCGCCCCTCATCCCGCCCCGCCCATCTTATTGTTCAGAAGAACACCTCCTGTTGCTAGAACAGGAGGTTCAAGTCCTCCTTTCAAAGGGCGCGGTAGAGTTGGTCCCAGAGCAGGAAAAGGGTCGAGGTTGTTACTCAAGATACTTCCTGATTCCCAAAAAGGATGGTCAGTTGAGACCAATCCTGGATCTGAGGATCTTGAATTGGTTCCTCAAACAGGAAAAGTTCAAGATGCTGACCCTAGCACAGGTGCTTTTGGCGTTGAACAAGGAAGATTGGATGGTGTCTGTCGACTTGCAGGATGCTTACTTTCATATCCTGATACTCAAGTCGCACAGGAAGTATCTCCGGTTTGTGGTAGGGTCGCAGCACTATCAGTTTGCGGTCCTCCCGTTTGGTCTTACTTCAGCACCTCGAGTCTTCACAAAGGTGATGTCAGTGGTTGCGGCGGAGCTCAGAAGGAAGGGGATAGCAGTATTCCCTTACTTGGACGACTGGTTGATCAAAGCCAAGTCCCCGGAGCTTGTGTCGCATCATCTGCAGTCAACAACCCAGTTGTTGTTCGACCTGGGCTTTTCGGTGAACGTGCCCAAATCTCACCTGGAGCCCTCTCAGCGCCTCCTGTTCATAGGGGCAGTATTGGATACAACATTGAGTCGAGCCTTTCCTCCGCCTCAGCGGATTCAAGATATTCAGGAATTGGTTCCAATGTTTCGAAATGGAGCGGTAGTTCCAGTCCTCAAGGTCCTTCGTCTGCTCGGTCTGTTCGCCTCCTGCATTCTGTTGGTCACGCATGCTCGCTGGCACATGAGGGCTCTTCAGTGGTGCCTCCGAAGGCAGTGGTCTCAACACAAGGGAGATTTAGAAGGTACTGTCAAGATCTCCAGAGATGCTGCTGTGGAATTGAAGTGGTGGATTGCGGGCAACAATCTTTCACAGGGAAAGCCGTTCGCGCAGTCGCCACCAGTGGCCACGGTCATAACGGATGCTTCCACCCTAGGATGGGGAGCTCATCTGGGGGATCTGGAGATCAAAGGGCTTTGGTCTCCAGAGGAACAGGTGTTTCATATCAATCTGTTGGAGTTACGGGCTGTACGTCTGGCTCTCAAGGCCTTCCTCCCATCCCTTCGTGGTCAGTCGGTACAGGTCCTGACGGACAATACTACCACGATGTGGTACATAAACAAACAGGGAGGAGTAGGGTCGTACCTTCTCTGCAGAGAAGCTCTTCGGCTATGGTCCTGGGCAAAGGACCATCAGATTTGCTTGGTGGCAAATAATCTGGCCGGGGTCTTGAATGTACGTGCGGACAGTCTCAGTCGCCAATTCTCGGCAGACCACGAGTGGCGTCTCCATCCAGGTCAAGTCTGTTTAATCGTCCAGATGTGGGGGTTTCCTCGGATAGATCTGTTTGCCACTCGGGAGAACGCGCATTGCCCGTTATTCTGCAGCCTCCAGTATCCGATGCAGGGAGCGTTGGGGGACGCGTTTCAGATAACCTGGTGCGACCAGTTGCTTTACACGTTTCCCCCCATACCCTTGATTCCTCGAGTGTTGAGGAAAATTCGCCAAGACCGGGCCCAAGTCATCTTAATAGCTCCGGATTGGCCAAGGAGGGTATGGTACTCCGACCTTCTCCAACTCTCACTGTGCCCTCCGCTCCGTCTCCCTCTCAGGGCAGACCTCCTCTCGCAGTCCCAGGGGCAGGTTTTACACCCCAACCTCCAGAGTCTGAACCTACATGCTTGGAGATTGAACGGGGCAACCTGAGTTCCTTCTCTCTCCCGCCTGATGTAGTGGATGTTATCTTAGCGGCCAGGCGACACTCCACTAAATCTATCTACGCTAATAGGTGGTCTAAATTTGTTATGTGGGGTGGAGAGAGACAGATTGATCCCTTACATGCTCATCTGTCACATGTTTTGTCTTTTGCACTGTCTCTAGCGCAGAAAGGTTGTGCAGTGGCTACCATTAAGGGTTATTTGTCGGCCTTGTCAGCCTTCATTTGTCTTCCAGACCAACCATCGTTATTTAAATCCCCTATTGTTCTCAGATTCTTGAAAGGTCTTCTGAATCAATATCCTCCAAAACCATTCGTTATGCCTCAATGGGATTTGTCCTTGGTCCTGACTTTCCTTATGGGGTCCCCTTTTGAGCCTATGCAGTCTTGCCCCTTAAGGTATTTGGTTATTAAAACAGTATTCCTGGTAGCTATAACATCTGCAAGGAGAGTGAGTGAGTTGCAGGCCTTATCGGTTAAACCCCCTTATATAACGTTTTATGGGGATAAGGTGGTGTTGAGGACCAAGGCTGCTTTCCTTCCGAAGGTTGTTTCACCCTTCCATTTGGCTCAGACAATCACTTTGTCCACGTTTTATCCTCCGCCTCATCCTTCAAAGGAGGAAGAAAGACTACATCGCCTGGACCCAAAAAGGGCGTTGAGCTTCTATATCGACAGAATGAAGGATATCAGGCTGGAGGATCAGCTGTTTGTCGGATACGTGGGCAAGAGGAGAGGAAAGGCAGTCCACAAGAGAACACTCTCCAGGTGGGTTGTTCTTTGCATTAAAATCTGTTACTCTTTGGCAAAGAAGGATCCGCCTGAGGGCATTAGAGCTCACTCCACCAGAGCTAAGTCGGCCTCTTCGGCCTTGGCCAGGGGTGTTCCTGTGGTCGACATCTGCAAGGCCGCAACTTGGTCGTCCCTTCACACTTTTGAGAAACATTACTGTTTGGACTCTGAGGTCAGAAGGGACGGTAATTTTGCACGGTCAGTGCTGCAGGATTTCTTGGTTTGACCATTTAGGCACCCACCGCCGGGCGTGGTACTGCTTTGGGACTCTATTCATCAGGTGAGGAATCCACAAGTAGTTGTATCCATCAGAAGAACGAGTTACTTACCTTCGGTAACGACTTTTCTGGTGGATACATTAGCTACCTGTGGATTCATCACGGTCCCACCCGCCTCCCCGTTGCCTTTTTGGTCTCTCCAAGCAATCCTTGAGTGTGCTCCTTTTGGTCTTCAAAGTTGCAATACATTTTGCATATATGATATTTGTATATATGTGTATATTTATATATAAATCTATATATATTGTGTATATACATGATTCGTATGTATAAATATATTTATTTGTTTAAAAAAAAAAAAAAAAAAAGAAGGTTATATTAAATCTACAGCTATTTTATTGCAATGTTGTGTGATTTACAATATTAAGAGATGTTGCTTTGCTCTTTCATTACATTGGGTTATTATTATTCTCATGCACGTAAAAAATGTTGGTACTGTCATTGGCACGTCGGCGAGGACCTCTTATTGCCTGTATGACGTCAGACGGCGTCGCGTGGGCTAGAGTGACGTCTTCGTCGACGTGCAGAGACTAGTAAGAAGATTTCCGTCGAATGCTGGCGCCATGGGAGTATTCATCACGTGAGGAATCCACAGGTAGCTAATGTATCCACCAGAAAAGTCGTTACCGAAGGTAAGTAACTCGTTCGTCTGGTTTACAGTTGTCATCAATAAAAGTACACCTGGCAGCTCTAACGGCATATAGGAAGAGCCCTTCCCAATCCTCTTTCTTTAAAATTCCAATCATAAAAGATTTCCTAGAAGGTTTGAAAAAGGTCTTTCCTCCCATTAGACGTCCATCTCCTCCATGGGAGCTGAATATTGTCCTCTTGCGTCTGATGCTACATCCTTTTGAACCAATACACAAAGCATCCCTCCAGCATCTTACATGAAAAACTGCTTTTCTGGTTGCAATCACTTCAGCTCGCAGGGTCAGTGAGATCCAGGCCCTTTTGCGCTCAAGAACCTTATACGGTTTTTCATTCCTCAAAAGTAGTATTGAGAACACATCCAAAATTTCTACCTAAAGTCATTTCAGAATTTCACGTAAACCAGACCATCTCATTACCGACTTTCTCCCAAAATCCGTCTACTCCTGCTGAGAGAACCTACATTCTCTCGATGTTAAAAGGGTTTTAAAATTCTACTTGGATAGAACAAAATCTTTGCGCAAATCACAGCAGCTGTTTATTAACTATGGCACAGTTACAACAGTTTTAGCCACCTCCAAACAATCCTTATCCAGGTGGATTGTTTCTTGTATCGTATTCTGTTATCAGTTAGCAAATAAATCCCTCGATGGCAGACCAAAAGCCCATTCTACTAGGGGGAAGGCAGCAACTGTTGCTTTGATGAGAAACATTCCTTTGGCAGAAATATGCAAAGCGGCTACCTGGAAATCTGTCCACACCTTTACTAAGCATTACTGCCTTTATTCAGATGCTAGGACAGATGCTCAGGTTGGACAGGCCTCTCTTAAGAATCTATTTGTGTAATTTATTGTTTAGGTATTGTTCTGTCTACTCCACCGCGGTTATTGGGATGGGCTTGCTAATCTATTCAGTGCTTATGACTATACATGGAAATCCCCTACGAGAGAAGGAATGGTTTCTTACCTGTAACTCCAGTTCTCTCATAGGGGTATTTCCATGATAGTCATAAGCAACCCTCCCTCCTCCCCGGTGGAGTTGACATAAGGATATCCACAATAATAATACCAATATTATTAATTAAAGGGATATTCAGGTTTCCTCATGTCATATTACAAGCCTACAAAAAAAACTGAGGCAACTGCCTTTTGCTGTGCATAATGGGATACAGGAAGACTTTATTTTCTTAACCCCTTCGCTGCCAGGCCTTTTCCCCCTCCTGTGCCGGGCCTTTTTTTGCCTATTTGGGGCAGTTCGCGCTTAGGCCCTCATAACTTTTTGTCCACATAAGCTAACCAAGCCAAATTTGCGTCCTTTTTTTCCAACATCCTATGGATTCTAGAGGTACCCAGACTTTGTGGGTTCCCTTGAAGGAGGCCAAGAAATTGGCCAAAATACAGTGAAAATTTCGTTTTTTTAAAAAAAAATTGAAAAAGTGGCTGCAGAAGAAGGCTTGTGGTTTTTCCCCTGAAAATGGCATCAACAAAGGGTTTGCGGTGCTAAACTCAGCAGCTTCCCAGCTTTCAGGAACAGGCAGACTTGAATCAGAAAACCCAATTTTTCAACACAATTTTGGCATTTTACTGGGGCATACCCCATTTGTGCAATTTTTTGTGCTTTCAGCCTCCTTCCAGTCAGTGACAGGAATGGTCATGAAACCAATGCTGGATCCCAGAAACCTAAACATTTCTGAAAAGTAGACAAAATTCTGAATTCAGCAAGGGGTCATTTGTGTAGATCCTACAAGGGTTTCCTACAGAAAATATCAGCTGAAAAAGAAAAATATTGAAATTGAGGTGAAAAAACCATCAATTTTTCTCTACATTTTACTCTGTAACTTTTCCCTGCAATGTCAGATTATCGAAAGCAATATACCGTTACGTCTGCTGGACTCCTCTGGTTGCGGGGATATATAGGGCTTGTAGGTTCATCAAGAACCCGAGGAACCCAGAGCCAATAAATGAGCTGCACCCTGCAGTGCGTTTTCATTCTATACCGGGTATACAGCAATTCATTTGCTGAAATATAAGGAGTAAAAAATTGCTATCAAGAAAACCTTTGCATTTCCAAAAAGGGCACAAGATAAGGTGTTGAGGAGCAGTGGTTATTTGCACATCTCTGAATTCCGGGGTGACCATAGTAGCACGTGAATTACAGGGAATTTCTCAAATAGATGTCTTTTTTACACACACTCCTATATTTGGAAGGAAAAAATGTAGAGAAAGACAAGGGGCAATAGTACTTGTTTTGCTAATCTATGTTCCCCCAAGTCTCCCGATAAAAATGGTACCTCACTTGTGTGGGTAGGCCTAGCACCCGCGACAGGATATGCCCCAAAACACAACATGGACACATCACAGAAAACAGAGCTGTTTTTAGCAAAGTGACTACCTGTAGATTTTGGCCTCTAGCTCAGCCGCCACCTAGGGAAACCTACCAAACCTGTGCATTTCTGAAAACTAGAGACCTAGGGGAATCCAAGGAGGGGTGACTTGCGGGGCTCGGACCAGGTTCTGTTACCCAGAATCCTTTGCAAACCTCAAAATTTGGCTAAAAAAACACATGTTCCTCACATTTCTGTGGCAGAAAGTTCTGGAATCTGAGAGGAGCCACAAATTTCCTTCCACCCAGCGTTCCCCCACGTCTCCCGATAAAAATGATACCTCACTTGTGTGGGTAGGCCTAGCGCCCGCGACAGGATATGCCCCAAAACACAACGTGGACATATCACAGAAAACAGAGCTGTTTTTAGCAAAGTGACTACCTGTAGATTTTGGCCTCTAGCTCAGCCGCCACCTAGGGAAACCTACCAAACCTGTGCATTTCTGAAAACTAGAGACCTAGGGGAATCCAAGGAGGGGTGACTTGCGGGGCTCGGACCAGGTTCTGTTACCCAGAATCCTTTGCAAACCTCAAAATTTGGCTAAAAAAACACATGTTCCTCACATTTCTGTGGCAGAAAGTTCTGGAATCTGAGAGGAGCCACAAATTTCCTTCCACCCAGCGTTCCCCCATGTCTCCCGATAAAAATGATACCTCACTTGTGTGGGTAGGCCTAGCGCCCGCGACAGGATATGCCCCAAAACACAACGTGGACATATCACAGAAAACAGAGCTGTTTTTAGCAAAGTGACTACCTGTAGATTTTGGCCTCTAGCTCAGCCGCCACCTAGGGAAACCTACCAAACCTGTGCATTTCTGAAAACTAGAGACCTAGGGGAATCCAAGGAGGGGTGACTTGCGGGGCTCGGACCAGGTTCTGTTACCCAGAATCCTTTGCAAATCTCAAAATTTGGCTAAAAAAACACATGTTCCTCACATTTCTGTGGCAGAAAGTTCTGGAATCTGAGAGGAGCCACAAATTTCCTTCCACCCAGCGTTCCCCCACGTCTCCCGATAAAAATGATACCTCACTTGTGTGGGTAGGCCTAGCGCCCGCGACAGGATATGCCCCAAAACACAACGTGGACATATCACAGAAAACAGAGCTGTTTTTAGCAAAGTGACTACCTGTAGATTTTGGCCTCTAGCTCAGCCGCCACCTAGGGAAACCTACCAAACCTGTGCATTTCTGAAAACTAGAGACCTAGGGGAATCCAAGGAGGGGTGACTTGCGGGGCTCGGACCAGGTTCTGTTACCCAGAATCCTTTGCAAATCTCAAAATTTGGCTAAAAAAACACATGTTCCTCACATTTCTGTGGCAGAAAGTTCTGGAATCTGAGAGGAGCCACAAATTTCCTTCCACCCAGCGTTCCCCCACGTCTCCCGATAAAAATGATACCTCACTTGTGTGGGTAGGCCTAGCGCCCGCGACAGGATATGCCCCAAAACACAACGTGGACATATCACAGAAAACAGAGCTGTTTTTAGCAAAGTGACTACCTGTAGATTTTGGCCTCTAGCTCAGCCGGCACCTAGGGAAACCTACCAAACCTGTACATTTCTGAAAACTAGAGACCTAGGGGAATCCAAGGAGGGGTGACTTGTGTGGCTCGGACCAGGTTCTGTTACCCAGAATCCTTTGCAAACCTCAAAATTTGGCTAAGAAAATACATGTTCCTCACATTTCTGTGGCAGAAAGTTCTGGAATCTGAGAGGAGCCACAAATTTCCTTCCACCCAGCGTTCCCCCACGTCTCCCGATAAAAATGATACCTCACTTGTGTGGGTAGGCCTAGCGCCCGCAACAGGATATGCCCCAAAACACAACGTGGACATATCACAGAAAACAGAGCTGTTTTTAGCAAAGTGACTACCTGTAGATTTTGGCCTCTAGCTCAGCCGGCACCTAGGGAAACCTACCAAACCTGTACATTTCTGAAAACTAGAGACCTAGGGGAATCCAAGGAGGGGTGACTTGTGTGGCTCGGACCAGGTTCTGTTACCCAGAATCCTTTGCAAACCTCAAAATTTGGCTAAAAAAACACATGTTCCTCACATTTCTGTGGCAGAAAGTTATGGAATCTGAGAGGAGCCACAAATTTCCTTCCACCCAGCGTTCCCCCACGTCTCCCGATAAAAATGATACCTCACTTGTGTGGGTAGGCCTAGCGCCCGCGACAGGATATGCCCCAAAACACAACGTGGACATATCACAGAAAACAGAGCTGTTTTTAGCAAAGTGACTACCTGTAGATTTTGGCCTCTAGCTCAGCCGCCACCTAGGGAAACCTACCAAACCTGTGCATTTCTGAAAACTAGAGACCTAGGGGAATCCAAGGAGGGGTGACTTGCGGGGCTCGGACCAGGTTCTGTTACCCAGAATCCTTTGCAAATCTCAAAATTTGGCTAAAAAAACACATGTTCCTCACATTTCTGTGGCAGAAAGTTCTGGAATCTGAGAGGAGCCACAAATTTCCTTCCACCCAGCGTTCCCCCACGTCTCCCGATAAAAATTATACCTCACTTGTGTGGGTAGGCCCTAGCGCCCGCGACAGGATATGCCCCAAAACACAACGTGGACATATCACAGAAAACAGAGCTGTTTTTAGCAAAGTGACTACCTGTAGATTTTGGCCTCTAGCTCAGCCGGCACCTAGGGAAACCTACCAAATCTGTGCATTTCTGAAAACTAGAGACCTAGGGGAATCCAAGGAGGGGTGACTTGCGGGGCTCGGACCAGGTTCTGTTACCCAGAATCCTTTGCAAACCTCAAAATTTGGCTAAAAATACACATGTTACTCACATTTCTGTGGCAGAAAGTTCTGGAATCTGAGAGGAGCCACAAATTTCCTTCTACCCAGCGTTCCCCCAAGTCTCCCGATAAAAATGATACCTCACTTGCGTGGGTAGGCCTAGCGCCGGCGACAGGAAACACCCCAAAGCGCAACGTGGACACATCCTAAATTTTGGAAAAAAACAGAGGTGTTTTTTGCGAAGTGCCTACCTGTAGATTTTGGCCTCTAGCTCAGCCGGCACCTAGGGAAACCTACCAAACCTGTGCATTTCTGAAAACTAGAGACCTAGGGGAATCCAAGGAGGGGTGACTTGCGGGGCTCGGACCAGGTTCTGTTACCCAGAATCCTTTGCAAACCTCAAAATTTGGCTAAAAAAAACACATGTCCCTCACATTTCTGTGGCAGAAAGTTCTGGAATCTGAGAGGAGCTACAAATTTCCTTCCACCCAGCGTTCCCCCAAGTCTCCCGATAAAAATGATACCTCACTTGCGTGGGTAGGCCTAGCGCCGGCGACAGGAAACACCCCAAAGCGCAACGTGGACACATCCTAAATTTTGGAAAAAAACAGAGGTGTTTTTTGCGAAGTGCCTACCTGTAGATTTTGGCCTCTAGCTCAGCCGGCACCTAGGGAAACCTACCAAACCTGTGCATTTCTGAAAACTAGAGACCTAGGGGAATCCAAGGAGGGGTGACTTGCGGGGCTCGGACCAGGTTCTGTTACCCAGAATCCTTTGCAAACCTCAAAATTTGGCTAAAAATACACATGTTACTCACATTTCTGTGGCAGAAAGTTCTGGAATCTGAGAGGAGCCACAAATTTCCTTCTACCCAGCGTTCCCCCAAGTCTCCCGATAAAAATGATACCTCACTTGTGTGGGTAGGACTAGCGCCCACGAAAGGAAAGGGCCCAAAACACAACGTGGACACATCAATTTTTTTTATAAAAAGCAGTGCCTACCTGTGGATTTTGGCCTGTAGCTCAGCCGACACCTGAGGAAACCTAGCAAACCAGTGCATTTTTGAAAACTAGAAACCCAGGGGAATCCAAGATGGGGTGACTTGCGGGGCTCTGACCAGGTTATGTTACCCAGAATCCTTTGCAAACATCAAAATTTGGCCCAAAAAACACTTTTTCCTCTCATTTCGGTGACAGAAAGTTCTGGAATCTGAGAGGAGCCACAAATTTCCTTCCACCCAGCGTTCCCCTAAGTCTCTCGATAAAAATGGTACATCACTTCTGTGGGTAGGCCTAGCGCCCACAAAAGGAAATGGCCCAAAACACAACGTGGACACAACATATTTTTTCACAGAAAACAGAGGTGTTTTTTGCAAGGTGCCTACCTGTGGTGTTTGGCCTGTAGCTCAGCCGGCCCCAGGGGGGGGGGGCAGAAATGCCCTAAAATAAATTTGCCCCCCCAACCCCCACCCTCCCCCGCCGGGAGCGACCCTTGCCTACGGGGTCGCTCCCCCTGCGTGACATTGGCGCCAAAAAACAAATCCCCGGTGCCTAGTGGTTTCTGCCCCCTTGGGGGCAGATTGACCTAAAATTGGCCAATCTGCCCCCAGGGGGGCAGAAATGGTCTAAATACAATTTGCCCCCCGAGGGGAGCGACCCTTGCCTGATGGGTCGCTCCCCATCTCTAAAAAAAGAAACAACAAAAAAAAACCACACAAAAAAAAAATTGCCCTGGTGCCTAGAGTGTTCTGCCCCCCCCCCGGGGGCAGTTCGGCCTAATAATAGGCCGATCTGTCCCCCGGGGGGGCAGAAATGGCCTAAAATAAATTTGCCCCCCCAACCCCCACCGCCCCCCCGGGAGCGACCCTTGCCTACGGGGTCGCTCCCCCTGCGTGACATTGGCGCCAAAAAACAAATCCCCGGTGCCTAGTGGTTTCTGCCCCCTTGGGGGCAGATTGACCTAAAATTGGCCAATCTGCCCCCAGGGGGGCAGAAATGGTCTAAATACAATTTGCCCCCCCAGGGGAGCGACCCTTGCCTGATGGGTCGCTCCCCATCTCTAAAAAAAGAAACAACAAAAAAAAAAAACACAAAAAAAAAATTGCCCTGGCGCCTAGAGTGTTCTGCCCCCCCCCCGGGGGCAGTTCGGCCTAATAATAGGCCGATCTGTCCCCCGGGGGGGCAGAAATGGCCTAAAATAAATTTGCCCCCCCAACCTCCACCCCCCCCCCCCGGGAGCGACCCTTGCCTACGGGGTCGCTCCCCCTGCGTGACATTGGCGCCAAAAAACAAATCCCCGGTGCCTAGTGGTTTCTGCCCCCTAGGGGGCAGATTGACCTAAAATTGGCCAATCTGCCCCCAGGGGGGCAGAAATGGTCTAAATACAATTTGCCCCCCCAGGGGAGCGACCCTTGCCTGATGGGTCGCTCCCCATCTCTAAAAAAAGAAACAACAAAAAAAAAAAACACAAAAAAAAAATTGCCCTGGCGCCTAGAGTGTTCTGCCCCCCCCCCGGGGGCAGTTCGGCCTAATAATAGGCCGATCTGTCCCCCGGGGGGGCAGAAATGGCCTAAAATAAATTTGCCCCCCCAACCTCCACCCCCCCCCCGGGAGCGACCCTTGCCTACGGGGTCGCTCCCCCTGCGTGACATTGGCGCCAAAAAACAAATCCCCGGTGCCTAGTGGTTTCTGCCCCCTAGGGGGCAGATTGACCTAAAATTGGCCAATCTGCCCCCAGGGGGGCAGAAATGGTCTAAATACAATTTGCCCCCCCAGGGGAGCGACCCTTGCCTGATGGGTCGCTCCCCATCTCTAAAAAAAGAAACAACAAAAAAAAAAAACACAAAAAAAAAATTGCCCTGGCGCCTAGAGTGTTCTGCCCCCCCCGGGGGCAGTTCGGCCTAATAATAGGCCGATCTGTCCCCCGGGGGGGCAGAAATGGCCTAAAATAAATTTGCCCCCCCAACCTCCACCCCCCCCCCCCCGGGAGCGACCCTTGCCTACGGGGTCGCTCCCCCTGCGTGACATTGGCGCCAAAAAACAAATCCCCGGTGCCTAGTGGTTTCTGCCCCCTAGGGGGCAGATTGACCTAAAATTGGCCAATCTGCCCCCAGGGGGGCAGAAATGGTCTAAATACAATTTGCCCCCCCAGGGGAGCGACCCTTGCCTGATGGGTCGCTCCCCATCTCTAAAAAAAGAAACAACAAAAAAAAAAAAACAAAAAAAAAATTGCCCTGGCGCCTAGAGTGTTCTGCCCCCCCCCGGGGGCAGTTCGGCCTAATAATAGGGCGATCTGTCCCCCGGGGGGGCAGAAATGGCCTAAAATAAATTTGCCCCCCCAACCTCCACTCCCCCCCGGGAGCGACCCTTGCCTACGGGGTCGCTCCCCCTGCGTGACATTGGCGCCAAAAAACAAATCCCCGGTGCCTAGTGGTTTCTGCCCCCTAGGGGGCAGATTGACCTAAAATTGGCCAATCTGCCCCCAGGGGGGCAGAAATGGTCTAAATACAATTTGCCCCCCCCAGGGGAGCGACCCTTGCCTGATGGGTCGCTCCCCATCTCTAAAAAAAGAAACAACAAAAAAAAAAAACACAATAAAAAAATTGCCCTGGCGCCTAGAGTGTTCTGCCCCCCCCCCCCCCCCGGGGGCAGTTCGGCCTAATAATAGGCCGATCTGTCCCCCGGGGTGGCAGAAATGGCCTAAAATAAATTTGCCCCCCCAACCCCCAAACCCCCCCCCCTGGGAGCGACCCTTTGCATACGGGGTCGCTCCCCCTGCGTGACATTGGCGCCAAAAAACAAATCCCCGGTGCCTAGTGGTTTCTGCCCCCTAGGGGGCAGATTGACCTAAAATTGGCCAATCTGCCCCCAGGGGGGCAGAAATGGTCTAAATACAATTTGCCCCCCCAGGGGAGCGACCCTTGCCTGATGGGTCGCTCCCCATCTCTAAAAAAAGACACAACAAAAAAAAAAAACCACAAAAAAAAAATTGCCCTGGCGCCTAGAGTGTTCTGCCCCCCCCCCGGGGGCAGTTCGGCCTAAAAATAGGCCGATCTGTCCCCCGGGGGGGCAGAAATGGCCTAAAATAAATTTGCCCCCCCAACCGGCACACCCCCCCCCGGGAGCGACCCTTGCCTACGGGGTCGCTCCCCCTGCGTGACATTGGCACCAAAAAACAAATCCCCGGTGCCTTGTGGTTTCTGCCCCCTTGGGGGCAGATTGACCTAAAATTGGCCAATCTGCCCCCAGGGGGGCAGAAATGGTCTAAATACAATTTGCCCCCCCAGGGGAGCGACCCTTGCCTGATGGGTCGCTCCCCATCTCTAAAAAAAGAAACAACAAAAAAAAAAAACACAAAAATAAAATTGCCCTGGCGCCTAGAGTGTTCTGCCCCCCCCGGGGGCAGTTCGGCCTAATAATAGGCCGATCTGTCCCCCGGGGGGACAGAAATGGCCTAAAATAAATTTGCCCCCCCACCCCCCCCCCCCGGGAGCGACCCTTGCCTACGGGGTCGCTCCCCCTGCGTGACATTGGCGCCAAAAAACAAATCCCCGGTGCCTAGTGGTTTCTGCCCCCTAGGGGGCAGATTGACCTAAAATTGGCCAATCTGCCCCCAGGGGGGCAGAAATGGTCTAAATACAATTTGCCCCCCCAGGGGAGCGACCCTTGCCTGATGGGTCGCTCCCCATCTCTAAAAAAAGAAACAACAAAAAAAAAAAACACAAAAAAAAAATTGCCCTGGCGCCTAGAGTGTTCTGCCCCCCCCGGGGGCAGTTCGGCCTAATAATAGGGCGATCTGTCCCCCGGGGGGCAGAAATGGCCTAAAATAAATTTGCCCCCCCAACCTCCACCCCCCCCCCGGGAGCGACCCTTGCCTACGGGGTCGCTCCCCCTGCGTGACATTGGCGCCAAAAAACAAATCCCCGGTGCCTAGTGGTTTCTGCCCCCTAGGGGGGCAGATTGACCTAAAATTGGCCAATCTGCCCCCAGGGGGGCAGAAATGGTCTAAATACAATTTGCCCCCCCAGGGGAGCGACCCTTGCCTGATGGGTCGCTCCCCATCTCTAAAAAAAGAAACAACAAAAAAAGAAAACACAAAAAAAAATTGCCCTGGCGCCTAGAGTGTTCTGCCCCCCCCCCCCGGGGGCAGTTCGGCCTAATAATAGGCCGATCTGTCCCCCGGGGGGGCAGAAATGGCCTAAAATAAATTTGCCCCCCAACCCCCACACCCCCCCCCCCCCCCGGGAGCGACCCTTGCCTACGGGGTCGCTCCCCCTGCGTGACATTGGCGCCAAAAAACAAATCCCCGGTGCCTAGTGGTTTCTGCCCCCTAGGGGGCAGATTGACCTAAAATTGGCCAATCTGCCCCCAGGGGGGCAGAAATGGTCTAAATACAATTTGCCCCCCCAGGGGAGCGACCCTTGCCTGATGGGTCGCTCCCCATCTCTAAAAAAAGAAACAACAAAAAAGAAAAGCACAAAAAAAAAATTGCCCTGGCGCCTAGAGTGTTCTGCCCCCCCCCCGGGGGCAGTTCGGCCTAAAAATAGGCCGATCTGTCCCCCGGGGGGGCAGAAATGGCCTAAAATAAATTTGCCCCCCCAACCGGCACACCCCCCCCCCCCGGGAGCGACCCTTGCCTACGGGGTCGCTCCCCCTGCGTGACATTGGCGCCAAAAAACAAATCCCCGGTGCCTTGTGGTTTCTGCCCCCTTGGGGGCAGATTGACCTAAAATTGGCCAATCTGCCCCCAGGGGGGCAGAAATGGTCTAAATACAATTTGCCCCCCCAGGGGAGCGACCCTTGCCTGATGGGTCGCTCCCCATCTCTAAAAAAAGAAACAACAAAAAAGAAAAGCACAAAAAAAAAATTGCCCTGGCGCCTAGAGTGTTCTGCCCCCCCCCCCCGGGGGCAGTTCGGCCTAAAAATAGGCCGATCTGTCCCCCGGGGGGGCAGAAATGGCCTAAAATAAATTTGCCCCCCCAACCGGCACACCCCCCCCCCCCCGGGAGCGACCCTTGCCTACGGGGTCGCTCCCCCTGCGTGACATTGGCGCCAAAAAACAAATCCCCGGTGCCTTGTGGTTTCTGCCCCCTTGGGGGCAGATTGACCTAAAATTGGCCAATCTGCCCCCAGGGGGGCAGAAATGGTCTAAATACAATTTGCCCCCCCAGGGGAGCGACCCTTGCCTGATGGGTCGCTCCCCATCTCTAAAAAAAGAAACAACAAAAAAAAAATTGCCCTGGCGCCTAGAGTGTTCTGCCCCCCCCCCCGGGGGCAGTTCGGCCTAATAATAGGCCGATCTGTCCCCCGGGGGGGCAGAAATGGCCTAAAATAAATTTGCCCCCCCACCCCCCCCCGGGAGCGACCCTTGCCTACGGGGTCGCTCCCCCTGCGTGACATTGGCGCCAAAAAACAAATCCCCGGTGCCTAGTGGTTTCTGCCCCCTTGGGGGCAGATTGACCTAAAATCGGCCAATCTGCCCCCAGGGGGGCAGAAATGGTCTAAATACAATTTGCCCCCCAGGGGAGCGACCCTTGCCTGATGGGTCGCTCCCCATCTCTAAAAAAAAAAAAAGAAAAAAAAAAAAAACCACAAAAAAAAAATTTGCCCTGGCGCCTAGAGGTTTCTTCCCCCCCTGGGGGCAGAAAAGGCCTTCCCAAAAAATTGCCCCCCCTGGGAGCGACCCTTGCCAAAGGGGTCGCTTTGTTGCGTGACATTCGCGCGCAAAAACAAACTCCCTGGTGTCTAATGGTTTCTGCCCCCCTTGGGGGCAGATTGGCCTTATCAAAATAGGCCAATCTGCCCCCAAGGGGGGCAGAAATGGCCTAAATATATATTGCCCCGTAGGGGAGCGACCCTTGCCTAAGGGATCGCTCCCCACCTAAAAAAAAAAAGAATTCATCACAAAAAAAAAAAAAAAAAAAAAATGGTCCCTGGTGCCTAGAGGTTTCTGCCCCCCCTGGGGGCAGATCGGCCTAATAATAGGCCAATCTGCCCCCAGGGGGGGCAGAAAAGGCGTTCCTAAAAAAATGCCCCCCTGGGAGCGACCCTTGCCCAAGGGGTCGCTCCCTTTTGCCAATTTCAAGAAAAAAAAAAAAATCCCTGGTGTCTAGTGGGGTTTCAAAAGCCGGATTGCAAGCAATCCAGCTTTTGAAACCTGTGAGAGACTTCAAAGGGAAGGAAATACATTTCCTTCCCTTTGAAGCCTCTCGGGGCCTCCCCCATGGGATTGAAAAAGAAATGCAAAAGCATTTCTTTTTCAATCGCGCTGGAAGCTCTGCTTCCAGCGCGATGGGGGAGACCCTGTGACTAATCAGCGCGCGCTCGCGCGCTGACGTCACAGGGGGGGTTGGGGGGGGTCGGGGGTGGGAGGGGAAGAGCTTCCCCTTCCATCCCTGACTTGGGGGGGTGGGGGGGAACCCCACAGAGGGAGCGAGAGCGCTCCCTCTGGGCTGTGTGCCGAGGACGTAGTGGTTACGTCCTTGGCACAGCAGCACTGTGCCGCAGGACGTAACCACTACGTCCGCGGCACAGAAGGGGTTAAAGGCACTGCTCTATTTACATTCTGTATAATGGCAGCCTATGGGCTACACTGCCCTGCATTGTTTTTCATCCTCATTTGAAGTTGTAAATAAAGTTAGAGAACATGTTTTTTACTACATTTCTAGAATAAATACGTTTTTAAAGGTATATCTGTACTACAGCTTCCTTTCTTACCAACCAAAGAATGAACAATTTGGCCTTTGTAGCCTTTCACATAGGCTGCACATTGATATTCTTAAGTGACTTAACAGGCCTTTTTTCAAGAAAGGCAAACATCTACACTTAAGAATACACTACAGAACAGTGCTCCGGGGTCCCCGCAGGCGTGCAGAACTATTCAGTGCTTATGACTATCATGGAAATACCCCTACGAGAGAACTGGAGTTACAGGTAAAAAAACATTCCTTCTGGGTCACTCTGATCACTCTGTGTTGCAGTTTTTTAAATGGCGTAGGATTGGGTGTAGTTCCACACTCAACAGTGGGAATCAGAGTGCCGATTACTCCAAGTGAAGGGATTTTCAATTTGTTTTATTTGACGCTTTTCCACTTTGTGTGGTTTTGCACTATTTTAATTCCATTTTCTCTCAATTTTAATTTTTGGTTTGTTGACACTTCAGCACTTTGTGCTTGTTGCACCATTCACTAATTGTTTTGTTCCATGGTAGGCATTAGTGGTGTGATTCACAGGAATTAAGTTAGCTTGCTAGGCTGATTGCACGTGTGATGATCACTAAAAATGGGTGTATCATCTTACTTAGTGGTTTACCACTATTTATGTTTTGCTTCTCTGATGCTTTTTGAGCAGTTCTTTGCACTAATGTTTTCTTCAGTTGATTAATGGTAGTGGCACGTTTATGATGCACAACAGGTGGTCAACATGATGTTACTGCATTACTTACAATTAGGAAGACATGGAGTGCATTATTGTTAGACTTCCATGGTTAATATCAAGCAAAGATTTGTGTTTCTGTGTTTGTTGCAGCATGCCTGATAAGAGTCTGCGTGACCCGAAATGCATTGGAATTTGATAGTAGTTAGTTAATGGCATATTGAAAATGATGTAACTAACTGAAGTATGAAGTTGCATGGGAATGTTAATAGGGTGTGCAGATGCACATGAATTTATGGATATCAATGGATGATTATGAATTTTCTATTAAAGAATTTTGAAGTACAGTTGCTGAACTGTTTCAATTGGATTTAGACTGCGGGCATGTGGTACACAGGGGGTCTTGGGCTGATTTGCATGTTCTTGCTATCAGCTGTTTACCTTTGTCCCACAGTGTCATTACTTGCTAGAATTATTTTTTATATTATTTTTATTGTCATTTAATATGCTAACACAGTGAATACATATCCATCATACATAACAAAGTTGTCTTCATCTCCGTAATCTCCCATCTGCAGTCCATGTGTTCCAATTGCTTTCAGAGTCCCAATGTGTTGATAAGCATTAGGCGCGGAGGGCTCGGCCTCCCTGTTTGTCCACAGAGCCCCATGTATGTGCAACCCTAACATGACTGATGGTTTATTCCTATGCCCTAGTCAGGACTCACTGCAAGGATACAATGCTGCCAGCGTAGTGGCTTGTCTTACTCTTAGATTATTTTTTTATTGTTGGTATTATAGCGTTGCAGATTTATTTTAGTTTATAAAAACAAAAAAACCTTACCAGCGTGTGTGATGTCCTTCTATGAATGGACAAATACAGGGCCTATCTTGGGCTAATGAAAAGTAATGCAGAGCACCTGATATTCATTTCTGGTTTACACCTAAGTTAGGGCTTGACTTTGGATTTGGTAGAAGGAGTACAGTTCATAAAGCGGAAGAGGACATTACCTCCACCACCCTGACGGACTACAGTTTGGCAGACATGACCATCTGCCCAGCGTTCATCTCTGTACACTGAAAGGATCCACTGTTGCAGAGGTTCCATTCATGGTACAAAATGTTTGGTGATTGGCTGCTATCCATTTTGATGAATGTTCATCAATCTTTTCTTAAGGTTTTGTTTTTCAGAAACAAACTCCCAAAGTGTGATTGTGAGTTTATTGAAAAAGAAACTAATCAAGCATGTACACTGCGGGAGGTTTCTCCTAGGGTGGGAGGGAGGTGATTATTGTTTTGTTTCTATAGGAAGCTGGCTATCTATGTAGTGTACTAGTGTAAGGGGACACTTTGCAGATAGTCCAGGGAGACACTTATTGGCTGACAAGGGTTAAATTATTAACCCTATAAGCTCTCTTTTGTGGTAGTATGTGTGACCAGTTAGGCTTATTAGTGGACAGTGTTAAGCATTTCTGATGGATACAACTACCTGTGTATTCCTCACCCTATGAATTCTCCCATGCGCCAGCACCTGTCGGAAAATCTTCTTCCCAGCTCTCCACGTCGACGAGGATGCCACAATTGCACGGCTCCACGCGAATCCGTCTGACGTCACAGTGCCAATAAGAGGTCCTCGCCGGCATTCTGACGTCACTTCCCTTTTTTCCGTGCCTTCGACGCTAACGGTTTTCTCCTAGCTCTCGCTACTGTTGAAGGTGTTCCATCTTGTTTCTGGTTACAATCTTGTTTCTGGTTACAATGTCTCCTCCTTGGAAGTCAGGATTTAAACCATGTCGAGAGTGCTGGGGTCGCATGTCGGTTACTGACCCTCATGATGATGGCCTTTGATGTTTGAGCTCCGAGCATGACGTTGAGGAGTGTGTATCCTGCCAGAGCATGAATCCTACGGCTCTGACGGAGAGGGAGGCCAAATTCTTTTTGGCCAAGGCGAAAAAAGGACATGAGTCATCACATGTCCTCTTCTCACACTTCGTCAAGGAAACACAAAAGGCGATGTCGTCATGACTCGGTGTTGCTTGGCTCGGAGAAGTTCAAGATCCAGGTCTCCATCTCGGCGGCAACGTGGGAGGTTAGTCAGACTGTGACTCCACAACCTCAGAGTCCTCAGGCTTCTCCAGTGCTGTCGGTCTTCGAGGTAGTCGCACCTCCAAAGAGTCCTTGCTTCTCACCTGTAGCACAGGATTCGGATGCTCAGCAAGCGCAGGTGCAGCATGGAGACCAGGGGTATCCTGCCTTCCCGGCTCTGGGAGTGGATCCAGCGGCATTTTTAAATGACATGTTTTTTATGTTTAATGCTGTGGCCCCTGCTGGTGCACCGGCTGGTCCCACGGGTCCTTTAGCATTTTCGTTGGGCTCCCCGGCTCCTTACAAGGCAGTGGCGTTTATGCCCTTCTATCCGGCTGAGGGTGCCAGTTCGGCGCCGATGACGTCGCCTCAGGGACCTGCGGTTCCGATGACGTCACCTTCTAGACCTACGGCGCCGATCTCATTACCCCTTCAGTTGACGCCGATGATGGAGCCTCAGGTGTCTACGGCGCTGATGGGATCTGCTCCAGCGCCGGCTGACTCCGGATTAGACCGAAGTCAGTCTTCTTCTCCTGTTCCGCGGCTTTCAGTTCTGAAGCCGGTGTCATCGACGTCGGCTAATTCTATGTCGACGCCAAGGTTAGAGGCCAGGCTGAGGCCACGTAGAAAGGCTTTAAGACTTTTGGAGGAAGAAGAGTACCAGAAGCAGTTGTTGGAAGAAGGGGAGATTGTGGAGCCCTTGGGGGAATATCAAGGGCTGGATTCGGCCAGTGGGCTAGACACTTCCCCGGAATGGGACCTTTCTTCACCAGGGGAGTTTACGGAGGAGGCGGCCTCTTCACATACTATGATTAGGAAGGCGGCAAATGTTTTGGATCTTCCGTTGCCTGCTGCAGAGGTCAAAACAAATATCTTGACTGAGGTCCTGCACCCTTCTTCTATTTCGCCGGATCCTTTGCTTCCGTTTAATGATGCTCTTAAGGAGCCTATCTTAGAGCTATGGAGGAAGCCTGTGCCGTCACCTGCTGTCAATAGATCTGTGGCAAGGAGGTACAGAATGGCACCTGGGGATCCAGGATTCTTGTCAAATCATTCTACCCCGGAGAGTCTGGTTGTTCAGGCCTCATGTTACACACGGTCTGCACCAGGCTCCTTCCCTGTGATTCTGTCGGACAGGGAATCAAAAAGGATGGAGCCGTTGGCAAAGAAAACTTTTTCTTCTTGCAGTATGGTCCTCAAGGCAGCAAATGCTACCTGTGTTCTGGGTAGATACGTGCACGCCCTGATGGATTCAGCTTAAGTTATGGTTCTGGACCTGCCGCAGGAGGTGCAGGACCAATTTGGAGAACTTCTGTCGGATGCCCAGGCTGCAGCAAAGCAGATAATCCAATCTGGTCTGGATTCTACAGACTCTGTGGCCAGGGCCATGGGTACCTCTATTGCTACCAGGAGGCATGCATGGTTGAGGTCCTCTGGCTTTTCCTCTGATGTACAGAGGGCTCTCTTGGACTTGCCCTTTGATGGGGAAAAACTTTTTGGTGATAAAGCTGACTCTGCCTTAGAGCGCTTTAAAGACAGTCGGGCCACAGCAAAGTCTTTGGGTCTGCAGGCCTCCACTACTACCCCTTTCAAGTCCTTTCGGAGGTTCAGGGGGTTTGGGCGTGGAGCCTTTTACCGTGGGAGACCCCAGACCACAGTCCAACAGCCTACCAGCCTCCCTTATAGCTCCTTTAGAGTGCGGGGGAGGGTTCGGACAAGAGCCCGGAAGCACACTGCATCATCCTCTTCCTCTGGAGGACAACAACAAGGGAAGCAGCCCTAGTTTTCTGTCTGTTTTCAACCACCCTTCTCCTGTAGGGGTAAGATTACACCTTTTTCTCCACGAGTGGGAGTTAATTACATCAGACTCCTGGGTTCTGAACATTGTGAGGAAAGGATATGCTCTCCCTTTTCAGGAGTTTCCCACTCCCATCCCTCCCTGCCCCTCGTTTTGTTCAGAAGACCATCTCCTGTTGTTGCAGCAGGAGGTTCAAATCCTGTTGTCAAAAGGTGCAGTGGAGTTGATACCAGAGCAGGAAAGGGGTCAGGTTTGTTATTCAAGATACTTCCTGATTCCCAAGAAGTATGGTCGATTGAGACCAATCCTAGACCAGAGGATTTTGAATTGGTTCCTCAAACAGGAAGAATTCAAGATGCTGACTCTAGCACAGGTACTTCTGGCGTTGAACAGAGAGGATTGGATGGTGTCTGTCGACTTGCAGGATGCTTACTTTCCTATCCCCATACTCAAGTTGCACAGGAAGTATCTCCGGTTTGTGGTGGGGTCGCAACACAACCAGTTTGCTGTCCTTCCATTTGGTCTTACTTCAGCACCTCGAGTCTTCACGAAGGTGATGGCAGTGGTTGCAGCGAGTCTCAGAAGGAAGGGGATATTGGTATTCCCTTACCTGGACGATTGGTTGATCAAAGCAAAGTCTCCAGAGCTCGTGTTGCATCACTTGCAGATGACAACACAGTTGTTGTTCAGTCTGGGTTTTACGATAAACATACCCAAGTCTCACCTAGAGCCCTCTCAGGTAGCAAGGGAAGCGGTATCCGGGGTGTTGGTGCTGTGCCGCTCTGGTGGGTCCTGGCATCCCCACAATTGGAGGGAGTACGTATCTGACCTGTAGGAGCATGGTGACCTCTTTCTGGGCGGCGGCTGCATCCGTAGTCCCGGCAAGCAGACGAACGGTGAACCGGTCCTTGATTCTTTGGTGCCTGAGGTTGCATGGGAGTAGCTCCTCCACTCCAAGGGAGATTCTCTGGTGATTAGCGAAGTACTGGCAGCCCTCTGGGGTTCTTGGAGTCTGCACAGCAGCAGGACTAGTCTGTTTCTTCCATAATTGTCAGGGGCAGTAGGTAGGCTGGCAGGGTTGACATCAAGTCAGTCGTTTCTTCTCTCTTCTCGGGTCAGCACTCTTCTTTGTCCACTCCTTCTTTGTCCATCCAAAATTTGAAGTCCTGGCATGAGGAGGTCCCCTAAATAGTAAATTTAGAGGTTTTAAGGGGAGGGGAGTGAAGGGTAATAGCCAGTGGGCTACTTACCTCTACGGTCATTACGCCTCCTAGACAACCACTTCCTTTGGGAAGTGGGAATAACCCTGTCCCAGAATTTCCAATTCCACCACACACAAGATGGTGGGATTTCTAACTTCATGTTCACTTCGGGCTGGTCACCCTAGATGTGTGTCCAGCTTTGCAGTGCACCACGCCTCCTGCATAACTAATTCTCCCGCCTGCCCTGGTGCCAAATTGGACACGGGGAAGGGGGTTGCCTCTTCCAAGTCTGGAGGAAGCTGGGGTTGCATATCAAAGGCAGCAGGGACTTTGAAGTCCCTGAGCTTGGTATGTAGATTTACTTGCCATCTTATTGGACCTACATGGGTGCTAAGGTCCTCTGCCAATTGTAAACACTTAGACATTGATTTTAAGGAAAGAGCACTGGCCCTGAGGCCCGTTTAGCAGGCCTCAGTGTACTATCAGAGTCGAGAACCAGCAACTAATAGTTACAAAAGCGGGCAACAAATGTGGGGGAGGTCTGCAAAAAAGTCCAGTTTCCTACAGTTTCTGACAGAGGTTGCCACAATTCAGAATGGTAATAAATATCACATTACACTCTGCACATTTATACCTGTGCTGTAAATATATAGTTTCTCAGGCCTAGATATTTCATAGAATTGTATGTCTGTATTCTTCCCTACCGTCATGCTGGAAAACTTTGGTACTCTAATGTTAAACAGCAGTCTTTTCACTTCCTCCGTTCCCATTTAAAAGCAATCATAGAATGTTTACAGTCCGCCCACCTCATTATGTGCCCTGAACCCTTGTTATTGAGGTTTGAGAGTCAGTAGTTCCTACCCGTCCCCTCCCACCCAGAGGCTCCAGGTTTGAGATTTTCTTCTGCATCATTAGTGTGAAGCATCTTCTAGAGCTCTGTTTCAATATTCATCATTTTTTTAAAATAATTGAATCACAAACTCAATTTATTTCTAAGGGTGGTGTGTGTTATCATTAGTTTCTATAAGATTTAAAAAACGTGAGAAACACTGCAGAAAAAGAAAACAAAAAGCTGTCACTCTTCAAGAAACGTAACTCTTATGGTAAGCAACAGATTATGTCAAAGATCAGACAGTAACTGTATATTTCTGATGGATACAACTACCTGTGGATTCCTCACCTAATGAATACTCCCATGGCACCAGCATTCAACAGAAATCTTCTTCCTAGCTTCTGCACGTCGACGAGGACGTCACATTAGCCCACGCGACGCCGTCTGACGTCATACAGGCAATAAGAGGTCCTCGCCGACGTCAGTTCCCTTTTTTCCGTGCATTCGAAACGGTTATCTTCGAGGGAGCTACTGTTACTTTCATAGTTACAGTGTATTTTCTGCTGCGTGGATTTTCTCTGCGGTAATAATGTCTCAGAGGAAGTCGGATTTCAAGCCCTGTCGAGAGTGTGGCGGCAAGATGTCCGTTACTGATCCTCACTCCGACTGTCTATGGTGTTTAAGCTCCGACCACGACGTCGCAACTTGTGATTCATGTCAGCACATGAATCCGAAGGCCCTGAAAGAACGTGAGGCTAAACTATTCATGGCGAAGTCGAAGAGAAAGGAGAAGAAACATCATAAGAAGTCTTCTTCGCCAAGGTCTCATCGGCGTCATCGAGACTCCCGGCGCCGTAGGGATTCACGGCGTCATTCCAGCAAGGAGTCTCATTCGAGGTCGCCTTCGGCTCGGCGTCGGAAGACTTGGGAGGTCAGTCCCACGGTCACGCCACATCCATCGACGCTGTTGCCCTCTCCGACGTCACCGACTTCGCCTGGACAGGCGTCTGTGGTTGAGGTGATGCAGCCTCTTGTGATGTCTCCGGCGTCGTGGACGTCGAGGCTGGCGTCGGGGTCGCCTTCGATCCAGGCACCCCAGTATCCAGCTTTTCCCGCCCCTGGAGCCGATAATACCGCATTTCTGAATGCGATGTATACCATCTTTCAACAGATGGCTCCAGGAGGTGCTCCGGCTGGTCCTTCGGGGCCCTTGGCCTTTTCATTGGGTGATCCTGCGCCTCTACGGCCGGCACCCTTTATGCCCTTTGTCCCTTTAGGGAATGTGGGCTCGGCGTCGGTGTTGGCGCCGGTGGCCGCTCCGGTGGCTCCAGAGGTTTTGGCCCCAGAGGTTTCCATCCCGTCGACGTCAGGATTTCGTCCTGTGACTCCGGCGGGTCCATCGGAGACTCCAAGATTTCTTCGTCCGGCTCCTTCCTCGGCGCCGAAGCTGCCTGTGTCGCCGGATGCGGCGTCAGATGGTTCTGGAGATCGGCGCCGATCTTCGACTTCGGCAGAGGCCACGTCGACTCCGTGTATCGAGGAAAGACTACATTCGAGGAGGCGTGCTCTCCGTCTTTTGGAAGAGCAGGAATACCAACGAGTCTTGGAGGAAGGAGAGGTTGAGGACTCTGGTGATGGACTGCATGGTCTGGATACAGCCAGTGGGCTGGATACTTCCCCTGAGTGGGACCTTTCATTACCAGGGGAATATACGGAGGAGGCTGCTACCTTTCACGCTGTGGTGAGGAAGGCGGCTAACTTTCTGGACCTGCCTTTGCCGGTGGCAGAGGCGAAGCAGAATTTACTGACTGAGGTACTGCATCCGGCCTCTGCTGCAGCGGAGCCTCTCTTGCCATTTAATGAGGCTTTGCTTGATCCGGTGTTAGAGGTGTGGAAGAAGCCAGTATCTTCCTTGGCTGTTCATAGGGCTGTGGCCAGGAGATATCAAGCTGATCCATCTGACCCTGGCTTTCTGTCTAGACACCCTACGCCGGAGAGCTTGGTGGTGCAAGCTTCCTGTTCCTCTAGGTCAGCGCCTGGATCTTTCCCGACGGTACCAGGAGACAGAGACTCTAAAAAGCTGGATGCACAATCCAAGAAGATATTTTCCTCTTGTAGTTTGGCGTTGAAGGCCACCAACGCGACTTGCATTCTGGGGAGATACATCCATGCTCTCATGGACGATATTTCATCTTCATTTACGGAGCTTCCCCAGGGACTCTTGAATGTTGTCTCGGATGCCCAGGCTGCCGCAACCCAGATTATCCAGTCTGGGCTGGACACGACCGACTCGGTGGCTAGGGCAATGGGCACGGCTGTGGTGGCAAGGAGGCAGGCCTGGCTCCGTAACTCAGGGTTTTCTGCGGACGTGCAGTCGACCCTGTTGGACCTCCCGTTTGATGGGGACAAACTGTTTGGAGCCAAAGCAGATTCGGCCTTGGAGAGATTTAAAGAAAGCAGGGCCACAGCCAAATCATTAGGGCTGCAAGGCCCTTCTTCTTCTGCCTCCTCCAGATTTTTCAGGAGGTTTCGTGGATTTGGGCGTGGCTCTTCTTCCTCTTCCTTTCGGGGGAGATTCCAGCAACCCACCTCTTTCCTCCCCTATAGATCATTTAGAGGGAGGGGTAGGGCCCGCACCAGAGGAGCCTCTCAGCAGCACTCTGCCTCTTCCTCGTCCTCTGGAGGGGTGCAGCAGGGAAAGCAGCCTTAGGCTTCCACCATTTCCCACTCACTCCTCTCCTGTAGGGGGGAGGTTACGGCATTTTCTCCACAAGTGGGAGACTATTACATCGGACACTTGGGTTATCAGTATTGTGGGAAAAGGCTACACCCTTCCCTTTCGGGAGTTTCCGCCCCCATCCCGCCCTGCCCATCTTATTGTTCAGAAGAACACCTCCTGTTGTTAGAACAGGAGGTTCAAGTCCTCCTTTCAAAGGGCGCGGTGGAGTTGGTCCCAGAGCAGGAAAGGGGTTGAGGTTGTTACTCAAGGTACTTCCTGATTCCCAAGAAGGATGGTCAGTTGAGACCAATCCTGGATCTGAGGATCTTGAATTGGTTCCTCAAACAGGAAAAGTTCAAGATGCTGACCCTAGCTCAGGTGCTTTTGGCGTTGAACAAAGAAGATTGGATGGTGTCTCTCGACTTGCAGGATGCTTATTTTCATATCCCGATACTCAAGTCGCACAGGAAGTATCTCCGGTTTGTGGTAGGGTCGCAGCACTATCAGTTTGCGGTCCTCCCGTTTGGTCTTACTTCAGCACCTCAAGTCTTCACGAAGGTGATGTCAGTGGTTGCCGCAGAGCTCAGAAGGAAGGGGATAGCAGTATTCCCTTACTTGGACGACTGGTTGATCAAAGCCAAGTCTCCGGAGCTTGTGTCGCATCATCTGCAGTCAACAACCCAGTTGTTATTTGACCTGGGCTTTTCGGTGAACGTGCCCAAATCTCACCTGGAGCCCTCTCAGCGCCTCCTGTTCATAGGGGCAGTACTGGATACAACATTGAATCGAGCCTTTCCTCTGCCTCAGCGGATTCAAGATATTCAGGAGTTGGTTCCAATGTTTCGAAATGGAGCGGTAGTTCCAGTCCTCAAGGTCCTTCGTCTGCTCGGTCTGTTTGCCTCCTGCATACTGTTGGTCACGCATGCTCGCTGGCATATGAGGGCTCTTCAGTGGTGCCTCCGAAGGCAGTGGTCTCAACACAAAGGAGATCTAGAAGGTGCGGTCAAGATCTCCGGAGATGCTGCTGTGGACTTGAAGTGGTGGATTGCGAGCAACAATCTTTCACAAGGAAAGCCGTTCGCGCAGTCACCACCAGTGACCACGGTCACAACGGATGCTTCCACTCTAGGGTGGGGAGCTCATCTGGGGGATCTGGAGATCAAAGGGCTTTGGTCTCCAGAGGAACAGATTTTTCATATCAATCTGTTGGAGTTGCGGGCTGTACGTCTGGCTCTCAAGGCCTTCCTCCCTTCCCGGTCAGTCGGTACAGGTCCTGACGGACAATACTACCACGATGTGGTACATAAACAAACAGGGAGGAGTAGGGTTGTACCTTCTCTGCAGAGAAGCTCTTCGACTATGGTCCTGGGCAAAGGACCATCAGATTTGCTTGGTAGCAAATCATCTGGCCGGGGTCTTGAATGTACGTGCGGACAGTCTCAGTCGCCATTTCTCTGCCGACCACGAGTGGCGTCTCCATCCAGATCAAGTCCGTTTAATCTTCCAGATGTGGGGGTTTCCTCGGATAGATTTGTTTGCCACTCTGGAGAACGCACATTGTCTGTTATTCTGCAGCCTCCAGTATCCGATGCAGGGAGTGTTGGGGGACGCGTTTCAGATAACCTGGTGCGGCCAGTTCCTTTACGCGTTTCCCCCCATACCCTTGATTCCTCGAGTGTTGAGGAAGATTCGCCAAGACCGGGCCCAAGTCATCTTAATAGCTCCGGATTGGCCAAGGAGGGTGTGGTACTCCGACCTTCTCCAACTCTCACTGTGCCCTCCGCTCCGTCTCCCTCTCAGGGCAGACCTCCTCTCACAGTCGCAGGGGCAGGTTTTACACCCCAACCTCCAGAGTCTGCACCTACATGCCTGGAGATTGAGTGGGGCAACCTGAGTTCCTTCTCTCTCCCGCCTGATGTAGTGGATGTTATATTAGCGGCCAGGCGACACTCCACTAAATCTATCTACGCTAATAGGTGGTCTAAATTTGTTATGTGGTGTGGAGGGAGACAGATTGATCCCTTACATGCTCATCTGTCAGATGTTTTGTCTTTTGCTCTGTCTCTAGCGCAGAAAGGTTGTGCAGTGGCTACCATTAAAGGTTATTTGTCTGCCTTGTCAGCCTTCATTTGTCATCCAGACCAACCATCGTTATTTAAGTCCCCTATTGTTCTCAGTTTCTTGAAAGGTCTTCTAAATAAATATCCTCCAAAACCATTTGTTATGCCTCAATGGGATTTGTCCTTGGTCCTGACTTTTCTTATGGGGTCCCCTTTTGAACCTATGCATTCTTGCCCCTTAAGGTATTTAGTTATTAAGACAGTCTTCGTGGTGGCTATAACATCTGCAAGGAGAGTGAGTGAGTTGCAAGCCTTATCGGTAAAATCCCCTTATACAAACTTTTATGGGGATAAGGTGGTGTTGAGGACCAAGGCTGCTTTCCTCCCGAAGGTTGTTTCACCCTTCCATTTGGCCCAGACAATTACTTTGTCCACGTTCTATCCTCCGCCTCATCCTTCAAAGGAGGAAGAGAGACTACATCGCTTGGACCCAAAGAGGGCGTTAAGCTTCTACATTGATAGAACGAAGGACTTCAGGCTGGAGGATCAGCTGTTCATCGGATAAGTGGGAAAGAGGAGAGGAAAGGCAGTCCACAAGAGAACACTCTCCAGGTGGGTTGTTCTTTGCATTAAAATCTGTTACTCTTTAGCAAAGAAGGATCCTCCTGATGGCATTAGAGCTCATTCTACCAGAGCTAAGTCGGCCACGTCGGCCTTGGCCAGAGGTGTTCCTGTGGTCGACATCTGCAAGGCCGCAACTTGGTCGTCCCTTCACACTTTTGCGAAGCATTACTGTTTGGACTCTGAGGTCAGAAGGGACGGCCATTTTGCACTGTCAGTGCTGCAGGATTTCTTGGTTTGACCATTTAGGCACCCACCACCGGGCGTGGTACTGCTTTGGGACTCTATTCATTAGGTGAGGAATCCACAGGTAGTTGTATCCATCAGAAGAACGAGTTACATACCTTCGGTAACGACTTTTCTGGTGGATACATTAGCTACCTGTGGATTCCTCACGGTACCACCCGCCTCCCCGTTGCCTTTTTGGTCTTACCAAGTAATCCTTGAGTGCGCTGCTATTGGTCTTCAAGACTGCAATAGATTTTGTATATATGGATATTTGTATACATATATATATATATATATATATATATATACATATATATATATATATATCTTTGTGTATATACATAATTAGTATATATTTGTTTGTTTAAAAAAAAGTTATATTAAATCTATAGCCATTTTATTGCAATGTTGTGTGATTTACAATGTTATGGGATGTTGCCTTGCTCTTTCATTGCATTGGGTTATTGTTCTCATGCACGTAAAAAATGTTGGTACTGACGTCGGCACGTCGGCGAGGACCTCTTATTGCCTGTATGACGTCAGACGCGTCGCGTGGGCTAATGTGACGTCCTCGTCGACGTGCAGAAGCTAGGAAGAAGATTTCCGTCGAATGCTGGCGCCATGGGAGTATTCATTAGGTGAGGAATCCACAGGTAGCTAATGTATCCACCAGAAAGGTCGTTACCGAAGGTAAGTAACTCGTTCAACCTTCTCTCTCTGGGCCGTGAGATTTGCCTTACTTTACAAATAAAACCTTAAAGGACAGTGGTAGGTGCTTAAAGCTTACCTTGCTTAGTGAGGACATTCCTGTTCCTTCAAACACGATTACAAAAACAACAACAAATGGAATTTGTGATTTATAGGCCTTAAGTTGAAAAGCTTCTACTTTAAATTGGAACAATCCACTGGGCCTGTCAGTAAGGGGTCAGTCTTCTGTTCTGTATTCCTCTTCTGAACAAAAAAGTGTCAATGATAAAATATGGACAACCCTGCAACATGGAAAATGCCTATTAAAACCTGTGAAAAGTGGATTGTAGCCATGAATACAACCAGATTTCCAGTCAAAAGATAAAGACCTTTGTTAATAAATAGCTGACTGTGATGAAAATAATTACCATATCTAAGGTGACACATGAGCAATTTGCCAGTGGAAAAATAGAATCTGCCAAAGTTGAGCTCGGGTGCCTGTACCATGGAGAAGGTTATGGAGATAAAAGTTGAGACTGAGGCTCATACTCTGCAACAATGTGTTGACAGTGGCCATTGTACCAGTGCCGATGACTGAGACTTTGTCAGTTTCACTTCAACCATGATTTAGCCATTTCCTGCAACATTAACTAGTCAGTCTATGTCACCTCTCAAGATATGGCTACAAGCACCAGAGTTGATTTTATAAGATCCATTGGTCATTAAAGATGAAGAGAAGGCCATGATGTTCAGGATAAACAGATTGAGGCTTTCTTTAGATACAAGAAACAAGAAGAGGAAGAAAAAGAATGCCAGTAAGTCACTAGTGTAGCTCAACTGCATATCGAATACCAACCATATCCAACTTTTGATTGCTCCTGTTGACTAAGGAAAATATATCAAGCTGAATGTATATGTTTCCCATTGATCAGCCATAGCGTTGAGGGACCACTTCCACATCAGGAGTTGCACCCTAGATGCAGTTTGCAGTAGAGTTACCTTGACATAAGGAAAACATATTTTCTGCATTCGTAGGAGCCTCACTGATAGTTACACACACAGAATATTATAATTTTCTTCAAATCTTGAAAAATCTTTATTAGTTAAAGGTAATAACCTCATTCCCCATTGTATAGAGTTGCCTCCAGTTAGGAATGACAGGCTTGTTTCTTTACTTGAATATTCTGTATTTTAACATCTAAACAATTTTAACATCTAAACAATGTAAAAAGGCCAAATTGCAGCACCTAGCAACAAGGCAACCATAAGTTGAATTATAATTGCTTCCATTGAGCACCTGCAGAGGAAGAAAATGAAGTAAAAAAGGAGCCTATCAGGTCAAGAGTTCAGAGTCTAAGAAAAAATACACTGTTACTTCAAAGAGCCAGCAGCATCCCGTCCCAGCATGCACTGTACTGGCAGTATGGCTCACAGCCTCAGTTTCTTTTTTCCATGCTGAGAGGATCTCTGAACGTGATGACTTGGGCACCACTAACTTTTCTGTCGACGTCTGTCTGTTCTGACTCCACAGACGTCAATGGCGAGATTGTCAACAGCGGAACACTCGATGCAACACATCTCTGTTCCACGCCGAGAAGATCAGTTTCTGTAATGTTGACATCAAGATTGCCATTGAGACACCCGATGTCAACAAGATTGACTTCAAGACTAACTCAGGTGTCTATTTTGCCGCTATCTGACTCCTGTCACGATTCGCCTTTCTCTTACCACTTCTGTCAGATGTAGATGGAGTACGGCTTCATATCTTGCACATCCTGGTCCGGCCAAGACAAGGGCGACCCCTTCTGGTAGCCGCGGTGCTGCTGGCAAGAGGGACGCCCGAGCAATCCATGTCCTCCAGTAGGAGTTCCAGAGGAAAAAAAAACACTTAGGGAAAAAACTTCCAGAAGGGAGCTCCAGAAGATCAAAAAAGACACAGTAGAACTCAGGACTCCAAACAACTGGAACATCAGGAATCTACAAAGAAAAACAGGCAGGAACAATCCACACCAGGAACACACAAGAGCGAGGATCACAACCAACCAGAGTGTTGCTACGCAAGGAAGAAAGAAACTCAAGCTCCTTAAATACCAGAAAACAGGAAGTGAACCAAAAGGAAAAAGGAAAAACGCCATATTAAGTTAGGAACATGTCACAGAGAAAACTAGGCAAAACGCCATCTTGGAAAGAGCCTAATAAAAGAAAGGAACAGTGCATGCTGGGAAGAACAAGCATTCTAGGACAAAGAAAGTATGGCTTTCAAAACCAAAGAATGAACAGTCCAGAACCAAAGAAACAGATAAGTATTAGATATGCGTCACAGGGGCCAACCGCGACACAAGAACAGAGCATGCAGTGACCACAACGAGATTAGCATCCCAACCGCGGGCCGTCCGACCTCGCCGCTGCACTAGAGAAGAACGCTGTGGGCAGACAAATGCTCACGGCTAGCCCAACGTGTTGAAAATCGGACGGCGGGACGCAATTGGAGTGCTGTGGGCCGATTAATGACTCACAGCCTAACAGTAGGTCCCCCCCTAAAGCCCCAGGTTTCGTAGGAAAAAGCTGAAAATTTTTACGAACAAAAAGGGGAGAAGGGACAGAAGAGGCATCTTTACAAGAACAGTCACTAAGAGGGTAACCCTTCCAATGAACCAAAAATTTAAGACAGTTTCGAAAAAATCGTGAATCACAAATCTTTTGTACCTCATACTCAGGATCATCATCCACCAGTAATGGAGGAGGACAAGCATGTTGTCTATGAAAAAGATCAGGAACATATGGTTTCAACTGTGAAACCTGAAAAACTGGGTGTATCTTCCATGTCCGAGGCAATTGCAGACAGAAGGACACCGGATTCACAATATTTACGATCTTAAAGAGGCCATAAAATTGAGGTCTAAATTTGTTCATAGAAAAACGAAGAGGCAAAAATTTGGATGAAAGCCAGACCTTATCTTGCACCTGATACAAGGGTGAAGGACTTTGTCTTACATCAGCAGCTTTCTTCATGAATTGTTTTGCAGCCAGCAAATTAGAATGTATCTTTTTACAGATACTACAAAAACAACAGGATAAAGAAGTTACAGCTGGAACAGAGGAAGACTCAATATTCACTGTATGAAAGGCCCTGGGGTGACAGCCATACATCCAAAAAAAGCGGGTTGCCCTTGGTGCACTATCCACCGTATTGTTGTATGAAAACTCTGCCAAAGGTAAATATTGGGACCAGTCACTTTGAGTTGCATTACAAAAAAATCAAAGATATTGCTCGAGATCCTGATTCAGACGTTCTGTTTGTCCATTAGATTGAGGATGGAAGCCAGAGGATCATTCTACCTCAATATGCAATAGTTTACAGAACTGTTTCCAAAAACGTGAAACATACTGGGGGCCTTGGACAGAAATCATAACTTGACGGAGACCATGAAGGCGAAAAATCTGCTGCAAAAAGATATGGCTCAACTCTTGAGAAGTGGGTAGTTTCTTTAATGCTGTAAAATGAGCCATCTTTGGAAAAAAATCTATAGTGACCATGATCACGGTATTCCCTACTGAGGATGGTAGGGAACATGAAAAATCTGTAGATATAGTATGCCATCGGAATGGTGAAACAGGCAAAGGATATAATGATCCCACAAGTTTAGTGCGAGGTACCTTAGCTTGTGCACACACTGGACAAGAAGAAACGTAGGTCTTAACATCTTTTACAACTGTAGGCCACCAAAAAGATCGAAGGATTAGTTCTTGAGTTGGCTTGACTCTACGATGACCTGCAACAGGTGAATCGTGACACATCTGTAATGCTTCTATTTGCACCTTTTTGGAAGAAAGGAATAACGTTTTTTTGTGGTGATAATATCCCTTTATCTTCCTCAGTTTGGGATTCAAAGTCTCCCATTCGTTTTTAGAAAGTACAGCGTACTCAGATAATGCTCGGTCTATAAAAGATTGTACCACTCCAATGATCCGATGGGGTCCTGTAATATGCGGTGCAGGAAGGGTCACACCTTCTTGATATTGACAAGATAAGGCATCTGCTAAGATGTTCTGGGATCCAGGGATGTAAGTAATGAAAAAATCATATTGACTGAAGAAAAAGGCCCATGTTGTCTGTCGACTGTTCCAACATTGAAAATTCCAAGGCACTGTAGATTCCGATGATCAGTCCCGACCTCAAAAGGTTCTTTTGTTCTCATTAGGAATTGTCATTTCCATACAGGCCACTTTAAAGCAAGTAATTCATGCTCCAATACAGAGTAGTTTTGTTCAGAATCCGTCAGAATATGAAATAGATAGAAAACTGGATTTTCAAATCCATCTTCATCATGTCTTTGTAAGAGTACAACCCCTATTGCTCTGTCAGAGGCATCAGTTTCAACTATGAATTTTTTCATGTTATTGGGATGCCGTAAAATTGGAGTCTGTGTAAAAGTTTGTTTCAGATCCTGAAAAGCTACCTCAGCAGATTCAGTCCAACAGAATCTGTTCTGGAGATTTTCATTCTTTAAAGTGTCTGTAAGAAAACTTGTTTGCTGAGCAAAATCTTTAATGAATTGCCGATAAAAGTTGGCTAACCCTATAAAACATTGCATCTCGTTTATAGTAGAAGGAGATGGCCAGTCCAGAATGGCTCGAACTTTTCCAGGATCCATGGCAATCCAGTCCTATTAATACGGTAACCCAGATACTCTATTTCAGTCTTACCAAACTCTCACTTTCCTGATTTACAAAATAGCTGATGCTATCAGAGTCCTTCAAGGACTTGGATAACATCTGACGTATGTTGTTCGGGTTGAATAGAATATACTAAGATGTCATCTAAATATATGACAACTATTTGATTTAGGAGACCCGAAAATAAAGAATTCATAAGTCCTTGAAATATAGGAGGAGCGTTCATTAGGCCAAAAGGCATCACTCGATATTCAAAATGGACTAAAGGAGTCCTAAAAGTGGTCTTCCACTCATCTCCTTCCTTTATTCGGAGGAGGTGATAAGCACCCTGTAAATCAAACTTGGTGAATCTCTGTGCTCCTTTAACTGCTTCCAATATATCCTTTATAAGGGGTAAAGGATATCCGTCCTTTATGGTTATCTGATTAAGACTGCGAAAGTCTATACAGGGATGCAAAACCTTTGTAATTTTTGGTACAAACAAAAGAGGAGCCCCTGCAGGAGAAGAAGACCGTGCAATCAGACCACTCTTTACATTTTCATTCAGATATTCTCTAAGTGTTTCTTTTTCAGGTTGAGAAAGATAATGCATCCGCCCAAAAGGACCAACCGCTCCTGGTCCCAGTGGAATGGTACAATCATATTCTCGATGTGGTGGCAAAACAGGACTTACAGGCATTTGGAAGACATCTATATATTCTGCATATTGTTTGGGTACCTCTTAAATGGCATTAATAGAACAACCTGCATCTTTGCTTTCAAATGACACAGCTCTGGGAGACCAGTACGTATCTGAAGAATAACAGTTATGTTAACAAAACTAAGAAGATAAAGAAATGGTTCTGGTTAGCCAATTCATATAAGGATTGTGTTGTGTAAGCCATGGTGTACCTAATATAATCGCATGATTAGGAGAAGCAATCAAATCAAAGCTAAGACATTCCTGGTGTTTCCTAAACTTCAAACACAAAGAAGGAGTAGTTTCTGTTAGAGGTCCTGATGACAGAAGAGTACCATCTACAGTATGGACCTGTTCACGTGTTTCCTTGCGTATACCAGGTATCTTCTTTTCATTGGCCCATTCCTTATCAAGATAGATACCACTAGCACCACAATCCAGTAAAGCAAGGACACGTTCTTCTCTTACATCCATCAATTGTTACAACATGGGCAATAGAAAAAAGGACTCTGTATCTGTCTTATAAGAATAAATAGAAGGGATCTCTTTTTTTTATTTTTATTTTTATTTTATTTATTAAGCATTTTACATTATAGTAAATACAACAAACAAACTTGCCAGATATCATCGTTAGTGTGTTACATATAGTATGCAATTAGGTGTCCTATAAAAAGAAACATATTACCATAGTCAACATGTCATATCAGTTGAGATTGCAAGCACCTAAACTGGGCACAGGGGCTCAAAAGGGTCATAACATTCTATCTTAGTGCCTAGAGAGGGCGGCCGCGAAATAAAACAGGGGTATCGGTCAGGGTCATGCTAGTGTTAAGGTCATTTCCTCCATGATGTGAGAAGCATGGAGTGTGATATAGCCCCATCGACACCTCCCTCCCAGGGAACATTCGCTCATGGTATCTCCTTCTTATTCCTGGCTCTGTTGTTCCCGGGCCCAGCTCACAAACGGATCCCAGATGTCGCGGGGTCTAGATGCAGCTGGCATTAACTCCCAGAATGTGGTTAGCTGTGTATGCCCGTAAGTTACATCCGCCAGCCAGTCCCTCACCGCGGGCACCCTCGGCCTACCCCAATGAATCGCCTCCCGTCTCTTAGCAAACAGCAAAAGTAATGCATGCAGCCTGCGCATTTCTGGCGGAGTGTCTCTGACATATCCTAGTAGCCCAAGCAGGGGGGAAGGGACATCCGAGCGGCCCACTATCTGGTTTACCGATGCAAAAACCTGAGACCAATAATCCTTCAACCTCGGGCAGGACCACGCTATATGTAAAAAAGAGGCCAAGGCCGACCCACATCGCCAGCATTCATCCGTCTCTCTAAGCCTCATTCTTTTCAGGCTGATGGGGGTTCTGTAGAACCTATGTAGGTATTTAAAATGTATTAAACGCAGCTTGTAATTTGGCGAAAGCTCAGCAAGCTGCCCACAGCAGAACTCCCACTGCTCCTCAGAAATTCCAGGCTGCAGCTCCTCGTTCCAATACAGCATAGATTTAGGCGCTACCTCTGGTGTCATGTTTTGCATATGGCGATAAATACGAGTTACTAGTTTACGGGGAGAAGGGGAACCCACCACCGCCTCCAAAGCTGTAAAGATCGGCGGCGAGTCAGGGAACCCCTCGCACAGTGTCCGGCACGCCGCACGTAGTTTATGGTACAGGAATAATTCGGAAAAGGGCACCTCACCCCCCTCCTCCGGCGCAGGGGGAGGCATAAACTTGCCATTGGGAAAAAGGTCAGCAAAGGTGCGGAGATTCATCTTGTCAATCAGGTGGCCAGCTGTTCCATCAGCCACACAAGGCAGCATCGGGTTATGCAGCAGAGGCAGCGATGGAGCATACAACAGCGGGACTCCGGCCCTCCTACGCAACTCCTCCCATACCCACTGCAGCATCCTAGCCGTATCTACATCTTCTCTTGGGCGCCTTGCTTTAGCGCATATCGCCACTCCAAGAGGAATGGGCGCCACCATATCACGCTCCACCGCCACGTGCGGCTGGAAAGGGACAGGGTGGGCCCAAAAATGTAGGAACTGAGCCTGAGCACAGAGGGCATACAGTTTTATATCTGGGGCCCCCAAACCTCCCTGCCGCAGTGGCAGCACCAGCACCAGCGTGTCCCACGCTACCCTGGCCTGTCCACCCGCCCACACCAGCTCAACCAAGTATGACCTCAGAGTGGCAAAGAAGTGTGCTGTAAGCGGTATAGGTATATTTACGAATAGATAAAGGAATTTGGGTAACACTATCATTTTTGTCAACGCGATCCGCCCAGTTAGTGATAGAGGCAGGGAGGCCCATGATTTCACTTTCTCGCTCAGCCACACCATAGCCCTGCCAAAATTGAGGCCCCAAATCTCCTGAAGGTCCCGGCTAATCCAAATCCCCAGATATTTGACTTTTTCCGCCTCCCAGCGCAGGGGGTATTCAGTGCGCACCTCCGCAGTGCCGTCCGTGAGGGGAAATATTACCGATTTAGACCAGTTGATGGAGATGCCCGCGAACCCCTCAAAGCGAACAAATTCCCGCAGGATGGGATCCAAGTTGTCCGCAGGATTTGTGATATAGAGGGTCACATCGTCCGCGTATAGTGATATTAGAAGGTTTCTAGAGCTGAATCCTATACCTCTTGCAGTATGATGTTGCCTAATCCTCGCTGCCAACGGCTCCATAGCTATGGCAAATAGCAGCGGGGAGAGAGGACAACCCTGCCTAGTACCCCGCAAGACAGGGAACGGTGCAGATACCAGACCATTCACCCGCACCCTGGCTGTAGGTAAAGTGTAAAGCAGGCGAATTTTTCTAAGCAGCAGCACGCTGAAACCCATCCTTTTTAGTATATGGAATAAATATGGCCATTCAATAGTGTCAAAGGCCTTAGTTGCATCTAAAAATACCGCGGCAGCTTTAACTTCGAGGTGCAGGTAATGTAATGTAGCATAGATTGTTCGCAGGTTGTGGTAGGTCGCCCTTCCTGGTATAAAACCGGATTGGTCTGGGAGTGCGACCATCGACAGCATTGGCTGCACTCGATTCGCAAGTAGTTTGGCCAAGATTTTCACATCTACATTAATCAGTGATAAGGGCCTATATGAGTTTAGATCGTCAGCAGGTTTATCCGGCTTCAACAGCGTGATAATCATTGCTTCGCGCATAGTGGCAGGCAACACCCCTCTCTCTAGGGCCTCCTCGTACACAGCCAACAACCGGGGAGACAGCTCATCTACGTATGCCTTATAAAAGGCTGTTGTAAGCCCATCAGGTCCCGGCGCCTTATCAGGCGGCAGGCTCCTGATAACTTGTGCCACATCACGGGCGTCTATTGGAAGGTCCATATATTCTCTGTGGTTATTATTGAGCCATACCAATGCAATGGAATCTAGATAGGATATAAGCCCTTCCGGACATTTATCTTGAGTGTTAGTGTATAAACGAGAATAGAACTTGGAGAATGCTCCAACAATGTTCTCCTTGTCATGAAGCAGTTCGCCATCAGTTGTGCGCAGCTCATGAATATATGTCGCATGACGCGGCGGTCTAACCATATTTGCTAGGACCTTCCCCGGTCTCCCTCCTTCGCCATAGCGCCTCGCCTCCGCATATTTCCCTAGAAACTTGACCTCCCTCAATGCCTCCTCTTCATATTCCAGTAATTTAGTTTTCAACAGCCCCGCCGCCTCTGACTCCCCATCCTCCAAAAAAGTGCGTTCGAGTAGTTTTATATCGGCTTCAAGTGCTACCAGAGTGCTCCGTATCGCCTTCAATACCCCCGCCTGCCGGGCTATACATTGGCCTCTAATAACGACCTTGAAGGCCTCCCACAGAGTCGCCTCCGTGTCCACTGACCCCGCATTACGCTCAAAGTAGTCCGCAATGTCGGTCCGTATCTCCTCCCTGAATGCGACATCAAGTAGTGCCTGGGGAGGGAGTCGCCAAGAGAATGCCGGGGAAGGACCCCCGGGGAGCAGCAACCTCAACATACAGGGCGCATGGTCGGACAGTGTACGAGGCATGTGCTCTACCTGCGACGTCCACAGTGCAACATCTCGCGACACAAGCCAGAAGTCAAGACGGGACCACGCGCCTCTATAGGACGATATACAGGTGCCCTCCCTCAGGTCCCGTGTCTACCTCGCCATACATCAACCAGCACGCCATCCAGCATTATCTCTCGTAGGGCGGAACTCGCCAACGGGTTCAATGTGCGAGCTGCCCCCTTTCTATCTACATTGTCATCAAGTACGGCATTGAAATCACCTCCCCATACAATTGTATCGCATCCAGTGGTTTTCACCTGCCCCCAGAGCTTATGGAAGAACCCTGGAGAATCTGTGTTAGGCCCATACACAGCCACGAATACAACCGAAACACCGCACACAATACCCTGTACCCAAACATATCTCCCCTCTGGGTCACATTGAACTGCACCCTCATGCCAGTCCAGCCCGCGTCTTATGAGTATCGCCACCCCACGGGCATAGTTGGAGTAAATAGCTGAATAAACATGACCCCATCTAGTGTGACGCAGCCTTTGGGCAGGGGCGGTGTTCAAGTGCGTTTCCTGCAATAGGCAGACATCTACCCTATGTCGCACCATATATGCATGTACCAACCTAGTCTTTCTGTGGTCGTTGAGCCCCCTAACATTCCAGGTGAGACAGTTCAAGGCTTTATCCGTTCTTGGCATTTCTCACAAACATCTTGTAAAGTTTAGTAAGACATGTTGACAATAACCAGGCTGTACGTTCAGGACACCACACAGGTAGCATATAATAGATATTGGCAATAAACAACAAGCTAACAGCCCAGACCAACCTCCCCCCACCCACTCCAACCCCCCAACCGGGTCATAGATTAACCTTCCCATTCCTATCCCCAAAGAGACATTTTAATAAGCAAGGGAACATTCCCGAGGGGGTGTGGCAATGCCGGCTTCTCCCCCGCATGAAACGGGGTGGCCGGAAGATCTGCAGGGGATCCTCACCGCACAAAACCTAGTAATCAAATCTATCTAGAATAGCAGATGGCAAAATTGAACAACAAGCAACACAAGTGCGTCTCCATCTCTAGCGGGTAGAAGTCACTTTTGACTAGGAGCAGTTCCCCACAGGGGTTATTAAGTAGGATCGACGTTTACTCATTGTCTCAGAGCCTGCTGTTCTCTGACCTCACAGTGTCCCTGGAGCGTTGTGCGGATTTGCGCCCCACATGTTTAGCAAATTTCAACGCCTCCTTTGCATCAGTGAATATGTGGGCAGACCCCTCGAAGGACACTTTCAATTTAGCCGGGTAGAGGAGAGAGTACGGGACCTGCGCCTGCAGAAGAAGCCGCTTTGCAGGCAGAAACTCTCGGCGGGCAGCCTGGACCGCCGGGGTGAAGTCAGGGTAAAAGGAGATGTTATTTCCTTTGTGTGTGATGGATCCTCTCTCTCTTGCCATCTTAAGGATCAAATCTCTGTCTTGGTAGTTCAGGATTCTCGCAATTATGGGTCGGGCGGCGCACCCACGGGGGGCTTCTGACCCAACGACCTATGCGCCCTTTCCACCGCAAACACCGCCGAGAGGCTAGGATCAAACAGTTCGCGTAGGAGTTCAGTGGTATATGTTTCCATTTTATTTATGGCAGTGGTCTCCGGAATTCCTGTGATGCGTAGATTATTGCGCCGGGACCGTGCCTCCAAGTCTTCATTCTTTGCATGGATTATTCCTAATAATTTGTCCATGTGCAGGAGCTGGTCCCTTGTTTCTACTTGAAACTCATGACATTCTGACTGGCGGGTCTCAAGCGTGTCCAACCTCGTCTGGTGTGTGGCCACCTGGGTTTTTACAGAGTCTAACTGACTGGCGAGATTGTCTAGTTTAGTATCTATATTACGGAGGCTGGAGCGCATCTCAAGCATCAATGTGCGCAAATCTTCGCCCTGGTCGTCTGCGGCCAGGTCGCGCCCCTCTGCCGCCTGGGGCCCTTGCTCCAACTCTCCCTGGCGCGTGGAGCGCTTATGATCAAAGTTCAGCTTCGGCTGTTTAGCATCGTGCTTTCCCATGGCAGCGAGAGATCCACCTACCACTGCCACTAGTTATTAGCTGAGTTCCACAGCCACCTCCGTTCCCACGTAGCCACAGTTGGGCACTCCTGCCTCTTTCGCCGCGCCCGCGCTGACCGATTTCGTTTTAACAAGTCACTATGTCGCCGCTTGTACCTCCGCTGGGTTCCTTTAAATTGACTCTCCGCAACTAACCCAAACTGTTGCCAGGGTGCAAGCCAATGTCCATTATGCCGTTCACCAGCGCAGGTCGACGGAAGGGGGACCCCAAGTTTGCACCACCGCACACACGAGGCAATCGGACAGGTCCTCGCAGCCCCTGTCCCTTCTATCAACTTTCCACCTTTTGCCCAGTTGTGTCTGCTCACATGCCCCCCGGCGTCTCACCTCTGCATCTTCGGAGCGCTCTATTCATGTCTCAGGGTAGATCAAACACTTCCACCTTTTCAGACGCTCCCAACTCCTCCACAGGGCGCCCTCGGCATTTGCTGGATTCCGTGCCGGTGCTCAGCTTCTCTCCAGTCCCCGCGCCACCTCATTCTGTTTTCGGCACTTTTGGCCCCAAAATGGCGGTTGCCACCTCTAAAGTCCGTTTCATCGACCCCCTCCGCAGGCCCAGCGTCTCCGTCCGTCGGAGCGCAGTCCAAATGTCACCCTTCTTGCCGCCATCTGGGGTCCTGATCTTGTAGGTGTCGTCTGCACTCTCTAACGGCGTCCCGCGCTTAGAGCCACCGCCAGCAGCGCGGCTCCGCGAGCCTACCTCCCAGGCAGCCCGGGGCCGCTCCAGCTTCACAGCTCCGGCGAGATCCCCGGGACAGCCCGACAATGCCGGGACCTTCCGCGCCCCGGCTTCGCCACCACTCTAGTTCCGCCGCCGGCACGCGCTCCCAGCCCAATCCCAGGCTCCTCCACCAGAAGCTCCGTCAGACGACGACGCCGGTTCCGCTTTCAGGCCGCACTATCCCCCAAGTCCATGCAGGCAATAAAATAAAACAATTCACATGCCGCCATCTGCATCGCATCATCCTCCGCACATTAATACAGGTTTTGGCAGTTTGGGCTCGCCCCGATGTTAAGGATCATTAAAGGATTTCAATCCGGCCGGCGGAGCACACTCAAAGAGCGGCCATCTCGCTGCTCAGCAGGCCACCAAATAGAAGGGATCTCTAACCGTCCCGTCCTCTCCCTTCTTACAGAGGACGAGAGTTGGCGTTTCCCATAGCCTTTGAGGGACTTGTAGGACAAGCATGAATCAAATGTCCTGAATTACCACAATACAAACACAGTTCTTTCTTTCGTCTGTGTTCACGTTCTGTTTCAGATAGCGGGCCACGGGTCATGTCTATTTGCATCGGTTCTTCTTCAGAGACCATGGGTGCAGCAGCTCAATTATCCTCTTGACGTCGGTTCACTATACGTGAAGATCCCAAATGAGATTGAATACAACTCTTCCATTTCTCAGAAAGACGTTCCTGAAGGCGGTGTTCTATGGATAATGCCACGTCCATAAGTTCTTTCATGTCGTATGTTTCCGTGGAATGTACCAGTTTATCTTTTATTTCTTCACATAACCCTCTACAAAAAAGGGGAACAAGGGTGCGTTCTACCCAAGTGGTCTCTGCAGCCAAATGAAGAAATCTGGTTATGAATTTCATGACATCCTGATTACCCTGTTGATGTCACATAAAGCCTCTTCTGCTGCATTTTCCAGTCCAGGATGCTCAAACATTTGTTTAAAGGCCTAAACAAATTCAATATAATTAGACAATCGGGAATCATTTGTGGCCACCAAAGCCATGCTAAAGCCGGACCTGACAAGGCACTTATCAAGTAACCAACCTTGGTCTTCTCCTGAAGAAATTGTGATGGGCAAAATGCAAAGAACACTGTCACGGAATCAAGAAATTCTTTCAACTTATTGGGATCCCCAGAGAAACGTGGCATAGCAGTAGAGATGAATGGGACATCCGTTGTTTTCGAGGCCAAGCTTGTCGTAATGCAACTTTTTCCAAACTTAGTTGTTGCAGTTCTTGAGCCTGTTGTACAGTAAGTGCTAATGATTGAGCTGTCTCCACCATCTCACCCGGAGGATCCTCCATCATCTTTCGGCCACAAAGAGTTTTTGGGCGTTGCAGTCTGGTATGATTTGCCTTTCTCTTACCACTTCTGTCAGATGTAGATGGAGTATCGCTTTGGATCTTGCACGTCCAGGTCTGGCCAAGATAAGGACGACCCCTTCCGGTAGCCACGGTGCTGCTGGCAAGAGGGATGCCAAAGCAGTCCGTGCCCTCCAGAAGGAGCTCCAGAGGAAAAAACACTTAGTTGAAAAATCCTCCTGAAGGGAGCTCCAGTAGATCAGAAAGGCACAGTAGAACTCTTGGAAAGGGACTAATAAAAGAAAAGGAACAGTGGCTGCTGGGAAGAACAAGCATTCTAGGACAAAGAAAGTATGGCTTCCAAAACCAAAGAACGAACAGCCCAAAACCAAAGAAACAGATAAGTATTAGTTCTCTTCCAGGGGATCCTCATCAATAGTCATAAACATTGAATATTCCCGCCCTTGTGCGGGGACCCCGGAGCATACATCAAATACACACATATAAAGTATGAAATATGCACAAAAAATATAAATATAGCATTTTTAGTAGACATAACTTTCATACTAAACTCATATATACATGTGTAAAACGGCAATGCAGACTGTAATCATAAACAGGCTCAAATGCTTTATTTCTATGACTTTTTTTTTTTTTTTTTTTTTTTATCATAATGAAAATTACAATAGAGAATAAATATCTACCCAAGGCCCCAAAACTGGGCTTGGGGAAATAAGCAGTAGTAATCACTAGAGAAAAAACTACATTGAAAAACAATGGAGCATTCTTAGCCAATAGGCTGCATGCAGGTTAACACAGGAGAACCATAAAAACTTTGGCACTGTGCCTTTAAGACCCTGAGCACCTCCAGTATCCCACCATGCCTCAGGGGTGAAGGAGAGGTGACAGTTGGTTCACAGTTAGGTCAGTTCTTTTTTCCGGCTTCTTCTGAGAGGATCCTGGAGCATTGAGCTCTCAGTTTTTCTGAGTTTTTCTCAGAAAAATACTTTAAAACAGCATTTTTTCCTGTTTTACTCGCCATCTAACATCATTGTCTGAGTTTGGCAGTTTTTTCCTGACAGAAAAATGCCTTCCCTTTTTGTCAAATGCCCTTCTTGTGGGAAGAAGAAGGCCCAGTCAGATCCACACACTCTTTGTATTGTGTGCCTGCCTCAGAGTCACTGCCCTGACACTTGCAAACACTGCAAGAATATGTCAAAGAGGACTTTGAAGGACAGAGAAAAGATCAGGCTTCATGGGCTTCACGAGAGGCAGAAAACATCATCCTCTTCGCTTCCCAGGCAGCCAACAGGCCACTCTCAGGAGAGAATGGCTAGGTCGACTTCAGCAGGTAGAAAAGTACCTGTTTGTTCCCCGTCGACGTCGTCGCTGCCACCATCTCACCGCCATAGATCGCCGACGACGGCGACCCGCCCGACGTCGAAGGATACGGCGTCGAGGGAACATGGCCATCGCAGGGGCATATCTCTGTCGACGGCAGCCCGCCGATCGACATCGAGCCATCACCGGCGTGCCCGTTCGCCGCCGAAGACCTCACGCCCCCCGACGTCAAGAGACACGCGTTGAGATCACCACGATGGCAAGAGCGACATCCGCCGTCGGCCTCCCACCACTCCACGTCAAGGCACACGACGGCGAGTAGGTCGAGGTCCAAAGATCGCCGTTCGACGTCAAGACACTCTACGTCGAGCCACTCAACGTCGAGACACTCAACGTCGAGGCAAGAACAACCGGTGGGGCACCCTTCGACGTCGGCACAGCCGTCGACGTCGACACAGGTTTTACCTGTCTCGCAGGGAGTAGAACATCGCCTCCCTCCAGCAGACAAGGCCGCACCATCTCCAGTGGTCTCCATACGGAGCGATTCATCTCGTTCGAGAGCGGCATCATCGGGGCATGTTTCACCCATCACCAAGATGGTTGGAGAGCCTTAATAGACCAGCGGCCTCCCCGGATTCGCAGTACTCACGAATGTACTCGCCTACTGCCTTTCTTCCGAGAACACCATCACCGACAGCGCGGGCAGGACGGGCTAGTTCTGCTCCGCGTCAATCGACCACGAGGCCTGGGTGCTCTGTTACAGCGTCTCGCAGCAGGTCACGTTCCCAACGACGATCTAGGTCAAGATCACGATCATCCGTAGGGCGTTACTCCCCCACCTTAACAGATTCTCCACCAGCTCGGGTCTCACCGGTGGATGACATCACCACTTTTAATGAGGTGCTTTTAAGGGGAGCGCAGAAGTTAAATATAGAGGTTCCAGAACCGTCTACCTCCTCGTCAGTCATTTTTGAGACTCTGCAACATAGAACAGCTTCAAAAAAGCTACTGCCGCTAGTGCCTGGTCTGTTGCAGCCGACCATGGACACTTTTTTGACGCCAGCCACCCTCAAATCTGCTCCGGCGAGAATTTTGAAAAAATATAAAGCGCCTGAACAGGACCCTTTATTTCTAAGAACGGATCCGCCACCGGACTCAGTAATATTGGCCGCAGCACGAAAAACCCACTCGGTGGCATCATCCTCCACGGTCCCACCGGACAAAGAGAGCAGGCATCTTGACTCTCTGGGGAGAAAAATGTGCGGCACGGCGGCATCCATAATCAAGGTCTCCAGCGCTTCTGCACTCCTGGGCAGGTATGACCGTTCTCTGTGGGACTCCCTCAACAGGTTAACAGAAAAGTTGCCCAGGGAAGACAGACAGGACTTCCAAGAAATCCTGCAAGAGGGATGTCTGGTATCCAACAAGTCATCAGAGCAGCGGCGGATGGAGCAGACTTAATTGCGCATGGGTTACCACATGGAATCTGTGCAAGAAGGTCTTCCTGGCTGAGACTTACTGGTTTAAAACAGGAAGCTCAACAGCGCATCTTAAATCTTCCTTTCAACGGAAACTCGCTGGTTGGTACCCATACGGATGACGAAATGGCACTCATGAAGACCGAAGTGGACACCATGAGGGCAGTAGGCCTGGAGAGGAAGAAGGACTTCAGGCGGAGGTATAGGCCTTATGACAGGTGCCCTTTCCAGCAGAGGGTTCAAACCCCTGACTGGTCCCAGAGGCCACAGCGAAGGCAGGGACGCCCTCTTTTTCAGGCTCGTAAGGCCACAAGGGAACGAGGGTCAAGTAGACCTCAGCAGTCCACACCGAAAGCGCCAGCCAAACAATGAGATCTCGCTTCCCTCGACACTGTACACCACTCCGGTGGGGGGAAGTATCACAGATTTTCTTCACGAGTGGCACTCTATCACAAAAGACAAATGGGTGCTCAACATTGTCGAAAATGGCTACTCTCTTCTTTTCAGACAACCTCCACGCACTTGCCACCAGCCAAATGCAATCCATCTCATCTCAACCTGCTGCGCAAAGAGGCTCTCGCCCTCTTACGAAAGAAGGCAATAGAAAAGGTTCCACTTGCGCACAAAGGAAAGGGGGTTTACTCCCGATATTTTCTAGTGGCGAAAAAAGGCCGAGACGGCGTTTTCAGACCAATTCTGGACTTACGGCTGCTGAACAAGTACATAAGAAAATAGAAGTTCAGGAAGCTGGCTCTTCACCAGATTTTCCCTCAACTACATCAGGGAGACTGGATGTGCTCCATCGACCTGCAGGATGCATATTTTCACATCCCGATAGCTCCCAAGCATCGGAAATTCTTGCGCTTCCAGATAGCCTCACAACACTATCAGTTCAGAGTGCTACCATTCAGCCTGAAGTCTGCCCCGCGTCTTCTCGAAATGTGTGGCAGTGGTAGCGGCACATCTTCGAAAACAAAAAATCTTCATCTACCCATACCTAGACGACTGGTTACTGAAAGCTTCCTCTCCGGATCAGGCGAGAAGCCATCGGGACATTGTGCTCAAGGTTTTCGAGTCTCTAGGTCTTCAAGTCAACTACCAAAAGTCCACCTTGATTCCAACACAGAACCTCCACTACCTGGGAGCTATACTAAACACAGAGCTCCAAAGAGTGTATCCTTCGGAGGAACGACTATTATCAATAAAGAGGAAGTGTCAAGACCTGTTAAAATCCGACGCACCGACGGCCCGTCAGGTGACATCTCTGCTGGGCTCCATGGAATCATGCATTTTCATTGTCCCAAATGCCAGGCTGCGCATGAGGCCCCTCCAAGAGGTGTTGGAGAACAACTGGAGCCAAAGGACAGGTCGCTGGGAGGACAGAGTGCGGCTACCAATAGCGGCACGTCAGTCATTGCAATGGTGGATGCACAGACCTCACCTGTCAGTAGGTGCTCCGTTTCACCAGGTAATTCCATCCGACATTCTGGTAACGGATGCGTCTCTTCAGGGATGGGGGGCTCATCTGGGTCCCCTTCAAGCTCAGGGCCTGTGGTCCGACAACGAAAAGAAGTACCACATCAATCTACTGGAGCTCAGAGCGGTCCATCTGGCTCTCAAGTCTTTTGCTCCATCGATTCAGGGGAAGTCTCTCCTAATACAAACGGACAATACAACAACAATGTATTATCTGAACAGACAGGGGGGAACGAGATGCCTACCCCTATCTCGAGAGTCCCAAACAATATGGCATTGGCTCCTGGCCAGAGGAATGTCGCTTACAGCAGTTCTCCTGCCAGGTCAACAAAACGTGGAAGCAGATTTCCTGAGCAGACACCTAGAGAACGCCCACGATTGGGTCCTACACGACGAAGTCGTCGAAGACATCTTCGCTCTGTGGGGTCGGCCTCAATTGGATCTCTTCGCGGACGAAGTAAACAAGAAATGCCCAGACTTCGCATCCAGGTTCTACCGTCCGGGATCTCGAGGGAATGCCCTGTTGATCGACTGGTCAGGGATATTTCTCTACGCCTTTCCACCGATTCCCCTCATACCGGTAGTGATCAACAAACTTTACAGATCCAGCACCAGAATGATTCTCATAGCACCGCAATGGCCCCGTCAATTCTGGTACACAGATCTCCTCAACCTTTCGGAACAACCTCACAGGAGGCTGCCGTGCAGACCGGATCTTCTGAGCAGGATGGAGGGCAGGGTTCTGCACCCCAACCTACCCTCTCTGAGCTTGACAGCATGGCTCCTGAATTCCTGCAATATGGGCACCTAGGGCTCTCGCAGGAGTGCATGAACATCTTGAAAGAGTCCAGACGACCTTCCACGCGGCGTTCTTACGCTTTTAAGTGGAAGAGGTTCTACATATGGTGCTGTCAACAAGGTCAGAATCCCATACAGGGTCAGGAGGATGTCATATTGTCGTACTTACTTCATCTGGCAAAGTCCGGTCTGCAGGTATCATCTATTAAGGTACATTTGTCTGCCATTACAGCCTATTGTAAGTCACCTTCTCAGGAATCCTTCTTTACGAAACCAGTAGTCAAGGATTTCTTAGAAGGTTTGAAAAAAGTTTTTCCGCCCATTAGGAGACCCTCTCCTCCATGGGAACTGAACATAGTATTGTCAAAACTTATGGGCCCTCCTTTCGAACCTATACACAAAGCCTCTTTGCAACACCTTACGTGGAAGACGGCTTTTTTGGTAGCCATTACTTCCGCGAGGAGGGTCAGTGAAATTCAGGCTTTGTCTTCCAAAGAACCGTACACTGTTTTTCACGACAATCGAGTGGTTCTGCGAACTCACCCATCAATCCTACCAAAGGTGGTGTCAGAATTCCACATCAATCAGACTATCTCTTTACCGACTTTCTTTCCCAATCCGGAGACTCCGGCGGAGAAAGCATTGCACTCCTTAGATTTGAAAAGAGTGCTGACATTTTTTTGGGATAAAACAAAATCGATTAGACATTCCAACCACTTGTTTGTAAATTATGGTCATTTGAGGACAGGAGAGGCAGCATCTAAATGAACAATATCAAGATGGATAGTTTCTTGTATTGTTAATGCTTACCAGTTGGCTAACAAACAACTACTAGGTAGACCTAAAGCGCATTCCACAAGGGGAAAAGCGGCTACTGCTGCCCTCCTTAACAATGTTCCAATATCTGAGATTTGTAAGGCTGCTACATGGAAGTCTGTACATACATTTACTAGACATTACTGTTTGGACTCAGATGCAAGAGCAGATGCCCAAGTGGGGCAGGCCTCTCTGAGAAATGTATTTGCATGATACATATCTCTTCCTGCACTTCTATTAGACAGTCCGCAGAATTTAGGGATGGGCTTGCTAATCTATTCAATGTTTATGACTATTGAAGAGGATCCCCTGGAAGAGAAGGATAAGTTACTTACCTGTAAATCCTAGTTCTCTTCCAGGGGTATCCTCATCAAAGTCATAAACAACCCACCCTCCTCCCCGGACGCACGTCTCCTAGAAGTGCAGGACAGACTGTCTTTCGAATCCGTTACGCAGGTTATCACCGTAAAAAAGTACTGACCTAACTGTGAACCAACTGTCACCTCTCCTTCACCCCTGAGGCATGGTGGGATACTGGAGGTGCTCAGGGTTTTAAAGGCACGGTGCCAAAGTTTTTATGGTTCTCCTGTGTTAACCTGCATGCAGCCTATTGGCTAAGAATGCTCCATTGTTTTTCAATGTAGTTTTTTCTCTTTTTTTCTCTAGTGATTACTACTGCTTATTTCCCTAAGCCCAGTTTTGGGGGCTTGGGTAGATATTTATTCTCTATTGTAATTTTGATTATGATAAAAAAATTAAAATAAATAAAAACTTCATAGAAATAAAGCATTTTAGCCTGTTTATGATTATAGCCTGCATTGCCGTTTTACACATGTATATATGAGTTTAGTATGAAAGTTATGTCTACTAAGAATGCTATATATATATTTTTCGTGCATATTTCATACTTTATATGTGTGTATTTGATGTATGCTCCGGGGTCCCCGCACAAGGGCGGGAATATTCAATGTTTATGACTTTGATGAGGATACCTCTGGAAGAGAACTAGGATTTACAGGTAAGTAACTTATCCATATGCGTCGCAGGGGCCACCTGCGATGCAAGAACAGAGCATGCAGTGACCACTGTGTGATCCGCGTCCCGACCCTGGGTTGCCCGACCTAGCCAACGCACCAGAGAAGAACGCTGCGGGCAGACAAACAGCCCGCGGCAGGCCCAACGTGCTGAAAATCGGACTGGGCCGTCCCCGAGGGACGAAAATGGAGCACAGCAGGCAAATTACTGACCTGCGACGTAACAACTCCCTTCGGACTGGTGATGATAGAAGAACTAGGCCAACCTTGATAATCCCTCAGGATGATCCTGTTCCGGAATGTCTTCCTCCTCTTGATCTGCCTCCAAGACCTGTTTCGCCTATAAGTATGGTACCTTGTCCATTGACATCAGAACAAAGACCAACACCAACAGTGTCTCCATGTACCGAAGGTCATCTGCATTACCCTATGCCAAGACATTCAGTGTCAAAAATACATAAAAGAAGAACGCCTTCACAGTCTGCATCATCAACTAGGAGTCATTCCACTGATTCCTACTCCACCTACACTGCAACTTCTCCTACAGCATCACCTATAATAACATCTCCTGTAGACGGCATTTTGACCTTTCAAGATGTTTTAGTAAGAGGTTTAGTAAGAGGATCAAACAAACTGAATGTGCAATTACAAATGCCACAGGCCTCTGTTTCTGTCATGATGGGGACGCTGCAACAAAGAACCTCACGAAGACCCACCTTACCCTTGGTCCCAGGGTTTGCAGAGCTTGCAGAAGAAAAATTCTTTCCTCCATTTACCACAGAGGTGGCAACTCCTCATCTTCATAAAAAAATCCAGGGCCTCAGAACAAGGCCCTGTATGAAGCAAAACTCTAAGCCTGATTTTGTCATAGCTTCTGCAGTTAGAAAAAAATCCTTCCGGGCCAGAGAATTCCGTCCCTCCTGAAAACAAAAGCAAAAGATTGGAGGCAAACCAATCCATCAGTGCAGCCATAGATGAAGCAGATTTGACTGTTACTCAGTTCTGTAGTGGGATATTACTCCGCAGATTATCTTGATTCAGACTAATTTCGGTTAAACCAGATGCTCAATCAAAGATCATAAACTTCCCTTTTAGTGGTGCAGTTCTTTTTGGTTCATACACTGATGAAGAAATCTAAAGAATGAAAAAAGAAGTAGAAACCCTAAAAGCAGTGGGTTTGTAAGAGAGGAAAATTATTTACAATTCCCAACATAAACCCAGGGACTACAGATTACAATCTAGACAGACGGTTCTATTCCGTCGTGGTCTTTCCATTCCCAGTCTGAAGGTCACAAACAACAATGTCACCAGCAACAATTCCAATCTAGAACTAACCAGGGCAGAGGACAACAAAATCAACAACAGGTGCATCGTCAATTCTCCTCCAAGAAAAGACCGCCTTCAAAACAGTGAGCATCACACTCCCTTTCTTCTGTATCCTAATCAAGTGGGAGGGAGTGCCTCACATCATATTTCAGAGTGAGAATTGATAACCACACACAAATGGGTCCTACAAATAATTCAAAACAGGTTCTCCATATAGTTCAAAAATATTCTCTACCTGCAATACCTCCTAAACCAGCACCTAAACATCAAATGCTGCTACTAAAAAAAAGGTACAATCCTTACTCCAAAAACAAGTTATAGAACCACGCCCTTTTTGTCAAAGTGGAAAAGGTATGTATTGAAGATATTTTTTGGTACCCAAGTAAGGCAAACAAATGGAATTCAAGCCTATCCTCGACCTAAAGCAAGCAAACAAATTTGTCAAAAGGCAAAAATTCATGATGTGAGCCCTGCATCAAATCTACCCACGATTTATGAAAGAGGACTGGATGTGTTCTGTGGTTCTCCAAAACGCACATTTCCACATACCCATTGCGAAGAAGCACAGGAAATTCTCATGATTTGTAGTAGGGAAATCCCATTATCAGTACACAGTCCTCCCATTCTGACTTAAAATGCATGGTAGTGGTAGCAGCTCACCTTCTGAGAAACTAGATCTATATTTACCCTTATCTAGACTATTGGCTGATAAAGGGGCTGGCTTATCGTCAAGTACAAGTAGATTTGAAAATGACGACCAAACTCCTGACAAAACTAGGTTAACATATCAAACATGAGAAGTAAATCTTTTCAACTCACCAACTTTTTGATTACCTAGGAGCCACCCTGGACACCACCAGAGGAAAACTGTATCCTTCAGAGGAGAGGGTTTCTGCGATTTTTCGGAAGTGTCACCTACTGCTTCAAATGCCACGTTCAACAGCTCAACAGATCTCCTTTCTCCTAAGCTCCGTGGCATCTTGCTTTTATCTAGTGCTGAATGCACATCTCAGGATGAGACCCCTGCAGCAGTGCCTTGAGGACCAGTGGTCTCAATGGAAAGACAATTGGGAAGCCAAACTTTCTCTGACCACACAAGCCAAACAATCTCTGATGTGGTGGTGCAAAAAAGAAAATTTACTGAAAGAAATTCCTTTCTTCCAAGAACTTCCAAAACAAAAAGTAGTGACAGATGCTTCTTTGACAGGATGGTAAGCACATTTACAAGGTCTCACAATACAAGGTTGTTTGAGTCAATGATCACAAACTGAGCAACTGTACCACATACACGTTCTAGAAATGAAAGCAGTTCAGTTAGCTTTGAAAGCGTTTGCGTCATCTGAAGTGACCCACAGGATTCTTATACAAACATACACTACCACGACAATGCACTAAGTAAACAAGCGAGGACGTATCAGATGAAGAATCATATCTATACAAGCTCAGTCAACATGGTATTGGCTACTGGTGAGGAACCTTTCCATTCAAGCAGTTCACTTACCAAGTATCCAAAATTGCCAAGCTGATCTGTTGAGCAGTTACTTTACAGACAACTACAAATGTGAGCTAGGCAAAACAGTTTTAACTAAGTATGTTCTAAGACTGGGGTTTCCCCGACACAGACTTATTCGCCACAGGAGAAAAACGCAAAATGCCCAACCTTAGCATTGAGAAGTGGGAACCAACATGTTGGGGAATTCCCTTTTGGGCAACTGGTGAAAATGTTTTTCCATGCCTTTCCTCTGATTCCTTTAATTCCAGTAGTACTCATCAGACTCAAGGCATTGGGTGCCTTAATGATACTAACAGCACCAGAATGGCCCAGGCAGTGGTGCTATCAATCACCTCTCTGTCAGGCCCCACAAGAGGTTGCAGTGCAAAGACGACCTTCTGTTGAGGATGCAATGGAAGATTTTTCATCCCAATGTACACCATGTGAGCAAGGCTCATGAAATCATCCAATATGGGCACCTAAAACTTTCTCCAGACCGTATGAGTATTCTTAGGATAGCAAAACGACCAAGCACAAGGACCTCCTATGCTTTTAAATGGAAAAGGTTTGAAATCTGGTGCCTTAAAATAACAGTGATCCAATTAAATGCCAAGAAGATGTTATCTTGCCAGTTGGGAATCTTGCTGCCTTACTTATTTGGGGGTAAGAGTTTATCATGACTGACAGGACATACTGCATGGAAGTGTAGGCTTAGCTATTAGAGTCTTGAGGGCAAACACAGAGTTTGGGCGGACACTTCCATTATCAGTGGCAGGAAGGGTTGCCTTACTGAAAATGATTGCTCTTCCCCGCCTACTGTATTTTTCACAGTGCTTTCCGTGTGGATTCCTATACCACTGTTTCGGGACCTGGAGTCCCCGAGGACGAGATTCCTTTGGGGTTCCGGCCAAAGACGAGTGGCCCTTTCTAAATTACAACACCCATTTGAATCCTAATACCCAGCAGCTCAGCTCCAGTGGTTGGCGAGTAGACAGACACCAGATCGTGAAGTGGGACAGTTCTTGTCTGAGCTATCCAGATTAGCACTGATGCTTCTCATGGATGGATCTCTCCTCAGAGAACGATAAACAAGAGTTTAGAGTCCAGCTGCAATGTTGGATTCACTGTTTGCAAAGAAAAGTGCACACATATCCCATACTCCCCTGATCTTCCCATCAGATTGTTCAAGGTTCTCCCTTATGGCAGAAGTTGCAAAAATACTTCAGAATGGTTAGCTGCAGGGGCAACAAAGGCGGGGGACCTATTCCACTCCAGTGGGCTCCTCCCATTTGAGGAATTACGAGTTTAATTTTATCTTCCACAAGGGCATTTCGTGTTGCATAGAGCTATAACCACAGCTCTCCTTGCCCATTGGGAAACCAGAATGGCAGAACCAGCCCCCACAACACCTCCCAATACATTGCTGCATCGGCAGGCACTATTAAAGCAGTCACATGCCTTTACAAGGGCATCAGAGGTGACGCGCCAATCCCTGGATGGCCTAAATCCAAGGTGGGAGGAAGATTTGGGTATACCTGTACCCGAAAGAGTTTGGACCAATACACTGGAACGGGCACTAAAAGTCTCCAGAAATGCTGGATTTAAATTAATCCATTACTACATCCTACTAGGGTATACCTCACCCCAGGGCACATTAACAAATATTTTCATATGACGACAGCGGCATGTCTGAGGTGCGGTGCAGTGTGGGCTGACCTCAAGCATGTTATGGGATTGCTCACAACTGAAGGACTATTGGAAGGAGGTTGCAACAGTGGTAGCAGACACTATATCCAGAGATGTTCCCTATTCCTTATGTCACTGGATTATGCACTGGTTCCCGCATACCTCAAAAACAAATGTCACCAGCAGGTTCCAAGAACTGACTCTTATTTTAGCAAAGAGAGAAATTACAAGACATTGGAAGGTCCCTGGGAAACCCTGAATGCTATATGGTGTAGGGAAATTGAAAGGTGGGCCGGATACAAGGGAGAAGCCCTCCTCCGTGAAGCCAGAATGGAATTGCATCTAATAGAAATGGCACGAGCATGGGAGACTTTAGTAGACAGCCGGAAGGAACCAGAGTTACAATCCCACAAACCGTCACTGGAGGGCTCACCGGCACCTCCTCCCACACAACATTTAAATTATAAGGATAGCCTGTTGACAAAGTTATCCATCCACTCTCAGCCTAATAACTACTGAATAGATACGAAGAGCCCGACTTTCAGAAAACCATGGGAAAATACACAAGAATATTGACTACGGAACCAGTATCAACTGTAATTATCAAAGAATCCGGGGATGCCACTCATAGGTGGGGGTGGGGGGTTGAGGGCTGTTGGGACTGTTATGACATATTGAATTGATCTGCTTTCCTCAATCAAGACTATTAATTATATGAGTATTCATATGAGATGATGGTGGCCTTATCTGTAATGGCAAAGTAATGTTGATAAAAACCTTTCAATAAAATCTGTTTCAAAATATTATCTTGCCATATTTGCTTAATTTAGCTTGATAAAAATTACAATTCAACTCAGTTAAAGTGCATTTAGAGGCCATAACAGCATATAGGAAATAGTAAAATCAAAGATCTTTCTTCACTTCATCAGTGGTTAAAGGCTTCCTGGAAGGACTGAAAAAGACTTTCCCTCCTATCCATCAGCCTATTCCTCCTTGGGAATTAAACTTAGTGTTTTCTGAATTAACGGCTTCTGTTTTTGAACCTACACATAAGGCCTCAATGCAGCATCTGCATTGGAAGGTAGATTTTCTAGTAGCCATTACTTCAGCCAGAAGAGTAAGTAAGTCACAGGCTCTACCTTCTATAGAAGGTTTTACTATTTTTCACAAGAATAGAGTAGTTTTGAGAACACGCCCTTTTTGTTTCACCAAAAGTTGTCTTGGAGTTTCACATAAAACAATTTCACTCCTAATATGTTTCAACAATCCTTCTTCATCAGCAAAAGAAATCTGCATTCTTTAGGTGTACGGAGTGTTTTTAAGTTTTATTTGGATACAACAAAAGAAGTCAGCAGATCTAGTCTATGTATCCTTTAGAACTGTTACGGCTTTATCAAAACAAACTATAGCTAGATGGATAGTTTCCAGCATTACCTGTTGCTATCAGTTAGCTCAGTGGTTCCCAACCTTTTGACTTCTATGGACCCTCTCTTTATCATTATGGATCCTGGGGACCCCCACTGAATCATAATTGGAATCTGGGGACCAGCCACAGAATAATTATTGGAAACCGGGCCTAAACATTGTTGATGATTTGAAATGCAAAACAATACTAAAAAAACACAGGAACAAGAATTCATCAAACACATACACAAATTATAACACATTTAATTTGTAAACAAATATAAATAAAAATAATTAAAAAAATAATTTCAATAGAAATGTTGGTGCTTTTCTAAATTCATTTGAATCGACACATTGTCCATGCTATATTATGCTTGATACACTTACACTGCTACCACAAATCATCTGAGAATACTTATTTCATTTTAGCCTCCAGTTTGAAATTCCTTAACATTTACAGTACGTTTTAAGAATTTCAGTTGTACATTTAGACACTTAAATTATATGCACTTTATTAATCTGTTAATAATATTTAGTTTTCTAAGCAGCCGCGGACCCCCCGAGGAGGCTCCGCAGACCCCCAGGGTTCCCGGACAACAGGTTGGGAACCAATGAATTAGCTAATAAACCTCTTCCAGGTAAACCTACAGCTCATTCTACACACAGTTAAACTACATCTTTCGCCTGGATCAAAAAATATTCCAATTACAGAAATTTGTAAAGCAGCCACATGAAAGTCGTTCACACTTTCGTGAACCATTCCTGTTTAGATGACTCGAGCAGACTCTTTGCGAGGCCAAGCAACTTTAAAAATTCTATTTGATTAGAGTAATTTTTACATGCCTATTTTTTACAATAAAATGTTTTTTATCTTTCACATAGCTTTGTATTGACATCCGCGAGCTAGGGATATGCTTGCTGTTCTATTCTGTGTTTGACTATCAGTGAGGATCCTACAATGCAGAAGGAAAACTTACGTACTTGCATTATTAGTTCTGCATCATATGTATCCTTACTGAAGTCATAAACAACCCTCCCTCCTCCCCAGTTGTCAAAACATTAGCTATCTATTTTTTAATCATTCTACACATTTTACTGCCTTTCAAAAAGAACTGTGACTGTGAGGCAAACTTCCTGTACAGTACATGCTGGAAAGGGAAGCTGCTGGCACTTTAAAGTAACAATGTATTTTTTCTTACACTCGGTGAACTCTAAATATGACAGGTTCCTTTTTTTCTTTTTACTAAATGTTCTTCCACTGTAAGTGCTCAATGGAAGTACTCACAATTCAAATCATGGTTGCCTTACTGTTAGGTGCTGCAAGGTGGTATTTTTTACATTGTTTAGATACCACGTATAATACAGAAAATTTCAGTCCAAAAAGCAGGCCTGTCATTCCTTATAGGAGGTAACTCTATACAGTGGGGATTGAGGTATTACTTCCAATTAATAACGATTTTTTCAAGATTTGGAGAAAAGGTGTTCCGGGATCCCTGTAGATGCAAGTAAGTAACATTTCCTTACTGACTTAGAGATTGCATATTACAAATATGTAACCTGGAAACATGTCTTCTAAGGACACATGGCCTCATCAGTATGAGTTTGCATTGCCACACAATATGCACATCTTATATCCTGGTACTGGTGTAATTATTTCTTTTTTTAAACAATATGAAAAATGAAAAATATCACAGCATAAACCAAACGTTTAGAGGCGCTGAATGTATTATGATATTTATAGCACTTGAGATGTCATCAATATTGTCATTGAACTTGCCATGAATAATGTAATATATGAAGCCATAAGCAATGCACGCGGGGTGCACATTATAGTTAATTATAGCAGTTTTTTTTTTACTAACAATATCACTTAACTATAATAATAATAATAATAGCGTCACTTTAACCTTTATATTTCCCAGAACTGTTGTCTTTTATGAAAGCCCTGAAAATATGGTTATACAGGAGTTAATTTCTACCTGTTTTCGTAATGGTCTTTATGTCAGCACCAGGACAGTTTTTGTAGGTAATTGATGCGCATTATGAAAAGTATAATATATCTAGAATACACAAGCACACTTGCTTTAAGTCATTTTTGTATTGCCATCTGGATCAGAAATTTGGAAACCTGTTTCGAAATGGATGTATTAACGTGCAGCAAGTCTTTGCAGTTCCTTCTCCGTCCCAGTGACTCCCCCTTTGAATCCTGCAATCAAAGCAGCCGCATTGAGCCTACGACAACTACCGCTTGTTTTGCCGGGACTAGAAATTCAATAGTTGGGGTATGTGAATGCATTGAGGCCTTGTACTGCCATCTTCTCGAGTCCTAAATGCCGCATTCTAACTGCTACTGCGACTTTTTCGAATACATTACTGTTCAGACTATCATGAAACTGTTGGGGATGGTTGTTTCATGCAAAGCACTTGTACCGCACGCCAGGTTGCATCTGCGCCTGCTGCAAGAATGTCTTTCAAGGCAGTGGGCACAAGACGGACACTGGGTGGATCTAGTGCTGATAACAGCCAGGACCCAGCACTCTGTGCTTTGGTGGAGCAACAAAATGTATTACTTCAAAGACTCTTTACAGAGTCCCTTCCGCAAGTGACTGTAACCACAGATTCTTCGCTTGTGGGAGCAACATGACTTTAGGGGGGCCTGAAACGTCCTGTACCAGAGGGCGCTACATAAACTACTTGAAGCTTCAAGTCATCAGATTTGCACTGAAGGTATTCCTTCCACTACTGCAGGAAAAAACTGTGGTATTAAAGACAGACAACATGATAGTCATGCTTTACATCCAGAAGCAGACAGGATTTACTCTCCACAGCTTTCTGTGCTTGCTCAGGAGATTTGGCACTGGGCAAATCCCAACAGCATTCCCCTGTTGGCGATCATTTGATGGAAGTGGAGAACAGCTTTGGGGACCTGACCAGCAGGATGCATCTAGAAGTCCACGAGTGGGAACTCCACTCACAAGTCCTTCACAGGTAATTCAAACAATGGGGAACTTTAATTCTCTCGTAGGGGATTCCCATTTATAATCATAAGCACTGAATAGTCCCACCCACGTGCGGGGACCCGAGTGCACCTTTTGACAATATATCTTCTTAAGTTTAGATGTTCGCCTTTCTTCGAGAAGACCTGCAGAGTCACTTAAGAGAAAGAAGAACATTATGCAGCCTATAGGAACAGGCTACAATGGCCGAATTCTTCATCTTGTACCTAAAAAGGCCCCAGGAGATAATATATGTATACAATTTCATGCTGTTTTTGTAAAAAAGTATAAATGTCTTGCCTTTTTTTGATAGAGATATAAAGTAACTTAGAGCAGTATAGCCCCATAGGCTGCCATTATATGAGTTAAAAAAAAGAGGCTGTGACTTTAAGAATCTAAAGGCCACCAGTAGTCCATCATTCTGAGCAGGTGGAAGTTGTTTCAGTTCTTTTTATCTGGGTCCTGCTGACAGGACCCTTAAGCATTGAGCTTGGCCAAATTTTGGATTTTTTCTTCAAAATTCTCAACTCAATTTTGGTGACAACTATTTTACTTGATGTCTTTGGTCTTTCCCAGGCCTTTTCTGTCTTTTTCTGGCAGGGTTAGTGGTCTTTTCACAAAAAATGCCCTCTCTTTTTAATAAATGTCTAGCCTGTGGAAGGAAAAAGGCCAAGACAGACTCTCACGAGGTGTGTATTTTCTGCCTACCAGAGAATCCTATTCCTCCATCTTGCCAACACTGCAGGACTTTTTCAAAGGGCACCCTGAAGGACAGAGAAAATGTTTGCCTCCATCATACTGAGGAGAGAAGAAAACAACAGACGCAGTCTCAAGGTGGGACCTCAGAGGGAGGAAAGCATCAGCCCTCTACCAGGACTCTGTCATCTGTCTCTAGAGAGTGCCCCTGGAAGAAAATGGCAGAAAAAACTACATTGGTCCTGATAAACGTCGAAAAGAGTTACGGCCTCTAGCTGTATGGCATCTACCATTGTTTGCCGTAGAGAAAACGCTACAGATCAGTGTCAATGCATGGGGTGTCGATGTCGAGAACATCAACCGCAACTTACAGACCTCAATCGAGGTCGAGGAGTTCGCCTCCACTGCGACGCTTGCCTTCGAGGTCTAGATTGCTCATATAAAATTGACGCCGATGTCCCTACCGATGTCGATACATCGATGTCTTCTACCGTCAACAAAGCAGGTTGATGTCGAGGCATTGCAACCAGTCGACATCGAGGACCTTTTTAATCTCCTCAAGGCTACAGGAGGCAAGAAGAAAGAGAAGGTACATCTATACCTCACCAGATTCAGGGTATTCAAGATCTTACTCCTCGTCAAGAGCTGCACTTGGCTCTCCTCAGCCAGCACCATCTCCTGAACCTCCACCTCAACCCCTGCCTCCATCACTACCTCCTCCTCCTCCTCCAGTACCAGTTGTTCCCCAACTCACTCACTCTAGGTCGCTTCATCATTCTAGGCACCACCATCACAGCTCTAGGCGCTCATCTCCATCAACCAGGCGCTCACATCATCGCCACCATTGAAGAAGATCTTGTTCCAGACACACTATAGATACATCATCTTCTGCTACAGGAGCATGCTCTCCAACACTGTCAGGCTCCCCACCTCCACGCATATCATCGGTGGAGAATATCAGCACATTTCAGGAAGTCTTCGTGAGGGGAGCTGCAAAATGTTATATTGCAATGTTGACTCCAGCAGCATCAACTTCTGTAATCTTTGAGACCCTACAACAGAGGTCAGCATCATGGCCTTTGTTACCATTAGTGTGAGGTCTATTAGAACCAGCTATGGACCTGTTTTTAACACCAGCCTCTGTCAAGCCAGCGTCATCCAGGCTGCAGAAAAAATACCGCCCTCTGGAGCAGGATCTTGCCTGCCTACGTACAGAAAAAGAGTAATACTGTGGGGTCGATTCACAAAACACTTGTCCAAAAAGTAGAACATCTTTTCTTGTAAGAACACTTTCAGGTTTAGAGTGGATTTACGATGTTTTTTTAATTCCACAAAGAATCGCAGGAGATCTCTTGGAATCTGCAACAGATGTAGATTCCCATAAGTACTCAAATGCTAAAAATGTACGCATGAAGAATTTCGTGAAGATGGAAAATTATACCTGTGTAATTGATGTAGCAAAATGTATTTTAATGATTAGCGTTTTCTTCTTCACAAGGAAAACATTTCTCCCTGTGGAAAAACCTACTCACGACAGTTGAATTAAATACAAGTGTGTGTCCCACCTTCTGACCTGCCTTTGACTGGAGTACATTTGTGAGTTTTCCCATGCTGAACAACTACATGCAAATTGTAAATGTTTAGGACGCCCACTGAAATAGGCAGGATCACCACCTCCACAAGAACATTCAGGGTCCCCACCAACCTTGAGATTCAAATACATCAATTCTACTGTACCAGATGATGTTTTGAATAGGGTACTGCTATTTGCAACAAGAGAGTTCCACCAGTGCTGATTCTGTGAATAGGAATGTGAGTTTTACTGTCACAAATGCTTTTTTACATACTTAATTAGAACTCAGATAAATGAAAGCTTTGTGAATCAGGACGCCCGTGCAGTATGTTTCATATTTGTGTAATAATTTTAGTTTGTATAAGTATTAAAATACATGTCTGAGATCTCTTGGAATCTGCAACAGTTGTAGATTCCCATAAGTACTCAAATGCTAAAAATGTACGCATGAAGAATTTCGTGAAGATGGAAAATCATGCATGTGTAATTGATGCAGCAAAATGTATTTTAATGATTAGCGTTTTCTTCTTCACAAGGAAAACATTTCTCCCTGTGGAAAAACCTACTCACGACACTTGAATTAAATACAAGTGTGTGTCCCACCTTCTGACCTGCCTTTGACTGGAGTACATTTGTGAGTTTTCCCATGCTGAACAACTACATGCAAATTGTAAATGTTTAGGACGCCCACTGAAATAGGCAGGATCACCACCTCCACAAGAACATTCAGGGTCCCCACCAACCTTGAGATTCAAATACATCAATTCTACTGTACCAGATGATGTTTTGAATAGGGTACTGCTATTTGCAACAAGAGAGTTCCACCAGTGCTGATTCTGTGAATAGGAATGTGAGTTTTACTGTCACAAATGCCTCTTTACATACTTAATTAGAACTCAGATAAATGAACGCTTTGTGAATCAGGACGCCCGTGCAGTATGTTTCATATTTTTGTAATAATTTTAGTTTGTATAAGTATTATAATACATGTCTGAGAGGACTATTGTATGCTTGATAACAGATCGTGATGATTTACAGACTGACCAGATATATCAACCAGGGTGAGTACAAGAAGCTGCTTTGTTACTTTCCTTTTTTCAAAATTGTTTTTGTGTCAATTAACAAAATAGAAGGCAAACCACAGTAACAGATAAAGGGTAAATGAAAATCACAATCAATATATGCAATAGAGCTACTTACATAATAAAAAAGGAACTCATATTGGTCATACAAAAGTAGAGCAATATATTTAATAGAGACTTCTAGACTCAGATTCCTTATCTTAGAATGTTCCTCAGACATTAGAATGGATCTGGAACTTTTTAAAGCAGTACCCCTGTGCACAAGTAGGTGAGTTGTTTGGATCCACATAGGTGTCGTCCTCACCGGAAGTGACAGGCTTAGGCCATATACAGGTGCCACCCCAGCACATTGAGCTTCAGTTCTTTTCTTTCTGCACCAATCAGCACAGATCTGGAGAGATCTACCCCCACTCTAATTTGACTGAGGTTTTTTCTTGACTTTTGTCAAGGCCTTTTTGAGATTAAGGCCCTCATTTTAACATTGGCGGTAAAAACCACCTATTGCCGCAGCGACAGCAGCCAAAAGACCGTTGCTGCGGCAACCAGCCGTCCGCCATATATGACCACAGCCGGATTTCCGCCACAAGCATGGCCGAAATCCGTCTGTGGCCATGCCGGCAGATGGCGGTAAGGTTGGCGCTGCTACCACCAGCAGCGCCATGCCAGTATAGCGCCACCAGCCGTATTATGAGAAATAATACGGCCTGGCGGTGTTCTGCGGGCGCTGCTGGCGGTAGCAGTGCCCCATCCCGTCTCCTGCCGGAGGACCCCCTGGAACCAGGTAAGTCGGGTCCCCGACAGGGGAGGGGGGTGGGGGGAGTGGTGTGCGTGTGGGGTGTGTGAATGTACGTGTGTGCATGAATGCGGGTGTGTGTTGAGTGTTGAATGCAGGTGTGCATGTATGGAAATGTGAGTGCATGTATGTAGTGAAATGTGTATGTTTGTAAGTGTGTGCGTATGTGTGTGTGTGATTGGATGTATGCATGCGTGTAGGTATCTGTGAATGAGTGTGGGCCTGTGTGTGTAGGGAGGGGTGTGGATGTAGGGGGGGGTGGGGGTAACTGGAGAGGTAAGGGGTGTGGGGGTTAATTGGAGAGGTAGGGGCGTGGGTGGGAGAGACCTCATCAGTGACAGGGAAGGAATTCCCTGCCGCTGATATGACCTGCCGCCATGGTTTTGTGTGTGTGGGGGGGTGAATGTATGCGTGTGCTTGAATACGGGTGTCTTGTGTTGAATGCAGGTGTGCATGTATGGAAGTGTGAGTGCACGTATGTTGTGAAATGTGAATGCCTGTATGTTTGTAAGTGTGTGCGTATGTGAGTGTGATTGCATGTATGCATGCGTGTAGGTATGTGTGAATGAGTGTGGGTGTGTGTGTGTGTGTGTGTAGGGAGGGGTGTGGATGTAGGGTGGGTGGGGGTTTAACTGGAGATGGAGGGGGAATGCCAATGGGTAGAACACCTCACTAGTTACTGGCATGGTCTTTCCCTCTACTGTGGCTGCAGAGGAGGGTGTCTCTTTCGCAGTGGGGCTGCTGAGGGCATCTGAGGTGTCCTGGACCTTTAGCTGCCTCAGTGGGAGTCAAGAGGAATGACCTGACAGAGGTGCTTCAGCATGGAGTTGCCCACTCCGAACCATTACTCCCATTTAATTAATCCTTTACATATGGCCTACTTGAGGCCTGGTCCAAACCGTGCATAAGGGCTTCAGTGCGCAGGACAGTTGCCTGCCACCGTCACCCCAACCCTTTGACCCCAGTATCCTCAACCAGCACCCCATCCTGGAGAGTTTGGTGGTCCAAACTTCTACTTCCAGAATCAACCCTGGCACATTCCCTGCCACTTCACTGGATAGGGAATTCAAGAGGCTTGGATAGCTTGGGAAAGAAGATTTTCTCTTCCTTCAGCCTGACACTGTGGTCAGTGAACACAGTGTGGGATTTGTTTTCACAGGTGCTTCCTATGGTCTTGGCAGAGGCCCGGGCCATTCTCCCCCAGATATTGCTGGAGCTAATGGAAGAGATGCAGCAAAGTTCACCATTCGATGTGGACTTGACACAACTGGCTCACTGGGCAGAGCGATCTCATCGTTGGTGCCCCGCCTGGCTGGGAACCACTGGGTTTTCAGGGAAAGTCCAGGCTTCACTCCTAGACATGCTCTTTGATGGATCTCATCTTTTTTGGTGAGAAAGGGGACTCGTCGCTGGCGTGCTTAATGGATAGAAGAGCTACAGCCAGGTCCTTGGGCTTATCCATGGCCCTTTGCCAACCAAAGTCCGCCTTCCGCCCCTTTCATGGCTATGGAAGGGACTCCCCACCATGTTCATTCCCTCCCAACCACCAAGACCAACAGGGTTCCCAGCCTTTTTGTGGCCGAGGACACATTTCCCACGGACTACGTGGTACAACTAGCCAGAGGTCGGGTCAGTCCTCCACTCCCCTGGCAGCCACATCCACCAAACTACTTTAGTTTGCCCTCATACCACCACTGGCAGCCCATATGAGACTGGAAATAGCCATCACCTGGGCCACTGGCAGTCACGAGCAGATGGGTTTTACAGATTGTCAAAAGGGGCTGCTCCATCCTCTTTCTGGACACCACTTATGACCAGCTGACGGAAGACCATCTCTCCTTACTCTGTCAGGAAGCATTGGCTTTCCTGGCCAAAGCAGGTATTGAGAGGGTGCCAGCATCAGAAGTAGGTTGTGGTAGGTATTCTGGCTACTTTCTTGTGCCCAAAAAGGACAGAGACCTTTACCCTATCATAGGCCTGCACTTTTTCAACTCCTTTTTGAAAAAAGAGGAGTTTGTATGCTCACATTAGCTCAAATGCAGTCTGCCCTGGAAATTGGAGACTGGATTGTAGCTTTTGAATGGTAGTGTTGGACTTGCAGGACACATACTTCCACACGGTGGGTCAAGACCAGTTTCATTTTGCTGTGCTACCTTTTTGGCCTTACCAGCTCCCCTCAGGTGTTGCAGCACATCTGGGAAGGTCAGGGGTTCCAGTCTTCCCCTACCTTGACAACTGGCTACCTTTGTTTGGGCTATTCTGGACACAATGGATTTTTGGGCCTATCCTCCAGAGAGGCTAGTCCAAGATATTCAGGCTATGATACCGATGTTTTAGCCACTAACCTTAATTTTGGTGTGACTGTTGGGCCTCATGGCCTCCTGCTTCTTTCTTGCGATACATGATCATGGGCGTATGAGAGCTCTGCAGTGGGACCTGAAGTTCCTGTGGGTACAGCATCAGGGGAATCTCTCCAACATGGTTCAGATTCCGGAAGGAACTGCAAAAGACCTGCACTGATGGCTGATGAATCTCTGGGCAGACCCCTCTCCATTCCTCAAACAAAGCTGAATATAGTGACGGATGTGTCACTCCTGGGTTGGGGTAGCCATCTGGGAGAGGTGGAGGTCAGAGGACTCTAGTCTCCAACAGAGTCAGGGCTTCACAGCAACCTGTTGGAACTTCGGACAATCCGGTTGGCATTGAAAGCCTTTCTTCCTTTGATCAAGGAAGAGTGGAGATTGAGCAGTGACAGTTGGCAGTTTTAAGCTTTCCTCCTGAAGTCTGCGATGTTATTCTGGTAGTCAGACGTCCCTCTTCAAAGAAGGTCTGAGACTGCTGCTGGGACAAATTTGTAGCATGGTGTGCAACCAGGACATCCACACACTCTCTGCACCCCTTCCTCAAGCTTTACTGTTTCTTCTGTGTTTGGCCAAGCAAGGCGTTGCTCTGTACACAGTTATGGGCTATTTATCAGCCATTTAATTTTTTGCTGTTGCCGGACCAACCTTCTTTTTTCAGCTCACTTGCTGTGACTAGATTCCTTAAACATCTCCAGTATTTGTTTCCTCCCAGACCATTTATCATGCCCCAAAGGGACTTTAATCTGGTCCTCGCTTTCTTCATGTGTGAACCTTTCAAGCCGCTGCTCAACTGCCCACTACATTTGTTAACTCTTAAGACGGCTTTCTTAGCGGCCATTACACCGGCCAGGACGGTCATTCAACTGCAGGCACTCTCTGTAAATCCTTCTTATACCACCTTTTACCCAGACATGATAGTTTTCAGGACTCGTGCCTCCTTTCTGTTGAAGGTTGTAACACCCTTCCATGTAGGCCAGACCATCAACTTCCCTACCTTGTTTGCTGCGTCTCATCCTTCTAAGGAAGGGGATGACTCCACCATCTAGACCCAAAAAGAGCGTTGTTTTACATTGATCAAACTAAATAGTTCCTGTGGACGGTCATCTCTTTGTAAGTTATGTTGGGCTTAGAAAGGGAAGACAGTTCAGATATGGACCATCTCACAATGGATAGTGCTCTGCATAAAGATCTGCTATACGCTGGTCAAAAAGCTGCTTCTTGAGGGCTTGCCTGCTCACTCCACCAGAGCCAAAGCTGCGCCCACTGCGTTAGCTCGCAAGGTCCTTGTCCTGGACAACTGTCAGGCAGCAACATGGGATTCACCACAAACACTACTGTCTGGAGAGTCAGGTCCATCATAATGGGCATTTTGCCCGTTTGGTCCTGCAGAACTGCTTGGGCTTATTTTCAGAACCACTTCCAGGGAGGCATTGCTTGGGTATTTATTCTGAGGCAAGAAATCTGCAGCTAGAAGTCTGGAGTCTACCAGATAAGGCATTACCTAAGGTAAGTAACTTGTTCAACTGTATTATCAAGAACTGTTTTTTTTGCTCTTTTTGAAAGTACAAATGTGCAGAAATATATTTTCTGCAGGAAGAATCTTCCCTGGGTTCAAGACATTTAAAATAATTCCTAACTTCCAGACTGGAACGCAGGAACACTAGGAATTAGTTACGTTTTACAATTCCAAAAATGTTTTTCTCCTTCCACTTAAAAAAAAAAATCATAAATTGGAAGAAAAAAAACAGTTTATACTGCAGCCACCAGAGAAAATTGTAGCTCCCTCTTTGAATTGTATTTTTAAATGGTTTATCCTTGCATCCTGTGCCATAACTCAGCCACAGGAATTAGTTTACCCTAGTTCTTCAACAGGGGGCTTCTCTCTGATTTTCATAAAAGATGGAATTTCTGATGGATACTTATACCTGCTGAGACCTAATTTCGTCACTCTTCCTTTGTCCTGTGCCGACAGGAGGCCCAATGGCTCCATACTAACTCAGAGATCCACCCAGGTGTACGTCAGGGATCCACGTAGGTGCCTCTCCAGTGTACTGACGTCAGTTTCTTTTCTTTTTTTTTCATGCCCTGGGTTGTGGATTTGGAGTTGTGCTTCTCAAAACTTTGTTAAAAAATAATCGTAAATGCAGTTACTCCAGTATTGGAACTTTCATAGATTCACATGCTTGAATCATTCCCCGTCGTCGAGATGGGAGTCCCGGTACAATTTTCACAAGTAATGTTAAGACATATTAACAGAGAAAAAAGGCCCTAGGCCTCTTCAATTTCACAGTCTATCAGAGTCATTTTGTGAAAAGGACCAAACCTGAGCCTCCACCAATCAGGCGACAGCACCCTTCAGAACCTCCTGAGAGAAGCTCCAGCACCTCAGATTTTCTACCGCACGTGGTGCTAGGGAGTCTCCTCAGAGCTCTGCTCTGTCTTCACACCTTTTTCAACTATTTTCTCTCAGAGAAACTCATTTAATTGGATTTGTCAGCTATTTTGCAACTATGTCTGACAAGGAGAAGAAGGGTCTCTTCAGAGACTGCAAGACTTGAGGGAAGGCAGATTATTAATATGGCTGCAGAAACTAAAACATAGGAAGGATCCAGTTTCTGATTCTGAGAGTGAGGAATCATCAACATCTAAGAGATCATCTAAAAGGGTGAGATCACGCTCTAGATTTCCCTCACAACTCTCAAGAAAGGCCCTCAAAAAGACTACTTCAGGGTCTTATAAGGGTCGCAGCCCATCTTCTTCCCCAAAGAAAGTTTCCAGCAAAGAGGGGAAAAGACATTTTTCCAGTCCTGAGAGGCACAGAAAGTCTTCATCTGTTCCACCATCTGTGCCTTTTTAAGAAGCCATCCTCTGTGACTGGAAAAAAGGCTTAGTCGACGGATTCACCGTCGACGGTACCGTCGGTGAGTGCCTTTCCGACGACAACATCTACTTCTGGATTTCCACCGTCGACGGCTCCGCCGGCGACATCGTCGACGAGAATAAGTACCCCACCGTCGACGAGAACTGCAGCGACAACATCAGCGTCGACGACCGTCTACACCTCGCCATCGTCGATGGCGCTGATGTCAGTGTCAGCCCTACCGTCGTCGACAACTTCGTCGACAGTAGACTCGTCAGCAAGACTTTCTGCTATTAAAATAACCGTGCGTCCAGCGTTGACGGAACCGTCCATGATGAAGTCTATTTACACGTCGTCGATTACATCGTCGACGACACCGTCAACAACACCATCGACGAAGGAAAAACATCTAAAAAGAGTAGAAAAGCTAACACCAACCCACACATCACCTAGTAAGGTGTCCTCCCTTGTGCCAGTACATCTTTTGGAGGGAGACGAAGACTCAGATGAAGAGGGGCCTTTTGGAACAGCCCACAGTCCATCTGAATTGAATGTAAAGTACCAGGAAGAAGAGGAATATGAGTAAGCTTATGATCCCCAGCTTTACTCAGCAACAGCAATATCAACAGGGGACGTTTATTCCTTGCTCCCTGCTTACTGACCTTAGAGCATTGTTAGTGGATTACAACAGAAGGTTTCCTCCTCAAGGAGAACAACCTCCTCCATCGCCTATTTCTGGTGTTTCTACTCCACATCAGAGACCAACGTCCATACATCTCACAAATGTGGCCACTCCGGACATGACAATTCCTCAGGACACCGACATCTCAGAAGGGGATCAGGAAGAAGGAGAGCTCATGGACACTCACTCAGAGTGGGACGAGTACATTATCCCTGCACCTTCTTCTCCTTCTCATTCAAAGGTGGAATCCCCACCAAAAGACATTGGAGGATTTCACAATCTTCTAGAGAGGGCAGCCAGGCGTTTTGCCTTACCGTTACCTACAAAAACAAACAGACTGTTTCCTGTACAATTTTAAAGAGCCCTTTCAGAAGTCTGTGCGCTCTATCCCGATGGTGAACTACCTGTGGGAAGAGGGCCTTAAAGTCATGAATAATCCGGCTACAGTCACAGCAGTATTGCCACGTCTGGATAAAAAATACAAAGCTCCTGGTGATGCACCAACATGCTTAACAGGACATCCTCCTCCGGATTCAGTAGTAGCTCAGGCAGCTCAAAGAAAATTGAAGAATCCTTCTGCCCCGATTTCCGCACCCCCAGACAAGGAGGGTACGCAGCTAGATAACATAGAGAAAAGGTTTTCTTCTATGGCTAGCCTAGTAGTTAGAGCTGCCAACTCTTTGGCTATTCTGACTAGATTCGACAGACCGCTTTGGGCGGACATTGCACCTTTTATTAACCAACTGCCGGAGGATGCAAGATCGGAGGCAAATAAAACGGTACAAGAAGGGGTCAACGCACATCTGCAGAGCTTATAGACTGTGCAATGGATATAGCGACCACTGCTTTTAGACAACTTGCAGGTGCAGCTGTACTAAGAAGACAGGGCTGGCTTAAAGCCACCTCGTTTCGCCCAGAAGTTCAAAATAAAATCCTAGACTTACCCTTTGATGGCCAAGCGCTATTTGGAAAACATGTCAATGAAGCCCTACAATCAATCAAGACGGACACGGCAAGGTCATTAGGGACCCTGCAATATCGAAGATCGTCCTTTCGTCCTAGAGGGCATGGCCAACCCTCATACAGAGGGGGATATCAACAACACAGATATTCTTCCTATCCATCATCTTCACAGCAATATCGTCCATACTACTCGCAAAGGCAGCCGCCACAACCAGCCTATAGTAGACCTGCCGGCCGTGGACGTTCAGCCCGTCCGGCCAAAGATTCGGCTCGTAGAACCTGATGTTTTCAAGGCTCCGGCTACGTCCACTCCGCCTCCTGTCACTCTGGGCGGGAGGATCTCTTTATTCCTCAGTCAATGGCAAACCATTACGTCAGACAAGTGGGTCCTACAATTAGTGAAACGGGCCATACTTTAGAATTTATCCAGATACCTCCCTCCAACCCTCCCCGCAGGACTCCTTCAAAATACCCTCAACAACTTAAAAAAGAGATCGACAAGATGCTTCTCAAGAGAGCTATAGAGAAGGTGCCTCGGGCCCAATGAGGAACAGGATTTTATTCCAGGTTCTTCATCATTCGGAAAAAGTGGAAGGATTGGAGGCCGATCCTCGATTTAAGGGAACTAAATGTATACCTAAAGAAGCAATCGTTCCGAATGATCAGCCTGCAAGACGTCCTTCTGCGTCTCAATCAGGGAGATTTTATGTCATCACTAGACCTGAAAGACGCATACTTCCACATACCCATCCACCCTGCCCACAGAAAATACTTAAGATTCACCGTAACCTGGAGCCATTATCAATACCGTGTCCTTCCTTCCGGACTGAAATCAGCCCCAAGAATATTTACCACATGTCTAGCACCAGTCGCAGCCTTTCTCAGAAGGAGAAAGCACCAGGTTTTTCCATACTTAGACGATTGGTTGATAAAGGCAAAGACTTATGCAGGAGCGCACAAGTCAACAAAAAAGTGCGTTTCCTTACTAACCAATCTCGGATTCACAATCAACTGGGAGAAGTCCAACCCTCTACCAGTACGCAATATTACTTTTTTAGGAGCAAGACTGAACACAGAGTCCGCCATGGCATGTCCCACGTTAGAGAGGCAACAAAAATTACTGACTCTAGTAAGTTCCATACAGAGAAGAGGAAAGGTTACTGTCCGTCTGTTCAAATCGCTGTTGGGCATGATGTCTTCATGCATACCTCTGGTCCCTCTGTGTCGGCTAAAGATGCGCCCCTTACAAGAGCAACTAAATCGTCAATGGCTCCAAGTATCAGGCACTTTCGAAGACAAGATACAAATAACTCTGATAATGATCAGAACTCGGAGATGGTGGTCTCAAAGGCATCATCTATCAATCGGCCTTTCGTTTCTACAACAGCCAGCCCCGTGGACTATCACAACGGATGCCTCACTGAAAGGCTGGGGAGCGGTGTTACAGGATCTGAAAATAAGTGGCAAATGGCCACTGCATCTGGGATCAATGCATATCATTTGGCTAGAACTCAGAGCAGTGCACCTGGCCTTACAAGCATTTCTCCCAAGGATCTCAGGATCGCAAGTGGTGATAAGAACGGACAATACCACTACGATGCACTATCTCAACAAACAAGGAGGCACAAGATCTCTCACCCTCTCCAGGGAAGCCCAAGCGATCTGGAACTGGGCCTCGCAGCAAGGCATCACACTATCAGCGGTACACTTGCCTGGAATAAACAACAAGACAGCAGATGCACTCAGCAGGCAGAAATCGGACTGCCACGAGTGGGAGCTTGACCAGACAGTACTGAACCATATTTTTTCCATGTGGGGAACACCAACGGTGGACCTGTTTGCGAACAAAGACAACGCCAAATGCCGGTTCATCGCAAGTTGGCATCACCAGAAGGGATCTTGGGGGAATGCGTTTTCGATAGTCTGGTCAGACATCTTTGCTTACACCTTTCCTCCCATTCCGTTGATCCCAAGGGTCCTCACGAAGATGAAAACAGAACCGTGCACTCTGATACTGATAGCCCCGTACTGGCCGCGCCAACATTGGTTTGCGGAACTTCTCCTTCTGTCAATCAAACCTCATATTCCACTGGAGCCGTTAACTCAATTACTAACAATGAACAACGGCCAGGTTCGGCACCCCGATCCGCAGTCAATGCGATTATCAGCATGGCTCCTCACCACAGAGAGTTCGCGCATTTGAATATCCTGCAGGACTGCAGGGATATTTTGTCAAAAGCCAGAGCGGATAGCACTAACAAGACATATCAGTGTAAATGGAAAAGATTCTGTGCCTGGTGTCATCAGCGTCGGATTGACCCTCTAGTCTCACCACCAGAGGAAATATTGCCGTATCTCTTACAGCTAGCTCAATCTGGCCTAGCACACTCGTCCATTAAAGTTCAGTTAGCAGCTATAGCTGCATACAGACGTTCAGATGACACACCCTCACTCTTCTCTTCTCGGCTGATTAAGAGATTTCTAAAGGGGCTTTTCAGGGTTTACCCTCCTTTCAGACCACCGCCTCCTTCGTGGAATCTGAATATTGTCTTGGCACAACTGATGAAGCATGCGTTTGAGCCGATCCATCGTGCTTCCCTCAAGTTCTTGTCGTGGAAGGTTGCCTTATTGGTAGCCCTTACATCAGCTAGGCGGGTCAGCGAGGTGCAAGCGCTGTCCATCCAAGAGCCATTCCTGCAGCTTAAACACGAATTTATTCCAATGGTTCTGTCAGACTTTCACATAAACGAACCTTTAGTCTTCAAGTCTTTTTTTCCTCATCCATCTACTCCGGCGGAGAGGGCATTACACTCCTTAGACGTTAAAAGATGTGTTCAATTTTATTTGGACAGGACTAAGGGGGTTATTCTGACCCCGGCGGTCATAGACCGCCGGGGCCAGGGTCGGCGGGAGCACCGCCAACAGGCTGGCGGTGCCCCGCAGGGCATTCTGACCACGGCGGGTTGGCCGCGGTCAGAAGAGGAAAACCGGTGGTCTCCCGCCGGTTTTCCGCTGCCCAATTGAATCCTCCATGGCGGCGCAGCTCGCTGCGCTGCCATGAGGATTCTGACACCCCATACTGCCATCCTGTTCCTGGCGGTTCTCCCGCCAGGAACAGGATGGCGGTATGGGGTGTCGTGGGGCCCCTGGGGGCCCCAAAAAGAATTTCAGTGTCTGCTTTGCAGACACTGAAATTCGCGACGGGTGCGACTGCACCCGTCGCACCTTCCCACTCCGCGGAGCCGGCTTCATCGTGGGAAGGGTGTTTTCCACTGGGCTGGTGGGCGGCCTTTTGGCGGTCGCCCGCCAGCCCAGTGGAAAACCCAGAATAACCGCAGCGGTCTTGTGACCGCGGTGCGGTATTCTGGAGGGGGGAACTCTGGCGGGCGGCCTCCGCCGCCCGCCAGGGTTAGAATCACCCCCTAAATCTTTTCGACGCTCTAATCAGTTATTTGTGGCGTACAGTGCTCCTAGGAAGGGTTACCCACTATCCAAGCAGAGTATTTCCAGATGGATCGCCTCAGCCATTCGCTTTTGCCATCAAGCAGCAGGCAAACCTTTGCAATCATCTGTGTATGCTTATTCTACGAGAAAAGTCTCATTGTCAGCGGCACTGTTTGCCGGAGTGCCACTAGAAGACATTTGTAGGGCAGCAACATGGAAGAGCTGTCATACTTTCACTAAGCACTACTGCTTGGAATCTCTTTCTCAGGGAGAGGTAGCAGTGGGCCAAGCGGTTCTCAGGCATCTCTTCAGGTGAAGGTGAGCCATTTCTCCTCCATCCCTCCATCCTAGAACAGGTATGCACATTGTTTACATTAAAAAAAAAAAGAAAGAAAAACAGAACTGTATACAAAGATAAAAGAACGTTATGACAATCACATAAGTAAACAGGTTTGAAGACAACGGTCATGTTACAGTAGTGTCTTATAATGATTTCTTTTTACTGTGTTTCTTGGTATTTCATCATGTATCTGTACATGTATATCTGTGTGTATGGAGGTATATATGTATGTGTATGTGTGTATATATATATATATATATATATATATATATATATATATATATATGTACATATGGGCGTATACTTATATAGTTCATTATTTTATGCAGGATGATAATAAGGTTTTGTGGGTCAAAATATTTTTTCTATTAGAGGTGTTGTCATATTACAATGTGCATAGTTATTGCTCTCTACTCTGATTCAAGCATGTGAATCTATGAAAGTTCCAATACTGGAGTAAGAAAATAAGTTACTTACCTGTAACTGTAGTTCTCCAGTATTGGAATCTTTCATAGATTCACATGCGACCCACCCGCCTCCCCGGAGAAGCTCACTTCACCTATTTCTTTCTTTATATATTTAACATAAAATACGCACTTGTGCTTGGAAAATCTGAGGTGCTGGAGCTTCTCTCAGGAGGTTCTGAAGGATGCTGTCGCCTGATTGGTGGAGGCTCAGGTTTGGTCATTTTCACAAAATTACTCTGATAGACTATGAAATTGAAGAGGCCTAGGGCCTTTTTCCTCTGTTAATATGTCTTTACATTACTTGTGAAAATTGTACCGAGAACTACAGTTACAGGTAAGTAACTTATTTTCTTGCAGAGCAAAGGCAAACAACACTTGCACACACCATTCTGGAAAAGGCAGATCCAGGAACAGAAACAACTCCAGCAGTCCTTTGTGTGATCAGGCAAAGTTCCATTCTTCAGCTGAACCACAAGACAAATATGTGTTATTTGAGCAAGCAAGGGTCAATTCACAAAGTCCAGAATGTTCTCCAAGGAAGCTCTGTTAATATAGCAGTGGTCGTTGGAGAGCCATTCATAAGGGCCCTATTAGAGGCCCATGCACCCTGTTCCTTCCTTATAGATCATTTTGATGATCATTATACTTACCCAGAGCTCCAAAATATAAATGAATATAAACCAATCAATATTATAAGAGCGCAAATGCTTTTTAAACAACAAACTGATAGTATATATTTTGCCTTATCTCAAAGCGCAGGTTTCCAGAGCTGTAATCCTCGTGAATGTGATGATTTGGTTGAGTGGCTTTCTCTGCGCATTTCCTCTGATACCATTTGTTCCCAGGGTGACCATTGGGTTCAGACTCAGTAGTGTGAAAAATGTTCTAATCACTCATGATTTGCCACACCAACGGTAGTACCTGAAACCTGCTTGAGGTGTGTCTTCTGCTGCATAATACACTGCCAATCAGCTCAGGTCACTTTCCTAGAAGTTAAGGACAAATGTATTTTCAGTATTCTGTCGCTCAAGGCGTTTCTATCTTATGAGGTCTTTCATTATTAACACTTAAAGGTCCCCCACAACAACATGGGCATCCAGAGAGAGGTGAAACGTCCATCCACTGAGGTCTTCGTACGCATTCAGATGGAAGAGGTTCTGCATATCGTATATCAACAAGTAGGCGGACCCCAGAACACACCAGGAGAAGAAATTACGTTATCCGCTTAATCTTGCAAAGTCTGGTTTCCTATTCTGTACTGTTTTATCACTGCATTTAGCTGTAATCGCTGCTCATAATCGTTCCCCTATGGAAGCCTCTGTCCTCACAATTCCAGTGCTAAAACAAATTATGGAGGGTCTTGGAAAAGTATTACAAGGCCTTTTGCATTAGAGTTTAAAATGGCATCTCTAAATCGTCAAGTCCCTCTTTTGAACACATGCATAAAACATGTGCATAAAACTGATCCACAGCACCTTTTTTGGAAGGTTGAATTTTCTGTGGTTATTATATTAGTCATAATGGTGAGTGAGATTCAAGGTAGCTGTACTAATGAACCATTTCTACCTTTTACATTGTGACAAGGTGTCATTAAGGACACATCCTTCTTTCATTCTAAGCAGTGTTTCTGATTTTCACAACTTTGCTAAACATTATTGTTGGTATTCGGACTCAACAACAGATACTTTGGTGGTTTTCTGATGCTCCGAAAAACAAACTGACCAACTGACACCCCACAGGCATGATGGAAAATTTAATAGAACCTTCTAGGGTTCTTAGAGGAGCATGATCAAATGTTACTATGTACAATTGAGGTGCCATTTTCTGCCTTCATTTTAAGTTATATATACTGTTTTAGGTGGTGTTTTTGAGCCAGCAAATGTAGTTTTTGTTTAGTATTTTGAGCAACTGGCTAAAAGATGTCAGTAAATGCTGTCTTCTTGTGCATGTTTCATATTTAGGGAGAGTCTATGTACATCGTCCACATAAATTTTTTATTTATTGCCTTCATCCTACTTATAAGACAAAATAATGCAAAATCTGTCGTACTTTTCCACCTAAAACTTTGAGAGACAGAGAAGGCAGATTATTGCTGTGGCTACAGAAAACTAAAGCCCAAAAAACATCTTCTGATGAAGATAGTGACTCTGTGCTTAAATCACAAGAGGGCTAGATATTTGGAGGGCACTTCTGAGGACAGCAGAAAATCCCTTAAAATTCACCACCAGTCGAGGGACTCAAAGAAAAACACTCCTCTGCAGAAGTAGCTTCATTTGCTCCAGCTACTCCATGTAAGCCACAAAAGCGCAAATCTAAAGATACCTCAGACACGTCAACAACAGGAGAAAAATCTCCTTTTTTGACTCCGTCGACGACGACCGTCACCACCATATTGTCTACGAGACCATCTACACTAACGACGACGACCACATCTTCACTTAAGGTTCCAATATTGTCGACAATAACCTCGGAGACAAAAGGCGGCTCATTTCCAGCGATGACGGTTTCCCCGACGATGACGGTGAACATCACGCCATTGACGTTGTCAGTGCCTAAGACCTCGTCGACGACACTGTCGACGACAACACCACCATCGACGATCTCACCGTCGACGATCCCACCGCCGACGTCAGCAAGATTAAAAATTAAGACATTCAGTAAACCTGCTCTGGCACACATGTCAAACATTTCACCCCTTTTCCCAAGTCACCTTTTAGACATGGAGGAGTCAGATAAGGAAGGACCTTCTAGACTTGCTCATAGTCCTTCATAACTCCATGTTAGGTATCAGGAGGAAGAAGAAGAGTATTATGAGGGTGACCAGAGTCAAGACTTTGAGGGATACTATGGTCAGCCCTCTATTCATAAGTACACTGAGCACCAACAGTACTATTCAGAACCCCATCGCTCCCAGGAACATGTGTTTATTCCTCGTCCTCTAGTAGAGGATCTTCATGACATGTTATCAGAGTACAGACGGCGTTTCCCTCCATGGACAGGGGTACCACCATCAACCCCTCTACATATAGCTCCTATTCCACCATCAAGTATGCCACCTCCAGCTACGCCTAGAACGACACCACCACCACGTGCTGATTCTCCTCCCAGAGATGATCCTTCCACATTGGAAGATGAGGCCAGGGAAGAAGGTGAACTACCGGCTCAACCAGATGACTGGGAGGATTACATCATCCCTACTCCATCTTCTCCCCAACACTCTCCTGCTGACTCCCCACCGGAGGACATTGGGGGATTTCATTGTATTATGGAAAGGGCAACAGAAAGATTTCGACTACCCATTACAGTGTAGCATTCTGATTGGTTCTTATATGATTTTAAGGAAATCAGTAAGGTCCATTCCCATCTTTGACCACTTATGGCAGGAGGGTTTTAGGATAATGAAGAATCCCGCTACAGGACCAGCAGTCCTGCCCCGTATTGACAAAAAATACAGGGCCCCTGATGATTCCCCTGCATGCCTCACGGGACATCCTAGGCCGGATTCCATAGTTTCTCAAGCTGCGCAGAGAACATCTAAAAAATCCACCAGCCCCCATCTCAGTAACAGCAGATAGAGACTGACGATGCCTTGACATTATAGGTAAAAGATTTTCCCTCATGTCAGCCATTACAGTGAGAGCTGCTAACGCCTTGGCTATCCTGGCATGATACCACAGACAGATGTGGTCCGACATCAAATCTATGATAGATCTCGTTCCAGAAGACCAAAGACAGGAGGCAAAAAAGGTCTTCAGGAAGGAGAACGTGCCTCTTCTGAGATAATTGACACAGCCACGGATATCGTCTCCGCAGGGTTCAGGCAACTGGCAGGCGCTGCTGTTCTGAGGCATCAGGGTTGCCTCAAAACCACTTAATTTCGACTGGAAGTGCAACCAAAAATTCTGGATATGGCTTATGACAGAGATACGCTTTTTCTTCCCATTAAAACAGACACTGACACCGCCAAATTCCTAGGTGCCTTGCAGTAAAGAAGATTGCCTTTCAGAGGTGCAAGGAGTTGAAGGTTTACCACTTATAGAGGCTCTTACCAACGCTCCCAACAGTTTCAGCCTTACCAACCTCAATATAGAACGCCGCAAACGTATTGTCAACCAACTACGGCTGGTTTCTCTAAACAGGGAGCTCGCCGGAGATCCTCACATCAATCCAGAGACACAGGGCGCAAACAATGACCCAACCCAGGTACCAGCTGCTCAACCTTTCCATCATCAAGTAAGGGCAAATATTTCTACAACTGGAAAACTATCACCTCGTATAAATGGGTATTGGACATAGTTACTTATGGCCACACCTTGGAATTCACATTGAAACCACCAGACAACCCCCCAAAGGGGCCATTCCCCTCATATTCACTTATTGGAAAAATAAACCATATTGATGCTTCACAAAGGAGCAATAGAGAAAGTTCCAGTGGGTCAGAGAGGAAAAGGATTCTATTACTGGTTTTTCCTCGTGTGAAAGAAAACAGCATCTGAACAAATACCTCTGCAAGCAAACTTTCGGAATGATCACTCTTTCAGACATATTAAATCTCCTAGACAACGGAGACTATATGACATCTCTAGACTTGGAAAATGCATACTTTTTTATCCCCATTCATCCCAAGCATCACAAGTATCTTTGATTCACAATGGCTGGTACTCATTATCAGTTCCGAGTCCTTCCCTTCGGACTCAAGTCAACCACACGTATTCTCACCAAGAGTTTAGCCCCATTAGCAGTCGCTCTCCAAAACCAAGGTCATTAGGTTTTTCCATACCTAGACGACTGGCTACTAAAAGCGTCGACTCCACAAAAAACACTCAAAGCGACAAAGGACTGCCTTATGCTCTTTCAAGAGTAAGGTCTCACTGTCAACGAAAGAAAATCTTCCAAAATACCCACTCAGAGAATGACGTTTCTCGGTGCTGTTCTGGACTCGCAGAAAAACAAAGCTTTCCTTACATAGGAACGACAAAAGCGACTGACGTCTTTAGCCACCACAATATCAAGAAGAAAGTCCATTTCAGTGAGATTATACAAATCGCTCCTAGGCAGGACATCTTCCACAATCAACCTAGTTCAAAATGCACTTCTCAAAATGAGACAGTTGCAAGAGGAATTACAGGTTGAGTGGAACCAATCACAAGGATTGTTCGAAGATTGCATTTTTGTTACACGAAAGATGATAAGGGCATTGGACTGGTGGGCCACCAGTCTCATCTTTCTGAAGGCCTCACTTATATGTCGTTAGCCTCAGAGTTTATCATTACAACCAATGCATCAATGGAAGGATGGGGTGGTCATCTCCAAGATATGCAAATCCAGGGGAAATGGTCAAACCAACAAAAGCTGATGCACATCAACCGCCTGGAACTCAAGCCATATTCCTCACATTGCAGCCCTTCCGCCCAAGGAGACAAGGATCTCGAGTACTGGTGAGAACAGACAACACAACGAGCATATATTATATCAACAAGCAGGGAGGCACGAAATCTTTAACACTCTCACAAGAAGCCCAGGAGCTATGGAACTGGCTAGCAAGCCACAACATCTCCTTGAAGGTCAAACACGTCTCAGGAGTGCACAACACGTTAGCGGACGCACTCAGAAGGGCCAAGAGCGATTGTCATGAATGGGAAATGAATCAAATCCAACTACACAAAATATTTGCAAAATGTAGGAGACCAACTCTAGATCTTTTTGCAACAAACAGGAATACCAAATGCCATTTTACACAAGTCGATATCCCCTTCCAGGGTCTTGGGGGAATGCCCTTTTGATGCGATGGTCTGGGATCTATGCATACGCTTTCCCCCCCATCCCATTGATTCCCAAGGTCAGCGCCAAGGTGAAGGCGGAAACCTGTCGCCTAATACTAATCGCTCCCAAATGGACCAGGCAGTTCTGGTACACGGAACTTCTCCTGATGTCAGAAGACACACCAAGTCGCCTCCCACCAACTTCAATGCTACTATCAATGCTCCAGGGGGAGATATTACATCCAGACCAGACGTCCAACCGGACGTCACTGCAATTGCATGCATGGCTACTGAATTCCATGTGTTCCAGTATCTGAAGATCACTCCAGAATGTAGAAACATACTTTCCAAAGTGACAGCGGACAGTACAAACAAAACATATCGACTTAAATGGAAGCGGTTCTGTTGTTGGTGTCAACAAAATAACTTACACTCGTATGAGGTCTCTCCAGAACGAATATTACCTTATCTGCTAATGCTAGCAAAATCCGGGCTTGTGCATTCCTCAGTAAAAGTGCATTTAGCAACAATTTCGACATACAGACGTTCTACAGACGTGGCCTCCCTTTGTTCATCACGACTAATTAGCAATTCATAAGTTTTTTTTCAGGGTTTTTACTCCAGGAATGTTGCCCCACCAGAATGGCACCTTAATGTTGTCCTCTCACAATTAATTAAATCCCTTTTTGAACCTATCCACAAGGTAGACCTCAAGTTTATTAAGTGGAAGATAGCTTTCCTACTAGCGATCACTTCCACCAGAAGAGTCAGTGAAATCCAAGCTTTCACTACACCAAAACCTTTTCTACGTTTTACTGAGGATTTTGTAATTCTCAAAACAAATCCAAAATGAATTCCTAAAGTTCCTTCTCAATTTCATCTCAATCAACCAGTTATTCTCCGGACATATTTTCCCAATCCAACATCACCGGCAGAAAAATCTCTCCACACGTTGGATGTAAAGAGATGTCTTAAGTTCTATCTCCAACGCACTAAAACTTTTCGCAAGTCTGGTCAATTATTACCGTCCTACGGAACCGGGCAACAAGGCACTGCAGTAACAAATACAATGATCGCAAGATGGCTATCAGCAACCATCCAGTTCTGTCATTATGCAGAAGGAAAACCTCTAGAAAGACGGCCTAGAGCACATTCAGCAAGGGCACTACCTACCTCTGCTGCTCTGTTTGCTGGAGTTCCGTTAGAACAAATATTCTATGCTGCTAATTGGAAAAGTACCCACTTGTTCACTAAGCACTACTGCCTCCAGTCCACACATAGAAGTGATGCGGCCGTGGGTCAAGCAGTCCTACGTAATCTGTTCCAGTAAGGTGAGCCTCTGTGGTAATGGAGAATTGTATTTCTAATACTTGAATATTATTATTATTATTATTATTATTTGCAGTTGAACATCTCTAGATACAGTTTTGTGTTTCTATACCTACACTATATAAGTTATGATATGATGCAGAAAATTCTTTCATACCCACCATCCGCTACAATTTTCTTATTCTACATGGTTAATACTGCTTGTTATTTTGATACAAGCATGTGAATCTATGAAAGATCCAATACTGCATAAGAAATTAGTTACTTACCTGTAATTGCCGTTATCCAGTACTGGTATCTTTCATAGATTCACATGCGACCCACCCTCCTCCCCTTAGAGGCTCCCATTAATAACTCAGGATATATATTACACTCTAGTGCTGAAAATCTTAGGAAGAGAGCCTCTCTTGGGAGTGTTGTAGAGGGTGCTGTTGCCTGATTGTTCATGGTTCAGGTTTGGTCCATTTAAAAAAAGGACATGGATAGACTAGCAAGTTTAAGGCCTACTTTCACTGTAGCCTTTGTAGTTGTTCCATACTGGTTTATAGGATACAGTGGGACTCCCACTTCGATGGCGGGGAAGATTCAAGCATGTGAATCTATGAAAGATACCAATACTGGATAACTGCAGTTACAGGTAAGTAACTAATTTCTTCCATGGTGTCACTCATATGGGCTGTCTATTTGACATCTTATATCATTTTTGTATCTTCTTTGTGCTGAAGAGATGAGTGTTCGTGCCTTTTTTCAGGCAGGTTCTTTCTGCTTTTGCCCCAATCATCAGACAGTGTTGCAGATAAAACATGTTGCTTCCATATATTCTCAAAGTATTACTTTGTCCCAAATAAGGCCCTTCAGGTCTGACTTCATGCCCAGGAGGGCTGTGCTCTAGGTAATGTACCCTGTGACTATTCTATTACTGCCTCTCCTCTCTTGGGTAAATTGTCCATGCCTCTATGGCTTATTGCAAGGTTGTTATTGTGTCCTTCACTTCCCCCAGCTCCTGGCATTTACACCCTTCTGATGGACAGAATGAGGTCTTACAAGAGGCCCTTCACTACCGAGTGCAGACCATGTATTTATGCTGAGTGGTTTGACAACAACAGACTTGGGCCTTTGGAATCTTTACCACATAAGTAAATAAATTTGAATAGAATTGTGAAGCCACTTTTATGGAAGGTGCATGAAAAAAATGTCATGAGGACCCTACAGAGACTGATACACTTGTCTCCTTCCCTGTAGCTCATTTTGATGATGACCATTCTTAACCAGTTTATTTCATTGGTAGATACTTTCTGGTACAATGATTTGCAGCATTGTGAAGGAACTTCTTTTCCCTTTAAATTTTAAAGATTTTCCTCCAGAATATTGTTTGTCATAGTTGAATTTTTTAATAAAGCGGCTAGGGAATTTCAGATTTCAGGGATGGAATGGAGTCACTACTAGACTTTCTACCAGAGGTCAAGCAATTTCCAAGCAGCTCATTAGAGCATGGTCAGATTGAGTTGGCAAATGCTCCACAGTGTTCCTTAGGCAGACATTTGTGGACGGGACTTTCTGGCCTTACACCAAAGGCTCAACTCTGGATCAGTAACATGCTATTTAATGACACCTCTTTGCAGGAACCCATGTCAGTGTGGCCCAGTGAAAAAATAAAATGAGTCAAACAGTTTGATTTCTAGCAAGAGCAAAGCAGTCCCCATCTTTTCAGTGTTTTCATGGCACACAAACAAGAGGCCCTACAGAAGTAAACAACTGGGTGTGGCCACATAATCTAACATGCAGGAAGCTTATAATTGAGGATGTGGGTTGGGATGATGATCATGTCCTTAAATTCTCTTCAAACAATGTTGCTGATTGCCTTAAGAATCACTCTACTACAAAAAATATCCTGGTATTGAGTTGGCCTGTCAGGTTTTTGTTTCGACTACTGGAAGGGGGGAGTTCATTTCAGTACAAGCTTGCAACACAACAAGCATGTTTTACATGATAAAACAGTTTTGGCACTGGGAGATTTGACGCTTTAGAATCTTCTGGGAATCCACATCCAACATGTGTTTCACTGAGCTCTCAAGTTGGAGTTACATTCAGATGTCGTCCAACAGCTTTTCATGTCCTCAGGAGAACCATTGGTAGACTTGTTAGCCGTGAAGAAAACATGAAATATAGACTTTGGAGGACTTGTTCACAGAGGTAAATTTACCCATGGGTATAGCTACACGTGGAAAGTTGCTTTTACACGTTATAGTAAATTTACTACTTTTGGTTATTTACCATTTTTGGGTGTGAATTTACTACAAAGTTGCATTCACCCTGTAAAATGGGATGGAGCCAAATTCACAAGTGTAAAGTTACTAGTAGTAACTTTTCACATGTGGGTGGAGATCTCCTGGGGGAAGTATAGCGAAATATTTTAAAGTATATTATTCTTTAAAAATATATTAAAATATTCTAATATAAATGAAAACTATTTATTATTAACATAGAACTACTAAAATAAAACGGTACAGAACATTAGCTTGTTAAATAAAACATGCATTCATTAAGGAATTAAAATATATGTATCTAACTTGTACATTTAAAAAGAAAGAATTTTAGAAATTCATTCAAATTTTGTCAAGTTGTGATTTAAAGTTATTTAAATTATTTTTAATATTTTATCAAATGTTTAATTTTATTTACAATTTTAAAATACCAAACTATAATTCATTAACTGGATATACATTTTAACATTAAATAAAGTATTTGTGTATCTCAATGATCAGGTGAGTTTTATTTACTGTGTTATTTCCTACTGGATGATTATATGTCAATGCACCCTGTCTTTTCTATGGAGTGGGAGCCAGACGCTGTACTTGGCCATGTCTGACACTTGACTTGTTCCAGGCCTGGGCTGGTGTACATTTTCTACTGTTTTGTCACTTTAAGGGTTGTAGTAACTAAAGAAGTTTAGTTTGTGAATAGCAACATGTTTGCTCTCTTGTGGTTGGGTGTTTGTAGTAGTCTGTCTTTCCCTAAACCACTCCTTACTTTACACCAAAGCACTCTCATGTTTTAGTAGATATTCTCTATTTTCCCACACGACGGGACCCTTCCCACATTTACTATTAACTAATAAACTTATGTGTTGAGATCGCCCCATAGAAATGATAGATGAGGTGGAGATTTTTCACTTGTGGGTTTATTAATTGCATTTTCAATTAAGTAAGGCGTACAAATGTAGTACTATTTTACATATACAAAATGCAGCTAGTGTATCAGGCCATAGATGTCCAGGCACTGAAATCCATTGTCATTTGGCATTGTACTGGTAAGCTAGTACAGCCATGTTTTTGCAAGTATTTATGTTGAATTTACACATACAAGCATAAAACAAACAGAGTTAGTACAGCCATTGTTTTAAACCTATTTTCCAAATACTCTTGTGAGGTCCACAAGGACCAATTTCAGGAATTTGGGCTTTACAGTGATACTTACTGGGCAAGACGCTGGTTGTGCTTCAATCTATTACAACTGTCTGTAGTATCTACTAGCAGGCTTCTATTTTGGTGTGACACATTATCAAACAACACAAAAGAATACTTTAGTATAATCTAACCTCCCTCAACTCGACAGCATGGCTTCTGAGGTACTTTGATATAGGCATTTGAATCTCCATGAGGACTGCAGGCACATTGTGAACAAGACTTGCAGCCTGTCAGCCAGAACCTACTGATATGGAATAGAAAAGGTTTTGCGTGTGGTGTATCTTACATAGCCATTCTTCTTTATTGTATCAGAAATTGACCTGCTATTTCTTCTCTTAAGTTTCAAGTAAAGGTCTATTCAGGTGCATCTGTCTGCTTGTTACAGCTTGCAGATCTTCATCTAAGGGTCCCTTCTTCAAGGTCCCTATCCTTTAGGATTTTCTGGAGAGATTGAAAGAAAGATTTGAACCTTCTTGTTCCACTGTGTTGTGTTGGCAAATTAACATAGTGCTGTCAGCTTTGTTAGGTGTGCCTCAGGAACCTATGAACAAATGTGAAAGGTGTGGTTCATTGTTAAGAACGTTTTTTACTGAAGATGTTATACCTGATATCAATTTCATTCTGTTGAAGGATAAGAGACGTAAATGCATTGTTGTCTGATTAAATTTATACCACTTTCCTCAGAGACAAGGAGGTGCTGAGAACTTATCCTTCTTCTTATATTGAAAAACGTCTCAATGTTCCATTTGTCAGTTTATCAGCGAGCTTGCAAAATAATTTGAATCTGGCTTAGCATGTAAATCAAGCTCAAGGATAGTAATCTGAACAAACCAGGATTTTAATGCATCAGGATTGCTGATATTCTCAAAGGAAGCTAGTCAGCTTGCTTCAGAAAGCAATATGGATATTAAATTGCATAAACATAGTCCCAGTAGAAAGCAAATTAGATTCTGTTGGATATTCCAAGAGCGGACCTCAATAAGGATGAGCTACTGGGGCACTCTTTAGAACAGGGGTTCCCAACCTGTGGGAAGCCTCCTCAGGGGTTCTCCGACTGCTTAGAAAATTTTATAATATTAGATTAATAAAGTGTATATAAATAAAGTGGCTAAATGTACAATTGACATTTTAAAAATAATGTAAATGTCAAGGAATTTGAATTTAGAGGGTAAAAATTTAATGAATATCCTCAAATTGATTTGTGGGCATCAAATGGAATATAGTAAGGACGATGTGTGGCTTCAATAGTATTTAGAAAAGCTCCAACCTTCCTATTAAAATTAACATTTGTTTTATTTTTATTTATAATTGTCTACAAATTCAATAAAATGTGTTATTGTTTGTGTATATGTTTCATAAATGCTTGTTTCTGTATTCTGTGTGTAGTGTTTTACATTTCAAATCATCAGCAATGTTTCGGCTGGGGTCTCTGGCTTCCAGTAATGACTTGGGAGGGATCCCCAGACTCCAATAATGATTCAGTGGGGGTTTCCTGGTTCCAGTAATGATAAAGAGGGGGGGGTTTACTACTGGCTTATACGTTTGTAGCAGTTGTTGGCTAATATCGTCGGTGCACATTACTATTTTTGATTTAGCTGGTATAGGCCTTCCTTAGGAACCTGTTTGTTTAGACTCCCACTATTACCCTCAAACCTAAGAGCTAACACCCTTTCTTAGAAGCTGTTCTAAAGGTTGTGAACCTGCAGAAGAGAATCCCTTGCTCACATGAAAAAGCTACTCATTGATAATGAGAGCTAACCTGCCAGATCATTATCCTCAGATTCACAATCATCTCTTATTGAAAATTGGCTCCATAGTTAATGCTTCTAAAAGAATTGAACTGTCTCCGTTGGCTGAGCTCACTAAACCCCACTCTCCTTAGAAGGAGAATTTAAACAGGCTGTCTGCCTATGGGTGGCTCTAAGGCCTGCAATGAATTGCTTCATTTGAAATTTCTCAACAGTGTTTGAAAGAAAGTGGAAGGGTAAACATATTTTTGGATTATTACAGAAATGTTTGAAAAGCAACTAATTTTGTGTGATACATGTGTCGAGCCTGGTGACTAGGAATTATTCTAAAATGAATAAATCAGGGAAAGAGATCCACACTGGTGAACCATTGTTATTGGTAATTAACATATTACTTGTAGCTTAATGTTAGAAACCATACACTTATGACCGAAAAGGATATCAGTCAAATCTGTTTTTTTATAAAGTAGGATGGTGTTTGTAGAACACTTTAGTGCATATTTGTAGAGCACTGTAGTGCAAGTGTTTTGATAGTGACTCAGTAGTACAAGGAACCCAGTACCGGAGTCTTTGTTCTTACGTCAGTACAGATTTGGATCCTCTTCCAGGGGATCCTCATCAATAGTCATAAACACTGAATATTCCCGCCCACGTGCGGGGACCCTGGAGCATATACAAACACATGTATATGTATGAAAAAAACTATGAAAAATAACATTTTAGTAGATACTTTCAATACCAATATAACACATACATGTGTAAACAGCAATGCAGTCTATGTTGAGAAACAGCCTAAAAATGCTTTCTTTTTTGGAGTTTTTCTTTTTTTAAATGTAAATTAAAACCTTCAATTAAAGATAAAACTTTCTGTATTCAAAGTAGAAGGCACAGGAAGTATAAGCAATCCATTTTAAAAGAGAAAACTACATTGAAAATAAAGGAGCATTATTAGCCAATAGGCTGCATGCAGGTTAATACAGTAGAACCAAATAAATTGGCACCGTGCCTTTAGAACCCTGAGCACTTTTAGTATCCCACCATGCCTCAGGGGTGAGAGTGAGGTGACAGTTGGTTCACAGTTAGGTCAGTTCTTTTTTCCGGCTTCTTCTGTGAGGATCCTGGAGCACTGAGCTCTCACTTTTCTAGTTATTTGACTAGAAAAATTACCCAGACTGTGTTTTTCTCTGTTTTGTTTGACGATTCTACATTTTTCTGGAGTGACAGACAAGTTTTTGCTCACAAAAATTCCTTCATTATTCATGAAATGTCCTTCCTGTGGGAATAAGAAGGCCCAGTCAGATCCACAGTCTGTGTGCATAGTCTGTTTCTCTTCCAGGGGATCCTCATCAAAGTCATAAACATTGAATATTCCCGCCCTTGTGCGGGGACCCCGGAGCATATATAAAACATATACCTATAAAGTATGAAATATGCACGAAAAATATATATATATAGCATTTTTAGTAGACATATCTTTCATACTAAACTCATATATACATGTGTAAAACAGCAATGCAGGCTATAATCATAAACAAGCTAAAATGCTTTATTTCTATGAAGTTTTTCTTTTTTTTTTATCATTATAAAATTACAATAGAGAATAAATATCTACCCAAGCCCCCAAACTGGGCTTAGGGAAATAAGCAGCAGCAATGTCTAGAGAAAAAAGAGAAAAAAACACATTGAAAAACAATGGAGCATTCTTAGCCAATAGGCTGCATGCAGGGTAACACAGGAGAACCATAAAAACTTTGGCACCGTGCCTTTAAGACCCTGAGCACCTCCAGTATCCCACCATGCCTCAGGGGTGAAGGAAAGGTGACAGTTGGTTCACAGTTAGGTCAGTTCTTTTTTCCGGCTTCTTCTGAGAGGATCCTGGAGCATTGAGCTCTCAGTTTTTCTGAGTTTTTCTCAGAAAAATACTTAAAAACATTGTTTTTTCCTGTTTCACTCGACATCTAACATCTTTGTCTGAGTTTGGCAGTTTTTTCCTGACAGAAAAATGCCTTCCCTTTTTGTCAAATGCCCTTCTTGTGGGAAGAAGAAGGCCCAGTCAGATCCACACTCTCTTTGTATTGTGTGCCTGCCTCGGAGTCACTGCCCTGACACTTGCAAACACTGCAAGAATATGTCAAAGAGGACTCTGAAGGACAGAGAAAAGATCCGACTTCATGGGCTTCACGAGAGGCAGAAAACATCATCCTCTTTGCTTCCCAGGCAGCCAACAGGCCACTCTCAGGAGAGAATGGCTAGGTCGACGACAGCAGGTAGGAAAGTACCTGTTTGTTCCCCGTCGACGTCGTCGCTGCCACCATCTCACCGCCATAGATCGCCGGCGACCCAACCGACGTCGAAGGACACGGCGTCGAGAGAACATGGCCATCGCAGGGGCATATCTCCATCGACGGCAGCCCGCCGATCGACGTCGAGCCATCACCGGCGTGCCCGTTCGCCGCCGAAGACTTCACGCCCCCCGATGTCAAGAGACACGACGTCGAAATCGCCACGGCGGCAAGAGCGACATCTGCCGTCGGCCACCCACCGCTCCACGTCGAGGCACACGACGGCGAGTAGGTCAAGGTCCAGAGATCGCCGTTCGACGTCAAGACACTCTACGTCGAGGCACTCAACGTCGAGGCAAGAACAACCGGCGTGCCCTTCGACGTCGGCACAGCCGTCGACGTCGACACAGGTTTTACCTGTCTCGCAGGGAGTAGAACATCGTCCTCCAGCAGATAAGGCCGCGCCTTCTCCAGTGGTCTCCATACGGAGCGATTCATCTCGTTCGAGAGCGGCATCATCGGGGCATGTTTCACCCATCAACTTATCACCAAGATGGTTGGAGAGCCTTAATAGACCAGCGGCCTCCCCGGATTCACAGTACTCACGAATGTACTCGCCTACTGCCTCTCTCCCGAGAACACCATCACCGACAGCGCGGGCAGAACGGGCTCGTTCTGCTCCTCGCCAACCGACCACGAGGCCTGGGCGCTCTGTTACAGCGTCTCGCAGCAGGTCACGTTCCCAACGGCGATCTAGGTTACGATCACGACACAGAAGATCACCCTCTTGGTCGTCGTCAGGATCATTTGTCGGACGTTACTCCCCCACCCTAACAGATTCTCCACCAGCTAGGGTCTCACCAGTGGATGACATTACCACCTTTAATGAGGTGCTGTTAAGGGGAGCGCAGAAGTTAAATATAGAGCTTCCAGAACCATCTACCTCCTCGTCAGTCATTTTTGAGACTCTGCAGCATAGAACAGTGTCGAAAAAGCTACTGCCGCTAGTGCCTGGTTTGTTGCAGCCAACCATGGACACTTTTTTGGCGCCAGCCACCCTCAAATCTGCCCCGGCTAGGATTCTGAAAAAATATAAGGCGCCTGAACAGGACCCTTTATTCTTAAGAAAGGACCCGCCACCGGACTCTGTAATATTGGCCGCAGCCCGAAAAACCCACTCGGTGGCATCATCCTCCACGGTCCCACCGGACAAAGAGAGCAGGCATCTAGACTCTCTGGGGAGAAAAATGTGCGGCACGGCGGCATCTGTAATGAAAGTCTACAGCGCTTCTGCACTCCTGAGCAGGTATGACCGTTCTCTGTGGGACTCCCTCAACAGATTCACAGAAAAGTTGCCCAGGGAAGACAGACAGGATTTTCAAGAGATCCTGCAAGAGGGATGTCTGGAATCTAATCAGGTCATCAGCGCAGCAGCTGATGGGGCAGACTTAGCTGCACATGGGTACGCACATGGAATCTGTGCAAGAAGGTCTTCCTGGCTGAGACTGACTGGTTTAAAACAGGAAGCACAACAGCGCATCCTAAATCTCCCATTCAACGGGAACTCGCTGTTTGGTACCCATGCGGATGAAGAAATGGCCTGCATGAAGACCGAGGTGGACACCATGAGGGCAGTAGGCCTGGAAAGGAAGAAAGACTTCAGGCGGAGGTATAGGCCTTATGACAGGCGCCCTTTCCAGCAGAGGGTTCAAACCCCTCACTGGTCCCAGAGGCCACAGCAAAGACAGGGACGCCCTCTTTTTCAGGCTCGTAAGGCCACAAGGGAATGAGGGTCAAGTAGACCTCAGCAGTCCACACCGAAAGCGCCGGCCAAACAATGAGATCTCGCTTCCCTCGACACTGTACACCACTCCGGTGGGGGGAAGTATCACAGATTATCTTCACGAGTGGCACTCTATCACAAAAGACAAATGGGTGCTCAACATTGTCGAAAATGGCTACTCTCTTCTTTTCAGACAGCCTCCACCGCACTTGCCACCAGCCAAATGCAATCCATCTCATCTCAGCCTGCTGCGCAAAGAGGCTCTCGCCCTCTTACAAAAGAAGGCAATAGAAAAGGTTCCACTTGCGCACAGAGGAAAGGGGGTTTACTCCCGTTATTTTCTGGTGGCGAAAAAAGTCCGAGAGGGCGTTTTCAGACCAATTCTGGACTTACGGCTGCTGAACAAGTACATAAGAAAATAGAAGTTCAGGATGCTGGCTCTTCACCAGATTTTCCCTCCGCTACATCAGGGAGACTGGATGTGCTCCATCGACCTGCAGGATGCATATTTTCACATCCCAATAGCTCCCAAGCATCGGAAATTCTTGCGCTTCCAAATAGCCTCACAGCACTATCAGTTCAGAGTACTACCATTCGGCCTGAAATCTGCCCCCGCGTCTTCTCGAAATGTGTGGCAGTGGTAGCGGCACATCTTCGAAAACAAAAGATCTTCATCTACCCATACCTAGACGACTGGTTACTGAAAGCTTCCTCTCCGGATCAGGCGAGAAGCCATCGGGACATTGTGCTCAAGGTTTTCGAGTCTCTAGGCCTTCAAGTCAACTACCAAAAGTCCACCTTGGTTCCAACACAGAACCTTCACTACCTGGGAGCTATACTAAACACAGAGCTCCAAAGAGTGTATCCTTCGAGGGAAAGACTATTATCAATAAACAGGAAGTGTCAAGACCTGTTAAAATCCGACGCACCTACGGCCCGTCAGGTGACATCGCTGCTGGGCTCCATGGCATCATGTATTTTCATTGTCCCAAATGCCAGGCTGCACATGAGGCCCCTCCAAGAGGCGTTGGAGAACAACTGGAGCCAATGGACAGGTCGCTCGGAGGACAGAGTGCGGCTACCGATGGCGGCACTTCAGTCCTTGCAATGGTGGATGCACAGACCTCACCTGTCAGTAGGTGCTCCGTTTCACCAGGTAATTCCATCCGACATTCTGGTAACGGATGCGTCTCTTCAGGGATGGGGGCTCATCTGGGTCCCCTTCAAGCTCAGGGCCTGTGGTCCGACAAGGAAAAGAAGTACCACATCAATCTGCTGGAACTCAGAGCGGTCCATCTGGCTCTCAAGTCTTTTGCTCCATCGATTCAGGGGAAATCTCTCCTAATACAAACGGACAATACAACCACAATGTATTATTTGAACAGACAAGGGGGAACGAGATCCCTACCCCTATCTCGAGAGTCCCAAACGATATGGCATTGGCTCCTGGCCAGAGGAATGTCACTTACAGCGGTTCACCTGCCAGATCAACAAAACGTGGAAGCAGATTTCCTGAGCAGACACCTAGAGGACGCCCACGATTGGGTCCTACACGGCGAAGTCGTCGAAGACATCTTCGCTCAATGGGGTCGGCCTCAATTGGATCTCTTCGCAGACGAAGTAAACAAGAAATGCCCAGACTTCGCATCCAGGTTCTACCGTCCGGGATCTCGAGGGAATGCCCTGTTGATCGACTGGTCAGGGATATTTCTCTACGCCTTTCCACCGATTCCCCTCATACCGGCAGTGATCAACAAACTTTACAGGTCCAGCACCAGAATGATTCTCATAGCGCCACAATGGCCCCGTCAATTCTGGTACACAGATCTCCTCAACCTATCGGAAAAACCTCACAGGAGGCTGCCGTGCAGACCGGATCTTCTGAGCAGGATGGAGGGCAGGGTTCTGCATCCCAACATACCCTCTCTGAACTTACAGCATGGCTCCTGAATTCCTGCAATATGGGCACCTAGGGCTCTCGCGGGAGTGCATGAACATCTTGAAAGAGTCCAAACGACCTTCCACGAGGCGTTCTTACGCTTTTAAGTGGAAGAGATTCTACATATGGTGCTGTCAACAAGGTCAGAATCCCATACGGGCTCAGGAGGATGTCATACTGTCTTACTTACTTCATCTGGCAAAGTCCGGTCTGCAGGTATCATCTATTAAAGTACATTTGTCTGCCATTACAGCCTATCGTAAGTCACCTTCTCAGGATTCCTTCTTTACGAAACCAGTAGTCAAGGATTTCTTAGAAGGTTTGAAAAAAGTTTTTCCGCCCATTTGGAGACCCTCTCCTCCATGGGAACTGAACATAGTATTGTCAAAACTTATGGGCCCTCCTTTCAAACCTATACACAAAGCCTCTTTGCAACACCTTACGTGGAAGACGGCTTTTTTGGTGGCCATTACTTCCGCGAGGAGGGTCAGTGAAATTCAGGCTTTGTCTTCCAAAGAACCGTACACAGTTTTTCACGACAATCGAGTGGTTCTGCGAACTCACCCATCAATCCTACCAAAGGTGGTGTCAGAATTCCACATCAATCAGACTATCTCTTTACCGACTTTCTTTCCCAATCCGGAGACTCCGGCGGAGAAAGCATTGCACTCCTTAGATTTGAAAAGAGTGCTGAATTTTTTTTGGGATAAAACAAAATCGATTAGACATTCCAACCACTTGTTTGTAAATTATGGTCATTTGAGGACAGGAGAGGCAGCATCTAAATGAACAATATCAAGATGGATAGTTTCTTGTATTGTTAATGCTTACCAGTTGGCTAACAAACAACTACTAGGTAGACCTAAAGCGCATTCCACAAGGGGAAAAGCGGCTACTGCTGCCCTCCTTAACAATGTTCCTATATCTGAGATTTGTAAGGCTGCTACATGGAAGTCTGTACATACATTTACTAGACATTACTGTTTGGACTCAGATGCAAGAGCAGATGCCCAAGTGGGGCAGGCCTCTCTGAGAAATGTATTTGCATGATACATGTATATATTCCTGCACTTCTATTAGACAGTCCGCAGAGTTTAGGGATGGGCTTGCTAATCTATTCAATGTTTATGACTATTGAAGAGGATCCCCTGGAAGAGAAGGATAAGTTACTTACCTGTGAATCCTAGTTCTCTTCCAGGGGTATCCTCATCAAAGTCATAAACAACCCACCCTCCTCCCCGGACGCACGTCTCCTAGAAGTGCATGACAGACTGTCTTTCGAATCAGTTTCACAGATTGTCACCGTAAAAAAGTACTGACCTAACTGTGAACCAACTGTCACCTTTCCTTCACCCCTGAGGCATGGTGGAATACTGGAGGTGCTCAGGGTCTTAAAGGCACGGTGCCAAATTTTTTATGGTTCTCCTGTGTTAACCTGCATGCAGCCTATTGGCCAAGAAAGCTCCATTATTTTTCAATGTAGTTTTTTCTCTTTTTTCTCTAGATATTGCTGCTGCTTATTTCCCTAAGCCCAGTTTGGGGGCTTGGGTAGATATTTATTCTCTATTGTAATTTTATAATGATTAAAAAAAAAAAAAAACTTCATAGAAATAAAGCATTTTAGCTTGTTTATGATTATAGCCTGCATTGCTGTTTTACACATGTATATATGAGTTTAGTATGAAAGATATGTCTACTAAAAATGCTATATATATTTTTTTCGTGCATATTTCATACTTTATAGGTATATATTTTATATATGCTCCGGGGTCCCCGCACAAGGGCGGGAATATTCAATGTTTATTACTTTGATGAGGATACCCCTGGAAGAGAACTAGGATTTACAGGTAAGTAACTTATCCTTACCTCACAGCCACTCTCCTGACACCTGCGGACAGAGAGAATTTGTCTTCATGGTCTGCATGAAAGGGAGAAACTTTCCAAGGACTCTTCGCAACGGCGAGCCAGATCAGCGTCGGCAGGTAGGAAGGTTCCTGTCTGTTCACCATCAACATCATCCCTGCCATCGTTGCATCACCGGGTGTCAAAGAGCACACCGCCGTCGACGGCAACGCAAGCGCCGTCAAAAGAAAAGACGTCAAAGCCTTTACCTCCTCATCGGGGTAGTTCTTCATCTACGGTTGCACACCGATCGACGTCGAGCAGGTACATCAGTACCCATACACCGTCAAAGACTACACATCGGGAAGCACGTTTTCCAGCAAAGGGAGCAGGCGGCACCAGCGGCAGCATCACAATCGGGCAGGAGCCCTTTAAATTCTCTTCTTGCGCTCCCGCTCGGCGGGAAGCGCATTTTCCAGCAAAGGGAGGAGGCGGCACCAGCGGCAGCATCACACTCGGGCAGGAGCCCTTTAAATTCCCTTCTTACGGGCCCGGACGAAGCCCGGGCCCGTCCTGTGGCCGGCAGAGGCTGGACTGGGCCACCCCCCTGAGATCTTCTCTGCGACCCCAGGATCTGGTATTCATATTTCTCTCGTAGGGGATTTCCATGTATAGTCATAAGCACTGAATAGTTCCGCGCGCCTGCGGGGACCCCGGAGCACTGTTGTGTAGTATATTCTTAAGTGCAATCATCAGCTCCTTGACAAAAAGGTCTGTGAAAAACACTTAAGAATAACAATGTGCAGCCTATGTGAACAGCTACACAGGCCAAATTGTTAGAAGAAAAAAACAGTTGTAGTGTAAATTTCACGTTTAAACCTCTATTTATTCTATAAATACATAAATAAATACATTCTCATATTTTATTTACACCTCTCATGAGAATAAAACAATGTAGGGCAGTGTAGCCCATAGGCTGCCATTATACAGAATGAAAATAGAGCTGTGCCTTTAAGAAAGTAAAGTCTTCCTGTTTCCCATCATGCACAGCAAAAGGCAGTTGCCTCAGTTCTTTTTTCCGGCTCCTTTCTGACAGGACCCTGAAGCATTGAGCTCTACCTCACAAAATCCTTTTGTGACAGAAATTCATTTAAAATCTTTTGAATTTCATTTTCACTCGACGTTTTTAACATTGAGTGATAATTTTCTGCTTTTTTCTGTTAGATTCTGACAGAATTTTGAGGTTTTTCTACTTCAGAAATGCCTTCACTGTTTGACAAATGTCCTTCTTGTGGCAGAAAAAAGGCCAAAACAGATCCACATCGGGTCTGCATAATTTGCCTTCCATCCAGCCACAAACCGGAGTCGTGTGACATCTGCAAAACCTTCTCCAGAAGGACCCTTCGTGACAGGGAGAAGATCCGACTCCAGGCGAAAGAGGACAGGAGGAAAAGTGGTCATTCTACCACAGAGCGAGGAGAAGGTCAGTCTTCTACCAGGGCTCACACTGGTTCCTCTATAACTCCGACCAGACCGGCTCAAAAACGGCACAGGTCTCCGACGACGTCGAGGGCGTCGACGTCGAGGCAAGGAACGGCGCCAACATGCTCGCCGTCGAGGAGTGGTTCGCCGGCGAGAAAGAGACATCGCTCGCCGTCGACGACGATTTCGCCGTCGAGACGGCGTGGACTTTCGCCGTCGAGATCTGGGTCACCGTCGACACGGCGAGGACGTTCCACGTCGAGGAGATCTGAATCCGGTTCGCCGTCGAAACGGCGAGATCGATCAACGTCGAGGGGTGCTCGACGTCGTAGACGTTCACCGTCATCACGGCGACGTCGAGGGTCGTCGTCGAGAGATTCTCAACGGCGAGAAGAATCGACGGCGAAGGACACTCGCCGTCACCGTACTTCGACGTCGAGGAGTGTGTCGACGTCGAGACAATCAAAAAGACCTAGGAGGGTTTATACAACCTCAGAATCCTCGGCTTCAATCATCCTCCTTCCAGCGTCTCCACAACTCTCTCCTCGACAATCACCATTGCCACAGACGCCGGTAACACCTACGGAGCCTCTTCCGGCTCCGCCTGTAGAGTCTGTTTTGAGGACTCCAACGCGGTCTGTAAGACGTTCGGGACATTCCTCTAGACGCTCTTCTTCCTCTCGACACCGTCATGACCCACAGAGATCTCAGCATTCACATCACAGGCGTTCTTCTTCGTCTACACGGGACTACTCTCCAACCCTATCGGACTCACCGTCCCCGAGAGTGTCCCCCATAGATGATGTGAATACGTTCCAGGAGGTCTTAGTACGAGGGGCAACCAAGCTGAACATCCCGCTGGCGGTACCTGCCCCATCGACGTCAGTGATCTTCGAGACCTTGCATCACAGGACATCTTCCAGACCTTTGCTTCCACTGGTTCCAGGTCTCCTTGAACCAGCAATGGATATTTTCCTTGCACCGGCCGCAACAAAGTCTGCTCCTTCCAGACTTATTAAAAAATATCGTCCACCAGAACAAGATCCTCTATTCTTGAGGTCGGACCCAGTTCCTGATTCGGTGGTCATAGTAGCGGCAAAGAAACTGCATTCAACCTCACCATCTTCTTCTTCACCTCCAGATAAAGAGAGCAGAAAGATAGATGCTGCAGGACGAAAAGTATGCTCTACTGCAGCCGTCACGATGAAGGCAGCCAGCGCTACTGCGTTATTAGGGCGGTACGATCGTGCCCTCTGGGACTCTTTAATACAGTTTGCGGAACATCTTCCTAAGGATAAAAGGGAAGATTTCCTGGAGGTCGTGGGTGAGGGATCCATGGTGTCTAACCAAATTATAAGTGCTGCAGCTGACTCTTCGGTGCTATCCGCACACAATTATGCACACGGGATAGCGCTCAGAAGGCATGCATGGTTGAGACTTACATCACTCAAACCTGAAGCGCAGCAGAGAATACAAAACCTGCCTTTCTCGGGCTCCACCTTGTTCGGTTCTCATGCCGATGACGAGATGGCTAGAATGAAAGCTGAACTAGATACCTTGAAAGCGGTAGGGATGGAAAGACCGAAAGAACAAAGAAAGGTTTTCCGGCCATATCAACGACGACTTTTCACCCACCGGTATCAGTCGCCACACTGGATGTCTTCGCGCCCCCAGCAACAGCAACAACAGCAGTATCAAAGGGGTTTCTCTACTCAGCGAAGGTCGACAAGGGGTCGTTCAACACCTCAAACTCAGGCAACTCGACAGGCTCCCACGTCTAAGCCCTGAATCTTTGCTTCCCCCTCCTCCGTTATCCACTCCGGTAGGGGGAAGTATCTCAAATCATCTGGACGAGTGGCTACGCATCACAACAGACGCCTGGGTATTGAATATTGTGAGACATGGTTACGCTCTCAGATTCACCAGTCCTCCACCATCTGTTCCACCCAAAACAGCCAACCGCCATCTCGAAGCTCTACAGTTAGAGGTCAATATCCTATTGCAAAAAAGAGCCATAGAACCCGTTCCCATCAGCCAGCAAGGGAAGGGGATTTATTCGAGATATTTCCTTGTACCGAAAAAAGACAAACAAGAGTTTCGTCCCATCTTAGATCTGAGGACAGCAAACAAATGGATTCGCAAAGAAAAATTCAGGATGTTAGCCTTACACCAAATTTATCCACATCTACGTCAGGGCGACTGGCTATGTGCGATAGATCTTTGCGACGCTTACTTTCACATCCCAGTAACCAAGAAACATCGAAAATTCCTAAGGTTCACTGTCGGAAAACGCCATTACCAATTTGCAGTTCTACCTTTCGGCCTAAAATCAGCGCCAAGAACTTTTTCCAAATGCATGGCGGTAGTAGCCGCCCACTTGAGGAAACAGCGAATATTCGTCTACCCCTATCTAGACGATTGGCTCATAAAGGCCTCCAGTTGTCTCGAGACACAGCAACATTTCGAATGGACTCTACAACTGCTGCAAAAACTTGGTCTTCAAGTCAATCTCCTGAAATCTACAGCAACACCTGTTCAGAGGTTGCATTACTTAGGGGCCATTGTAGATACCAGGCTAGGAAAGGTGTTTCCTTCGGAGGAACGACGGTTATCGATTCTCCAGAAGTGCAAACAACTGCAGGAAAGACCTCAAGCCACTGCAAGAATAATAGCTTCTCTACTGGGCTCGATGGCGTCTTGTATCCATCTGGTTCCCAATGCTCGCCTCCATATGAGACCATTGCAGGAAAACCTGGAGGATCAGTGGTGTCAACTGAGGGACGATTGGGAGAACAAAGTCCTTCTTTCTCCTCACACCCTACAATCCCTCAAGTGGTGGTGTTTACCCAGCAATCTCTTGGTGGGGATTCCGTTCCAACAACGGCCCCCATCTCAAACCATCGTAACAGATGCGTCACTGATCGGATGGGGGGCGCACATGGAACATCTTCGAGTCCAAGGCGAGTGGTCACAGAGAGAGAGTCTCTATCACATCAACCTGCTGGAACTTCGCGCAGTCCACCTTGCGCTCAAAGCCTTCCTTCCCTCTCTGAGAACGGAAACTCTCCTTCTCCAGACAGACAACGTGGCCACTATGTACTAATTCGCAACCCCAGAAAACAAAAAATGCCAAAACTTCGCCTCCAGATATTACCATCCAGGGACACTGGGGAATGCCCTGTGGATAAGCTGGTCAGGAGCATTTCTTTACGCCTTTCCACCGCTTCCCCTGATTCCGGCGGTCCTCCAGAAGCTGTCCAATGTTCAGACCAAAATGATCCTAATTGCTCCGGAGTGGCCACGCCAGTGGTGGTTCCCAGACCTTCTTCACCGGTCACTCAAACCACACATCAGGCTACCATATCGTCCGGACCTTCTCACGAAGTTCAGAGGGCAGATATCTCATCCCAACCCCTCATCGTTGAGTTTGGCAGCATGGCTCCTGAGCTAGTGCAATATGGACACTTGAACCTACCTCAGGATTGTATGGAAATTCTGAAGGAAGCAAAGCGCCCTTCCACACGATCAGCCTATGCAAGCAAGTGGAAGAGATTCTGCATTTGGTGTTTACACAACAACATTGACCCGGTTTCCTGTGGAGAACAATCTATCCTGCCATACTTGTTAAGTTTGGCAAAATCGGGCTTACAACTGTCGTCAATAAAAGTTCACTTGGCGGCTGTCACAGCATACAGAAAGAGTCCTTCACAAACTTCCTTTTTTCGGATTCCGATTATTAAGGATTTCCTAGAAGGTTTAAAGAAGGTTTTTCCCCCCATTAGAAAGCCTTCTCCTCCATGGGAACTGAACGTTGTCTTATCACGTCTGATGCTGCCGCCATTCGAGCCAATACATAAGGCATCGCTGCAACATCTCACATGGAAAGCTGCTTTTCTGGTGGCAATCACTTCAGCGCGTAGGGTCAGCGAAATCCAGGCCCTTTGCGCTCAGGAACCCTACACGGTTTTTCATTCTGCAAAAGTGGTAATGAGAACTCATCCAAAATTTTTACCTAAGGTAGTCTCCGACTTCCATGTGAACCAAACAATTTCATTACCGACTTTCTTTCAGAATCCAGCTACTCCTGCTGAGAGAACTCTGCACTCTCTGGATGTAAAGAGAGTATTGAAATTTTACTTGGACAGGACAAAAAGCTTACGAAAATCACAACAGCTTTTTATTAACTATGGCCCAATCAGAACAGGTTTGGGTACATCTAAACAATCTTTATCCAGGTGGATTGTTTCATGTATAATGTTATGTTATCAGTTAGCAAACAAATCCCTTGGTGGTAGGCCAAAAGCCCACTCTACCAGAGGGAAAGCAGCTACTGTAGCCTTGATGAGAAATGTCCCTTTGGCAGAAATATGCAAGGCTGCCACTTGGAGGTCGGTCCATACCTTTACTAAGCATTACTGCCTTGATACAGACGCTAGGGCAGATGCTCAGGTTGGGCAGGCTTTGCTCAAGAATTTGTTTGCATGATTCATGTTTTTCTCAGTATTCTTATATCTACTCCACCGCGGTTATGGGGATGGGCTTGCTACTCTATTCAGTGCTTATGACTATACATGGAAATCCCCTACGAGAGAAGAAATGGTTTCTTACCTGTAACTCCAGTTCTCTCGTAGGGGTATTTCCATGATAGTCATAAGCAACCCTCCCTCCTCCCCGGTGGAGTTGACATAGAACATGAATATTATGGAGGTTGGTACTCCAACAAATGTTTTGTTTTTTCTTCATGTCAGGTTAATAGCCTCCAAAAAAGAACTGAGGCAACTGCCTTTTGCTGTGCATGATGGGAAACAGGAAGACTTTACTTTCTTAAAGGCACAGCTCTATTTTCATTCTGTATAATGGCAGCCTATGGGCTACACTGCCCTACATTGTTTTATTCTCATGAGAGGTGTAAATAAAATATGAGAATGTATTTATTTATGTATTTATAGAATAAATAGAGGTTTAAACGTGAAATTTACACTACAACTGTTTTTTTCTTCTAACAATTTGGCCTGTGTAGCTGTTCACATAGGCTGCACATTGTTATTCTTAAGTGTTTTTCACAGACCTTTTTGTCAAGGAGCTGATGATTGCACTTAAGAATATACTACACAACAGTGCTCCGGGGGCCCCGCAGGCGCGCGGAACTATTCAGTGCTTATGACTATCATGGAAATACCCCTACGAGAGAACTGGAGTTACAGGTAAGAAACCATTTCTTCCAAAACAGGTACTGTGTCTCTCTCCCTTGGCCCTATGTGACGATACTTCTGTAGCCTGCATCTCGCCTCTCTTGTCTCCATCTTTTTAAAAAAAAAGCAGCAGTCTGTTATTCCACCTCTTAAGTGTACTTTATCTTAGTAAATAATTACTGTAGAACTTTTGTCCTCAAGGCAGCTAGTAATAATGGGGAAAAGGAAACAACCCAGTGTAAATGACATTCCATTTAAAAAAAATCACACGTCAATCCTGAAATTCATCTCTGGAGCAATGGGAGAAATCGACAAACAGATCACCAATGTTGAGGGGAAAATTATCACCCAGAATAAGTCATTAGTAATCCCTAACTCTCCCCCTTTAATAACAATCATCATCATCATCATCATTTGACTTTATTTCGGTAAGTAAAAAACAAACCATTAAAGTACAATACACAACAAAGAGAAAAAGAGCTTTTTAAGAGCAAGAGGATACTAAAAAAATAAAATGAAAACACAGTTGAAAGGGACAAGACAAATTTAAAAAACAAACAGAATAAACAGCCAGATGAGCATCACTTAGTATAAAAAAAGGTCTACTCCTCAAGGAAACTGGTTTCATGAATCAGTGATAGTTAAAAATATAATACACCAATATCTATATCGTGAAGAGTAATGACCAAAATCACGCGTCCGGTTCGATAAATATACATAAATAAGTCTAAAAATTAGTTCCCCAGTCTTACTTCTTAAAATTGCCAATCTCAAATGTCAGAATAATACAAAAGATTTTACCACTAATAGAACTATCTGGGTGGATAAATCACATTTTAAAATTCTCACAACATAAAATGAGGGATCAGTTCCATAGATCAATAAATAATCAATAATAAACTGGGCCAATATCTATATCCTATACAACAAACAACTGCAATCATACATCCAAGTTTAATAAATATACATAGATAGAACTAAGCATTAACTACACAGTTTTATTCCTTAAAATTGCTAATCTCAACCGCCAGATTGACTCGAGAAATCTTGCCACTGGTAAAACTATCTGGACGGACGGGTCGCATTTTAAAATTCTCTCAACGTGAAGACAGGATCTAACCCCTAATTGTTTGCAAAGCGGGATGAGCCAAAGTGCTCTTTGTTTATGATACGCTTGACAGTGGAAGAAAACATGTGAAACGGTTTCTTCACTTTTACAACCCATCGGGCAATATTTAGATCTATTAATTGAGCTGGACCATTTGTACGTTAAACAGCACAAACGAAGAGACCCGATCCTGAACGTAATAAAAAGGGCACGAGCAAATGGAGATAACTTTGCGTCCATAAAAGGCTCAAATTCATAATGACATTTAACAAGTAAGAAATTGTCGGACATAGACAATGGGATGGAACTAACAAATTGGCCAACCTGAACGTTATGCCAGAAAGCATCCTTTAACAGCTGTGCAGCATTTTTAGGAATAGAAATAGGATCCTGCCAATAGGACCCTAAGCCAAGCTGAGAGAATGATTGTTCAACAAAGACACACCATTTAGTTTTAATAGTGGAATCGCGCCCCACCAAATTAAGAATGCCACAACGAAAAGGGGTTAGAGCATCTGTTGTCCACAACCGAATCCAAAACAGCAGTGGCCTTAAGGCAGCAATCTGTGAAATTGAGAAGAGATTTAGATCCAGGCAAATGGGCAAGGATGGAGTACTCGATGGAACCTTTAGCATCATTTTTAAAAACTGATTTTCCGCCCTTGCCAAGTTCGCCAAATTACAGTGGCCCCAGAGTTCAGCTCCATATAAGGCGGCCCCCCTAGCTTGAGCTTTGTATATTTCCAGGGCAGGGGACATTGCAAATTTGGGAGAACTAGAGGCAAATCTGACAATGCCACCCGCCCTCTGCTTCAGGCATGATAAAGATTTTTGGCGTTGAGTATGCCAAAGATGTGAATCTTCCACTTTAATGCCTAAGTAATCAAAGGTACCCACCCTTTCCAAGGGAACACCTTCTAAATATACAGGCCTCTTCATTTTGTGCCTAATATCTCCAAAAACCATGTATTTTGTTTTTGCTGAATTAATCGATAGCCCATGGCAGTACGTGATAACAGTAGAGTATGATCTGCAAACAGAAGACAAGGAAACTTCTGCCCGCCCAGACTAGGGGCATCACTTTGGCAGTCTAAAAGGTATGGCAAACAAGCGTTGATAAACAAAAGAAACAAGGTGGGCGCCAAGACGCATCCTTGCCTCACACCCCGTGCAGTTGGAAAAGCAGGAGTCAGATCGCCAGTAGCACCCCAGCGAACTTTAGCACAGTTATCAGAATAAAGATCCTTAATGATGTTAATCATAGAACCCGGAACACTGATGGTACTAAGGACCTCCCAAAGCTTGGCACGCGGGACAAGATCAAACGCAGATTTCACATCAACAAAGGCCACAAATAAGTGGCCTTTATCCGCGTCTACGGTCTTCAACTTGATGGTGGTAAATCGGAAGATCTGATCGATGGTGCTGATCTTGTCCCTACATCCTGCCTGAAGATGGTTTAAGACCTGATTTTTCGTTATCCATGTTTTAATCTAGTTAGCAACTGGTACGAAAAAAAATTCTTCAAGTTGTCTAATAGACTAATAGGTCTATAATTCACAGGGGAGCTCTTGTCTCCTTTTTTATGAACGGGGACAATAATCGCCATCTTCCACGAAACCGGATAGGATCGAGTTGCCATGGCAGTGTTCGATACCCTATTGATGTACCGGGTCCATACAGGTAGGTCTGATTTGTACAGATCCGAGGGAATACCATCTTGGCCAGGGGCCCTACCAGATCTTTGAGCGCAAATTGCCATCTCTGTTTCTTTCAAGGTAAAGGGCGGCATTTCGGGCTGGCACGGTGCATAGTCTGTAAGAGTATCATAAAAATCCGACCGAGAGCCATACAATTCCCAGAAATAAGAGAACCAAGTTCCTGAATCGATATGACATTCAGGAGTAGATGACAGGGCTGGATCACTACGCGAAACCAAAGTCCAAAAGAGCTTGGCATCTCGAGAACCAGCCGCCTCCGCCAGACACTCCCATAAATGCTCCTCATATTTGAGTTTCGATAGCGTGCGAGTAGACACAATGGGTGTCATTCTGACCCCGGCGGGTAGGCGGGCGCCGCCTGCCTGGGGGGAACTGCCATTTGACCGCTCTGCGGTCAAAAGACCGCTGGCGGCATTTCGACCTTCCCGCTGGGCCAGCGGGCGCTAACAATGTTAGCGCCCGCCGGACCAGCGGGAAGGGGGCCTGCAACATTGAAGCCAGCTCCGAATGGAGCCGGCGGTGTTGCAGGTGTGCGACGGGTGCAGTTGCACACGTCGCGCTTTTTACTGTCTGCTAGGCAGACAGTGAAAAGCAGGCTGGGGCCCTGTTAGGGGGCCCCTGCACTGCCCATGCCAGTGGCATGGGCAGTGCAGGGGGCCCCAGGACACCCGTTCCCGCCAGCCTCTTCCTGGCGGTGTAAACCGCCAGAAACAGGCTGGCCGGAAGGGGGTCAGAATCCCCTGGGCAGCGCTGCTTGCAGCGCTGCCCTGGCGGATTTGCCCAGCCGGGGGAAATCCGGCAGGAAACCGCCGGACCCGGTTTTCTGACCGCGGCTTTACCGCCGCAGTCAGAATGGGCAGGGGAGCACCGCCAGCCTGTTGGCGGTGCTTCCTCCATTCGCGGCCCTGGCAGTCTTTGACCGCCAGGGTCGGAATGACCCCCATAATTCCTTCTCGCATATATAATGTAATCCCAGTTCTTTGACTTTAAGGCTTCAGATGAAAGATGCTTGGCCACCCGGCACTCTTTGTCAAACCATTTGCACCTAGGAGCAGAGGATTTTAATTTGGTTTTAAAAGGTTTAGTGAAAAGCTCCTTGAGTTCCGCAAAAAAACCCGCATGGGCGGACATAATTTCTGAGGAAGATAATACGATGGAGTCCTCAAAAAGTTGGTGACAGGACACCATGACGCCAAGCTTGTGATTCAATAAGTTGGATTTCAAAAACGAGGGCCACTTTACCACACGCCTATTAGTGGAAAGTTTCAACAGATCATTTTGATCAACCAAACCAGTGGGTAAATCAAACAAGGCTGTGTTATATGCAATTTGCAAGGGGGCATGGTCGCTAGTACGGAGAAGACCCACCTCTACATTAGTTATGAGATGCCAAACTCGTAGATCCAAGATAACATAATCCAAACAACTGCTATGGTTTCCTCTAAAAAAAGTGGGCCTAGCAGGGTTATCGTTTGGAAATCGACCATTTCCAAAACGGAGGCCATATGTAAGTGCAAGGTCTGTTATCTGGGACACCCTAGGGGAAGGAATAAGTGGCGTAGAATGAAATTGAAGCGGGGTAACATTCCACACTACGTCCTCATCCTGAGTGGACTCAGCAAAAGCTGAGCCAAGTTCAATTTGGGCGTTAAAATCACCAGCAATGATGACTCGATATTTAGAGTGGAGTTCTGATAAAACATTATGCAAGCGATGGATAGTATCAGACTGTTGATTAGAAGGGCCTGGTCGATTATAGATATTAATACACAGCACAGGGGTGCCAGACCTTGGCTGTATTACTATGGCTAAAATAGCACAGGAATCAACAGCAATTTCCTTTACCCTACCCATCTCAGACAGCTTGACCCAGATACATAGACCCCCTACCGCCCTTCCCCTAGGGGATTGAATTGCCTTTTTTATAAATGAACGATAACCTTGCCTATACACACCATCCGTTGCCCAGGTTTCCTGAAACATGCAGATAGAATAAGATTCCACAAAAGCCCCCCATCCAAATCAAGCAGTTTGCTCTTAATACCTGCCACATTCCAGGACAACAAATACCCTGCAGAAGATGGAGTGTTATAAGTAAGCGTGCTAGAATCAGTGTCCAAACTAAATCAGGATTTACTGTCGGGATACAGAGTGAAGCACTTGAAATAGGCCCACCTAGACTGATTAAAGATCTTTGAGGTAATACAAGTGGACCACTGGGTATGCAAGAATTAGAAGAGCGTAGTCAATCCACATCAGATGTATCCCCTAAAGAAGCAGGGTCTCGAGTACCAATATATTTAGGATTGTAAACCAAAGCAGCCCCATCAACAGGGAAAGGCAACAAACCAGGCTTAGCAACAGGAACTGGAGCATTGCATTAATTTCCTTGGGCCTAAAAGAATGCGCGGGCAGGATCTTATGACCAGTAGCAGGCAGACATTCGCTAAGATGTATATCAAGGTCAGTTCTTAACATGTTGCGGGCTTCCATTTGCAAAAGCCCCCTAACTAGTTCAGAATTAACGAGATTAATTTTAATGGTGTCTCGTCCACCGGGACAGCCACGCACCTGTGAAGCAAAAACAATATCAGAATGAATAATAGAAGCACAGCCCCTGGTGTAACGGATCCAATATGACACCTTATTAACAAGAGAGGAAGTATCTTCTCTGATATGAGATGTAAGAGGGGGAACATTGCACAAATAAATACAATTTGAATTAGACATATGAGTGGAAGGGGCCACAACTTGTCCAAAGTCAAAAAGGGAAGATGCCGAATGTGCTGTCGAAGTAGCCAGTTGTTTCCCATAGGTTGGCTTATTGGAGGGGCCCTTATTAAGATCCCCAATTGATGAAGAAATAACTGGCGGTGCAACCGGGCCCAGAGGACAAGAAGATTGTGTTGGCACAGGAATCAAAGTACGCTGAGGAGATGAGTCAATTTTTTAAAGAAGTTTAAGAACCTCAAACAGTAGACCCTTTAACTCCCCGACTTCACGTTTTAAACTAGAGACTATTGTTAACACGTCTTCTCCTGGAGGGTCACAGGAAGTGGTAGCGGGTAGGGAAATCGGAGGTTGTTTGTCACCCACCAAATCAGACTGGTCCAAAATAGAAAACCGATTGGCGCAAGGGATGCCACTAAGAATAGGATCGAGAGAATTAGCATCCAAATTATCCACTAGACCAGGGGAAGATGAAGATTTAGACAAAGCCAGCTGGCTAAATAAGGCAGAAACATGCACAGGAGATTTCAAAGGCTGGGCATCAATAGAAAGGTTAGAGCCTGCTGTTAAGAACGGAAGTAGAGTCCCAGATTTCAGTCTCTTGCAGGCTTTGCCCTCCTTTTCCTTAAGAATAGATTACACCTCCTCAATTAAGTTGTCGATTTCTCTTGTGACACAGTTTGAGTGGACTTGTGCTACTCTATTGAGTTTTAGGTTTTTAGATTTAACTACTGCAGAATCAGGACTGGTGCGCGCCTTACGCTTCCCCATACTTGGAAAAGGAAATAAGGGAAGACAAGAGGCTCTCACTACACTCTTGTAAGGCACAGGAAAAGAAATTAAAAAACCAAGGGGGGTGGCCCAGCCTAGCCCAGCCTCTTCCGGGCACTGGACGGGCAAAGGACGGGCCCGCCCTTGGCGCGGGCTTTGCCCGGGCGCGTCCTGCGTAGCGGGCGCGCTCTTGCAGATTTAAAGGGGTCACAGCCCCGCCCCCAGGATTCCGGGACCCAGCAGCAGTCCTCCTTTGTCCAAACCAACGCACGACCCGCGAAGCGGGCGCGCTCTTGCAGATTTAAAGGGCTCACAGCCCCGCCCCCAGGATTCCGGGACCCGGCAGCAGTCCTCCTTTGTCCAAACCAACGCGCGACCCCGCAATAACAGTCCCTGAACATCCGGCAAACCTTTTTGGAAGTGAAACCCAGTCTAAAATTACTAATGGCTGTATCCAAGATATAATTGACACATCTCAGATGGTGATGACCATCCTCCCTCACCAAAACGTAAGTGGAAACACCAACCAGCAAGGAAGGATGTCCCATCCAAACAAGAGCCGCCTGTGAATGCTAGACATGGCTCTTTGAAAGTACAATCCAATGTATGTATCCAAAATGCTCAAACCTGCCCCCAAAATCAAAAATCTGACCATAAGAATAAACCTCATATGGTGAAAGGGAAAACTAATACCGCAGAGACACTGACTGCTCTAGAAAAATTAGTACACGTTTTGATCAAGTAATGGAACATCTAACTCAATTGGAGGGGAAAATTGATTATCTACTTAAAACACTGAAACCACAATTAACAAACCCTTCATCCCCAACTGCACAACAGCTTTGTTATTCTGATTTTAACGTCAGGCCTCCTTTAACACATCAGGCCCAATCATCCACTTTACAGATTACCCAAAGACAAGTCGACCCCTGTGCCTCACCTGAAAGAACTGGCAATGCCCAACCCCACAAAATACCGCCAAAAAGAAGGGAACACGTAATCACTCCTAAAGTTTACCAGGGTGCCCCTTTAACCGAGAGAGATATAGTTGACCTCCCGCCTGCGGCAAACCCTTACGTGGCAGTTCTTGCCAATGTCCCCATTTTATCTGGAGCAGGGGGGGAATCATGGGCAGCTCTGAGGAACAAGGCCCTGCACTGGATTGCAACTCGCCTAAAACCTGGCCTGACAAACAAACTTTTTGAAGATATCAAGATGGTCAGAAGGGTAAAATGAGTGGGAAGAAACCGTTAAATATTCAAGGGTGATTGTGTAGTTCTTTCATTTAAAACCCCTATGTTGGTCAAAGATATCTTAAGAAACTTAAGTCCACATCAGATTACCGACCATGGTGTTGCCCTGCTTCCTCTGGGTTTCTTTTATACAAGCACCAAAAACTATGAAGGACCTGACCTTTGTCTTGAGGATCATAGAACCAGGCCTGAGTCACAATATATGATTTCTACTGCGAACAGATTTTGGGGGCTCAGTATGGAAGATACTGATTGACTATTATCCAACAAGGAACCTTGTAGACTCAAACATCTAACAGAAATATCGGACCACGCCCATCTGGTTGCAGATAATTCAGTAGCAGACAATGGAGAAGAATGATCAAACATGGAACCCTCTCCTAGGCAATCCTTATTAAGAGCCCTGCCAAAAAAAAACTTTTACCTGTGCCCTGACTCCTTTGGTAGGCACAGAAACCATTACTACCTAAGGGAAAACTCAGATAATTGACAAGTCTTTTGTTGATCAGGCTAGAACAATGCATAAAGACCATCTTTCTTTCTTATTCTGGAATGTGGCTGGCCTCCGATCTAAGGTGGAGAACGAGGTCTGGCTAGAATACATTCAGCATTTTCCCTGGGTATATCTCCAAGAGACCTGGTCTGTGAATCCGATTCATATAAATGGCTACAGGACATTACATACTCCTGCTGTTTCTACGGCACGGGGCAGGGCTAAGGGTGGCTTGTGCACCTTTATATCCAACAAGTGTGATATAATCAAGGACATTGCTTTAATATCTAATATGTTCTACCAAGTGATTTCATGTCATTTAAAAAACATTGCACAATTGGTGGTCATTAATTTCTATAATAATGTACCTTTTCAAGATCTTCGATTAATACTTAACCTCCTTCAGGATGACATAGACTGAGTACGTGACTCCTCAAATAAACAATCTTATATTGTGTGGGGAGGTGATTTTAACATATACCTGTGCCCCAGCTCAACTAAGGGCTACTGCCCCCACGCCCCTGATGGTGAAAACGATTTATTACATTTATTTCACAACAACTCAGGCAACTCGTTGAATGAAGTCCTATTTAGTCTCGACCTCATCCTATACAATTCCCTCACTCAGGGTAGGCCACAACTGAAACCCACCTTTAACGGTAGGCAAGCCAACACAATAATTGATTTTATTCTATTTTCTAACAATCTCTTTCCTTATGTACTTGATTATAGCATTCAAGACACCATATTCAGCGACCATAACCCTCAAATCTTAGGCCTTACATTTCCCCAACACGCCTTTATACACAGGGACACGGAAGAGATAGTAGGAAATATTGAATTAGGAGCAAGAAATGGTTACACCATCCGTTGCTCAGATATTGAACCTACAGGTTTTATGAACCAACTTGTGACCAATCATGCTCACGAATTTAATACTTGCCTTGCAGACAACACGTGTCCACGAGACCGTATCAAGGCCTTTATGGTAATTACGGCTGGTATAAAACAGTCTCTTAAAGCAACTTTTAATAAAGCGAAATAAGGTAAAGGCTGGTTTAACGCCGAATGCACACAAGCCCGTAAGAACTTAAAAAGTTACCTACATTCACAAAACCCGGATAAATGCCAACTAAGTTTAAAGAGGAAGGAGTATAAAAATGCCATAAATAAAAGGAAACAGAACTTAAAAAATGAGGCATGGCAATCCCTCTATGATGCGAGCACCCGGAACGATCATGTAAAATTCTGGAAAATTGGGAATTCTCCGCTCCTATGTGATGAAGGAATACCCAAAATTGAAATTGCCATCACGGAAGAAGAGTGGGTTGCCTTCTTTTCCGCTATTGACTCCTCAGAAAATTTGGCACTAGAAATAAATCACTCTAAACTAGACTCCTATGACCCCATTTTACCATTTACTTTAAATGAGGTCATTGACGCTATAAACGCAAGTAAAAGCGGAAAAGCCCCAGGCCCAGATGGAGTTCCAGTTGATATCTATAAATCTAATACCTCTCTTTGGGGTCCACTATTGACGCAGGTGTTACGCGCCTGTTGTTCATCTACTTTCATCTCGACCTGGGCTGAGTCAATAATTATTCCAATCTATAAAAAGGGAGATCGCCATAATCCCACGTTACCGTCCTAATTCACTGCTTGACACACTTGCAAAGATTGCGGGACGCATCATCCTAAACAGACTACAAGATTGGATGGAGGAAAATCATATCCTCTCTGATCTACAATACGGGTTCAGGGCTGGCATAGGGACAACGGAACAGGCTCTTAACTTAGAGATCATACTTGGTAAATATACAAGGGCCAAGTCCGGAGCATTATACCTTGCATTTGTCGATTTAACTTCCGCATTCGATTGTGTGGTGCATTCAAAATTGTGGCCCATGTTGCTGGACTTGGGGGTCGATACCACCATAGTCCATTTTATTAGGGAATTGTATGCTGGTGCAAACGCTAAGGTTCGCTATGGGCATCAAGGGGAATGTACTTCATCTTTCCCCATTGAACGAGGGGTGCGTCAAGGATGCGTGTTAGCTCCCCTATTGTTCGCTTTGTATATTAACAGCTTAGCGGGGACCCTTTCTGATGCCTGTAGTGATCTTCCACAAGTAGGCTTTCGGAAGATTCCGGCCCTCTTGTATGCGGATGATGCCATTTTGATGGCCCGCACCCCAGTTGCTCTGCAAAGATTAGTTACAAACTTTGATAACTGCATGGACGTTTTGGGCCTCAAAATCAATCATACTAAAACTTTTTCTATGACATATCCTAGATGCGGCACAAAAAATTGCCATATATCCTTAAAAGGTGTAAAACTAGTCAACACAGGGACATTTCCATACTTAGATATCATGTTCGATGATAAAGGTACATGGGTACAAGCCATAAAAGCGAGAAAATTGTTATTTGCGAAAACCGTTATGGTGGTAAAAAACTTCTCTAAAAGGGTGGGGAGAGTAATTCCCAAAGACATGATGACTCTTTACAATGCGAAATGTGTCTCAGTAGCACTGTACGGGGCCGGACTTTGGGGATATTGAGACTGCACTACTTTACAGATGACAGAAAACGCTCTCCTGAAAGCAGTCCTAAGTGTCCCGCAATCAACATCAACAGTAGTATGCCATTCAGAAATGGGAGTAACATGCCTTACAGATCTCATTCGTGTTCAACCAATCCTACTTTGGCATAAAGTATGGACTTCAGATCCTGCGAGGTTGAACAGGACTATTATAGTAGATGCCCTAGCACTTACTTACTCGTCCAAAATTCCATGGCTAAATTATATAAAGCACTTTCTTATTAAATTAGGCCATCCTGAGTTGTTTTTTACCCCAGATGAATTGAAAACAATCTCCAGGAAAGATCTGAAAAATACTTGCCTCACCCATCTGGCCGAATTGAGATGGGACGCGGAGGCAAACAAATATAGTGTCAGGAGAAACCATATGATACAACAAAGGAATGGCATGGAACCATACTTATGCAAAGTCACGAACCCAAGACTTTGGTTTGTCCTTACGCGTTTGAGACTAGAGTCCTTTCACCGCCTCATTAGTTTCCCCCTGATTAACGATTGGTCTCCACAATTGGAAAAATGTCCCTGTGATAATGTCTCTGACCAAAATACATTGCACACACTTTTCTTTTGCAAATATTATTCAACTTTTAGGAAAACTTAATGCATTTTAAACAATGTCGTCCAGCTTTCTTGTATCTTTTATCTCTTCCATCCATCATGGTTTGTAATGGATTAGCTTTGTTCCTGTGTACAGTGATTAAGGCCAGAAAATGTCTTGAGGCAAATGGGTGAGATTTCCAAGTACTATATTCAAGGCCTTTTTTATTACTCCTTTTAATCAAACTGTTCATTAATTTTCGTTTCTTTTTTAAATCTTTAAATTTTTCAATTTTACCTGTTTATATTCATATTCATATTTATATGTATTGTACTCTTTGCATCCCTTCTCCTGCTGAAAATTGTTTTCTATGTAAAATGACTTTTATGATTGCTAAAAATCAATCGAATAAAGTTTATTTGATGATGATGACTACACATCTTCTGACGGCGTTGGGGCATCCGCCGTCAAAGCCGACCTCAAGAACTAGGTCGAGGTCTCTGCATCGTATGACATCGAGGCAATCGTCTCCGTCTGCACACCGCTTGACGTCAAGGCATTCATCATCAAGACACATTCCTGCTGCGGATCACCGCTCGTCATCGAAGCATGCAGCGTCGACGTTGAGGCCTGAGAAAGCGGGAAGGCCTTGCTCGACGGCAGAAACCCATGGATCCCTGTCGACGGCAACACAGCAGCGATTGACATCGAGACAACCTTCTCCTGTAATATCTGTCTAGCAAAGGGTTTCTCTGCATACCAGCCCCCATCAAAAGTCACCTACAATTCCTGAAACTGGCCTTCTCCTCCAAGACCCAGAAGTCATGGTTCAGAGTGACTCTTCAGCGGCATCCAGAGCTTCATCACATACATCGCCTATAAATCTGTCTCCAAGGAGGCTAGAAAGCCTGAATAAAACACCGGCTTCTCCAGATTATCAATACTCGAGACTGTACTCACCATCGGCTTCTTTACCTCCTACGCCCTCCCCTACAACACTATCTGAACGAGCAAGACCTGCTGCTAGCCAGCCCGCTCCTAGACATCAACGCAGCCAGAAAAGGGCATCCTCAAGAAGTAGGTCACGTTCCAGGAGAAGGTCTAGATCTAGATCCTCTAGATCACGGCGGCGAAGATCTCCGTCATGGTCTACCGCATGAGTCCTCCATGAGAGTCTACTCACCTACCTTAACTAACTCCCCTCCAGCAAGGATATCACCAATTGACGACTTTACTACCTTCAATAAGGTTTTGGTCAGAGGGGCCAAAAAACTGAACATAGATATTCCAGAACCGACTACGTCATCATCAGTGATCTTTGAGACCCTGCATCAACGTGCCTCTTCCAGACAGTTACTGCCTCTAATTCCTGGTCTTTTACAACCGGCTATGGACACCTTTTTTACTCCGGCTAGCCTTCGTTCTGCTCCGGCTCGGATACTAAAGAAATATAAAGCCCCAGACCAGGATCCTTTGTTCCTTAGATTCGATCCTCCTCCGGACTCTGTGATACTGGCTGCTTTCTGGAAAACTCATTCTGTGGCACCGTCATCTACAGTCCCTCCAGATAAGGAGAGTAAACATTTGGACTCATTGGGCAGGAAAATGTGTGGCGCTGCAGCAGCATGCATGAAGGTCTCCAGTGCTTCTGCGCTTCTCGGAAGGTACGACCGTTGCTTGTGGGACTCCCTGGACAGATTTGTTGACAAATTGCCTAGAGAAGATAGGCAAGATTTTCAGGAGATCTTGCAAGAGGGGAGTTTGGTTTCCAACCAAGTCACTAGTGCTGCCGCAGATGGTGCGGATTTGGCTGCTCATGGCTATGCACATGGCATTTGTGCAAGGAGATCCTCATGGCTGCGCCTTACAGGATTGAGGCAGGAGGCACAGCACCGAACCTTGAACCTTCCATTCAAGGGAACCTCGTTATTTGGATCTCACACTGAAGATAAGGTGGCGAGGATGAAATCAGAGGTAGACAATATGAAGGCGGTGGGTCTCGATAGGCGAAGAGAATATAGAAGGAGGTACAGGCCCTAAGACAAGCACCCTTTTCAATAGAGGGTTCAAGCCCCTCACTGAGGCCTCAACAGAAGCAGAAGAGGCCTTTCTTTCAGCAACGCAAAACCGCGAGAGACCGCGCTCCAAGTAGACCGCATCAGTCTACTCCCAAGGCAGAGGGAAAACAATGAGGACTCACTTTCCCTAACCCTGTCCTCCACTCCAGTTGGGGGGAAGTATTACCAATTATGCTCACGAGTGGCACGCCGTTACAAAAGACAAATGGGTGCTAAACATTGTAGAGAATGGTTACTCTCTTCGGTTCAAATCTCCTCCACCTTCTCTACCGCCAACGAGGTCAGCGCCTGCTCATTACTCAGTACTACGAAAAGAAGTTTGCATCCTGTTGCAGAAAAGAGCGATAGAAAAGGTACCGTTCGCGCAGCGAGGAAAAGGAGTGTCTTCCCGCTATTTTCTGGTGAGGAAGAAAGGCCAAGAAGGGTCCTTCAGACCCATTCTGGATCTGAGACATCTGAACAAATACATCCAAAGACAAAAATTCAGAATGCTGGCTCTTCATCAGATTTTCCCTCAGCTACATCGAGGAGAATGGATGTGCTCCATAGATCTACCGGATGCGTACTTTCACATTCCAATCGTTCCCAAACACCGTGTACCCCCCCCCAAACGAAAGAGGATGAGACTAACCTTTCCCAAGAGAGTCTTCATTTTCTAAGTGGAAGAACCTGGAAAGGCCATCTGCATTGGCATGGGCAGTCCCAGGTCTGTGTTCCACTATAAAGTCCATTCCCTGTAGGGAGATGGACCACCTCAACAGTTTAGGATTTTCACCTTTCATTTGCATCAGCCATTTGAGAGGTCTGTGGTCAGTTTGAACTAGGAAGTGAGTCCCAAAGAGGTATGGTCTCAGCTTCTTCAGGGACCAAACCACAGCAAAGGCCTCCCTCTCAATGGCACTCCAACGCTGCTCCCTGGGGAGTAACCTCCTGCTAATGAAAGCAACAGGCTGGTCAAGGCCATCATCATTTGTTTGGGACAAGACTGCCCCTATCCCATGTTCAGAGGCATCTGTCTGCACAATGAACTGCTTAGAATAATCTGGAGCTTTTAGAACTGGTGCTGAGCACATTGCTTGTTTCAGGGTGTCAAAGGCCTGTTGGCATTCCACAGTCCAGTTCACTTTCTTGGGCATTTTCTTGGAGGTGAGTTCAGTGAGGGCTGTCACAATGGATCCATATCCCTTCACAAACCTCCTGTAATACCCAGTCAAGCCAAGGAATGCCCTGACTTGAGTCTGGGTTTTTGGAGCTACCCAGTCCAGAATAGTCTGGATCTTGGGTTGGAGTGGCTGAACTTGGCCTCCACCTACAAGGTGGCCCAAGTAAACCACTGTTCCCTGCCCTATCTGGCATTTGGATGCCTTGATAGAGAGGCCTGCAGATTGCAGAGCCTTCAAAACCTTCTTCAGGTGGACCAGGTGATCCTGCCAGGTGGAGCTAAAGACAGCAATATCATCAAGATAAGCTGTGCTAAAGGACTCCAAGCCAGCAAGGACTTGATTCACCAACCTTTGGAAGGTGGCAGGGGCATTCTTTAAACCAAAGGGCATAACAGTAAACTGATAATGCCCATCAGGTGTGGAGAATGCTGTTTTCTCTTTTGCTCCAGGTGCCATTTTTATTTGCCAGTACCCTGCTGTCAAGTCAAAGGTACTTAAGAATTTGGCAGCACCTAATTTATCTATGAGCTCATCAGCTCTAGGAATTGGATGAGCATCTGTCTTGGTGACAGAGTTGAGCCCTCTGTAGTCCACACAAAACCTCATCTCTTTCTTTCCATCTTTGGTGTGAGGTTTGGGGACTAAGACCACTGGGCTAGCCCAGGGGCTGTCAGAGCGCTCAATTACTCCCAATTCCAGCATCTTGTGGACTTCCACCTTGATGCTTTCCTTAACATGGTCAGACTGTCTAAAAATTTTGTTTTTGACAGGCATGCTGTCTCCTGTGTCCACATCATGGGTACACAGGTGTGTCTGACCAGGGGTTAAGGAGAAGAGTTCAGGAAACTGTTGTAGGACTCTCCTACAATCAGCTTGCTGTTGGCCAGAGAGGGTGTCTGAGTAGATCACTCCATCTACTGAGCCATCTTTTGGGTCTGATGACAGAAGATCAGGGAGAGGTTCACTCTCTGCCTCCTGATCCTCATCTGTTACCATCAACAGATTCACATCAGCCCTGTCATGGAAGAGCTTAAGGCGGTTCACATGGATCACCCTCTTGGGGCTCCTGCTTGTGCCCAGGTCCACCAGGTAGGTGACCTGACTCTTCCTTTCTAGCACTGGGTAAGGGCCACTCCATTTGTCCTGGAGTGCCCTGGGAGCCACAGGCTCCAGAACCCAGACTTTCTGCCCTGGTTGGAACTCAACCAGTGCAGCCTTTTGGTCATACCAAAACTTCTGGAGCTGTTGGCTGGCCTCAAGGTTTTTGGTTGCCTTTTCCATGTACTCTGCCATTCTAGAGCGAAGGCCAAGTACATAGTCCACTATGTCTTGTTTAGGCTCATGAAGAGGTCTCTCCCAGCCTTCTTTAACAAGAGCAAGTGGTCCCCTTACAGGGTGACCAAACAGAAGTTCAAAGGGTGAGAATCCTACTCCCTTCTGTGGCACCTCTCTGTAAGCAAAAAGCAGACATGGCAAGAGGACATCCCATCTCCTTTTGAGTTTTTCTGGGAGCCCCATGATCATGCCTTTTAATGTCTTGTTGAATCTCTCAACTAAGCCATTAGTTTGTGGATGGTATGGTGTAGTGAATTTGTAAGTCACTCCACACTCATTCCACATGTGTTTTAGGTATGCTGACATGAAGTTGGTACCTCTGTCAGACACCACCTCCTTAGGGAAACCCACTCTGGTAAAGATACCAATGAGGGCCTTGGCTACTGCAGGGGCAGTAGTCGACCTAAGGGGAATAGCTTCAGGATACCTAGTAGCATGATCCACTACTACTAGGATGTACATATTTCCTGAGGCTGTGGGAGGTTCCAGTGGACCAACTATGTCCACACCCACTCTTTCAAAGGGGACCCCCACCACTGGAAGTGGAATGAGGGGGGCCTTTGGGTGCCCACCTGTCTTACCACTGGATTGACAGGTGGGGCAGGAGAGGCAAAACTCCTTAACCTTCTGGGACATATTGGGCCAGTAGAAGTGGTTGACTAACCTCTCCCACGTCTTGGTTTGTCCCAAATGCCCAGCAAGGGGAATATCATGGGCCAAGGTCAGAATAAACTCTCTGAACGACTGAGGCACTACCACTCTCCTAGTGGCACCAGGTTTGGGGTCTCTGGCCTCAGTGTACAGGAGTCCATCTTCCCAATAGACCCTATGTGTTCCATTTTTCTTGCCCTTGGACTCTTCAGCAGCTTGCTGCCTAAGGCCTTCAAGAGAGGGACAGGTTTCTTGTCCCTTACACAGCTCCTCCCTTGAGGGTCCCCCTGGGCCTAAGAGCTCAACCTGATAAGGTTCAAGCTCCAAAGGCTCAGTTCCCTCAGAGGGCAGAACTTCTTCCTGAGAAGAGAGGTTCTCTTTTTCTGACTGTGTTGCAGTTGGTTTCCCAACTGACTTTCCTTTTCTCTTGGTAGGCTGGGCCATTTTTCCAGACTCCAGCTCTACTTTTTCACCCTGTGCCTTGCATTGTGCTCTTGTTTTTACACACACCAGTTCAGGGATACCCAGCATGGCTGCATGGGTTTTTAGTTCTACCTCAGCCCATGCTGAGGACTCCAGGTCATTTCCAAGCAGACAGTCTACTGGGATGTTTGAGGAGACCACCACCTGTTTCAGGCCATTGACCCCTCCCCATTCTAAAGTTACCATTGCCATGGGATGTGCTTTAGTTTGATTGTCAGCATTGGTGACTGTATAAGTTTTTCCAGTCAGGTATTGGCCAGGGGAAACCAGTTTCTCTGTCACCATGGTGACACTGGCACCTGTATCCCTCAGGCCCTCTACACTTGTCCCATTAATAAAGAGCTGCTGCCTGTATTTTTGCATGTTAGGGGGCCAGGCAGCTAGTGTGGCTAAATCCACCCCACCCTCAGAGACTAGAGTAGCTTCAGTGTGGACCCTGATTTGCTCTGGGCACACTGTTGATCCCACTTGGAGACTAGCCATTCCAGTGTTACCTGGATTGGAGTTTGGAGTGGAACCTTTCTTGGGACAGGCCTTGTCTCCAGTTTGGTGTCCAGACTGACTACAGTTTCGACACCAGGCCTTTTTGGGATCAAAGTTTTTACCCTTGTACCCAGGATTGTTTTGTGAAGAGGCTCTGGGCCCACCCTCCTGTGCAGGTTTTTGGGGGCCTTTAGAAGACTCTTGACTATTTTTATTTTTGGCTGTCTCACCACCTTTCCCCTGGGGAGGTTTTGTGACCCCTTTCTTTTGGTCACCCCCTGTGGAAGTTTTGGACACCCTAGTCTTGACCCAATGGTCCGCCTTCTTTCCCAATTCTTGGGGAGAAATTGGTCCTAGGTCTACCAGATGCTGATGCAGTTTATCATTGAAACAATTACTTAACAGGTGTTCTTTCACAAATAAATTGTACAGCCCATCATAATTACTTACACCACTGCCTTGAATCCAACCATCTAGTGTTTTTACTGAGTAGTCTACAAAGTCAACCCAGGTCTGGCTCGAGGATTTTTGAGCCCCCCTGAATCTAATCCTATACTCCTCAGTGGAGAATCCAAAGCCCTCAATCAGGGTACCCTTCATGAGGTCATAAGATTCTGCATCTTTTCCAGAGAGTGTGAGGAGTCTATCCCTACACTTTCCTGTGAACATTTCCCAAAGGAGAGCACCCCAGTGAGATCTGTTCACTTTTCTGGTTACACAAGCCCTCTCAAAAGCTGTGAACCATTTGGTGATGTCATCACCATCTTCATATTTAGTTACAATCCCTTTAGGGATTTTCAACATGTCAGGAGAATCTCTGACCCTATTTATGTTGCTGCCACCATTGATGGGTCCTAGGCCCATCTCTTGTCTTTCCCTCTCTATGGCTAGGATCTGTCTTTCCAAAGCCAATCTTTTGGCCATCCTGGCTAACTGGATGTCCTCTTCACTGGAGTTATCCTCAGTGATTTCAGAGGTGTTGGTCTCTCCTGTGAGGGAACCAGCATCTCTGACTATTATTTTTGGAGTCAGGGTTTGAGAGACCCTGTTCTCCCTAGATAGGACTGGTAGGGGGGAATTTTCCTCCAAGTCACTATCCTCTTCCTCTGAGTTGCCACCCTCAGAGGGGTTGGCCTTTTCAAACTCTGCCAAAAGCTCCTGGAGCTGTATTTTGGTAGGTTTGGGGCCCATTGTTATTTTCTTTATTTTACAGAGTGACCTTAGCTCCCTCATCTTAAGATGGAGGTAAGGTGTGGTGTCGAGTTCCACCACAGTCACATCTGTGCTAGACATTTTGCTTCTAAAAGTTGGAATACTTTTTAAGAATCTACAACTGGTTCTAGAATCTAATTCAAACTTTTACAAACTTTTAAACTCTAAAAGAAATGCTAAACAGGATCTAACACAAGGCCCTAGCAGGTCTTTTAAGAATTTAGAAAACTTTTCAAATTGCAAAAATCAATTTCTAATGACAATTTTGGAATTTGTCGTGTGATCAGGTATTGGCTGAGTAGTCCAGCAAATGCAAAGTCTTGTACCCCACCGCTGATCCACCAATGTAGGAAGTTGGCTCTGTATGTGCTATTTCAAAGTAAGGAATAGCATGCACAGAGTCCAAGGGTTCCCCTTAGAGGTAAAATAGTGGTAAAAATAGATAATACTAATGCTCTATTTTGTGGTAGTGTGGTCGAGCAGTAGGCTTATCCAAGGAGTAGTGTTAAGCATTTGTTGTACATACACATAGACAATAAATGAGGTACACACACTCAGAGACAAATCCAGCCAATAGGTTTTGTTATAGAAAAATATCTTTTCTTAGTTTATTTTAAGAACCACAGGTTCAAATTTAACATGTAATATCTTGTTTGAAAGGTATTGCAGGTAAGTACATTAGGAACTTTGAATCATTTCAATTGCATGTATACTTTTCAAGTTATTGACAAATAGCTACTTTAAAAGTGGACACAGTGCAATTTTCACAGTTCCTGGGGGAGGTAAGTTTTTGTTAGTTTTACCAGGTAAGTAAGACACTTACAGGGTTCAGTTCTTGGTCCAAGGTAGCCCACCGTTGGGGGTTCAGAGCAACCCCAAAGTCACCACACCAGCAGCTCAGGGCCGATCAGGTGCAGAGTTCAAAGTGGTGCCCAAAACGCATAGGCTAGAATGGAGAGAAGGGGGTGCCCCGGTTCCGGTCTGCTTGCAGGTAAGTACCCGCGTCTTCGGAGGGCAGACCAGGGGGGTTTTGTAGGGCACCGGGGGGGACACAAGCCCACACAGAAATTTCACCCTCAGCAGCACGGGGGCGGCCGGGTGCAGTGTAGAAACAAGCGTCGGGTTTGCAATGTTAGTCTATGAGAGATCAACAGATCTCTTCAGCGCTGCAGGCAGGCAAGGGGGGGCTTCCTCGGGGAAACCTCCACTTGGGCAAGGGAGAGGGACTCCTGGGGGTCACTTCTCCAGTGAAAGTCCGGTCCTTCAGGTCCTGGGGGCTGCGGGTGCAGGGTCTTTTCCAGGCGTCGGGACTTAGGTTTCAGAGAGTCGCGGTCAGGGGAAGCCTCGGGATTCCCTCTGCATGCGGCGCTGTGGGGGCTCAGGTGTGACAGGTTTTGGTACTCACAGTCGGAGAGTAGTCCGGGGGTCCTCCCTGAGGTGTTGGTTCTCCACCAGCCGAGTCGGGGTCGCCGGGTGCAGTGTTGCAAGTCTCACGCTTCTTGCGGGGAGTTGCAGGGGTCTTTAAAGCTGCTCCTTGAAACAAAGTTGCAGTCTTTTTGGAGCAGGTCCGCTGTCCTCGGGAGTTTCTGGTCGTCGTCGAAGCAGGGCAGTCCTCAGAGGATTCAGAGGTCGCTGGTCCCTTTGGAAGGCGTCGCTGGAGCAGAGTTCTTTGGAAGGCAGGAGACAGGCCGGTGAGTTTCTGGAGTCAAGGCAGTTGTTGTCTTCTGGTCTTCCTCTGCAGGGGTTTTCAGCTGGGCAGTCCTTCTTCTTGTTGTCGCAGGAATCTAATTTTCTAGGGTTCAGGGTAGCCCTTAAATACTAAATTTAAGGGCGTGTTTAGGTCTGGGGGGTTAGTAGCCAATGGCTACTAGCCCTGAGGGTGGGTACACCCTCTTTGTGTCTCCTCCCAAGGGGAGGGGGTCACAATCCTAACCCTATTGGGGGAATCCTCCATCTGCAAGATGGAGGATTTCTAAAAGTTAGAGTCACCTCAGCTCAGGACACCTTAGGGGCTGTCCTGACTGGCCAGTGACTCCTCCTTGTTATTCTCATTATTTTCTCCGGCCTTGCCGCCAAAAGTGGGGGCCGGGCCGGAGGGGGCGGGCAACTCCACTAGCTGGAGTGTCCTGCGGTGCTGTGACAAAGGGGTGAGCCTTTGAGGCTCACCGCCAGGTGTTACAGCTCCTGCCTGGGGGAGGTGTTAGCATCTCCACCCAGTGCAGGCTTTGTTACTGGCCTCAGAGTGACAAAGGCACTCTCCCCATGGGGCCAGCAACATGTCTCTAGTGTGGCAGGCTGCTGGAACTAGTCAGCCTACACAGATAGTCGGTTAAGTTTCAGGGGGCACCTCTAAGGTGCCCTCTGGGGTGTATTTTGCAATAAAATGTACACTGGCATCAGTGTGCATTTATTGTGCTGAGAAGTTTGATACCAAACTTCCCAGTTTTCAGTGTAGCCATTATGGTGCTGTGGAGTTCGTGTTTGACAAACTCCCAGACCATATACTCTTATGGCTACCCTGCACTTACAATGTCTAAGGTTTTGTTTAGACACTGTAGGGGTACCATGCTCATGCACTGGTACCCTCACCTATGGTATAGTGCACCCTGCCTTAGGGCTGTAAGGCCTGCTAGAGGGGTGACTGACCTATACTTGCATAGGCAGTGAGAGGCTGGCATGGCACCCTGAGGGGAGTGCCATGTCGACTTACTCGTTTTGTTCTCACTAGCACACACAAGCTGGCAAGCAGTGTGTCTGTGCTGAGTGAGAGGTCTCCAGGGTGGCATAAGACATGCTGCAGCCCTTAGAGACCTTCCTTGGCATCAGGGCCCTTGGTACTAGAAGTACCAGTTACAAGGGACTTATCTGGATGCCAGGGTCTGCCAATTGTGGATACAAAAGTACAGGTTAGGGAAAGAACACTGGTGCTGGGGCCTGGTTAGCAGGCCTCAGCACACTTTCAATTGTAAACATAGCATCAGCAAAGGCAAAAAGTCAGGGGGCAACCATGCCAAGGAGGCATTTCCTTACACACCGGAAATGTCTTCGGTTCGCAGTCGCATCTCAACACTACCAGTTCAGAGTGCTGCCCTTCGGCCTAAAATCAGCCCCTCAGACATTCTCCAAATGTGTGGCAGCGATAGCGGCGCACTTGAAAAAACTGATTTTTTTTATTTATCCATACCTAGACGACTCGCTGCTCAAAGCTACCACCGCAGAACAGGCTGTAAAACATCTTGACCTGGTTCTGAATGCTTTCAGCTCTCTGGGTTTGCAGGTCAATTTCCAGAAGTCCACTCTCATACTAACTCAGACCCTCCATTATCTGTGTGTATCCTTCTGTCATACTCTTCTCCGCACTCTCAGACCTACGGTCCGTCAGGTAGCATCTCTGTTGGGCTCCATGGCCTCCTGCATTTTCATTGTTCCGAATGCCAGGCTACATATGAGGCCTCTTCAAGAGGCTCTAGAGGAGCAGTGGAATCAACAGACAGCCCAATGGGAGGACAGAATAGCTCTTTCAACCGGGGCTCTACAATCATAGCAATGGTGGATGCGTAGACATCACCTGTTAGCCGGGCTCCTTTTCACCAGTCCACTCCTTCCGACACCCTGGTAACGAATGCATCACTACAGGGCTGGGGAGCTCATCTGGGCCCCGTCCAAGCTCAGGGCTTATGGTCCAGTAAGGAACAGAGTTACCACATCAACCTACTGGAACTGAGAGCGGTTCACCTTGCTCTCAAGTCGTTTGCCCCATCGATCAAAGAGAAGTCACTTCTAGTCCAGACAGACAATACAACTTTGTAGTATCTAAACAAGCAGGGGGGAACGAAGTCTTGTTCCCTGTCTCGGGAATCTCAAACCATCTGGCACTGGTTGATAGCGAGGGGAATGTTCCTCACAGCGGTCCACCTCCCGGGACAGCAAAACTCAGAAGCAGACTTTCTAAGCCGAAGTCTCGTAGACTCCCACGATTGAGTTCTTCATGACGAGGTCGTAGCAGATATCTTTCAGTGGTGGGGTCAGCCTCAATTAGATCTACTTGCAGATGATGTCAACAAAAAATGCCCAGACTTCGCGTCCAGGTTCTACCGTCTGGGGTCACAGGGGAATGCCCTGCTGATAGACTGGTCAGGGACATTTCTTTATGCTTTTCTACTGATTCCCCTGATACCGGCAGTTAGAAATGGGGTCTTTGGTTGGCAGTCAGGTTACCCTGTGTCCAAGCAAGGACCCTCACTCTAGTCAGGGTAAGTCACACACAATCCAAATTATCCTGTGCCCATCCTCTGGTAGCTTGGCAATGAGCAGTCAGGCTTAACTTAGAAGGCAATGTGTAAAGTATTTGTGCACTAAATCATACAATAACACTATATAGCACCACAAAAATACACCACACATTGTTTAGAAAAATATATAATATTTTTCTGGGTATCTGCAGATCAAAACGATAAAAGATGCAATAAGAAATTGTAGAGATATCACTGAAAAGTGATATGAAGTGTCTTAAGTCTTTAAAAAGCAAACAAAGTCTCTTTCAAGCACAAAGTACCTGGTTTGGAGTGTAAAATCTCCGCAAAGGGCCGCAGAGGAGGAGATGCGTGGAAAATGGTGTGTGCGTCGGTTTCGCCCCTTCACACACAGACTTGCGTCTTTATTTTTTACGTGGGGAAAACGTTGCGTAGATTTCCGGCACGTGGACAGTCTCCTCTGTGGGTCGCTGGGTTTTCAGACGCCTGGGGTCTGTGCATGGAATCCTGGGCTTGTTGTCCGGCTGTGCGTCGTTTCGGTGGGCTGTGCGTGGAATTTTCTCCCTCACGGCAGGCACCGTATTGATTTCCACTCTGGAAGTCGGGTGGCGTTGTCCAGGCAGGCCGTGCGTCGAAGTTCCGGTCGCACCGCAGGCCCTGCGTCGATCTTTTCTTTGCGAAGTCGTGCGGCGGCGGCCCGGTGAATTTTTCACCGCGGAGCAAGCTGTGCGTCGAATTTTTCACAGCAAAAGGAGTCCAGTTGAATGAAAGAAAAGTCTTTTTGGTCCTGAGACTTCAGGGAACAGGAAGCATCTCTACCCAAGCCCTTGGAGAGCACTTCTGCAGCAAGGCAAGAGTTCAGCAAGGCAGCAGGCCAACAGCAAGGCAGCAGTCCTTTGTAGAAAGCAGTCAGGTGAGTCCTTTGGGCAGCCAGGCAGTTCTTCTTGGCAGGATGCAGGTTCTGGTTCAGGTTTCTTCTCCAGCAAGTGTCTGAGGTGGTAGGGCAGAGGCCCTGTTTTATACCCAAATGTGCCTTTGAAGTAGGGGAGACTTCAAAGAGTGGCTTAGAAGTGCACCAGGTCCCCTTTCAGTTCAATCCTGTCTGCCAGGGTCCCAGTAGGGGTGTGGCAGTCCTTTGTATGAGGGCAGAGCCTCCACCCGCCCAGCCCAGGAAGACCCATTCAAAATGCAGATGTGTGCAAGTAAGGCTGAGTACCCTGTGTTTGGGGTGTGTCTGAGTGAATGCACAAGAAGCTGTCAACTAAACTCAGCCGGACGTGGATTGTAAGGGACAGAAAGATTTAAGTGCAAAGAAATGCTCACTTTATAAAAGTGGCATTTCTGGAATAGTAATATTAAATCCAACTTCACCAGTCAGCAGGATTTTGTATTACCATTCTGGCCGTACTAAATATGACCTTCCTACTCCTTTCAGATCAGCAGCTACGACTTCAATAATGTATGAGGGCAGCCCCAATGTTAGCCTATGAAGGGAGCAGGCCTCACAGTAGTGTAAAAACAAATTTAGGAGTTTTACACTACCAGGACATGTAAACTACACAGGTACATGTCCTGCCTTTCACCCACACAGCACCCTGCCCTAGGGGTTACCTAGGGCACCCATTAGAGGTGACTTGTATGTAGAGAAAGGGAAGGTTTAAGCTTGGCAAGTACTTTTAAATGCCAAGTCGAGGTGACAGTGAAACTGCACACACAGGTTTTGCAATGGCAGGCCTGAGACAAGGTAAAGGGGCTACTTAAGTGGGTGGCACAACCAGTGCTGCAGGCCAACTAGTAGCATTTAATCTACAGGCCCTAGGCACATATGGTGCACATTACTAGGGACTTATAAGTAAATTAAATAGTCCAATTGGGTATGATCCAAAGTTACCATGTTTAAAGGGAGAGAGCATATGCACTTTAGCACTGGTTAGCAGTGGTAAAGTGTGCATAGTCTAAAAGCCAGCAAAAACAGTGTCCAAAAAGTGGAGGGAGGCAGGCAAAAAGTTAGGGGTGACCACCCTAAGGCATGTCAGGTCTAACACCGGCTGTAATCAACAAGTTTTACAGCTCCAAAGCCAGGATGATACTCATAGCCCCTCAATGGCCTCGACAATACTGGTACACAGATCTCCTCCAGTTGTCAGAACAACCGCACTGGAGGCTGCCGTGCAGACCGGATCTCCTCTACAGACTAGGGTGGGAAATTCTACATCCCAACCATCCCTCGCTGAGCTTGACAGCATGGCTCCTGAATTCCTGCAATATGGACATCCAGGGCTCTTGCAGGAATGTATGAACATTTTAAAGGAGTCTAAATGGCCATCTACGCTACACTCCTACTCGTTCAAGTGGAAGAGGTTCTACATGTGGTACCGGTAGCACAATCACAATCCTATTTTGGCTCAGGAGGAGGTTATCTTGCCTTACCTGTTACATCTGGCGAAGTCAGGACTGCAGTTCTCCTCTATTAAGGTACATTTACCTACCATTACAGCTTATCGTAAATCGCCCTCTCAAAAATCCTTCTTTGCTATGCCAGTAGTTAAGGATTTCTCAGACAGTTTGAAGAAAGTCTTTCCACCAATTCGGAAACCCTCACCCCCATGGGAATTGAATGTGGTCTTATCTAGACTCATGGCCTCCCCGTTCGAACCCATCCACAAAGATTCTTTGCAACACCTTACGTGGAAGACAGCTTTTCTGGTAGCCATTACTTCGGCTAGGACGGTCAGCGAAATTCAGGCTCTATGTTTGAGGGAACCCTTCACGGTTTTCCATGATAACAGAGTGGTTCTGAAAACACATCCATTGTTTTTGCCTAAGGTGGTGTTGGACTTCCACATTAATCAGACGCTATCGCTTCCAACATTTGTCCCTAATCCTGTTACTCCGGCGGAGAAAGCTTTGCACTCCCTGGACCTTAAGAGGGTGCTCAAATTTTACCTGGATAAGACTAGGTCAATTAGGCAATCTGATCGTCTGTTTGTTAACTATGGACATATGAGGACAGGGGAAGCTGCTTCAAAACAAACTGTTTCAAGATGGATAGTTTCATGTATTTTTACTACTTATCAATTGGCTAACAATTATCAGCTAGGCCTAAGGCTCACTCAACTTCTTAAGAATGTACCCATCGCCAAGATTTGCAAAGCTGCCACATGGAGATCTGTATGTACTTTTACCAGGCACTACTGTATAGATTCAGATGCCAAAGCAAGACACTCAACTGGGTCAAGCTTCTCTAAGAAATGTATTTGCACAGCATAGTGGTTTTTCCTGCACGTCTATCATTCTGTCCTCAGAGGTTGGGGATAGGCTTGCTTAGCTATTCAGTGTTTATGGCTATTGACGAGGATCCCCTGGAAGAGAAGGATAAGTTACTTACCTGTAAATCCTAGTTTTCTTCCAGGGATATCCTCATAAAAGTCATAAAAAACCCACCCTACTCCCCTGACACGATTTTTAGAAGTGCAACGAGGCTCATGTGTCTAGGCGATTGCTCATTATCACTGTAAAAAAGTACTGACCTAACTGTGAATCAACTGTCACCTCACTCTCACCCCAGAGGCATGGTGGGATACTGGAGGTGCTCAGGGCCTTAAAGGCACAGTGCAAATTTTTTGATTCTCTTGTATTAACCTGCATGCAGCCTATCGGCTAATAATGCTCCTTTATTTTCAGTGTAGTTTTTCTATTTTAAAATGGATAGCCTATATTTCCTGTGCCTTCCACTTTGAATACAGAAAGTTTTATCTTTAATTGAAGTTTTTAATTTATGTTTATAAAAATAAACCATTTTTAGCCTGTTTCTCAACATAGAATGCATTGCTGTTTACACATGTATGTGTTATATTGGTATTGAAAGCATCTACTAAAATGTTATTTTTCATTGTTATTTCATACATATACATGTGTGTTTGTATATTCTCTGGGGTCCCCGCACGTGGGCGGGATATTCAGTGATTATGACTTTGATGAGGATACCCCTGGAAGAGAACTAGGATTTACAGGTAAGTAACTTATCCTTTTTCATTGATAAGGTTTGATTTATTTTGATGTTGATTTTACACTTATAGACTGGATGTTCACCTGGTAGAGGCATCTTGGCTCAAAGAAGCACTGAGAGAGAAAAAAAGGAGCTAAAATCAAAATAAAGTGGAATAAATTAGTAGATAAGCGGATTAGTCCATGGTGCCGGCCCTTGAAGATTAGGCAACCTTCCATGGTAGCAACACCCTTTAATCATGGGAACAAACCCTAGAGTGAAGACTCTGATCAAAGGTTTCTTCACACTTTATAGTGATGGAATTATCTTTCAGGCCCGATTTCTCTGTAACATAGGAGACTGTATGCAAAACAAAAACATTGGATGTTGAAGGTGACTTTTGGTTTGGTGGGGGGCAATGTAAGCAGACTATGGCTGCAAAGATGCAGTCGAAATTTTTGAGTCGAACCACTCTACACACGTCAAACTTCTAAATTCTTTGTAGTTCAGCTAGGATGGTTTCAGTTAGTCCCAAATAAAGGATGTAGTAGTAATCAAATTGAGACATAACATGACAACACCACCTGTGCACGAGAGTCCTGTGGTGGTAATGGAAGATCTTGCCTAAAAGCTTTAATGTGGGAAAACTGACTTAAGGTTCCATTGACGTATATTGTATGGGTAAGCTTCCCATCAAATATAACACCAAATGGCTTCACATTTCCAACATGTAAGGTGGTGAATGCTGCCAATTGCGGTCAGACCCGTAGACCATTATTTGTTTTTTGACAGCCAAGCTTTAACCCCATTAGACATTCTGTAGTACTAGACCTAGCAGTCTGATTCTCTAGCTCATGAATAAGGTATGTATCATCGGAATAAGAGATCTTATTATGGTGTTAATTGCTTTTCTACTATCTGCTCAGTCAGTTTTCAGAGATCTGGCATTCTGGTGCTCGACCAGGAGTTTCCCCATATTCATCCTCCTGATAGTCCGCCAACATGCTGTACAGTGTCAAGATACTCTTTGGTGTGAACCCGCCCTTTGCAAATTCATGTTATGTTATGCAAGGCCATTCAAGAGCCACTTTACTGACCTTATGGCCAGAGAAATGTGGATTCTCAGCTGTTTTAGAGTAGACCAAAGGTTTCTGACCTTTAATACATTTCTTCTAATCCATAAACATTTGAACTAATTTTAGGGCATTTTGATTCAGAAGAAGGGTCTCAGGTTTGATGGCACTCTGGTTTTAGAGTTTAAATGGGCAGTTGGGTGGTATGCTCCAGCAGAGCACAGCTCTCTATCATCTCTTTCTATGTATTAAATGTTGAACAATACTTATAAAAATCAACCAAGGCCCATGAAGCCATTACCTTAGGTTATGATGTCCTTCTAAAAATTAAACTAGGCACATCCTGCTTTGATTTGGTGAACCTTTGCTTTCTCATGCGAGCATTGGCTGCTTTTTGACAGCGGCTGCCTCGCCAGTTCATCTTTTGAGATAATGATTATTGTTGGTGTTTGTGGGTTTGCATGTAATGCTCCAGCATGGTATCACATTAGCAGCTCCTCCTTCTCATTCAGACTGATTTCCTGACAGGAGGTGAGACTATACCGCTAAATCTCCTTCTCTGCAGCCCTGCCCCTATTTTAGATTTTTGGCAACATTGGTGATGCCTATAGTCTTGAATGCCGAAGACCTGATCTTTTTGTGGTTTCAAGGCTACATAGCGGTTGTTTAATTCAAAATATAGACGGGGCAGCACCGGGATTCATCAATAGTTTTCTGCAGCAGTTTTGTTTTAGACTGGAAAATTATGCCTTTTTTTCTTCTAAAGGTATCTGATTATTTGGGAGATACTAAGAAGGTAATTTAGGATTTGATAAAATATGAGATTTGATATAAGCACTTGGTTCTATAAAACCAGCAATACCCACACCCCCCAGCTCAATTAGAGGTGGAGGAACTCCTCTGTTAATGACAGTAGAACCTACAATCCTTCAACAATAGGATCTCCACCTAACAAATATTTTGTCAGGTGGGAGTGAGACATTGTGGAAGTGGGAGAAAAAAGTAACAGAAATATCCCTAAGATCATGGAGAAATCTTACAACTTCTCTTTTTTGTTTATCAGAAGCAAATCCCCGCTTTGCGAGTTTCTTCTTTAGAAGAAAACATATTGCTGAAGGGGCCGCTCTATCATTTAGGCTTGTCTGGAAACAATTATTTTCACCAGAAGTTTCTCCCACTATATCAGCGGGAGCACTTTTGGCAAAAATTCTCCACCAACAATAGGTAATCCCTAAATTCTGTTGTACCACAGATGAACATCGTCTAGCATCAAATGCAGTTTGTGACAGTAAGAGAAAACACTTTGCTTAAGGCCATGAAGATATTTGCATTAAATTGATGCTCCACTGTACACTTAAGAGCATCCCATCTGCTATCTTTTTCAGACCTCAATGTATTGTGCTGTGAACTCTGTAATAGGTTCTCAGTTAAAACAAGGCAAAACAGAAACCCCAGAGTACTGGAATTCTGTAGCACCAGATCCTTGATTGATTCACACTTTTAGATCGCGCCTGGCAGCGTGCATGCCCTGTCTGCAGGACATGTTGTATTTACTAAAAGGGCTTTGACCCCCCTCTGCTGCTTCCCTTGGGCGGCTCCAGCTTCGTTGTTCTTTGCTGGCTCTTGAGTGGTTTGTGCACCCGATACATCACTTCTGTTGGTAGCAGAGGAGCACCACTCAACTACAGATTAATACCCCTTAAATACTGCCCAGCTTTGGGGCTTGGAAAGTTTTTCTCTTATTGTAATTTTGAAAGGGACTGTTTAAAAAAAAAAAAATCCATAGAAATAAAGCATTTTAGCCTGTTTATGAATATAGTCTGCATTGCTGTTGTACACACGTATACATGAGTTTGGTATGAAAACTGTCTACTAAAAATGCTATAGATATATTTTTGGTGCATATTTCATACTTTTACATGTGTGTATTTTATGTATGCTCAGGGGTCCCTGCACGGGGGCGGGAATATTCAATGTTAATGACTTTGATGAGGATACCCCTGGAAGAGAACTAGGATTTACAGGTAAGTAACTTATCTTTATGGCCATATTATCCTCTCTTTTGTGCTTCATTGTGGACATTTAAGTCAGGCCGGCACAGAGGCAGCACTTTCTACATTGACCCTCAGCCAAGACGTAGATGAGACATGCTGCCGCCATAGAGGAGTTAGGGGGACCCTGTATTAGCAGCACATATGGTTAACTCTGGATTCCCGATTTCACTTTATGACTCCCTGAAGAAAACTTGTCATAGTCTCCATAGCTGTCTCTGTACAGAAATCACTGTGCCTTCCCACCAGTCGTCGCCCTATGATAGTTGTTCTGCTATTCAGCTTGAATGGCTATATTATTATCTTGATTGGCCATTAGTTAATGATGGTGTTATTATTATCTGATATATACATTCCTGTTAGGTACATTAATGTTGCACAGAAATTAAGCATATTTCAGTCAACCAGCAGTTTTATTTCTAAAATAAAAACATCAGCAGCATTTCATCTGTGTAAATATTGCTTTATACTGACGCCAGTAGTGCACGCCCAACCCCTGCTTTCTGTTCTGTGAACCTAATCCACAGTTGATGCCACTGTGGGCAGTTTGACATTCCCCTTTTGGTGGGATCTTAGACAGCTGTTTGTTTTAAAGTGGCAATCCCTTTGCAGCAGCCAGTTCAGAAGTCAGATTGGTAGTCTCCAAGTATGTAATTTACAATGATAGAGGAGATCTGCTGATTGGAGACACATCTTTGATTTGCTTTCCTTTGGCAAGTGAAGTTGGCAACTAGTCAGAAGATGAATAAAATAATAGAACTTAGTTTGTTTTCAGAATGGGAGTAATTGCACTCTTTTTTAAGTAGATCTGTGAAAACTCCTTGAGTAAACAAATTATTGATTAATGAGAACGGTGTAAGTTGAAAGCAGTGGTAATTTGATTTTATAATGTTGGCCAGGACAGTGGTATATCACCAGAATACAACAAATGCCTGCATTACACCTCTGTACTGTACCCTGCACCACTCCTCTCTACACTGCACAACTCCACAGCACACTATACCTTTCCACATAATTAGGTCCATCACACACAATCTCACTCTACATATTCCATGATAGTTAATACCGTTTATTTACTATCCACATAATTCCACAGCACACCATACCACATAATTTCACAGCACAACTCCACACCACTACATACAATTTCACAACAAACAATTCCAGACCAACTCATCTCTACCTCGCACTTCCACCAACCCTGTCATCTCCCCACCCACACACCCACTGCCCTGCTCTCACCCCTATCTATTCACCATGCCACATAATTACATTACACAAATTCACAACACACAATTCCACAACTAACAATTCCAATTCAACCCACATAATTCAACTCCACACCACATACATCCACTACACTCCAAACCAAAACACATAGGTGAAAGACATGGGGCCTGATTACGACCTTGGTGGATAGGATACTCCTACACAAACATGATGGATATCCGGCCCGCCGTTTTGCAAGTCCCATAGGATGTAATAGAACTTGTAATACTGCGGACGGGATATATATCACGTTTGTGACGGAGCATCCCATCCACCAAGGTCGTATTCAGGCCCATTGTCATTTACCCCACCAATAGCTCTAACTCTTGCAAATGCAAGGTCTATTGGATTGCAAATGCTTGTTAATTACTTCACATGAACAGTCTGGAAATTCTTGAATACCCTTTTTCTGCTTTCCCTTCTTTCCAGGTGGTTGGAAATAACTGCACTGCTAACGGTTCTGGAAAAGGCGTCCTAAAAAGATGCTGTTACTTTAATTTATGTGGTACTGCCACAGAAAGCTACTGCTCTCTTTTGCTACAGCTTGGCTTCCGATCCTTTAACATGTAATTTGTGTAGGCTTTTTGTTTGTCCCTCCCTGCCACCCATTTAACTACACAGGCTGACGCAGAGTATGTTTATGTGCTTTCTTGGCCGACTGTATGAACACTAATATTCCTTCTTTGCACTGCAATGTACTTTTAAGACAGGACACCAAACTGAAACTTGGAGCAATCAGACAGCGTACCACATCAGAAACATTTGACCCAGACATGTTAATTTGTAATTTCAGTTTTAACCCTCTAGAGGAATGCATGTCTGACTCTGTCTTCTCTTTGTTTCCTCCTTAGCCTTGCCTCCTCAGTCATTCTTGTATTTCCCATGCATGCATACTGCTCTCTCCGCTCTCTGCAACACTGAGCATTGCTGCTGCTTTCTGTGCATTTCTCTCTCACTCTCACCTCCACTACCTTTACTAAGTATTTGTCCCTCTGCTTCGCCACTGGGCAAAGCTACCAGTTCTGCCAGTGCTTATAGAATTGCATTGCAAGAAGTGGCAAACTCAATAGCGTCATGCGTTAACTTGATAGTCATTATTAGGAGTATACTGAATAACATTCCACAATGGCCGCCTAATGCTGCTGGCTTTGTAGAATTAAATTCTAAGTATTGACAAAACCAAGAGCAGCGGGCTTTCATCTAGGAACATTATTTTGATTACTTCCAAGTTGGCCTTTACATTTCCTTGCAGCGTAAAAACATGGCCATTCTGGAAGTATAAAAAAATAACCATCCAAGATGGCTGCCTGTGACTTTTCACTTTACCAGTGCGTGCACAATTCTGTAAGCACTGGCAAAATGGCGAAGTGAGGCTGATTGGCTGTGCAAGAGCATGTTTTTAATAGATCCAGCACAACTTTTCCGTCCTTGTGTTCCTGTTTGACATGCCATGATCCTTTGAATAGTTCTTCTTCTATTAGGGATTATGGAACACGTCAGCATATAGAAGTACATCTTTCCAACTGTAAAAAAACAAAAACTAAGTAATGGCAAAATTCTTGTTAAACTTTTTATTTTTTAAATATCAATATGTCAAAAGCTCACTAGAAAATCAACACAGCGTTAACAATATATAGGATAGTATTTTTTGTTTCCCATCTTTCAAAGGGAAAAAAATCAAAGAAACGTGTTTTCATAGGCATTCAAGTTCACGTAGAGGAAAAATGCATCGTTGCTTTAATGAGTCATAGAGCTCAAGAACCACCGAATCATCATGTAAAATGTAGCAGATGGTCCATAAGTTATTTTTGTTGATAATGAGCCCTGAATAGAAGGCTAGGTCTTTCTTTCGTTTTTTTCCCCCTTGATCGCTTCCACTGGAAGGCTGGGCCCCCTCGGGTGGACATGCCTACAGAGCTCAGTAAAAGAAGATGACCAGTACTTCAGATCTGTGGAAAGTCATGCTGCTAGGAGGCCTTGATGTCAGGTGTTGCTGCCATACAACACCAAAGGACCAGACCTCTAAAAGTTCATAAAGGCAATGGACAAGGCACCAGAAAGCCAAGAAGCCAGCGACAATGACACCAGACTAATACAACACTAGAGTCTTTCATCACATATAGCTCATGGCATAATGGGGGACCTTGGGGCCAGGATTGCCTGGCAAATTTTGAGACCATAAGGAATCAAAGGAACAGTGAAATCAACCTGTCAGGAGGTGCTGGGTCCCACGAAACACCAGCATAAATAATGGATCTCCACCCAGACTCTCCCCAAAATAGAAGAGAGAAAGGAAAAGAAAGCTGCAGTCAACACCAGCCAAACAAGAGCAGAAAAAGCAAAAGCTCAAGTTTAATACACCAAAAACCAACAAGGAAGGAAAGCAAAGTTTAAGAGCAGATAAGCGAAGAGTCATTGATAGTCTTGCCACAGAAGCCCAAGAAACATCAAGCCATGGAAACTTAAAAGAACTCTACAGCATAACAAGGAAACTCTACGGCAGCTACAGTCCGCCAGAAAGACTGGTTAAAGATAAAGCTGGGAAGACAATCATGGATAAGAAAGGCCAACAAGGAAGATAGATGGAGCACTTTGAATAACTGCTGAACCAGCCCATGCTGCAGTTTCCTCTAAACATACAGCCAGCTGATAAGGACTTGCCAGTTGACTGAAGCATATCAACCAAGGAAGAAATACGGCAAGCCATCAAACAGCTGAGAAATGGGAAGGCAGCAGGACCCAACAACATTCCTGCAGAGGCACTGAAGGCAGACATTGAAACATCAGTATACATGCTTGACTCGATATTTGGAAGGATCTGAGAAAGAGGAAAAGCTGCCGTCAGACTGGAAGATGTGGTATCTCATAAAAATTCCCAAGACAGGTGACCTGAGGATCAGCACAAACTACAGAGGGATAACACTTCTATCAACCCAAGTCAAGGTATTCAACAGTCATCTTGAACAGAATGAAGGAATTAGTCGACTGTCAGTTGCAAAATCCTTAAGCTGGCTTCTACAAAGATAGATCCTGTACAGAGCAGACTGCAACACTCTGCATCATCATTGAGCAGTCAATGGAGTGGAACTCCCCCTCCTACGTCAGCTTCATCATCTATGAGAACGCATTCAGCAGCGTGGACAGAAAGACTCCTTGGGAACACCTCCATCACTACAGTGTGCCAAATAAACTCATAAGAATCATCATGAACTCTTGCAAGGGAATGACTTGCAAGATAGTCCATGGAGGACAACTAACAGAAGCCCTTCAAGTGAGGACGGGTGTCCGCCAGGGTTGTTTGCTCTTGCCTTTTCTCTTCTTGCTGGCCATAGCATGGATCATAAAGACATCCACAGCAGAAGAAATGGGAATCCCTAGACACCTTAGACACAGCTTGGCGGCTTGGACTTTGCAGATGACCTGGCCCTGCTCTCCAATACCCATCCGCAGATGCAAGAGAAAAACGACAAGGTGGCAGCCACATCAGCACATCTTGGCCTCAGCATTCGCAGAGGAAAAAACAAGATTCTGAAGGCTAACATGTCTGCACAAATGGACTCAAACTTGCAGCCATTGCAATGGAAGAGGTTGAGACCCTCATCTACCTGGGCAATGTCATAGACAAGCAGGGTGGCACAGATGTCAAGGCCAGAATTGGTAAAGCAAGGGCTGTCTTTATTCAGCTAAAGAACATCTCGAGCTCAGAGGACCCAACACTGCAATCTAAGATCAGGCCTTTTAACACCAATGTAAAATGGGTGCTTCTATACCAAGCTGGAAATTGGAGGACATCAGTGACCACTACCAACAAAGTCCAGACCCTCCTCAACACCTGCTTGAGGAATTTCCTTCAGATCCACTGGCCAAACACCATCAGCACCAACAACTTATGGTAGCAGATTTTCCAACTCCTTGCTCATGAAAAATAATGAAAAGACGTTGGGGATTGTTAGGTCACACCCTCCGCAAGCCGGAATCAATTGTCAACAGACAAGCCCTGACCTGTAAGCCTCAAGGGAGAAGGAAATGAGGAAGGCCAAGAAACACCTGGCACCTGGCATCAAAACCTCAAGGCTGACTGCAGGGAGATGGATTACACCTGGAGTAAAAGGAAAGCCCAGGTCAGAGGTGGCTGGAGAGTCCTGGTTGATGGCTCACACCACAAGAAGGTTAGTAGTTGTAAGTAAGTGGCCACAGGACAGACAAGGGCTAGTAGGCCAAAACCGTGATGACTGCAGTCATTTGCATCTGGTGTCCTTCGGCTGTCCTACAATAGCTCTGCAAAATGGGCCAGAAACACCCTTCACCCTTGACTCCCAGGGTAGCGAGGGCAAAGGCTATCAGGGTAGTGGAAGCTTCTGTAGAGGGAAAAGCTCAGACCTCAACAGTCAACCTACAGACACAAAAAATCACTGTCTAGCTGAGTGTTTGTCTTAAGAAAATAGAAGTACTTTAATGTCCATCTGCACAGGAAGTGACATCACTGGATTTCCCATCATTCATCTCCACTGGAAGTGACACTGCTGAATTTCCCATCATTTATTTGCACTAGAATTGACATCACTGGTGTCCAACCAACACTTGTCTTTAAAAGAAGAAACTGAGCAAGAGAAGTCAGTTCCATTATCCATCTGCACAGGAAGTGACATCACTGATTTCCCATTATCCATTTGCACAGGAGGTGACATCACTGGATTTCTCATAATCCATCTGCACAGGAATTGACATTATTGGTTTCCCACCAAAAATGTCTTCAAAAGAAGAATCCAAACAAGAGGAATGATGTCCATCATCCATCTGACCGGAAGTTACATCACTGGATTTCCCATCAGCGATCCGTTCAGGAAGTGATATCACTCCGCTTCCCTCCTTGGAGCTACTTAATGGCTGCAACAGCGTGGACATGCAGTGGATGTGTCACTGGCACAAAGCCTGTCTGTGCCTGGACCGTGCTCAGCACCAGGAACCCTGGTCCTCCCACTGCTGTCATGCTGCAATCCTCCACGTCCGCAACCCTTGCTGTTGCTCTACATGCTGTTGCACCACCCAACACCAAGGGAGCATTCTCCAGGACTTCCTGCAATTTCTCAAGCACTTACTCATAGCCCAATTTCACCACAGCGAGAACACCCTACTGTGACATTTACAGTCCTGCAACCACCGACACAATACTACAGTTGAAATCATGCTCCTCGACACCTGCTCTCTCACCAAACATACCATAGAGATCTGGGACCCTGCTGCACGACAAAGCCCATAATTTACTTTTTCCCATAGAAACCTGGCTTAACCCTGGATCTGGCACTTGACATTGACAAAGTCATCCTCCCTAGCTACAAGATTGCCGGGCCAGACAGACTTCATAAGCCTGGAGGCTGATACACCATCATCCATGGAAAAATGCCATCAGCTATACCACATCCGTGAACATACCATTCTCCAACATGGAACACTTTTTGTTCAAGCTTCACGTCACAGCCATCTTCATCCTAAGTGGTACTCTCATCTACAGCCCACCGGTACGACACACCAACTTCACGTACACCATCACAGATATTATGGTACCACTTGCCCTCTATGCTAGCAATTACATCCTACTCAGAGACCTGAACTTCCACCTGAAGACCCAGAAGACCTCAGCCCGAACACTCTTTGAAGGCCTTGAAAGCCTGGGCCTCACCCACATCACGGACAGATCCTGAACCCTTATTTTCACCAACTTCGGCAACATCCGAGTTGACGAGTGCACACTAGTTATTGGGACAGGCCATTGGATGCAGGGCATGGTCTGTCCCAGCATCCCTCTCCCGGTCCAACGCACACACACCACCGCCAGACCAGCCCGCTGAAACTTGAACAGCATCACTGACAAGGACTGGAACACCACTTTCAACACCCACTTAACAGCACATAGAAACAGCCCCCCCCCGAAGTCATTAAACATTTCAACAATTGGATCAACTTCTGCGCTGCCACCCTGCCCCCTCTAACACAACAATACAACAAGATCCAGACCCCAGGCCTGTTGGTACAAGGACCAACTCAGACTGATGAAATGCCGCTGCAAACAACTGTAGGAAAAATAGAGAATGAGACGGGACAATGCAGACATGAACATGTTCAAATCTGCCCTGAGATGCTCCCATCAAATGATTTGGACCACCAAACGCGCCACTCTGGCGGACCACATCAATGTCAGCATTAACAGAAGGAAGCAAAGAAATGTTCCACATTGCGTAAGATTTCACCTCACCTTTGTCCGCCTCCAATTCGATCACTCCTTTGCAGGACCTCTGCAACAATCTCTTTCAACTCTTCAGCAACAAAATCGGTGCCATTTACAGCAAGTTCATCCCACAAACAAACCCAACAGACCTTGCTATACGTCTCCCAGTCTTATCCAAAGATCAATGCTATCCACATGGCCTGTCATCACCTCAAAAGAAATCGCCACTACTATGAAGTCCACCCACTCAGGGACCCCATCGGACCCATACTGCCACAAAGCCTACTTTAGAGGACTGCAACCCATCGGCGCCAGGCTCACACTTATTTTGAATGCCTCCACCTCTTTCCAGATACTTGAATCACGTGACCTTCCCTGATCCTTTGAAACACACAACTGTCCTCCCATTGCTGAAGAAATCCTCTGCGGACCCCAAAATGCTCGCCAGCTACAAAGTGATCTCCCTGCTACCTTTCCCTGCCAAGGTCTTAGAGAAAATCATCAACAGACACATCATCAAATACCTCAATGGCCACCAGCTACTCAACACTACTTAGTCTGGTTTCAGACCCATCCACAGCACAGAAACTGACAATATTGCTGCCTCAGATGATAGCCACATGACTTTGGACAGATAAGGAGTCATGACAGCTCTCATCCTCCTGGACCTCTCCACACTCCCCAACCAGCCTCATCCAACTCCTACAAGACATTGGAATCCAAGGGCGCTCCTGATGGATCTGCTGCTTCCTGACTGAAAGGACCGAGTCAGACAGCCTGGCACCGTACACCTCGGAGACCCATGACCTCATTGGGTTTCTGCAAGGATCGTCTTGGAGCCCGTCCCTTTTCAACACATGCATGATCCCTCTAGCCAGCATCATCCACAGTCACAATATCAATGTTCTCTCCTACACGACACTCAAATCATTCTCTCCCCCACAAACAAGATGCCAACTATCGGGATCAAGTTCAATGACGTAAATCACTGGATGAAGAACAACTGTCTAAAGCTGAACACAGTCAAGACCAAAATCATGATCTTCGGGAAGAACACATCACCAAGGGACACCATCTGGTGGCTAGCAGTCCTCAGGATCTGCATTGACAGCAAGCTTGACATGATCACCCAAGTCAATGCTGTCTCTATCTCATACTTCCATATCCTGAAGGTGCTGAGGAATATTTTCAAATGATTCCCAGTCAGCACCTGGAAAACCGTCATACAGACCTGGTCACAAGCAAGCTGGATTACGGGAACACCCTGTCTGCTGGAATAAAACAAATCTCACCAGAAGGCTGCAAACTATTCAGAACTTGAAGGCCAAAATCACTCTCAACCTCCCATCTTGCGGTTACATCACACAACACCTAAAGGAGTTCCTTTAGCTCTGAGGTCACACACAAGCCTTTCATGCATGGATACATTAGGCATTCTCGTCAATATTTAAGGGATTGTGGTTACCTTTGCGTGTATATGAAGTAGGAGTATGCAACAACACATAGGGCCTCATAATCTTTTTCTATACCGCTGAAGCCGCTGCAGGCAAAAGACCGCCAGTCCTGGAGGTCTTTTGCCTGCCATATTAGGAGTATTCTGCTGGGCTAGCGGGCAAAAACAGCGTTTTCGCCCTCTGGCTTAGCAGAACACTCACCGCAACATTGATGCCGGCTCATAATTGAGTCGGTTTCAATGTTGTGGTGTTTTGGGTGCGAAAGCACCCGTTGCGCATTTCACTGCCCATAATTCGGGCAGTGAAATGTGCGATGGGGCTGTGCATGGTGGCCCCTGCACTGCCCATGCCAAGTGCCTGGGCAGTGCAGGGGCCCCCAGTGCCCCCGGACACCCCCATTCTGCCAGCCTTTCCATTAATCCCCAGGGCAGCGCTGCTTGCAGCCTGGTGGTGTCGGCGGTTTGAGCGTGGTGGCTCCGCCACAATCATAATGGGGCAGTCGGACCTCCCTATCTGCAGAGACCCCCACACTCGTAATGAGGGCCATAGTCTGAGTAATGTCTTAATGAAGCGAATAATATTTCCCATGTTTTCTACCTTGAATATTCCACTTGAAAATTCTACTTGGAAAGATATATCTCTAATGGACAGTACTTTATAACAACAATAAGATTTAGCAACGTTTTTCTGAGTTTACACTGCATTACAGAGACTTAAGTCTTAAATATTACATGGATGTTCCTACAAACCTAGAAATACATTCTTCAGAGGTCACATTGGAGTATGCAGGGAATTCCAGCTTATAGGATTGTAACAAGAGGTTTAATTGCTCCTTTTATGGAACAGGCCTGCTTTAAGCTGCTGTTTGTTTTGGGCAAGATTGTAGGAAATCCTCTATTTTAAGCACTATATAAATATATTTACAATTGCAATTACTATTTTTTATTTAGAAGCTCATAGCAATGTTGGAGAGCCAAACAGGTGTGGAGAGCGTAGGTTGCTTGGGCAGGTTACGGCCACCTTTGAAGACTTGGATCTGGTCAGGTAGTGATGCTTTTAACATCTGATAGCTAGAGAAATGGAAACTCAAGATGCAGGCAGGAAAATGATCATGCAAAAGAGGGCGGATAAAGCAGAGGAGCAATATCAGCAAGGATTTGAGGTCTACTTAAGAAGAGATTTTCATCAAGGCTTCTCTACATAAAATCTAAGATGTCAGTTGTAATGGGCTGCAGTGGTAGGCAGATGGGGCCGGAAGGCCAAAAAAGGGATGTACGTGCCAGTGTGTGGACACAATCATAGAATTCAGAATCCATTTAACTTTGCCTTGTGCCTTATGGAGTCAGCTAAAGACTTGTTGATTTATGTTTCTGGTCTTTTCCAAGGGAAATAGGAATATCTTGGGGCTAGGCCTCACTCTTTTAGCTTATTCAAGGAGGCTATGAAAAGTTGAAGTACTGGCCAACTTTATCAATAGAGCATGAAAGCCAAGGATGAAAGTAAGGTAGAGACAAGCTAGAATGCTATCTGGTTTGAATGTTATCTTTAATTGTGTTTACTAATTTTGTAGCTCTCCAGTATTGAATCTTTCATAGATTCACATGCTTGAATCTTCCCGGTCGTCAAGATGAGACTCCAGTGGTAATTATAACAAGCAATATAAAGAAACGCATTGCACTGCATAGTGTTTCCAAGTTAAGAAATGTCATAATTTAGTGCTATAGTAGGAGGACACTACCAGTGAAATTATGTGTGTACAATCCTCATTGTAAATAGTGTACCAAGCAAAAAATGTGTATTGCCACAAGGTTGAGGAATTCTTATTGTTCCGTGCCCAGGACATATCGTTTGGAGTCAAGGACATGAACTTTTCATGTTTGTGGCAAGTAAGCCCACCCATCTGCAGAATAAACCCATTGGCTATTGGTTTATAGAACCACAATATAGATCTGTGAAAGAGCATTGTCTGCAGTTGAGGTAAGATTTTCATCCATATGTAAATGCTGTTAAAACTTGCACTTATGGCTCATTAATGCCAAACCTTTATTAACAGGGTGAGCTCTGTAAACAAGTGCTGTGAGCTCAGCTTCCACTACTGAAAGTGGTTCCAGTATATAAATGTGTGCAGAAGTTTGCAAAATGTTACAATTTCTGACTACCTATAATGCTCCTTGACACTCTCTGATTAAATGCAAATGCTTGCAGAGGCTGAAAGCAAGATTAATGATCATTTGCTTTTAAAATAAAATGTATACAAAACATAGCAACTAGAAGAAACACTTTTGCTAAACTGTGCAATTTTAAGTAGCATTTCTTTGAGGCATCTTTTAGTAAAATGTGTTTGATACATGCTGGTATTCCCAAACATCATTAATAATGAAGTAAAGTGTAAATGCCTGTTTTGGCACAGTTATGGGAAACATGAAAATAAACAGCATTGGCAAAGGCAATCGGTCTGGCAGTGGTTGCCAGCATTTTGGTTTTGTCAATGTCGGTTTTGTTTTGACATAGTTTTTGTAGAATGTTTTTTTTGGGTGAGTTGCCTGGTTCTCACCAATGTGGCAAAAGCACACATTGCCATATTAGTCCCTGCAACTGAAGGAAACTACTTTGTGTGCTGTTGTGCTCCTTGTGAAACAGCAGAATGGTGACACTGACAGTGAATATATATATATATATATATATATATATATATATATATATATATATATATATATATATATATAAACACACACTCAAAACAACAACACACGGGGGGCCTTGGCTAAAGCCAGACATAATTAGGGGCCTAATTAAAGAAAGTCACAAAAGTTCCCATTGTATAAGCATTCCCATTACTGCAGATTTACAACTTTAAAGATTTTACAAGTATTTACAGAAGTAGGCCCGGAAACCGTACTCTTTTGTGAACTGCATTTTTGTGTGAGCAAATGTGTATGTTTGATTATGCGAGTATCTGCTGATCGTTTGCAAGTCCACCTTCCCTACAACCCCTTTTCCCTCACCCTGGAAAATGTTTTACTTCTACCCTTGTTAAGAGCAAATTTCCAATCTGTCCCAGTGTGGGAAGATATTAGAGAAGAGTAATAAAAAACATTAAACATGCAAATGTGTAGGTCCGCACTGACATAAAATAATATTTTAAGCTTGGAACTACTACTTCACTTCTTGCTACTTTTACTCCATCACTATTTTTACGAAAAGGTGGAAAAATAAGGACTTTGCTGCAGGACAAACCCTGCTACAATATGAGTCTTGAAATAATAGGGCTTTTTTCAGAGCTCTGATTCAAGGAGACCGCTGCCATAATTTATCTCCACACTCATGGCACCAAAGGTTCAAGTGGATTTTTTACAGGCCAAGTGGATTTATAAAGCATACTGTTTCCATAGACACGCAGGTATTTAAACTTCCACACCAGTACTTAAAAAAAGATGTGCTAGTAATAAAAGTTTAAAATCTGAAAACTGTTTTCCTGGTTAAGAAATAACTGTTCCTTTTGTTTATTAAATGTAACAGTGTTGGTTTGCAGTGGGATATGAAACAGACAGCATCAAAAAGGTAACGCTAATATAATTTTGGATATGAATTGGATTTACTGCTAGTATTGTGAGCAATTTTGCACACTCATTTAAATCGCATTTATAAGTTCAATCACAAAAGTACTCTCTGTACAATAGGTAATATTTTCTGACGCTATTATATTTTTGCTTTTTACATTCTGTCTACAAATTAAAAACATTGTCAAGCTCTTCTATTTTTTACGTTGGGAGTCAGTTAGAAAACACTTTGGACTAGGTTCTGGCAGAGGAATTTGGCACTTGTACTGGGACGTTTGCACCACCAACCTGTGCAAAATGGCATCTACACCGTTTGACCTATGCAAATTTACTTCTTGGACATGTTGGTTGATGCAGATGTCATTTCTATACTGGAGCCAAATTACCCAGCATAGGGGCACGTTATATGATCTGGCCACTTGTATTTATGTTTTCATGGTTTTTTTCAAAGAGGATTCAGTTCTACTGCCTGGAGGATTGGCTGGCTTGGAGTTGCTCTGTGCAGACATTTACTATATGAGATTACTTTCCTAAATGGAAAATAAAAAGAAGCATTGACATAGCCAGTTGGTCTTGGTTCCAAATTGCGAAGCTATTGTCTTTGTCATGCTTTTTTCTTTTGCATTTGTCTGTAGCAAGAGTGCACAATTGAATGGGCTTGCACAGTATTAACTACTTTTAATAATTTGGTAAGCTTAAAAAGTTGTGCTTTGCATCTTGAATAAGTTGTTCATCAGCACCCCATATCAGGCAAACAAATAGTCAACGTGTGTTGGTTGCAGATCCTATGCAGACGAAGAAAATGGGTCATGGATCCCATTAATATGATGCTCTTTTCAAACTCTAACATCCTGCTAAGCTGTTATAAATCAGCAATTATTTAGGAAAACAGCTACAAAGTTTACATTAAAGTATGTACTGTTGTCCACTGTTGGATTCTTCATAGATTCACTTGCTTGAGTCATCTACACAATATCTGAAAGAATAATTAAACTGTTCAAGTTGGAATTATTTAGAGCATTCCTTCCTAAACTTAAATTGTCTCCGGAATGGGAGTGGAATACATTTCTGGCCACATTAATGCATCCACCTTTTGAACGAAGTAACAAGGCTTCCTTTCAAAACCTCTCTTTGCAAACAGCTATATTGCTGGCTATTACATCTATTAAAAGAGTGAGTAAACTTCTGGCTTTTTCAGCCAGCCAGTCTTTTTGCATTTTTTCAGAGACATAGCAACGTTGACTACAAATAGAAATTTCTTTCCAAAGTGGTTCCACTTAAATCAAAAGATCATGCTTCCAACATTTTTCACAAATCCCAACACACTAGCAGAAAGAGCCTTGCAGTCCTTGGACATCAAAAATGTCCCAAATATAATCTCCAGCACAAAGGTCTTCATCCAAATGGATCAGCCACCTATTCGTAACTTTAGGATCTAATAATGATAAACTGATAGCAAAGCAAACACTAGAAAGATTAATTGTAGCTTGTATTAGCTTAGCTCAAAATCCATGAACAGACCAATAGTAGACTGGGTCCTCTGTATTAAGTCAAGGTCATCTGCAAGAAAACCACTCAAAAACATCTGCAAGGTAAAAGATGACTCTCGTTCTCATCAAGCACTACTACATCAACATTAAGACCAACAAGGAGATATCTTAGAAGCTGTGTTAAGATAAGCCTCTCATTGCCACCTACAACATTTGTTTTGTATACTCCTTTGATAATCTTAATTGAAGTAGGTGAATCTATGAAAGATCCAGTGCAGGTAAAAAAAAATGTACTTACCTATAGCTGTGGTTCTCCGTATTTGGTATATTTAATAAATTCATATGCAACCCACCCACCTACTCCTTTCTTGAGCTCCAGTAAATTATGTAAGTCTTAACCGGCTAATTTGGCAGTTGAAACCTCAGACTTGGGAAGAGATGAAGGTACTGCTATCTGATTTGCTGGAGGTTGGATCCGATTTTACAGCTAAAGTGCTCCGGTGTGGCTTTCTTCTTTCCGTAAGGACAAGCCAGCGGAAATTTGGTTTGATACAATATGGGACACCCACAGAGCGAAGCTGTAACCTATAGGCTGGAAGTCCATTGAATCTTGTAAATCTTTGGTGGAAACAATGTTGTGAAATAGATGTAGCTTGACCCTAGGGTAGGTCGCTTCCCCGCTGCTGCAGCTCCACCTGCCCAGGCCCCTGCCACCTCTTGTAGGCCGTAGGTGCTCCTTTGCGCTTTCTCCTGTCCATTTCTTCTTTTCTCCTCTCCTTTTAGCTCTCCCCTCGTGAAACTTCTTTGCGCTTCTCCTGTCCATTTCCTCCTTTCTCCTCTCCTTTTGGCTCTCCCCCGTGACCTTCTTTGCGCTCCTTTTGTCCATTTCCTCTTTTCTCCTCTCCTTTTGGCTCTCCCCTCGTGAACCTCTTTGCGTGTCTCCTGTCCATTTCCTCTTTTCTCCTCTCCTTTTGGCTCTCCACCCGTGACCTTCTTTGCGCTTCTTCTGTCCATTTCCTCTTTTCTCCTCTCCTCTTGGCTCTCCCCCGTGGCCATCTTTGCGCTTTCTCCTTTCCATTTCCTCTTTTCTCCTCTCCTTTTGGCTCTCCCCTGTGAATTTCTTTGCGCTTTCTCCTGTCCATTTGTTCTTTTCTTTTTTCCCCTCTCCTTTTGGCTCTCCCCTCGTGAATTTCCCCCTCTACACTCTGCCACTGCACTTTCTCCTCCTGTGTATCTCGCCCCTCTCTCTTCCACTGCGCTTTCTCCTCCTCTGACTTTTCTATTTTTTCTTGCCATCCTCGCCTTTCTCCAGTGAATTTCTTCTTTTTTCTCACATTTTTCACTTTTCCCGCCTCCCCGCTTCCCGCTTTCCCTCTGCCACCCGTGCGGCCCCGCCCCCCCCCCTGCTCCCATTCGTCGCCCTCCCTCCCGCCTCCCAGCTGAACCTCCTCCCCCCTTCTCTCTTATGGCGGCCGCGCCGCGGCACGCCAAAGGCAAGCCTGTCTGCGCCCGTCCGCGACTGGACCGCGCCCAGCGCCAGAACCCCTGGCCCCCAGCGCTCCCAAAACCCCCAGCACAGCTACGACGCCGCCTCCCTCCACGCACTCAACCCCGGACGAACTACCACCTGCTACCAAGCCAGCCCAAAACGCTCCCATGGACCCTTCGCCTGTCATACATGCAAGCACACCTTCCACCGTGACTGCAATCCGTCCACCAGCCCACGCTCCAACAACCACCTCAAGTGCATCCTCATCAACGCACGCTCCGTCCACAAGCACGCCATTGAACTATGGGACGTCCTGGACTCTACCGCACCAGACGTCGCCTTCATCACTGAGACCTGGATGAACGCCTCATCGGCCCCCGACATCGCCCTAGCCATCCCCGACGGCTACAAGATCGCCAGGAAAGACCGCATCAACCAAGTCGGATGAGGAATCGCCATCATCTACAAGAGCTCCATCAACGTCACTACCTCCACCGAAGACACCCTTCTCACTGCCGAACACATGCACTTCCAGATCCACACCAACCCCAGGACCACCCTCAGAGGAACTCTCGTCTACTGGCCCCCTGGACCACGCGCCCTATTCAGCGAATCCATCACAGACTTCATCTCCCGCACGCCCTAGCCTCGACAGACTACATCCTCCTCGGAGACTTGAACTTCCACCTGGAGAAGAACAACAACACCAACACCACCACCCTACTCGCCAACCTCGGTCTCAAGCAACTGGTGAACACCCCCACCCACATCGCTGGACACACTCTCGACCCCATCTTCTCCGCCAGCAACCACGTATCCTTCAGCCACTCTTCCGAGACACACTGGACCGACCACAGATGTGCCCACTTCACCTTCAGACGCAAGACTCACCACCCTCGCACACAACCTATCACCCGCAGACCTTGGAACAAAATCTCCACAGAACAGCTACTCTCCACTCTCAACCATAACCAACCTGCCATCACCTCCGACGCCAACAACGCAGCCCTCAACCTCACACAGTGGATCACCAACTGCGCTGACAACCTTGCCCCCCTCAGACGCCTCCCAAGACAGACCAACATCAGGAAACCTCCATGGTTCACAGATGCCCTCAAAGAATCCAAGAAAATCTGCCGTACCCTCGAAAAAACCTGGCGCAAAGAACACACCGCAGAAAATATGTCAGCCCTCAAAATCACCACCCGCGAACACCACCAGCTGATCCGCGCCACCAAAAGAGCATCCTTCAAAGAGAGACTGGACAAGAACACCCACAACAGCAAAGAACTCTTCAACATCGTCAAAGAGCTCTCCAATCCCAACGCCAGCTCCAACTCCATCACGCCCTCACAAGAACTCTGCAACTCCCTCGCCACCTTCTTCCATCGAAAGATCACCGACCTACACGACAGCTTCGAACCACAGATCCCGCCGACCACCACGGAACTCACAGCTCCAACCATCACCCTCAACGCCTGGACACCCATCAGCGCTGAAGAGACCAGAACTACCATGAACACCATCCACTCCGCTGTGCCCCCTCGGACCCATGCCCACACTACATCTTCAACAAAGCCGACGCCAGCATCGCCCCCTATCTCCAGAGCATCATCAACAGCTCGTTTGCATCTGCCACCTTCCCCGAGAGCTGGAAACACGCAGAAGTCAACGCTCTCCTAAAGAAACCTATGGCGGACCCCAACGACCTGAAGAACTTCCGCCCCATCTCGCTCCTCCCCTTCCCGGCCAAAGTCATCGAGAAGGCCGTCAACAAGCAACTGACCAACTTCCTCGAAGACAACAACCTGCTCGACCCCTCCCAGTCCTGCTTTCGGGCCAACCACAGCACGGAAACCGCCCTCATCGCAGTCACCGACGACATCCGAACCCTACTGGACAACAGAGAAACAACCGCCCTCATCCTCCTCGACCTCTCGGCTGCCTTTGACACCGTCTGCCACCGCACCCTAACAACCCGCCTCCGCTCCACCGGTATCCAAGGACAGGCCCTGGACTGGATCATCTCTTTTCTCTTGGACCGATCCCAAAGAGTCTACCTCCCGCCTTTCCGCTCGGAACCCACCGAGATCATCTGCGGTGTCCCACAAGGCTCCTCGCTCAGCCCCTCTCTCTTCAATGTCTACATGAGCCCCCTCGCCGACATTGCTCGCAAACACAACATCAACATCATCTCCTACGCCGACGACACCCAGCTGATACTCTCCCTCACCAAAGACCCAGCCACCGCCAAAGCCAACCTGCAGGATGGAATGAAAGACGTCGCAGAATGGATGAAACTCAGCCGCCTGAAGCTGAACTCGGACAAGACGGAAGTCCTCATCCTCAGAAACTACCTGTCCGCCTGGGTCGAATCCTGGTGGCCCACGGCCCTGGGCACCGCACCGACCCCTTCAGACCACGCATGCAACCTCGGATTCATCCTAGACCTCCTTCTCACCATGACCAAGCAAGTCAACGCCATCTCGTCTTCTTGCTTCCACACACTTCGCATGCTCCGAAAGATCTTCCGCTGGATCCCAGCCGACACCAGAAAAACTGAGACCCACGCCCTCGTCACAAGTTGCCTGGACTACGGAAACACCCTATACGCAGGAACCACCGCAAAACTTCAGAAACATCTTCAGCGCATACAAAACGCCTCTGCACGCCTCATCCTCGACGTACCCCGCCACAGCCACATCTCCGCCCACCTGAAACACCTGCACTGGCTACCCGTCAACAAAAGGATCACCTTCAGGGTCCTCACCCACGCACACAAAGCACTCCACAACAAAGGCCCCGAATACCTCAACCGTCGCCTCACCTTCTACACGCCCACCCGTCAACTTCGCTCCACCAGCCTCGCTCTTGCCGCCGTCCCTCGCATCCGCCGAACCAACGCTGGAGGGAAATCCTTCTCCTACCTGGCAGCCAAGATGTGGAATTCCCTCCCTGCCCACCTCAGGTCCACCCAGGACCACCTCGCCTTCCGGACGCGTCTCAAGACCTGGCTCTTCGAGCAGCAGTGACCCCCCCCCCCAGCGCCTTGAGACCCTCACGGGTGAGTAGCGCGCTTTATAAATACCTTGATTGATTGATTGTCCAGGTAAAGTTCAATGTTTTTGAGTGTAGATGCACACTGCTTTATTAACATTGATTAACAAGTGTTTGCAACCTAATTATCAGGAATAATTCAAGCATATGAATCTATGAAAGACACCAATGCAGTGGAATCATTGATACAAGAAGTAACTTTTTCCTTTTGTGATAGGATGCTACAAGGGTAGGCGGAGTCACCAGTTAATTTGCTACTAGGCTCATAAAAAGTCTAACAAAGAAAGATGAAGAGTACTCAATTTGTTCTGTTTGAGTTCTGGGGGCACCAATGGCCCCCACATTTGAGAGTCTCTTTATCCAGAGACTTTCAGGCCTAATCTCAGATTGAGAGACAGTAGTAGATGTGAAAGTTTTCTTTGGATGCTTCCAGCTCTGGGTTTTTATGTTTTCCTGTAAGTGTTGTTGGATCGTTGGGTGTCTTGGGTTCTGAGAGGCTGTTGAGCAGCCCAGTATAAAAAAAAGTGTACTGAAATGTTCATTGGAGTTGTTATTACGAAAGTTAGATAAAGTTAATAGATCTGGCTTTTCAGTAGTGAAAGGCAGAATTTCAACATATTGGTGGTAATGCGATTAAATGTCCCGGTGTATTGAAATATTAATTTGCATTGCTTATTGAAGTGTGACCCCCATTAGAGAAAGTCTATAGGCCTGATTTTTTTTATAACGATCAACCTTCGCATTATTTGCTATAGACATGTCCAAATGCCTAGAGCAAACGAGCACAAGCATACAAACCTTATTGATGCCTCCGATTTATGGGGTCTCATCTGGATTTAGTTAGTTGACCACTGTGACCTTCTTTTAGCATACCCCTGTTGTTTCCAAGGCCCTTTAGAAGTGGCTATAGTTGATTTTTCCACCTGCTATTTTGTACATATTTCAATTTTGTGCTTAGGATGTATTTGTGGGTGCATTCAAATAGTCTGCCTTTTTAAAAGAAAGAGCTGTGTGTTTTGAAATTGATTTATTGGTATTTCTGGAATTGCCGAGTTATTGGTTTCTAACCCACAGTTCCTCCCGAGACAGCCCTGGTCTGCTGTGCCTTACCACCTTGAGAGTCAGTGCTACTTATACTTCCTCAGTTTGAGTCATGAAATATGGTGGCCACCGGACATGAGTGGGGGGTTAGCGGGAGACCCCCTTTGATTCATTTGGGGGTAAATAACTAGGGCTGCCCTGGGCCTCTCAACTCAGATTTCTCACAATAGACAACATAGTTTGCTGTACTGCCTTTTGAAAAAAAATAAGATTAATATTACTGTTTACTTGGTATAATTTGAGACTGCATTATTAACCTATTATTTTGCACTTATTTAGCACTCAGACTGAGGAACGGAATCCAAAAGAGAGAAGGTAAGATTACTTATAGATTTAGGTCTTATCAAACAAATGCAAGTAGTAGGGCCATGCGTAGTTGTCATTGTGGGGAATAATTTTTGGATAGTTTTACACTTACAAATTGTCTGTGTTGTGTGTTGCAGTCAAACTACTGTAGTTCATTTGCCGGTGGATTGTATTCACTATCCGATTTAGTGGCATTTACTATCTTTGCCGCTTTAATCTGGCCCTTATGAAATTCGCATTTTGTACAGTTGGTACAAACATTGATTGATTGATTGATTGTTGAGGAGTAGTGGCCCTGCTTACGGGTTATCGAAAGATGTGTAGCATCAGGTGCTGTGCATTGTGGCAAAAGATCAAGAAGCAAAAGACACATTAGCGTTGTGATGTTACTGTACGGTGGTGTGCTGTACAGCAGTCCACACTCATTCATAAACATGGCACTGCGAGCCTAAAACTACAAATTCGAATGGTCGATTCCAGATGAATAATTCATAAACTGGGTAAATGTACTGATAATATGTATTCATGAGAAACGAGTCTAAGTTACTTTGAGTCCTCCAGTGATCAGATCGGCCAGCCATTAACATAGACTAATGTAGAGACACTTGCTTAAAGTACAGTAATAATTACCTATAGCATAACAGAAAAATGCAATAACGGAAGGTTTTCCACGTGATTCGTACTTCAGTTCAAAAGGACAGTGTTAGAGTACCTTGTGAAAGAATCAACCATGTAAACAAAAACATTATTGGAGGAACAGAGGTAGAAGTCACCCTGCTTCATATACTCAGGCTGTACCACGACCTGTGTCGTTGAAGGTAATCATGTCTCCTCCCAGGAATTGCTGACAAAACCAAGGTGGCATGTGTTCCAACCCTCACAGTTTTCAATTAAGGTGATGTGCAGTCCTCTGCTCCTTCCTTTCGGACTTGTCACGTCTATGCCTGAGTGCGATATAAAATCTGTTTTTCTCTGGCAGTCAGGTATGATCTGACATTTGTGTATTTAATCACCAATCCCTGAACCTCATATTCTCTTTGAGTTATTTAATCACAGTTTATTCCTCTTGTTGATCAATGACACATTGACACAGATGAGTTGGTTGATAAAGTCAGCACTGTTTTGGGGTGCAGATAACGGTACTGTCAAACCGATCAGTGGGTTTTAACTTTGATTAAGGACTTGATTTTTATCTTAACGGAGAGGGAACTTGGTGGTAAGGGACACTGAAAACAGCTCAGTGGCTGTCTGGCCATGGTAGAACCTCCCATGGCAGGGGGTATTTTTTTATTTTATTTTCAAGACAATTTTTGTAAATAAAAAAAGAATTGTAACTGTGCCGTACGACTCATGTTTGACAGAGTCGTCTGGTAAAGTTACAATGTATTGGCCGGAACTGCCTTGACAGTGGTTCCAATCAATGCTTGAAATGTCTGCCGGGCTGATGGACATTTCAAAATATGCCAGTCGGCACCTCCTCGAGGGCGAGAGAGTAATTTAGTCCATTGCCCTGGCAGAGCACAGGCAGACCTTCCAAATTTAAATTTGCCCCTGAGTTCTTTGTAGAATTTCTTGTTGATCTTGCTGATGCGGTTGTCCAGTATCTCAACACCTAGATCTCTGTGGTAGTCTGTAGTTCTTGTGAAGGAAGGAGCACCTGCAGCTATCCGTATAGCCTTGTTTTTGCATAGATTTCCAATACTTTTCCCAGTAAACGGTCCACACCATGGAAGCACATGATATTGTAGGTCAGATAATAGCAATGATTGTGTGCACCTTTTGTCCACATAGGCTGTGATTTTATACTCAGGAGTGGGTACTGTGCTACCAGTCTGATTATATTTTCTCAATATGGTTTCTCTAGCTGAGTTTAGAGTAAATTGTCACCTGTAGACAGGAGCTGCTGTTTTACCACTTTATTATCTTTCCATTGAGGCAGACCTGTGGAAGCACTTAATCTTTTTTCTGGTGAATAATGTTGCTGTTGTTACTCTAGTATTGTAACTTTCATAGATTCACATGCTTGAATCCTTCCCCGTCGTCGAGATGGGAGCCCCCGGTACATCAAAACAGCTGTGTATATATATATATATATATATATATATATATATATCAATCAAACCAAGGCCCTTTCAGGGATAGAGTGACGCATAAATTATGCAAAACACAAAGGAGAACTCTGGGAAGTTCCCAATTTTAGGTGGAGAGCTGCTCTAGTAAGGAGCACCCTGCAACACCAGCGACACTCTAGATTTGCTCACCTCAAATGTCTGCTTATCTAGCAAAGTCTTTAAGCATAGGATTAGCACAGTGCTATCCTCGCCGAGCTAGATAGTGACAAAGTCTTTTGCAATTTGTACAGCAAAATCTTTAAGCATAGGATTGACATAGTGTCATCCTTGCCGAGCTGTAAAATGACAAAAGCCATTTACCACTCCAGGCACAGTATTACAGCTTTGGACTGGTCAAATGCCGTCCAAGCCAACCTGGAATGAGTAAAGCAACCCCTGTGCCCATCGCCTCTCCTTCATCGATGCTGCCGCCTGTGAGACTGTTGACATTGACTCTTTCGTCGTCGTTTTCCTCGTCAGTGAGGATTTCTCCAGCTATGCCGTCGACGATGCTGATTGCGTCGATGATGCCGTCGGTGATTCCGACAAGTGTGCCGGCAACGTGTTGCCATCGTCGATCCCGTCGACGATACCGTCAATGAGGCTGAAAGCACATAAAAAGTCTGCCTTCCTTTCTTCTATATTGTCATCTCCAGGTACGGTTTCAGCTTTGGTACCTACGCATTTACTGGAGCAAGAGGACTCAGATGATGAGGGACCTTTCAGGGTTGTTCATAGCCCATCAGAACTATACGTCAAGTGCCAGGATCTGGAGGAGGACACCCAGCATGATCCACACTCTTACTATCCGCAAACTCACCAGTATCCTTATCAGGAGCAGATGGTTTCTTTACCAGGATCTCTCATAGCTGATCTACAACTCATGTTAGATGACTACAGAAGGGGTTCCCCCCAGCTGATTTGGGAGTTCAGCAGCCTGTTGTGCCTTCTACTCCGGTCCATCCAGGGGTCCAATCTTATGTACCTCCGCAGACACCGATTTCCATACCTACGCAGGATGTGTCTTCCTCGGATGATGATGATGGCAGAGAAGAGGGGGAATTACCGGATGCAATAACGGAATGGGATGACTACTAAATTCCTACTCCCTCGTCGCCCTCTCCGGTTCCTGTTGATTCCCCTCCTGGTGACATCGGTGGCTTCCACAACCTGCTGGAAAGAGCTTCTAAAAGGTTTGAGTTGCCCATGCCCACAAAGCAGATGGACTGCTTTTTGTATGACTTTAAGGAGCCATTTCATAAGAGTGTTAAATCTATGCCGATTGTGGACTATATCTGGAATGAGGGCATTAAAGTTATGAAAAACCCGGCCACGGTCATCCCGGTTCTACCTCACCTTGACAAAAAGTATAAGGCGCCTGAAGACTCTCCGGTTTGCCTCATGGGCCATCCCAGACCCCTCAGTTATTGCCCAAGCGGCACAACCCAGATCTAGGAACCCTTCAGCGCCAATTTCTGCCCCCCACCGGACAAGGAGGGTAGGAGATTAGACAACATAAGAAAACGCTTTTCCTTAATGGCTTCGCTTATTATAAGGGTTTCTAATTCTCTGGCCATCATAGGCAGATACGATAGGCAGCTGTGGGCTGACATTGCACCCTATTTAGATCAACTGCCTGAAGACTCTAAATTAGAAGCCAGGAAAGTCTTGCTGGAGGGGAGAGGTCTTCTGCAGAAATCATAGATTGTGCTATGGACATTGCCACCACGGCTTTCCGTCAGATGGCAGGTTCTGCAGTTCTCAAAAGGCAGGTTTGGCTTCGAAGGACTTCATTTAGACCTGAGGTCCAAAACAAGATTCTTGACCTACCTTTTGATGGTGAAGCCCTTTTCGGAAAGCAGATTGATGATGCGCTTCAGGCGATTTCGACAGACACTGACACGGCCAGGTCCCTTGGCATCCTGCAGTTTAAAAGACAGCCTTTCTGAGGAGCTAGATGCTGAGGTTACTCATCATATAGACCAGGCTTTCAACAGTACAGATATCCTTCTGCCTCTGCGGCATCTCATTCCTTTCGCCCTCAGTTCCAGCAGAGAATGCCTCAACAGGCAGCGTAATCCTGAGCTTCCCAGAGAGGAAAGGCTGGGAGGCAACCGAAAGATACAGGCCGTAGGCAATGACTTGCTATCGTCTCCGACTACGAACCTTCCCTTGCGCTCAAGACTAGGGGGAAGGATTTCTCTCTACTTCCAAAATTGGCAGAAGATAACATCAGACCAATGGGTCCTAAATCTCATCCAGTTTGGCCATACCCTAGAGTTCTTACACCGCCCTCCTACGAAGCCTCCCCTTCCTCAGAAGTTGAAACACTTGAATCTACTCAAGCAGGAGGTCGAGTCCATGCTTCTCGAGGGAGCTATAGAAAGGGTTCCGCATCAGGAGAGGGGAGAGGGTTACTTCTCCCGATTCTTCTTTGTCCGAAAAAAGCAGAAAAGTTAGCGTCCAATTCTAGGCCTCAGGGACCTCAACACTTATCTCAAGAAACAATCATTCCGTATGATCTCCCTGTCAGACATTCTGTCCCTTCTAAATTCGGGGCATGTCATGGCCACCCTCGATTTGCAGGACGCATATTTCCATATCCCTATTCATCCCTCCCACAGAAGGTATCTCAGATTTGCAGTAGCCGGAGACCATTTTCAGTTCAAAGCCTTGCCCTTCGGCCTGAAATCGGCCCCCAGGATCTTCACCAAGTGCTTGGCTCCAGTGGAGGCTTTCCTCAGAAGACAGAACCATCAAGTCTTCCCGTATCTGGACGATTGGCTGGTCGAAGCCAGATCCAGATCTCAGGTGCAGAGGTCCACGAGAGCTTGTATCGAGCTGTTCACGAACCTGGGCCTAACGGTCAATCGCGAAAAGTCAGCATTCCAGCCCTTAAGGAGAAGATTTTTTTCTAGGGGCAGTACTGGACACTTCCACCAGCAAGGCAGCCCCTACAGAGGACAGACAGAGAAAGTTCATTTCCCTTGCGAAGGGTTTACAAAAAAGAAAGTGCATTTCAGTTCGCCTCTTCAATTCCTTTTTAGGAATGAGGTCGTCCTGCATTCCTCTGGTGCCTTTCTGCCGTTTAAGAATGAGACCCCTACAGGAACAGTTAGATCTTCAATGGGCACAGTCCACGGGGTCTTCCGACGATATCATCAGGATAACAAACCCCATAATATCCTCTCTAGCTTGGTGAACTCAGGACTCTCACTTAGCAAAGGGGCTTGCCTTTCTTCCTCAGCAGGCACCTTGGGTAATAACTACAGACACTTCTCTTGAGGGATGGGGTGCTTTCCTCCAGCACCTACAAGTCGAGGCAAATGGAAGCCACATCAGAAAATCTTTCACATCGATTACCTCAAATTGAAGGCTGTTCGATTAGCGCTGTGCGCTTTCCTCCCAAAGATAGGAGGTTCCTTGGTTCCCATCCGGATGGACAAAACAACGACAATGCATTATATCAACAAGCAGGGTGGAACCAGGTCTCTACTCTTATCAAGAGAATCTCAGCGCGTATGGGAATGGTCTATCAGCCACAAAGTAAACCTTCGAGCGGAGCACGTCCCAGGAGTACAGAACATTATTGCGTATTCCCAAAGCAGGTCACGGTCGTCCAGCCACGAAAGGGAATTAGACCAAGGAGTTTTGAATCAGCTCTTCGCCCAATGGGGGAAACCGAGCCTGGATCTCTTCGTCACTCCGCAGAATGCGAAATGCCAGTTGTAGGAAGTTGTCTCTGTATGTACTATTTCAAAGTAAGAAATAGCATGCACAGAGTCCAAGGGTTCCCCTTAGAGGTAAGATAGTGGCAAAAAGAGATAATTCTAATGCTCTATTTTGTGGTAGTGTGGTCGAGCAGTAGGCTTATCAGAGGGTAGTGTTAAGCATTTGTTATACACACACAGGCAATAAATGAGGAACACACACTCAAAAGACAATTCCAGGCCAATAGGTTTTTATATAAAAAAATATCCTTTCTTACTTTATTTTAAGAACCACAGGTTAAAGATTCACAAACAATACTTTAAATTAAAGGTATTTTACTTAGGAACTTTAGGAACTTTGAATTGGCAAAATAGCATATACAGTTTCAGGTCAGCAGTCCTTCTTTGTCTTCAGGTTGCAGGAATCTATCTTGCTTGGTTCTGGAGGCCCCTAAATACTCGATTTAGGGGTGTGTTTAGGTCTGGGGGGTTAGTAGCCAATGGCTACTAGCCCTGAGGGTGGCTACACCCTCTTTGTGCCTCCTCCCTGAGGGGAGGGGGGCACATCCCTAATCCTATTGGGGGAATCCTCCATCTGCAAGATGGAGGATTTCTAAAAGTCAGAGTCACCTGAGCTCAGGACACCTTAGGGGCTGTCATGACTGGCCAGTGACTCCTCCTTGTTTTTCTCATTATCTCCTCCGGTCTTGCCGCCAAAAGTGGGGCCGTGGCCGGAGGGGGCGGGCAACTCCACTAGCTGGAGTGCCCTGGGGTGCTGTAACAAAGGGGGTGAGCCTTTGAGGCTCACCGCCAGGTGTTACAGTTCCTGCAGGGGGATGTGAGAAGCACCTCCACCTAGTACAGGCTATGTTACTAGCCACAGAGTGACAAAGGCACTCTCCCCATGTGGCCAGCAACATGTCTGGTGTGTGGCAGGCTGCTAAAACTAGTCAGCCCACACTGGTAGTCGGTTAAGGTTTTGGGGGCATCTCTAAGATGCCCTCTGGGGTGTATGTTACAATAAAATGTACACTGGCATCAGTGTGTATTTATTGTGCTGGGAAGTTTGTACCAAACTTCCCAGTTTTCAGTGTAGCCATTATGGTGCTGTTGAGTTCGTGCATGACAGACTCCCAGACCATATACTCTTATGGCTACCCTGCACTTACAATGTCTAAGGTTTTGCTTAGACACTGTAGAGGCATAGTGCTCATGCACTTATGCCCTCACCTATGGTATAGTGCACCCTGCCTTAGGGCTGTAAGGCCTGCTAGAGGGGTGATTTATCTATACCTGTAGGCAGTGTGAGGTTGGCATAGCACCCGGAGGGGAGTGCCATGTCGACTTAGTCGTTTTATCCCCACTAGCACACACAAGCTGGCAAGCAGTGTGTCTGTGCTGAGTGAGGGGTCCCCCGGGTGGCATAAGACATGCTGCAGCCCTTAGAGACCTTCCCTGGCATCAGGGCCCTTGGTACCAGAGGTACCAGTTACAAGGGACTTACCTGGATGCCAGGGTGTGCCAATTGTGGAAACAAAAGTACAGGTTAGGGAAAGAACACTGGTGCTGGGGCCTGGTTAGCAGGCCTCAGTACACTTTCAAATCATAACTTGGCATCAGCAAAGGCAAAACAGTCAGGGGGTAACCATGCCAAGGAGGCATTTCCTTACAAGTGCCCATTCAGGACATCTGCAGGGCAGCCACGTGGAAGTCTGTACATACTTTCGCAAGGCATTACTGTTTGGAAGAAGCTCAGCAAGCTGATATGGTGGTAGGACAGGCAGTGTTGCGACATCTTTTCCAGTAACTGTGAGCTGTTGTAAGTTCTTTTTCCTGCCAGCCCAGTTTAATTCAACAACATTGCATAGGTTTGTTTTTTCCTTTACAGCTCTCATATTAATTGTTTTACCTTTTTTAAGGTAATGTTCTATTATCTTAGTTATTGTTTACATAACATGCTATTCTTTCCTGGGTAATCTTTTAATTGAACATTTTGCTGATATTGCTATGTTCCAGGGTGCATAGATATGGATATATATGTTTGTGGGCATGTATCATTAAGTATAGATTTCGAGTAATGTTATGCAATGTGCTTCATTACTGCTTGATCTTCTGATTCAAGCATGTGAATCTATGAAAGTTCCAATACTGGAGTAAGAAAATAAGTTACTTACCTGTAACTGTAGTTCTCCAGTACTGGAATCTTTCATAGATTCACATGTAACTACAGTTACAGGTAAGTAACTTTTTTCTTTTACTGTATTGAGTTTTATTTGCCAGTAACTGTACCAGCCAGAGAGTCTGCAAAAGGATATTTCAAGTTTCTTAGCCATGTCCTTTCACTGAAAGATGACAGCAGCGTCATTTATGTAAGTGTGAAGCATGTCTTCTTTAAGTCTGTAGGATATCAGTTTTAAAAAGATTGAAGCAAAATGTTTCAATAGTTGATCCTTGAGGTACCCCAGCAACGATATGATGTACTGTGGATTTCTCTCACATTGTTAAATGGAAGGTACATTCTGCCAGCTAGCTAGTCAGCAGGTTTACCAGGCAGCTTCCAAATTTTAGATTAGTGTACTTGTAGATCAGTCCTGTGTGTGGTACTTGATCGAAGGCTTTGGCTGCATCCAGAAAAGCTATTTGAGTTGATTTGTTAATGTTAAACCCATTGCTTATAATGTCCGCCTCTCTGTTTAGTTGACGTTCTGTCCAGAACCCAAACAGTTCTTTTGAGACTGTGTTTTCTAGATGCAAAGTCACTGAGGTGGACATTAATGGCCTTTTCGAGGAAATTGAGCAAGGCAGGCAGCAAACTTATAAGGCATCAGTTTGCAGGATCTGTCAGTGATTTCTGAGATTTAAAAAATTTGATGGCTCTCCCTTCTTTCTAGACGTTAGTGAAGTACTAGTGCTGCATATATATATATTAAAGATTGCAGCATGACAATCCTTCACTGCATTTGGGAGTGTCTTGATGGCCAGGTTAGTTATTACATCTCTTGTTTGGTGCCTTGCTGTTTTCCAGTTTATTTATAAGACTAAGCCCATTATTCCTTGAGTATCCTGCAACGTATGCAGCTTCTGGTTCGGGTGGGTGCTCCAAGACATGTTTAGCGATTTCTCATTCTACTACTGTTGTCAGTTTGCTAATAAATGTTAACAAAGGTCCCATGGGTCTCACTTATCATTTGTACCATTCAAGCGGTCCCTGGTACTATGATCAATCTAATTTAATTTGGGCTGTGAACATAACAATTATTCGTTGAAAGCACACACAGTTGTCTGAACCACTCTTGTATACTTCACAGAGATATATTATTTGTATCAGAAAAAATGTTTAAACTTGAAAAAAGTTAGTAAAAATATTTTATAGTAAATGTCTATGTACATTATTTATTTTATTTTTTAATGTAGAACACCAGAAAAATACTGCCACTCAATTAACTTAATTGGGATTAACTTCTATTGTATTTTATTACAATTTAATCATACATTAATTTTTTAATTAAAAAAAGTTTTAACATTTTATAATTAAATAATAAATGCTATATTTGTATATATCGTTTTAACATTAAATTATAGTTATTTATATCTTTTACTGTTTTAAATATCCCTACCCTCATTATTTTCTATGGGAATGTGTTGTAGTATCAAAGGTTAGCCATGTGAGGTGCTGGACTTACAACAGTTTATTTTTGTTGGCAGTAGTAACTTACCCTTATATATATATATATATGTCTCCACCTCATGTTTAAGGGGTTGAAGATTTGTACATCTATACTTTTGAGTAACTTCACACTTTGATTTTGTGAATAGCCAAAAACAGTAAACTTAAGCAAAAGCGTAAGAGTGAAATTGCAGGTGAAAATTACTCACAAGTGTAGTTACCTTTATGAACAGCCCGATACATATGTGAAGAACATTGCTGTTTTATTTTTTGGGGTTTTGTGTCAGGAATACAAAAACATTGTCAAGTAAGTCGATTTTGACGCCCACCGGAAATTGCAGTTTCACCAGAAGATTGGTGGTAGTTCACTGGTGGGTCAGTGAAAGCATGACCTCTGTCAGCACGCTGACCTTCTCTCTTACTTAAATAAGTCCGGCAGGCACTTACAGTTAACAAATTATTTCACTAGTCTGAAAATGTTGCCTAAGTAAAGACTAAAGTTTGTTTGCTTTTTAATTTTGTAGGGATGTCTCAATACAGACATTGGAAGAAGAAATCAGGTAGTACAATACTTTTAATACAACAGTCTGCTAATTAGTGTTAATTTAGAAAACCCAGAAATAGAGTCACTTATGCATATATACATTACTCTTGAATGTGGTTACCGTTGTGTGGTTTTATTCTGTAGCCTTTCGGGGAAGTGTTTTGCTGTCAGCACTGATGACTGCAGAGCTGTTCTTTTGTTGTTCTTATGTTGTGATTGCTCTTAAATGTGGACTACAGGGAAAATGAGCAGAGCTACATTTGTGTATTCCACTATCTAATATTCTTTTTTGAAGAAAGCTTCCTCGTCAAGGGACTGGTATGGTTTTGGTATCGATTAGTGATAGAATCTCATCTGTTGGTAAACAGTATCTACCTTCTTGTATGCACTGTGATCTTTGATGTTTCTTATCTTTTAGTGGAAGAAAGTTGCAGAGTTTTTCTCCCTGTGGAAAGAAGGATGTTCAACCTGTGTACATCTTCTTGAAGCATTTAATGATGAGTGGTTGTGGAAATCCAAAGCATAGTAATATATTCTGTGCGTATTGCTTGGACAAAGATGATTCTAGTTCCATTAATGGCCCTGTAGGCAATACAGAGTATCTTGAAGGAGGAGCTTCTGGTCAGAGCAAGCAAGTGGTGTGGCTTAAGGACTGGAGAGGTCTGGTTTGGTGAGTGTAGTAATTGCTTGGCTGTTGCATTTTCATTTTAAGTAGTGCTTCCAGTAGATTACTTTTGCTCCCATGTGTCATCTGTTTGCATTCCGGATGTGGCAGAATCCAGTCAGGGGTGGACAGAAACATCTGTAGAACACCTGAGTGCAAGAATATTATTCTCAGGGTTTGCCTGGTTAAAACTGTGCTTCCGATTTGTTTATTCGGATCTTTCATATAGTCACATGCTTGTATATTATCTTTTATCTCTGGGAACCCTTACTACTCTCTCTTAACACAGAAGTGTGTGTGCGTGTATATATACACTCACATTACATTGAAAGAGTCACAGGGTATGTGGCCCATCCAAATAATTTTCTGACACAAACTGTTGGAAATAAGGTGGAGAGAATCAGAGCTTTAACTCCCTAGAGAGTCTTCAACTGTTAGATTTTCTACCAGCTGTGAAGCTGACTACTGTGAAGCTGACTACAGTCAGCCTTCAGAGTTTTGTTATTTCATCAGAAACCTGTGATCATTTTCTTCTTCAGTTTAGTAAACAATCTTTTTTCCAGGATCCTTACCACCTTGGGCTGCTTGAGGTAAGCAGTTTGCCTGCCTCCTTTATGGCTGATTGCCCCTGTGACTTTCTGATGGCTGAAACGTTCTCAAGATCGTTTTTCAAGCCATGTTTCTCAAGTGGAGCCAAAACGTGTATACAGAAAAGCCTCACAAAAGATACGTGTACTTTCTACACAAATCTGACCATTTAGGAGAGAACTGACATTGCTGTGACATTTGAAAGAGTTTAAACTCCTATACCCTTTACAACAGAAACAGTAGTCATCTTCAAGGCTTGTGCACTGCGTTCTTGGTGCTGGCTCTCTGAAAATAATGGATTTGATCAGAGCCTCCTGCTCCAAGATGCTTTTAATCCCCATGTCTCTTCAGTTGCCTCTAAGTCGCAGATCTTTGGGTTTGCCGGTATGTCGCTGGAGAAATAAAATTTTCCTAGATCTATGAGCTGTACTTTGATTCTGCATCCACAGCCATGTTGAGGATAGTACGGTTCGTGAAAAAGTTCAAGAATTACTTGTTGAGGAACCCTGAAGGCCCCACCATCTCCTTCCAAACCACCATCAAAAACACCACCCACAATAACCTCATCCATAGTAACATCATCTTTGACTGAGGATTCTCTCTTTGGCGGCTGGCTTGAAAAGACCCTTATCATTGATGATTTCATTAATGATAACCATATTACTGTCGACTACATTGCTGACAACTGTTCTGTTGACAATGATCTCATCCAGAACAGCGTTTTCTTTTCTGATGCACAGTCAAGTTTCAGCAGCTATACTTTTGCTGTCAATGATACTGCCTATTCGTATTACTCTAGAACCTCAAACTGAGGTCTTGAGGAACTGAGAACTGCATTGTTGAAACTTTTACCCCATACCAATGGATTCATGCAATGACTATTGACACAATCATTCTGCGGATATTGATCCTCATGAACTAGATGCACACTTTGCCCCAGAGTACTCTGAAGATGAGGGTGATCACTCACACTGCCCCATAATTTAGCTAGGCAGTCCAGTTTCTTCATCATAGAATCTTCATTGATAGTCATAAAAGATAGAATAATTAACCACTGCATCTGTGGTCCCCAGAACACTTCAATTCGATATTTTTATATGGAATTATAAACACAGGCTGACATTATCCATATGTCAATATAAGGTGCAGCACCTTCCAGAAGCCTATCCAAGGTAAGATTTTTCTGAAATGTGGATGGGTGTTTGCTTTTAAAACTACATTGCAGTATTTGAAATTTAAAAACAAATAAAAACTGTCTATCATTGACTGCAAAGTGCAGCTTACTAGGCTTACATTGTAAAGCTGTGAAGAAAAGAAACCAATGTCTCTTAAGAGTCCAGAAGCTTCCACTACCCATGATGCATTTTACTGCGAGTTAGCTCCCACTGCCAGCTCGTGCAAAAAGGATCCTAGGAAATCTAGAGGTTTTCAAACCTTTGTTTTCTACATAGAACTTTCTCTCAGGAAACAGTTTCTTACTGCTTTTCTCAAAATCTACAGATAACATCTATGTAGTACACCTATATCTGATGCATACTTCTACCTGCATATTACTCTCTGCTCTAATATCCCAGGCGTCAGACTGGATCTGAAAACTTTCGATAGTTGTTCCATGCTGGTAGAGGGTGCCTGCTCTACACAGGCACCAGAGATCATACCATTGCGGCTTCCCTGGAGCCATAAGACGTCCTAACATCAATTCCTTTTTCCCCGAACCTTCAGTGCTGATCTCGTGCTTGCTGTCTATCGAGAGTTTTCACTGAGCACACATTTCCTCACAAATATTCTAGGTGCAATGCTATGCATGTCCCATCCACCCCACCTAAACTTTTGGGGTTTAAGCCTTGTCAGGATGTAATGGACAGATGTCTTTAAAGACCCACACTCCTTTTGTTTGTGGTGCTTAGGATCAGATAATGATTCTCTTTTCTCTGACTCCTGCCTCAGAATTCACCCCTGGGACATAAAGGAGAGGGAGGCCATGGTATTCATGGCTAGGGTCCAGGACGATTGTTCACGTCGTTCCAGGCCTCAAATTAAGTCACCCTCTCCTTCTTCTAAGTCATCAAGGCGTAAGAAGCACAAGAAGCTTAACTTAAGAAGCAACATTGTTTTTCTCCTCCAGGTAAGCCTCCTCATCATCCTACAGCTCGTGAGGGTACTTCAGAACTGGCATTGGGGCCCATTCATCTGGCAGATACGGCACTGGTGGCTTCACTAACTACGGCCCGGTACCCTCTGGTGTGCCTCAAGGCTCTATGGGACAATATGAGATATCTTTCTTTATGCCCCTGGCTTGCTCTTGGTTCCGTATGAGTTTCAACCCAAAGTCAGGCCGTGGTCGACTTTTTCCCTGGTGCATACGTACACAGCATGACAGGATTTGGGCCCCCTCCTCCTTCTATAACACCGCACCATTTCAAACTCTCCCAGCTCTAGGCCTGACACATTCAGCACTGATGGCCCAAGACATGGCTTCACCAAAGAGTTTCCACATGAAGTCAGGACATGGTCGTCTTTCTCCCTGGCACATACTTATATGGTGCAACAGGGTTTGTGCCATCTTCATCTTCTGTGCCACCCCACCATTTCGATCCCTGCCAGTTCTAGGTTTGACACCATCAGCACTGATGCCCCAGGACATGGATTCACCAAAGGATACTGATAGTGGAAAAAGAGGCCCACATGTGATGCCAGACAGCTCCCTCAGTACTAGCAAGCCATATGTGTTTTCTTTGGCTCTTACTCAGAACCAGTGGACGACCAAGATACTGATGACAGTGGCAAAGGGTACTGCTCACCTTTAGATGCTGAGAATCCCTTGGGCCTTGAGACGGCTAGTGATGTAAGCACATCTCATGAAATGTAAATGGAGTTTTCTTCTGGTCCTCCTTCTCCAGACGTTTCTCCTTTTCAAGCTGTGATCCGAAAAGCAGATGAGGTGTTGAAAGTACTTTGCCTGCTGTGACAACTAAGCTAGTTACCGATGTGCTTAAGTTAGCAGCCCAAGCAACAGAGACCCTGATGAAGTTTTGCTGGATCTTATTATGACAGCCTGGGAGAAACCGACTTCAGACAAAGCAATTGATGCACCACAATTTTCTACACCATCTGGTGCTGGTGAAGTCATCAAACAGATTGTGCCACTGGTCGTACAGAGTCAGGACAGGACCTAATAACTGTTGTAAGGCACCCAATTAAAATATGTTGCAATTTTCTTAAGCATGGTTTCCCAATCCAACTCCCTCCAAACTTGGACCAGTCAGATTGTGGTGTCTCCCTCGAGCAGGTAAACTCACCTTGTTCTCATCACCGGACAGAAGCGCAAAAGCTATTTTCTAGACTCCGTGATACCGGAAGATCTTTTCACATCTGGACACATGGTGTAAATCACAACAGATTTCTCATTAAAATGATCTACTCTTAACATTTCTGTAAGCAAAACCATGGGCTAAGCTGCTCTTCTAGTTATTTAAGATGATCTTGCTCCTGTATTGGAAAGAAAAACATGAAAGCACATTTTGAAACTATGTTATGTTAGCAATGAATCTTTGAGCATAGTCTCATTTAAAACAACTTTAAAATGTGCATTTCTGATGGATACAACTACCTGTGGATTCCTCACCTAATGAATTCTCCCCATGCGTAGCATTCGACTGAAACTTCTCTCCAGCTCTGCACGTCGGCGAGGACGTCACAATTGCCCGACTCCACGCGGCTCCGCCTGACGCCATTGAGGCAATAAGAGGCCCTCGCCGGCGTGCTGACGTCAGTTACCTTTTTTCCGTGCCTTCGATAACGGTCACTTTTCCAGCTACCTGTATCGTTTGCAGTTCGGAGGGATACTTTGTGTTTTTGTCGACATGTCGGCCCCGAAGAAGTCAGGCTTCAAGCCTTGCAGGGAATGCGGAGGTCGGATGTCGGTTACTGACCCCGATAACAACTGTCTTTGGTGCCTGAGTTCAGACCACGATGTCCAGGAATGTGGTTCATGCCAAAAAATGAACCCTAAAGCCTTGAAAGAACGCATATCAAGCTAAGAAGGAGAGAAAAAGGCACCATAGATCATCGTCGGGGAAGTCGAGTCACAAGAAGCGGCGTCATCGTGACTCCAGGCGTCGAGCCAGAGGAAGCCGGTCGGAGTCGAGGTCTCCGTCACCCTGACGCCGTAAGTCCTGGGAGGTCAGCCCAACGGTGTCTCCTCAACCGTTGACTCCGCAGTCTTCTCCGGCGCCGTTGGTCTTTGAGGTGGTGGAGCATTAGAGTCAACATGCCTCTCTGGCGCTTCCAGGTGCTCAGGATTCAAGGCCGGCGCCAGCTCCTAAAGACTATCCTGCCTTCCCGGCTCCGGGTACGGATCTGGCGGCATTTCTTAATGCCATGTTTATTATTTTCCAGAACATGGCTCTGGGAGGTGGTGCGCCGGCTGTCCCTACTGGTCCCCTGGCATTTAACTTAGGCGCTCCGACTCCGTACAGGCTGACGCCATTTATGCCGTTCTGTCTGGCAGGAGACACTAGCCTGGCGCCGGTGCCGGTGGTGCAGCCATCGACGTCGAGGGAGAGGCCTTTGACGGCGGTGTCTGTTGAGTTGGAGGAGTCCTGAAGCCGAATGGCGTCGATGGGTGCAGGTCGTGTGTCCACGGCGCCGATGGATCCATCTACGGCATCGGGAGGATCCAGAGATCCTGTGATGATGCCTTCTCGGCGCAACTCTCCAACGTCGTTACACTCCATGTCGACGCCGGGGTTGGAGGCCAAATTGCGGTCCAGGAGAAAGGCCCTCAGGTTGTTGGAGGAGAGAGAGTACCAGAGGCAGCTCCTTGAGGAAGGGGAGATTGTGGAGCCCCTGAGTGAGTTTCAGGGGTTGGATATGGACAGTGGACTGGATACTTCCCCGGAGTGGGATCTGGCCTCGCCAGGGGAATATACTGAGGAAGCAGCCACGTTCCATTCTGTCACCAGGAAGGCTGCTGACTTCCTATGGTACAAGTTAAAACCAGTAGCCTGACAGAGGTGCTTCATCCTGCCACGGCCATTGCGGATCCACCGTTACCATTCAATGAAGCTCCCATGGATCCCATAGGAGAGGTGTGGAAGAAACCTGTTTCTTCATCGGCAGTGAGCAGGTCGGTGGCCAGACGGTATAGGTCTGCACCTGGAGACCCCAAATTTCTTTCTAAACATCCTTCTCCAGAGAGTCTGGTCGTACAGGCATCCTGTTCTTCACGATCTGCTCCTGGCTCCTTTCCTGGTGTACCATCTGACCGGGAGTCCAAGCGCATGGAGCAGTCGGCCAAAAAGGTTTTCTCCTTGTGCAGCATGGCATTGAAATCTGCTAATGCTACGTGTATCCTTTGCAGATACGTTCACGCAATAATGGATGCGGCAAAGACAGCGTTACCGGACATGCCCCAACACTTGTATGGTCTCCTCTCGGATGCCCAGGCAGCGGCTACGCAAGTCATAGAGTCGGGGCTGGACACCAAGGACTCTGTTGCTAGAGCCATGGGGACCTCTATTGCCACCAGGCGCCATGCTTGGTTGCGCACATCTGGATTCTCATCGGATGTTCAGGCAACGCTCCTGGACTTGCCTTTTGATGGCACTAAATTATTTGGCACTAAAGCTGACTCTGCGTTAGAGCGCTTTAAGGAGTGTAGAGCCACTGCTAAATCCTTGGGCCTGTAGGCTGTTTCGACCCCCTTTAGGTCCTTTAGGCAGCTGCGAGTTTTTGGACGAGGGGCTTCCTTTCGTGGGAGATCGCAGCAGGCAGGCCAGCAGTCTTCAAGCCTCCGTTATAAATCGTTTAGGGGTGGGGTAGGGTCCGCACTAGAGGGGCCACCCAGCAGCAGCACCCTTCCTCTTCCTCAGGGGGGTGCAACAGATGAAGCAGCCCTAGTCCTCTCACCATCGCATCCCATGCCTCTCCGGTAAGGGGAAGGTTGTCTCTTTTTCTTCCCATGTGGGAGTCCATAACATCCGATTCCTGGGTCATCAGCGTGGTAAGGAAAGGCTATGCCCTTCCCTTTCGGGAGATTCCTCCTCCCTTCCCTCCCCGTCCTTCCTTTTGTTCAGAAGATCATCTTCTGTTGCTAGAGCAGGAGGTTCTGTCCCTATTGTCAAAAGGTGCCATAGCAGATTCAAGACCTTCAGGCGTTGATTCCAATGTTTCAAGAAGGAGCGGTTGTTACGGTCCTCAAGGTACTTTGTTTGCTCGGTTTGTTCGCTTCTTGCATTCTGTTGGTCACTCATGCACGCTGGCACATGAGGGCTCTTCAGTGGTGCCTCGCAGGCAGTGGTTTCAACACAAAGGGGATCTCGAGGAGTCGATAAAGATCTCTAGAGACACTGCAGTGGATCTACAATGGTGGGCTACGGGCGGCAACCTGTCTCAAGGAAAGCCGTTTTCATTCCAGTGACCACAGTGATAACGGATACCTCCACTTTGGGGTGGGGAGCTCATCTGGGGGACCTGGAGATCAAGGGTTGTTGGTCTCCAGTGGAGCAGCATTTCATATCAATCTGCTGGAACTGCGGGCGACTCGTTTGGCCCTCAAGGCCTTCCTCCCTTCCCTTTGCGGTCAGTCGTTTCAAGTCCTGACGGACAACATGACCGCAATGTGGTACATCTACAAGCAGGGAGGAGTAGGGTCGTCCCTTCTCTGCAGCGAGGCTCTGCGGCTCTGGTCCTGGGCACAGGACCATCGGCTTTGCATAATAGCAAACCATCTGGACGGGGTTCAAAACGTGCGTGCGGACAGTCTCAGTCGGCTCTTCTCAGACGATCACGAGTGGCATCTTCATCCGGATCTGGTTCTTTACATCTTTCGGATGCAGGGTTTTCCCCGGATAGACCTATATGTCACTCGGGAGAATTCGCACTGCCTGTCGTTCTGCAGCCTTCAGTATCCGATGCAGGGAGCATTGGGGGACGCATTTCAGATGTCCTGGTGCGGCCAGTTGCTTTATGCGTTTCCCCGCATACCCTTGAATCCTCGCGTTCTGAGGAAGATTCGCCAAGACCGGGCCCAAGTCATTCCAATAGCTCCGGATTGGCCACGAAGGGTGTAGTACGCAGACCTACTCCAACTCTCACTGGGCCCTCCGCTCCGTCTCCCTCACAGGGCAGACCTCCTCTCGCAGTCGCAGGGGCAGGTTCTACACCCCCACCTCCAGAGCCTTCAGCTTCATGCGTGGAGATTGAACGGGGCAACCTGAGTGCTTTTTCTCTCCCATCGGATGTGGTGAAAGTTATTTTATCGGCCCAAAGACATTCCACCAAGTCTGTCTATGCGGGCAGATGGGCTAAATTCGTTCTTTGGTGTGGAGAGCAACACATTAATCCCTTAAGTGCCCATCTGTCAGATATATTGATGTTTGCTTTGTCGTTGGCGCGGCAAGGTTGCGCTGTGGCCACTGTCAAAGACTATCTCTCAGCTCTTTCGGCCTTCTTATGTCTTCCTGACCAACCCTCTTTGTTTAAATCTCCTTTAGTGTTAAGGTTTTTGAAGGGGCTTACCAATAGGTTTCTCAAATGCCCCATAGGGTCAGTGGCATTCTTCAGGACCTGCTGTCTCTGGCCTAGCAAACTAACTGTAAAGAGGGGTTGTCCCTATTTTCCTGTGGTCTCCTATGAGCTATATTGTTAGCGTCTTAGTACTCAAAGATGAAAATAAAAATTGTCAGATAAGTGATTCTATATGTACTATTTCAGAGATCAATGCTCTGAAAAACACAAAGAACATAAAGGGAAAACATTAAACAGACATTTTACTGAAATATGGGTACCTTCAATACAACATCAATATACAGACCAAGGGCGCACCACATTAAAATGCATGCCACTACAATCATGTGGTAGTCGTGAAATACAATTGCATCACTCTAGGAAGATCTTTGATTTTCATGCTGGTGATAACTTACATTTCTGATGGATACAACTACCTGTGGATTCCTCACGTAATGAATTCTCCCACGGCGCCAGCATTCGACGGAAATCTTCTTCCTAGCTTCTGCACGTCGACGAGGACGTTACATTAGCCCAAGCGACGCCGTCTGATGTCATACAGGCAATAAGAGGTCCTCGCTGACGTGCCGACGTCAGTTCCCTTTTTTCCGTGCATTCGAAACGGTTATCTTCGAGGGAGCTACTGTTACTTTCATAGTTACAGTGTATTTTCTGCTGCGTGGATTTTCTCTGCGGTAATTATGTCTCAGAGGAAGTCGGGTTTCAAGCCCTGTCGAGAGTGTGGGGGCAAGATGTCCGTTACTGATCCTCACTCCAACTGTTTATGGTGTTTAAGCTCCGACCACGACGTCGCAACATGTGATTCATGTCAGCACATGAATCCGAAGGCCCTGAAAGAACGTGAGGCTAAACTATTCATGGCGAAGTCGAAAAGGAAAGAGAAAAAACATCATAAGAAGTCTTCTTCGCCAAGGTCTCATCGGCGTCATCGAGACTCCCGGCGCCGTAGGGATTCACGGCGCCATTCCAGCAAGGAGTCTCGTTCGAGGTCGCCTTCGGCTCGGCGTCGGAAGACTTGGGAGGTCAGTCCCACGGTCACGCCACATCCATCGACGCCGTTACTTTCTCCAGCGTCACCGGCTTCGCCTGGACAGGCTTCTGTGATCGAGGTGACGCAGCCTCAGGTGTTTTCTCCGGCGTCACAGACGTCGAGGCTGGGGTCAGGGTCGCCTTCGATCCAGGCACCCCAGTATCCGGCTTTTCTGGCCCCTGGAGCCGATAATACCGCATTTCTGAATGCGATGTATACCATCTTCCAACAGATGGCTCCAGGCGGTGCTCCGGCTGGTCCTTCGGGGCCGTTGACTTTTTCCTTGGGTGGTCCTGGGCCTCTACGGCCGGCACCCTTTATGCCCTTTCTCCCTTTAGGGAATGTGGGCTCGGCGCCGGTGCCAGCGCCGGTGGCCGCTCCGGTGGCTCCAGAGGTTTTGGCCCCGGAGATTTCCATCCCGTCGACTTCAGGATTTCGTCCTGCGACCCCGGCGGGTCCATCGGAGACTCCAAGACGTGACTTTCTTCGTCCGGCTCCGACTTCGGCACCGAAGCTGCCTGTGGCGCCGGACATGGCGTCGGATGGTTCCGGAGATCGGCGCCGATCCTCGACTTCGGCGGAGGCCATGTCCACTCCGCGTATCGAAGAAAGACTGCACTTGAGAAGGCGTGCTCTCCGTCTTTTGGAAGAGCAAGAGTACAAACGAGTCTTGGAGGAAGGAGAGGTTGAGGACTCTGGTGATGGACTTCATGGTCTGGATACAGCCAGTGGGCTGGATACTTCCCCTGAGTGGGACCTATCATCTCCAGGGGAGTATACGGAGGAGGCTGCTACCTTTCACGCTGTGGTAAGAAAGGCAGCTAACTTTCTGGACTTGCCTTTGCCGGTGGCAGAGGCGAAGCAGAATTTGCTGACTGAGGTACTACATCCGGCCTCTGCTGCAGCGGAGCCTCTTTTGCCATTCAATGAGGCTTTGCTTGATCCGGAGTTAGAGGTGTGGAAGAAGCCAGTATCTTCCTCGGCTGTTCATAGGGCTGTGGCCAGGAGATATCGGGCTGCGCCATCTGACCCTGGCTTTCTGTCTAGACACCCTACGCCGGAGAGCTTGGTGGTGCAAGCCTCCTGTTCCTCTAGGTCAGCGCCTGGATCTTTCCCGACGGTACCAGGGGACAGGGACTCCAAAAAGTTGGATGTGCAATCTAAGAAGATATTTTCGTCTTGCAGTATGGCATTGAAGGCCACCAACGCGACTTGCATTCTGGGGAGATACATCCATGCTCTTATGGACGACATATCATCTTCATATACGGAGCTTCCCCAGGGACTTATGAACATTGTCTCGGATGCCCAGGCTGCCGCAACCCAGATTATCCAGTCTGGGCTGGACATGACCGACTCGGTGGCTAGGGCGATGGGCACGGCTGTGGTGGCAAGGAGACAGGTCTGGCTCCGCAACTCAGGGTTCTCTGCGAACGTGCAGTCGACCCTGTTGGACCTCCCGTTTGATGGGGATAAACTGTTTGGGGCCAAGGCGGATTCGGCCCTGGAGAGGTTCAAAGAAAGCAGGGCCACAGCCAAATCATTAGGACTGCGAGCCCCTTCTTCTACCTCCTCTGGATTTTTCAGGAGGTTTCGTGGATTTGGACGTGGCTCTTCCTCCTCTTCCTTTCGGGGGAAATTCCAGCAACCCACCTCTTCCCTCCCCTATAGATCATTTAGAGGGAGGGGTAGGGCCCGCACCAGGGGAGCCTCTCAGCAGCACTCTGCCTCTTCCTCGTCCTCTGGAGGGGTGCAGCAGGGAAAGCAGCCTTAGGCTTCCACCATTTCCCACTCACTCCTCTCCTGTAGGGGGAAGGTTACGGCATTTTCTCCACAAGTGGGAGACTATTACATTGGACACTTGGGTTATCAGCATTGTGGGAAAAGGCTACACCCTTCCCTTTCGGGAGTTTCCGCCCCCCATCCCGCCCCGCCCATCTTATTGTTCAGAAGAACACCTCCTGTTGTTAGAACAGGAGGTTCAAGTCCTCCTTTCAAAGGGCGCGGTGGAGTTGGTCCCAGAGCAGGAAAGGGGTTGAGGTTGTTACTCAAGGTACTTCCTGATTCCCAAGAAGGATGGTCGGTTGAGACCAATCCTGGATCTGAGGATCTTGAATTGGTTCCTCAAACAGGAAAAGTTCAAGATGCTGACCCTAGCTCAGGTGCTTTTGGCGTTGAACAAGGGAGATTGGATAGTGTCTGTCAACTTGCAGGATGCTTATTTTCATATCCCGATACTCAAGTCGCACAGGAAGTATCTCCGGTTTGTGATAGGGTCGCAGCACTATCAGTTTGCGGTCCTCCCGTTTGGTCTTACTTCAGCACCTCGAGGCTTCACAAAGGTGATGTCGGTGGTTGCGGCAGAGCTCAGAAGGAAGGGGATAGCAGTATTCCCTTACTTGGACGACTGGTTGATCTAAGCCAAGTCCCCGGAGCTTGTGTCGCTTCATCTGCAGTCAACAACCCAGTTGTTGTTCGACCTGGGCTTTTCGGTGAACGTGCCCAAATCTCACCTGGAGCCCTCTCAGCGCCTCCTGTTCATAGGGGCAGTACTGGATACAACATTAAATCGAGCCTTTCCTCCGCCTCAGCGGATTCAAGATATTCAGGAGTTGGTTCCAATGTTTCGAAATGGAGCGGTAGTTCCAGTCCTCAAGGTCCTTCGTCTGCTCGGTCTGTTTGCCTCCTGCATACTATTGGTCCTGCATGCTCGCTGGCACATGAGGGCTCTTCAGTGGTGCCTCCGAAGGCAGTGGTCTCAACACAAAGGAGATCTCAAAGGTGCTGTCAGGATCTCCAGAGATGCTGCTGTGGACTTGAAGTGGTGGATTGCGGGCAACAATCTTTCACAAGGAAAGCCGTTCGTGCAGTCACCACCAGTGACCACGGTTATAACGGATGCTTCCACTCTAGGGTGGGGAGCTCATCTGGGGGATCTGGAGATCAAAGGGCTTTGGTCTCCAGAGGAAGAGATTTTTCATATCAATGTGTTGGAGTTGCGGGCTGTACGGCTGGCTCTCAAGGCCTTCCTCCCTTCCCTTCGTGGTCAGTCGGTACAGGTCCTGACGGACAATACTACCGCGATGTGGTACATAAACAAACAGGGAGGAGTAGGGTTGTACCTTCTCTGCAGAGAAGCTCTTCGACTATGGTCCTGGGCAAAGGACCATCAGATTTGCTTGGTAGCAAATCATCTGGCCGGGGTCTTGAATGTACGTGCGGACAGTCTCAGTCGCCATTTCTCGGCCAACCACGAGTGGCGTCTCCATCCAGATCAAGTCTGTTTAATCTTCCAGATGTGGGGGTTTCCTCGGATAGATCTGTTTGCCACTCGGGAGAACGCACACTGTCCGTTTTTCTGCAGCCTCCAGTATCCGGTGCAGGGAGCGTTGGGGGACGCGTTTCAGATAACCTGGTGCGACCAGTTGCTTTACGCGTTTCCCCCCATACCCTTGATTCTTCGAGTACTGAGGAAAATTCGCCAAAGACCGGGCTCAAGTCATCTTAATAGCTCCGGATTGGCCAAGGAGGGTGTGGTATTCCGACCTTCTCCAACTCTCGCTGTGCCCTCCGCTCCATCTCCCTCTCAGGGCAGACCTCCTCTCGCAGTCGCAGGGGCAGGTTTTACACCCCAACCTCCAGAGTCTGCACCTACATGCCTGGAGATTGAACGGGGCAACCTGAGTTCCTTCTCTCTCCCGCCTGATGTAGTGGATGTTATATTAGCGGCCAGGCGACACTCCACTAAATCTATCTACGCTAATAGGTGGTCTCAATTTGTTATGTTTGGTGGAGAGAGACAGATTGATCCCTTACATGCTCATCTGTCAGATGTTTTGTCTTTTGCTTTGTCACTAGCGCAAGAAGGTTGTGCAGTGGCTACTATTAAAGGTTATTTGTCTGCCTTGTCAGCCTTCATTTGTTTTCCAGACCAACCTTCGTTATTTAAATCCCCTATTGTTCTTCGATTCTTGAAAGGTCTTCTAAATAAATATCCTCCAAAACCATTCGTTATGCCTCAATGGGATTTGTCCTTGGTCCTGACTTTCCTTATGGGGTCCCCTTTCGAGCCTATGCATTCTTGTCCCTTAAGGTACTTAGTTATTAAAACAGTCTTCCTGGTGGCTATAACATCTGCAAGGAGAGTGAGTGAGTTGCAGGCCTTATCGGTAAAACCTCCTTATATAGCTTTTTATGGGGATAAGGTGGTGTTGAGGACCACGGCTGCTTTCCTCCCGAAGGTTGTTTCACCCTTCCATTTGGCCCAGACAATTACTTTGTCCACGTTCTATCCTCCGCCTCATCCTTCGAAGGAGGAAGAGAGACTGCATCGATTGGGCCCAAAGAGGGCGTTGAGTTTCTACATTGATAGAACGAAGGATTTCAGGCTGGAGGACCAGCTGTTCATCGGATACGTGGGCAAGAGGAGAGGAAAGGCAGTCCACAAGAGAACACTCTCCAGGTGGGTTGTTCTTTGCATTAAAATTTGTTACTCTTTAGCAAAGAAGGATCCTCCTGATGGTATTAGAGCTCATTCCACCAGAGCTATGTCGGCCACTTCAGCCTTGGCCAGAGGTGTTCCTGTGGTCGACATCTGTAAGGCCGCAACTTGGTCGTCCCTTCACACTTTTGCGAAACATTACTGTTTGGACTCTGAGGTCAGAAGGGACGGCTATTTTGCACGGTCAGTGCTGCAGGATTTCTTAGTTTGACCATCCAGGCTCCCACCACCGGGCGCGGTACTGCTTTGGGACTCTATTCATTACGTGAGGAATCCACAGGTAGTTGTATCCATCAGAAGAACGAGTTACTTACTTTCGGTAACAACTTTTCTGGTGGATACATTAGCTACCTGTGGATTCCTCACGGTCCCACCCGCCTCCCCGTTGCCTTTTTGGTCTTACCAAGTAATCCTTGAGTGTGCTCCTCTTGGTCTTTAAGACTGCAATAGATTTTGTATATATGAATACTTGTGTGTATATATATATATATATATATATATATCTTTGTGTATATTATATACATAATTAGTATATATTTGTTTTGATTAAAAAAGTTATATTAAATCTACAGCCATTCCATTGCAATGTTGTGTGATTTACAGTGTTATGGGATGTTGCCTTGATCTTTCATTGCATTGGGTTATTGTTCTCATGCACGTAAAAAATGTTGGTACTGACGTCGGCACGTCGGCGAGGACCTCTTATTGCCTGTATGACGTCAGACGGCGTCGCGTGGGCTAATGTGACGTCCTCGTCGACGTGCAGAAGCTAGGAAGAAGATTTCCGTCGAATGCTGGTGCCATGGGAGAATTCATTACATGAGGAATCCACAGGTAGCTAATGTATCCACCAGAAAAGTCGTTACCGAAGGTAAGTAACTCGTTCGTCTCTAACATAACAGAAGCCAACAGTTCAGTGAGCACAACTGGATCACACAACGTGATATCTAAACCATTTATGTGCAGTGCTATACACACTAACATCTTCACACGCTTGTCTAAAGCATGGCAGAAAATGAAAACTGAAGTAAATGTATCTTACCCGGATTAGTCAAGAACAGTGCCTAACCTGGAAGGGGGGGGGAGTGTCTCTTTGTACTCACATTGTACAAAATAATTCAGTTCTTGAGTTAAAGGGGCATTCTACAAACAGATACACAGGACTTCCATGGGGAGTCCTTTTGCCCTGAGCCGGGCCTCCTTGTATGCTCATAGTTTTGAGGATGAACATATATATTCCTCTAGCAATCCTTACAATGATAAGATCAAGTTATGGAAACAATACTTTGACAATATATTGCTGATTTGGCAAGGGTCGGAAGCAGGGGCAGTTGACTTTGTGAGCTGGATTAATTTTTGCAGTCAATTTTTTAAATGTACACCTACAGTTGTTAAGACCGATCTTTCTTTACTTGATTTAGTTATAGTATCTGAGGATGAGAAATTGTCGCACTTTTTTTTCATAAACCGACGAATGGGAACAGCCTTCTATCTTTTGATAGTTTCCACTCTAGGGCTTTATGAGAAAATCTCCCTATAGGTCAGTTTTTGCGGGCATGCTGTAATTGTACTTCACAAAGTGATTTTGACCAGGAAGCTCTATTTTTGAGAGATAGGTTGGGAAGCAGAGGCTACCATCCCCAACTGGTATCCAGGGCATGTAAAAGGGCACGCAAAAATAATCATGAGGCACTTTTAGAACCTAAGATTAAGGAGAAGATAGATAGGTTGATTTGTGTCACTACGTACAGCACTTTATCCAAGCAGGTGAAATGGATCGTTAATAAACATTGGAAAATTTTGAATAGTACAAGACTGGGTTTTGCACCACCTTTGTTCTCCTTTAAAAGGAGTAAGAATCTGAGGGACGAATTGGTGCATACTTGTCCCAGACTTAAGAAACCTCCAGCATCTAGAAGGCTCTGGGACAGTGAGCCAGTAAGGGCCATTTTCCGTGTGCGGGATGTGTTTTGCGGAAATTCATCCAAAAGTTACTAAAGAAGTGACCTTTGGTTTCGAAACACCATGGCAACTAATGTCCCATACGTACTGTAATTCTGAGGGGGTTATCTATTGTGTCACTTGCCCTTATGGACGTAGGTACATTTGCATCAACCTGCAGAAGGTGAAGATACAAATTTGTGAGCATAGAAGTACTATCAGATGTGGCTGGATGTCCACAAAACAAACCAATCACTATTTGGAAGCACACCACTCGAATAATGACATACAATTGCCTGTCATTGATAACCCATGGTTAAATGGTAGTATTGAAGATCTAAAGAGAACCCTATTGCATAGGGAGCAACAGTGAGTGTATCGTTTAAAGACCTATGAGGTGGGGTTGAATGAAGAGATCCCATGGTACTATTTAGATTAAATTATGGTTAGTTACCACACTATAGGCTTTTCTCCTTACATGAGTATATGGGGTTCATTTTGTAATGAATTAACAGAGCACTGAGTCAGCGTAACCTGTTCTACTGTAAGACCAGCACCTCTGTCATGAGGTGGAGATATTTTACACTAGTACATTTTCTCCTTGCACCTCCCCTACAACACATGTAATACAAGGGAGTAGCACCCTTTTTCAAGCCTAATTGTATGGTGGCTGACTAGGAGATTGATAAACATCACTTCTGTGGTGGGTTCCGAGATGACTATTGGTTAATTTTGATTCTGCCCCCTTGTACACCGGGAGGTGCTTTGGTTAGTACCCCTCTGTCTTGTGTTTCATCATTTGTGAGATAGTTTTATGCTGGCAACAGCTTTGAATTCAGGCTAGTGTCCTTTATGGTAGAATACAACTCACTGAGATATATTTGCAATTCTGTTGCACATAAAATGGCTTATAAGGAGCAATTTGAGGTATTTTGAGGAGTTATTTTTTAAACCCAGTATATGATGGTCGTTATATGCAGCTTTTTGATTGGATGAAATTGGAGCCCTGTTCATACACAGAGTGTAATCCCTTTAGCAATTTGATCTGTTTATCACAGTTTTCACTAATACAGCATTAATGTTAGGCACACACATATGTGGACTAATAGCAAAGAGGACCGTTCTGAATTGCAACAGTAGTTTATTACGGTGTATGCTGGTGTAACCACCTGATCACATGGATGTTGATCCTGGCTTTAAAATGTTGGCTGTAGCTGAATTACTCTATCCGCAATGGGAACAACCAAGGCACAGACAAGCGGTGTCTGACTCTTGGGTAGTAAGTGGGGGTCGCAGGGCTCGTTATAGTGGGATGGGCAGATCTGGGCCTTAGTCATTTTAATTCAGTGTTGCAGACATTTTGTTAACAGTCCGATATGTTTGACCAGTCAATTTCCATAACAGGAGACCATACACTTAGAGGCTACTAACGGTGCAGGACCATTACTAAGACTCATATTACTTGCTATGATTGGCATCTTTAAATAATAATGCCCTAACTTACTATAACGGGAGTGTATGTGCATTAAGGCAGCTCTGGGGATAGGACCATTATTATGATCTCAATTATCAGCTGCGAGGAACAGCATATATAGTGGTAACCTCACTCATATTGAGCATTTGAATAGTGATGATTCTCCAGAATGTGGAATTGGGCATAATGAGCATCATAGCTCTATATATTGTTGATTTTTAGGCGGGGCATAGTAGTTCTGACATAACTATTGAGTAGCATATTCAGTTAACTCAATACCTGATGTATGCTGTAGAGTGTGAAAACAGAGCAACGTTCCCCGGGTTAGGCATTGCTCCTGACCAATCGGAGTAAGATACCTTTTTTTAATTTTAATTTTCTAGCATGCTTTGAAAAAGCGTGTGAAGATACAAGTGTGTATAGCACTGTGCTTGAATGGTTTGGATATCACTTGTGTGATTCAGTTTTGCTAACTGGGGTGTTGGCTTCTGTTATGTTGGAGCCATTTAGGTTGTTGCCAGCATGCTAATCAAAGATCTTCCTGGGGTGATGGACGTGTATTTCACAACTACCACTCAATGGTAGTAGCATGTATTTTAATGTGGTGTGTCCTCGGTTTGTATGTTGATGTTGTATTTAAAGTACCCAATTTCAGTACAATGTCTGTTTAATGTTTTACCTTTATGTTCTTTGTGTTTTTCAGAGCATTGAGCTCAGAAATAGTACATAAAGGAACACTTATCCAACAATTTTTATTTTCATGTTTGAATACTAAGACAATAACAATATTGTTGATGGTGGACCATAAAAGAAAAGAGACACCACCTCTTTAGAGTTAGTTTGTTAGGACAGAGACAGTGGGTCGTGAAGAAGGCAGCCGACCCAACAGGGCACTTGAGATATCCGAAACATGTCGACCAATTTAGGATGATAGGATCGTTATTTCCCAGTGATTCATCTGCTGTTTTTTCTTTTAATCCTATCAGGGTATCCTTAAATAAATCAATGAGTTTGTACAACCCTAGGTGGTTTTAATCTCTTTTTTTTTTATCTCTGATTGTGGTGGTGTATTCTCTCCACCAGTATCAGTTAACCATCAAACACAAACCTCGCTCCCACACTTTGTGTGGTGGTAGCCCACTTTGGATTCACTGGAGTCCAAGGTATGAGAGCTCGATGTTGAAGTATGCTACATCTCGATGTGGGTGAGGGCCTTACTTTTCCCAGAGGGAACACCCTGTGGCAGTTCTCCACAAGGCATAATCAATAGCTGAAACCCTCTGTGTGTCATAATGCTTCCAGGAATGCCGTTGAGGCACGTGTGGACACTACTGACCTAGTTGCACAATCTATGCAAGCTACAGTTTCTCTCATGCCGTACAATGCTTGGTTTTGTTTGCCTCATTTTTCCTCAAATGTGCAAGCACCATTAATGAACTTACCTTCGATGGGGCAAAACTTTCAGAAGATAAAGTTGATTCTGCCCTCAAATGTTTCAAGGTTAGTAGAGCTACAGCACATTCTCTGGGTCGACAGTCTCCGCTCAGCCACTACAGACAATTTCAGATGTTTTGAGTTTTCCCTTGGAACTTTACCTTCCACCAATAACAGACTGGCAACTCCAGCAGCAACAATATCAGAATCTTTCTCCAGCAGTACAAGGGTAGAACCAGAGGCAAGGTATGTAGTATCCAGCAAACAACAGTCTTCTCCTCCACTTTCACCTCATCCCCCATCTCTCCTGCGCTGCCAGTGAAGCAACTCTTGTTCACCCTTGGAGAAACATCTGATGCCAGTGGGAGGCCAGGTGTCTTCCTTTGTACAAGCATATAGTACCATTACTTCAAACCAATGATCCCTGCAAATTATAGAAAAGTTATGCCCAACCCATTCAACAGGCATCCCCTTGAATCCTTCTCCTGTCGTTCAACCTCACTGAAGAACATCTCCTTGGCCCAACAACTATAGAACATGCAACCACGAGAGATTTGTTTTCTTTCATTATTGGAGTTTCGTACCAAAAGTCAAATGACTAGACATTGAACAGTGTTTTCGCTTTGCCCGTTAAAGTTTTGGATCCCCTGCCATAGTCGCAAATGAGTTGGAGTTGATCCTTTCTGCATGATATCTAAATTAGGAAATGGACTATGAAAGAAAAATACTACAGAAGATTAACAATCAAAACGTCTCATGCGTGAATTTCCAGCCTACTTTTACCTACTGGTCAGAAACTTGCACCATAGTCACTCTGTACTACCCACTAATGCACACATTTGGCCTTGCAAGAGAGAAGTTGCCTCACACACACAGCATTTGTAATCTTTACTTCTCTTCCAGGGGATCCTCATCAATAGTCATAAACATTGAATATTCCCGCCCTTGTGCGGGGACCCCGGAGCATATATATATAAAATACATACATATTATCATGTGTAAAACAGCAATGCAGGCTATAATCATAAATAGGCTAAAATGCTTTATTTCTATGCAAGTTTTTTTTTTTTTTTTTTTTCATATTATAAAATCACAATAGATCATAAATATCTACCTAAGCCCCAAAAACTGGACTTAGGGAAGTAAACAGCAGTAAATAGCAGAGAAAAATAGAAAAAACCACATTGAAAAACAATGAAGCATTCTTAGCCAATAGGCTGCATGCAGGTTAACACAGGAGAACCATAAAAACTTTGGCACTGTGCCTTTAAGACCCTGAGCACCTCCAGTATCCCACCATGCCTCAGGGGTGAAGGGAAGGTGACAGTTGGTTCACAGTTAGGTCAGTTCTTTTTTCCGGCTTCTTCTGAGAGGATCCTGGAGCATTGAGCTCTCAGTTTTTCTGAGTTTTTTCTTCAGAAAAATCCCTAAAAATAGTGTTTTTCCTGTTTACTCGACAGATAACATCTTTTGTCTGAGTTTGGCAGTCTTTTCTGACAGAAAATGCCATCTCTTTTTGTAAAATGTCCTTCTTGTGGGAAGAAGAAAGCCCAGTCAGACCCACACTCTCTGTGTATTGTCTGCCTGCCACAGAGTCACTGTCCTGACACCTGCAAGTATTGTAAGAAGATGTCAAGGAGGACTCTCAAAGACAGAGAGAAAATCAGGCTGCATGGGCTTCAGGAGAGGAAAAAGTCAACAGCCTCTTCACTTCCCAGGCCTCCAACAGAAGGAATGGCCAGATCGACGTCGACAGGTAGGATTGTGCCTGTTTGTTCTCCATCGACGTCATCGTTGCCACCGTCTCACCGGCATAGATCGCCGTCGACGGTGTCCAGACCGACGTCGAGGGACATAGCGTCGAAGCATGGACAGCACAGGGGTACATCTCCGCCGACGGCAGGCCGCCGTTCGGCGTCGAGCCATCTCCGGCGCTCCCGTTCGCCGTCGAGAACGTCTCGCCCCTTGGCTTCGAAGGATAAGACGTCAAAATCGCCACGACGGCATGAACATCCGCCGTCGACCACTCGCCACTCAACGTCGAGGCACACGACGGCGAGCAGGTCCAGATCCCGCGATCGACGCTCGGCGTCGAGACATTCAACGTCAAGGCTTTCAACATCAAGACCTTCGACGTCGGGAACAGCCCAGCCATCGCATCTTTCGACGTCGAAGATGCAATCGACGTCGACACAACCTTCAGCTGTGGCACAGGCATTAGAGCCAGCGGATAAAGCTCCCTCACCGGTGGTCTCTATACGGAGTGCATCATCCCATTCCATAGCGGGCTCATCGGGGCATGTTTCTCCCATCACTCTATCACCTAGATGGTTAGAGAGCCTGAATAGACCGGCAGCATCCCCGGATTCCCAATACTCTAGGATGTATTCTCCTACTGCCTCATTACCTAGAACGCCATCGCCTACAACTAGAGCAGGACGGGCTCGTTCTGCTCCTCGTCAGCCGACCACAAGACCTGCACACTCTGCTACAGCTTCTCGTAGCAGGTCTCGTTCCCGAAGGAGAACCAGGTCACGAACACCACACAGAAGATCACCCTCTTGGTCTTCTTCAGGATCGTCTGTTGGGCGCTACTCCCCCACACTGACAGATTCTCCACCTGCTAGGATCTCACCGGTGGATGATATCACCACTTTTAATGAGGTTCTTTTAAGGGGAGCGCAGAAACTAAATATTGAGGTACCGGAGCCGGCCACCTCATCCTCAGTTATCTTTGAGACTCTACAACACAGATCAGTCTCGAGAAAACTGCTGCCACTAGTACCGGGTTTGCTGCAACCTACTATGGACACCTTTCTGACTCCAGCCACTCTCAAGTCTGCCCCGGCTAGGATTCAAAAGAAGTACAAAGCTCCGGAGCAAGATCCTTTATTCCTGCAGAAGGATCCGCCACCGGACTCTGTTATCTTAGCCGCAGCCAGAAAAACACACTCTGTGGCATCATCTTCCACAGTCCCCCCGGATAAGGAGAGCAGACACCTAGACTCCCTGGGGAGAAAGATGTGCGGTACGGCGGCATCTGCTATGAAGGTCTCCAGCGCCTCAGCACTTCTGGGCAGATATGACCGCTCTCTGTGGGACTCACTCCACAGATTTACAGAGAAGTTGCCCAGGGAAGATAGACAGGACTTCCAGGAAATCTTGCAGGAAGGGGGCCTAGTATCTAACCAGGTCATCAGCGCGGCGGCGGACGGGGCGGATTTGGCTGCGCATGGGTATGCGCACGGAATCTGCGCTAGGAGGTCTTCCTGGCTACGGCTCACTGGTCTGAAACAGGAAGCACAACAACGGATTTTAAACCTCCCATTCAGCGGGAATTCGTTGTTCGGTACCCACGCGGATGAAGAGATGGCCCGAATGAAAACAGAGGTGGACACTATGAGGGCAGTGGGCCTGGAACGTAAGAAAGACTTCAGGCGGAGGTACAGGCCGTACGACAGACGCCCATTCCAGCAGAGGGTTCAAACCCCTCACTGGTCTCAGAGGCCACAGCAACGACAGGGGCGTCCCCTGTTTCAGGCGCGTAGACCCACAAGAGACCGAGGGGCAAGTAGACCTCAACAGTCTACAGCAAAGACACCAACAAAGCAATGAAGCATTGCTTCCCTCAGCACTGTGCACCACTCCGGTGGGGGGAAGTATTACGCATCATCTTCACGAGTGGCACTCCATCACAAAAGACAAATGGGTGCTCAATATTGTCGAACATGGCTATTCTCTTCTTTTCAAAAAACCTCCTCCACACTTGCCACCAGCAAGATGTTTTCCTTCTCATCTCAGCCTGCTACGCAAGGAAGTTCTTGCACTCCTACAAAAGAAAGCTGTAGAAAAGGTTCCACCGGCACAAAGAGGAAAAGGGGTGTACTCCCGTTACTTTCTGGTGGCGAAAAAGGGTCAACAGGGCATCTTCAGGCAAATTCTGGACTTACGGCTCCTGAACAAGTACATAAGAAAACAGAAGTTCAGGATGCTAGCCCTTCACCAGATTGTTCCGCAACTGCATCAGGGAGACTGGATGTGCTCCATCGACCTACAGGATGCATATTTTCACATCCCAATAGCATCCAAACATCGGAAATTCTTACGTTTCCAAATAGCCGTCACAGCACTACCAATTCAGAGTCCTACCATTCGGCCTGAAGTCTGCACCCCGAGTCTTTTCAAAATGTGTAGCAGTGGTAGCGGCACATCTTCGAAGACAAAAAATATTCGTCTACCCCTACCTGGACGACTGGTTATTGAAGGCTTCCTCTCCGGATCAGGCGAGAAAACATCGAGACATTGTACTAAGAACTTTCGAGTCTCTAGGTCTTCAAATCAACCACAACAAGTCAACCCTGATTCCAACACAAAACCTCCACTACCTGGGAGCTATACTAAACACAGAGCTCCAAAGAGTGTATCCTTCGGAGGAACGACTTTTATCGATCCACAGGAAGTGTCAACAACTATTAAAAGCCGATGCACCTACTGCTCGTCAGGTGACATCGCTTCTGGGCTCCATGGCTTCATGCATCTTCATTGTCCCGAACGGCAGGCTACACATGAGGCCCCTTCAGGAGGCATTAGAGAACAACTGGAGCCAAAAGACTGGTCGCTGGGACGACAGAGTGCGACTACCAGCAGCGGCTTTTCAATCACTACAATGGTGGATGCACAGACCTCACCTGTCGATAGGTTCTCCGTTTCACCAGACAATTCCAACAGACACTCTGGTAACGGATGCGTCTCTTCAGGGTTGGGGTGCTCATCTGGGTTCCTTCCAAGCTCAGGGTCTGTGGTCCGACAAGGAAAAGAACTATCACATAAATCTACTGGAGCTCAGAGCGGTCCATCTGGCTCTCAAATCTTTCTCTCCATTGGTTCAGGGGAAATCTCTCCTAATTCAGACAGACAATACAACCACAATGTATTATCTGAACAAACAGGGGGGAACAAGATCACTACCTCTATCTCGAGAGTCCCAAACGATATGGCATTGGCTCCTGGCCAGGGGAATGTCTATCACAGCGGTACACCTGCCAGGTCAGCAAAACGTAGAGGCAGATTTCCTGAGCAGACATCTAGAAGACGCGCACGACTGGGTCCTACACGACGAAGTCGCTGAGGACATCTTCGGTCAATGGGGTCGACCCCAGTTGGATCTCTTTGCAGACGAAGTAAACAAAAAATGCCCAGACTTCGCATCCAGGTTCTGCCGTCCGGGATCTCAAGGGAATGCCCTGTTGATCAACTGGTCAGGGATATTTCTCTACGCCTTTCCACCGATTCCCCTCATACCGGCAGTAATCAACAAACTTTACAACTCCAGAACCAGAATGATTCTGATAGCGCCACAATGGCCCCGCCAATTCTGGTACACGGATCTACTCAACTTATCGGAAAAACCTCACAGGAGGTTGCCGTGCAGACCGGATCTCCTGAGCAGAATGGAAGGCAGAATCCTACATCCCAACCTTCCCTCTCTGAGCTTGACAGCATGGCTCCTGAATTCCTGCAGTATGGGCACCTAGGGCTCTCACAGGAGTGCATGAACATCTTGAAAGAGTCAAAACGACCTTCCACGCGGCGTTCTTACGCTTTTAAGTGGAAGAGATTTTACATCTGGTGCTCTCAACAAGGTATAAACCCCATACGAGCTCAGGAGGATGTCATACTGTCCTATTTGCTTCATCTGGCGAAGTCTGGTCTGCAGGTATCATCGATTAAGGTACATTTGTCGGCAATTACAGCTTATCGTAAGTCGCCTTCTCAGGAATCCTTCTTTACGATACCTGTAGTCAAGGATTTCTTAGAAGGCTTGAAAAAGGTTTTTCCTCCCATTCGGAGACCTTCTCCTCCATGGGAACTGAATGTAGTCCTGTCAAAACTTATGGGCCCTCCCTTTGAACCTATCCACAAGGCCTCTTTACAGCACCTTACGTGGAAGACGGCTTTTTTGGTGGCCATTACTTCAGCGAGGAGGGTCAGCGAAATTCAGGCTCTGTCTTGCAGAGAACCGTACACGGTTTTTCACGATAATAGAGTGGTTCTGCGAACTCACCCATCTTTCCTTCCGAAGGTGGTGTCAGAATTCCATATCAATCAGACTATATCTTTACCGACTTTCTTTCCCAATCCGGAGACTCCGGCTGAAAAAGCATTGCATTCTTTAGACTTGAAAAGAGTGCTGAAATTCTATTTGGACAAAACAAAACCGATTAGACATTCTAACCATTTGTTTCTGAATTATGGTCATTTAAGAACAGGAGAGGCAGCGTCTAAACGAACGATATGAAGATGGATTGTGTCTTGTATTGTTAACACTTACCAGCTTGCTAATAAGCAATTACTGGATAGGCCAAAAGCGCATTCCACAAGGGGAAAAGCGGCTACTGCTGCCCTCCTTAACAATGTACCAATTTCCGAGATTTGTAAGGCTGCTACATGGAAGTCTGTGCATACCTTTACTAAGCATTACTGTTTAGACTCGGATGCAAGAGCGGATGCCCAGGTGGGGCAGGCCTCTCTTAGAAATCTATTTGCATGAATAAGTATTCTTTCCTGCACTTCTTTCAGACAGTCCGTAGAGTCTAGGGATGGGCTTGCTAATCTATTCAATGTTTATGACTATTGATGAGGATCCCCTGGAAGAGAAGGATAAGTTACTTACCTGTAAATCCTAGTTCTCTTCCAGGGGTATCCTCATCAAAGTCATAAACAACCCACCCTCCTCCCCGGACTCAAGTCTCCTAGAAGTGCAGGACAGATTATCTTTCTGATCAGTTACACAGATTGTCACCGTAAAAAAGTACTGACCTAACTGTGAACCAACTGTCACCTTCCCTTCACCCCTGAGGCATGGTGGGATACTGGAGGTGCTCAGGGTCTTAAAGGCACGGTGCCAAAGTTTTTATGGTTCTCCTGTGTTAACCTGCATGCAGCCTATTGGCTAAGAATGCTTCATTGTTTTTCAATGTGGTTTTTTCTATTTTTCTCTGCTATTTACTGCTGTTTACTTCCCTAAGTCCAGTTTTTGGGGCTTAGGTAGATATTTATGATCTATTGTGATTTTATAATATGAAAAAAAAAAAAAAAAAAAAAAAACTTGCATAGAAATAAAGCATTTTAGCCTATTTATGATTATAGCCTGCATTGCTGTTTTACACATGATAATATGTATGTATTTTATATATATATGCTCCGGGGTCCCCGCACAAGGGCGGGAATATTCAATGTTTATGACTTTGATGAGGATACCCCTGGAAGAGAACTAGGATTTACAGGTAAGTAACTTATCCATCCGAAGTCACTGTTATTAGGATTTTCATTCAACAATGTTTTATTGTGCAGGTAAAATCCATGCCCTCTGTTTTTTAAATCGCATAAGTGAATCAGAGTACTGTTTCCCAGAAGTACAGGTGATGACTTCATAGTTTGGTTGAAGCTTTTATGTCTTCATGATGTAGTAGAAAAGTAAAGCTCTGACAGTCGGGGAGATGTAACTTGTTAAGTAATTTTGAAATAGAATACCTAAGATGTACACTGCAAGTAAATTTTAATGTCTCCTTTTAGTCGAAACAGATTTACCTCTTCACGTGCAAAAAAGAAGACCAAGAACAAATAAAGAGGTTAGCTAATTTAAGCATGTAACTTTCTAACATAATTTTATAAGCTAATACTAAATCGAAATCTGGGTTTGCTGTATGAGAATGTTCCTCTACTTTGCTTATGAAAATATAGATGGATCACAGTACTCAACAATGATAAGAAAATGTATTTTCCACTGTAAAACATTTATTAGATTTAACTTGAGTTGCTACATCACAATGACTGCTGCTAGGGCAAGTAGACAGTTAGAAAGACATGTTTGGTCTTCAAATTTGAACTACCCTTTAAACATTGTCTAGAGAATTTTCTTTCTTCTGAGCATCTTTTCCTGGAATCTTAGTTCCCCTAGATAAATTACTAATGATAGTATGTTTCTTTATTGCTGGGATGGGGTTTGTTACAAGATAGGAGTCATGACTCTACAGTTGCCACCTTTTCTAACCAACAGCTTGTTTTAAAAGTGACTTACATTAATTTGCTCAGCAGGGGTGATTAGTACAAACTACAATATGGCATGGTTTATGTTCACAGTATACGTTCACATTTACTTTACATACTTGCAAACAGATAATGAGCAAGATATCAAAAGTCATTTTTGGAAAGGGTGAAGCTGTATGATTGTGTATTATAAAGCATAAAATTACCCCAACATGCATTAAAAAAAACAAGTTACTTCTTGCTTTCAAGGCTGTACAAAGGAACTATGCCCTTCTTCCTTTTTGTGATCACCGTAATCGTCAGTATCTTTCAGTATCGTTATAATGTATCGTAGGCCACACCTCATCCCAGCTATAATCTCAACATGTGATTTATCTGGTCTCTAACAACCATTTACCTAAAAGGAGTTATGGAAATATTTTCTTTTAACTGATTTTCATATGAAATTACAAGAACTTTATTTTTATCTGGTGCAAGCTGGCCACCAATTGTTTGCCATTTCACAAATGTTCCAACTAGCCAGAAATTGAATGGATTGATGTACAGGGTCATTCAGTTTGGGTCTGGAATTCTAAGAGACCTTAAACAAACATGACTCTTGCTTAGATATTATTCTGCCTGAGTCCAGTATATGATTTTGTACTACATACAGTTAATCAGAAATATAACTTAAATGTACATTTTTTCTAGGTTGTCGACAGATGAAGTTTGTCCACTTACAGCAGGCAATATAAATTATTTTAGTTCCTTAGTAAACAGAACAACTATTAAAAGTGTTAATATTAAAGATATTAGTTAAGCATGTGTCTCGTTTGCTGATTTGAACGCAGTGTGGTTGAACAGGAAACATTTAATTAATTTAGCCACCTCATATACTGGTTTAGACTGAGCTGACCAGATTTGATTAATGTGGACAGGAAATCACTTGCGACTTTAGTGAAGAGAGCCATGCTACCATCCTGACCCATCTAACTTTCAGGGGCGAAGTAGGAGTATAGCATAGCAAAAACCATAAAGATGATTGAGATACCAAGGGCCACCAGTTTTGAGTCATACACTTGTCATTCTCCTCTGAAACACTGGCCAGAATGTCACAATCCAACAGAGATTGTGAAAAGTAAGGGGAATCCTGACAACTTTTAGTGAGAACTTATTGCTGACTCTTGTATGTTTCCATGTGCTCTTCCATAGTTTTCCCCTAATACTTTCCACCATACGTGGTACTTTAATTTTTTTTATGACAAGAGATTGCCAAGTCAAACAATAGGGGGATGGGGAGTTTAACGAGGTCCAGTGTACAGCCTCCCTAACTATAACGAAAAACAAAAAGGTACACTGTTCCTAAAAGAAGGAAAAACAAGAACACAGGTCCTCTAGACACTTCTAAAATTAGAAGCAAGAGCCCTCACACATCCAGTGGATGTCATGCTTCATCATAGGGTTAGCTCCTCGTCAGACTGGCGCAGCAGTGTTTGACGGGCCCCGCTAGGGGGCTCTTTGCCGGAGTTCTTGAATTTAAAGTGTGTGTCGTGACAGGTTCACTAGGAGTAAAGTAAACGTATGGGGAGCTAGCAAGGACACTTTCCCTCTAGCTACAATATAGGGTCAACATGTTTCGCGCCTCAAGGGTCCAGGTGGATCACATGGCTCTTCATCAGGACCAAAACACATAACTCCTAAGCTCTATTACTAGCCCTAAACTAAGTTTAAAAGGGCAAAGGTAACTTACATCAGAAGCTACACAGCTCAAGGTCAAGGCAAGAACCCTCCTAAGTTTAGGACCAGGTTCCTTGGGAAAAATGCAGGCCACTGGACTAACGTCGCTATACTCTGCGCGGTCCGACTCTGGAGACCTACCCGATGGCCGCACTCCCGGGAGCCTATTTAGCCATGTGATCCACCTGGACCCTTGAGGCGCGAAACATGTTGACCCTACATTGTAGCTAGAGGGAAAGTGTCCTCGCTAGCTCCCCCTTTTTTGTATGATTAGAGTGGTGGAGCATTATTCCTTACCCACTCTCATGTGGTTTTTAATCTTGACCAAGATCCTCAAAGTCTAAATTAAACAATTTTTGTTGAGGTCCTTGAGCCAATTCTATTTTCTCTCTCTCCTGCTTTTTTCTAACTGTAGGTTTACTTTACTCCTACTGTACCTGTCACAGCACACACTTTAAATTCAAGATCTATTACTATTGGTGTTTTGGGATTTTTCTTTTTCTTTTAAGAGAGGTGTGAATTTGTGACTGATGAGGTGTAACGGCTATATGTATTTATGTTTGCATACACCTCAATAATAAAAAAGGAGGTTTACTGTTACTATTAGTTATAGTATGTTGGTTTACAAATAAAAGTGTATGATTAGGAATATTAAAACACACCTATATGAAACAGACATGTACGAGTCAAAATACTAGAGCTCCAAAGCAACTCATTTTAAACTCTTCTCATAGAATTCTATTGAATTTTCAACATAACATTGATGATACCATAAACGTATGAACATACGTTCCCTACGTTTATGGCATCATCAATGTTATGTTGAAAATTCAATGGAAAAACAATTATCTGTTTTTAGATAGCATTTCACAGCACTCCTCTTCCCTTTCTAAGCACTTTCAATAACATGTCTCCATGTTACCCAGTTGAACTGTACCTATTATACATGATGAGAGACTGAAATTTACTCCAGTATTGGAAATTTCATAGATTCACATGCTTGAATTTTTCCCCGTCGTTGAGATAGGAGTCCCCGGTACCTTAGAAAAGACAATGTCCCCAAAGACATAATAGCTATATCATTAAAAACTCTACATTTTAGTAATCTATCCAAGTCCTTATGCAAAAAGGACCAAACTTGAGCCTCAGCCAATCAGAGTGCCCCACCCTCTAGAACCCTCCTGAGAGAAGCTCCAGCACCTCAGATTTTCTAGCGCACATCGTGCTAGGGAGTCTCCTCTAAGCTCTGCTCAGTTTGTTCTTGTGGAAGAAGATTTAGTCACTACATCTGAATTTCTACTTGCTTTTTGAGTGTTTCTGAGTTACACTCATACTTTCTGGAGCCTGTTATACCAGCGTAATGTCTGACGGAGAAAAAAAAAGTCTTTTTAGAGCCCTGCAGCCCTTGTGGGAAGAAAAGGCTCTATTCAGAAGATCCTCATACAGATTGTGTATATTGCCTCTATTCTGAACATTCCGCTACTGACTGTTAGGTATGTCGTACCTTTTCCTCAAAGACTTTAAAGGATAGAGAGGGGGAGATTGTTAATATGGCTCCAGAAGCTTAAATCAAGAAAGAACCCTGTCTCAGACTCTGACAGTGAGGAGTCTTCATGGTCTTCTGAGAGATCACAAAAGAGGCAAAGATCACCTCATTCTGAAAAGGGTTCAGAACAACCCTCAAAGACTTTCAAAAAGACCTCACAGGGGTCTGGTGAAGGCCACAGTCTCTCATCGTCACCTCAGGAGAGAAGATCCTTCTCTAAGTCCAAGCATCGCCTTCAACATCGAAGGATGTGCCTAAACCTTCCTTAGAGCCTTCTATGCCTCCTCCAAAGGTTCTTACGGTGTTCAGAAAGCCTTCTTCATCGCCTGAAGATTACACCGTCAATTAAGTCATCATTGTCAACACCGTAGTTGACGAGAACTTACACAGTGCCTGCATCGACGGCAACAACATCTACGGTAACCAGTCTCTTGATGGTGGCTTCCTGCTCGTCGACGACATCCATGTTGTCGGTAACGAAATCTAGACCGTCGATGTTGAAGATCACAATGTCGTCGACGATTATTCCGATGACAGCTCTGTCGATGACACCATCGACGACGAGGATTCCTATGTCTACGCTATCGTCGGCGACACAGTCGACGGGGACTGGTGCAGTAGGACTGTTGGACATGACTTCGACGACGACCTTGTCGACGAGAAGAAAAACACAGTCTTTTTCTGGGAGAGGAGATATAACTCCAAGAGCTACATCCCCAAGTAAGGTTACACCATTAATCCCAACTCATCTTTTGGAGGAAGATTCTGATGATGATAGGCCATTTGGGGCAGCCCATAGCCCTTCCCAACTCCAAGTTAAGTGTCAAGAGGATGAAGAGGAGTATTATCAGCAGTATTATTCTCCTCAACGACAGCAGCCATATATACAAGAAGATATGGTCTGTGTCCCGAGTTCCTTATTTCTGATTTACAGTTTGTTATCAGATTACAAAAAGAGGTTTCCGTCAGTGGCACAATCGGACATTCAAACGCCTCCTCCCTCGATGCCTGCCACTCCAGTGCCACAGCCTAGGTTATCTCCTAGATCGGCCAGAAGTACCCCACAAAGGTCTTTCATGCAGGGTACTGACTGTTCGGATGAAGAGAGAGAAAAAGGAGAGTTGCAGGATGCAAACTTGGATTGGGACAACTATATATTGCCGACACCCTCATCTCCATCGCCTACTCTGGTGGATTTTTCCCCAGGAGATATTGGGGGTTTCCATAATCTGCTTGAGAGAGCAGCAAAGAGATTTGTGTTGCCCATGCCATCTAAGCAGATGGATTGTTTTTATATGACTTCCAAGGAGCCTTGTCAGAAAAGTGTCCTCTCCATACCCATAGTAGGCTACATCTGGGAAGAAGGTCTCAGGGTGATGAGAAATCCAGGTACCGTGACGGCAGTCTTGCCTAGATTGGACAAAAAATATAAGGCCCCAGAAGACGCACCAGCATGTCTAGTTAGTCACCCGAAGCCGGACTCGATCAAAACCCAGACAGCGCAGAGGCGTTCAAAAAACTCAACAACGCCAATTTCAGCTCCTCCAGACAAGGAAGGGAGAAGGCTGGACAACATTGGGAAGCGTTTCTCTTCCATGTTGGATCTGATAGTAAGAGCAGCAAATTCATTGGCAATCCTGGGGAGGTATGACAGACAGCTGTGGGCTGATATTGCCCCGTATCTAGACCACCTTTCGGAAGACTCTAAGGTGGAGGTGAAGAAAATCCTCTTGCAGGGAGAGCGCACCTCGGCTGAGGTGATAGACTGCGCCATGAATATAGCAGCCACAGCTTTTCAGCAGCTAGCTGGTGGGGCAGTGCTGCAGTGTCAGGGCTGGCTTAGGGCAACTTCCTTTCGTCTAGAGGTTCAGAATAAGGTATTAGACCTCCTGTTTGATGGGGAGGCTGTATTCGGCAAGCATGTTAATGAGGCCCTACAGGGCATCAAAACAGATAGAGACACTGCAAGGTCCTTAGTAACCCTTCAATTTAAGAAGATGCCCTTTTGTTCCTCCAGACGTCGAGGAGTTTCGTCATATTGAGGGGGTTACCAGAGCTTTTGTTACCCCTCCTATACTACACAGCAGTTCTGACCTCAATACTCCCAAAGGCAACCATCTCAGGCGTTGTTAGAAATTGGGTCTTTGGTTGGCAGACAGGTTACCCCCTGTCCAAGCAAGGACCCTCACTCTAGTCAGGGTTAAAGAGAATCACCCTCAGCTAACCCCCGCTCACCTCCTTGGTACCTTGGCCCGAGCAGTAGGCTTAACTTCAGAGTGCTAGGTGTAAAGTATTTGTACTAACACATACAGTAATTCAATGGAAACACTACAAAATGACACAATAAAGGTTTAGAAAAATAGAGAATATTTATCTACACAAAACAAGACAAAAATGACAAAAATTCACAATACACACGTTAAGCTAGCAATGAAAATACAAAAAGAGTCTTCATGTAATTTTAAGCACAACACTAACGCTGTTAGTGTGAAAATGGACCTTGGGCGCCTCAAAAATAACCCTGCACGGGCGAGCGTGCGTCAAAAAGGGCTTGTGATGTGTGCATATCACTCACAAGCGAGACTTTGCGTTGTTTCTCCTTTGGTCGGGTCAGCGTGCGTCGTTTCTTCTCTCCACAGGAGAGCGATGCATCGATCCGGTCAGCACTCTTGGGTCAGGGGAAAGGCCTTGTGTCATTTTTACACACCCAGCGGTGTTTGAGTCAGAAATCCGGCGGCACGATGACCTGAAAACCACGCAGCGCGGGTTACGATCTCACCAGCCTCCATCAGCAATGCTGTGTGTCATTTCTCCAGCCGTGGGCGTCGATCTTCCCGTTGCATTGCAGGTGAGTGTCGATTTTCAGCCGCAAAGCCGGCGGAGCGACGATTTTTCAGCCGCAGATCGGAGTTGCGTCAATCTTTTCCCCACACAGCAGTCGGTGCGTGGATTTCTCACTCTTGGGCTGCCAGCTTCTCGGTTCAGGGTCCCAGGAACTGGATGGGCACAACTTGGCAGAGTAGGAGTCTCAGCAGAGGCTCCAGGTGCTGGCAGAGAAAAGTCTCTGCTATCCTTGAGACTTCAAACAACAGGAGGAAAGCTCTAAATCAAGCCCTTGGAGAGTTCTTCACAAGAAGGAAGGCAACACAAAGTCCAGTCTTTATCCTCTAGCACAGGCAGAAGCAGCAACTGCAGGATAGCTCCACAAAGCACAGTCACAGGCAGGGCAGCTCTTCTTCCTCAGCTCTTCAGCTCTTCTCCAGGAAGAGGTTCCTCTTAGTTTCCAGAAGTGCTCTAAAGTCTGTGGTTTTGGGTGCCCTTCTTATGCCCATTTTGCCCTTTGAAGTAGGCTTACTTCAAAGGAAAGTCTCTCTTGATTGTGAAATCCTGCCTTGCCCAGGCCAGGCCCCAGACACACACCAGTGGGTTGGAGACTGCATTGTGTGAGGGCAGGCACAGCCCTTTCAGGTGTGAGTGGCCACTCCTCCCCTTCCTCCTAGCACAGATGGCTCATCAATAAATGCAGACTAGACCCCAGCTCCCTTTGTGTCACTGTCTAGTTAGAGGTGCAACCAGACCAACTGTCATACTGACCCAGATAGGGAATCCACAAACAGGCAGAGTCACAGAAATGGTTTAAGCAAGAAAATGCCCACTTTCTAAAGGTGGCATTTTCAAACACTCAATCTTAAAATCAACTTTACTAAAAGATGTATTTTTAAATTGTGAACTCAGAGACCCCAAACTCGAATCTACACTTTAATCATATTCAAAGGTAGCCCCCATGTTAACGTATGAGAGGGACAGGCCTTGCAACAGTGAAAAACGAATTTAGCAATATTTCACTATCAGGACATATAAAAACACATTACTATATGTTCTACCTTAACCATACACTGCACCCTGCCCTTGGGGCTACGTAGGGTCTACCTTAGGGGTGTCCTACATGTAGGAAAAGGGAAGGTTTAGGCCTGGTAAGTGGGTACACTTGCCAAGTCGAATTTACAGTTAAAAACTGCACACACAGACACTGCAGTGGCAGGTCTGAGCCATGTTTACAGAGCTACTAATGTTAATGGCACAACCAGTGCTGCAGGCCTACTAGTAGCATTTGATTTACAGGCCCTGAGCACCTCTAGTGCACTGTACTAGGGACTTACTACTAAATCAAATAGGCCACTCATGGATGAACCAATTACATACACATTTTGTATAGAAGCACTTGCACTTTAGCACTGGTTAGCAGTGGTAAAGTGCCCAGAGTAACAAAAACAGCAAAAACAGAATCTACCACACATCAACAACGTGGGAAACAGAGGCAAAAAGTTAAGGGAGACCACGCCAAGGATGAAATGTCTAACAGGCATCCTATTCTAGACCCCCTCCTAGAGGTAGACTGCGTCAGAGCAAAGAGGCGGTCAGATGTCAAGGACATGTTCCAGACTCCAGCTACAACCTTACCACAAATCCAGAAGATGGGGGAAGGATATCACACTTCTATTGGAAGTGGTAACATATTACATCGGAGCAGTGGGTTTTAAAGATTGTTCGATTTGGCCATACTTTAGAGTTCATTCAATGCCCACCTTCTCGTCCTCATACCTTCTTTCAGAAGCATCTAAAACAACTCCAGCTGGAGGTCGTGACCATGCTCAGGAAGGGAGAGATAGAGAGGGTTCCTTCTTCAGAAAAAGGCAGAAGTTTTTACTCCCGTTTCTTTCTGGTGCGCAAAAGCTGGGAATCTTGGCATCCCATTCTCGATCTCAGGGACCTGAACAAATACCGCAAACGTCAAACCTTTCGCATGGTCACACTGCAAGATATTCTTCTCCGCATGAATCACAGAGATTATATGATGTTCCTGGATCTACAGGACGCTTACTTTCATATTATGATTTCACCTGCCCACAGGAAATATCTGGGTTTCACAGTAGCCCGCAGCCATTTCCAATTCAGGGTTCTTCCATTTGGCCTCAAGTCAGCCCCCAGAATTTTTACAAAGTGCCTAGCTCCTGTAGAGGCGTCCCTGAGAATGAAAAAACTGAACATTTTTCCCTACTTAGACGATTGGCTAATAAAAGCGCGGTCGTCTCAGGCAGCTCACGACGCAAGAAGGGCTTGCATAGCATTATTCGACGAGCTAGGCCTCACTCTGAATCGGAACAAGTCGAACATAGTGCCAACAAGAGTGACGACCTTTTTAGGGGCAAAAATCGACACCATCCGAGACAGGGCTTTTCCTTCAATGGAGAGGCAAGTGAGACTCATTTGCCTAACAAACAGAGTACAAAGAAAAAAAGTCTCTTTCTGTGCGCACCTACAAATCGCCTCTGGGGATGATGTCTTCCTGCATACAGTTAGTCCCCTTCTGTTGACTGAGAATGCGTCGCCTGCAGGAGGAACTAGCTCTTCAGTGGATACAGAGAGAGGGCTCATTCAACAATTTAATCACAGTAACTCCTCGGATGACTCAAGTGCTCCACTGGTGGAAAGACCAGTTAAACATCGCAGTCGGTCTTCCTTTCCTACCTCCTCGCCCTCCGTTAGTCATCACCACGGATGCCTCCCTAGAGGGGTGGGGATAGTATCTTCAAGACCTTCAGATCAGCGGAAAGTGGAGCAACTCCTTCTGAAAATACCACATCAGTCTCCTGGAGTTGAGAGCGATTTCCCTGGCCCTGCATGCTTTCCTCCCGAGAATAAAACACTCAGCTGTTCTCATAAGAACATACAATACAGCAGCAATGCATTATTTAAACAAGCAAGGGGGAATGAAATCTCTTCTCCTTTCTCGGGAATCGCAGACTATTTTGAATTGAGCCTAAGCAATGGCATCAGTCTATGAGCTGAACATCTACCAGGAAGGCAGAATGAGACAGCAGACACTCTCAGCAGACTGACGTCCTCCTGTCACGAATGGGAACTGAACCAGGAGGTGCTCGACCAGGTCTTCAGAGGTGGGGGAAACCCAAACTGGATCTTTTTGTAACCCCGCAGAACACCAAATGCCGCTTTCATGCAAGTTGGGTTCACCATCCGGGCTCATGGGAGATTGCGTTTTCGATGGTATGGTGCGGAATATTTGCCTACGCTTTTCCACCCATTCCCCAGATATCAAGAGTGCTTGGAAAGATCAAACGAGAGCATTGCAGACTCATCCTGGTAGCTCTGTTTTGGCCCAACCAACATTGGTTCTCAGAACTCCTCCTGCTCTCGGAGGCGGACCACATTCTACTGAAAGTTTCACCACAGCTCTTGACAAGGAACAAGGGTCAGATTTTACATTCGGACGCCAGATCACTCAAATTATCAGCCTGGCTCCTGAACACAATGAGTTTGGCCATTTAAATATTCACCCCGAATGTCGAGATATTCTTGCAAAAGCCAGAACAGATAGCACCAACAGATAGTACTCTTTAAAATGGAAGAGATTTTGTTTGTGGTGTCAGAAGGAGCAGATTGATCCGCTGCTATCACCGCTGGAGCGAATATTGCCCTAGCTCTTCCAACTGGCGTCTACGGGCTTGGCACATGCGTCCATCAGGGTGCACTTGGCAGCTCTATCGCGCTTCAGACGTTCGCCGACATCACCATCTCTGTGGTCTTCTAGATTGGTCAAACAATTTCTCAAAGGACTCTCGAGTTTTTCCACCAGTAAGGCCTTCTCCACTGTCTTGGCAACTCAACACGGTTCTCTCTCAGCTTATGAAACACGCATCTGAACCGATACACAGAGCGGATTTAAAGCACATATTGTGGAAATTTGCTCTTTTGCTAGCCCTTACTTCTTCTAGAAGGGTCAGTGAGATCCAGGCATTGACCATTCAGGAGCCTTTCCTTCAATTTAAACAAGATAGAGTGATACTTTGTATGAACCCCAAGTTTGTTCCGAAAGTGCCATCAGAGTTTCATATTAACCAACCGTTGGTTTTGAAATCTTTCTTTCCGAACCCAACATCTCCGGCGGAGAGAGCTCTGCACTCATTGGACATCAAAAGAAATCTCAAATTTGACTTGGAAAGAACCAAGCATTTTAGAAAGACTACTCAACTGTTTGTCGTGTATAGTGCCCTTAGGAAGGGACAGGCCCTTTCCAAGCGGAGTATAGCCAGGTGGATAGTAGCTGCTATAAACTTTTGCCACCAAGCAGCTGGTAAGCCTTTACATTCTTCGGTAAAGGCACACACTACGAAAGCTATCTCAACGTCCATGGCACTGTTTGCAGGTGTACCCCTGCAGGACATTTGCAGAGCAGCCACCTGGAAGATTACTCACACGTTTATGAAGCACTACTGTCTGGATACCATCCCTAAGGGAGATGTGGCAGTTGGTCAGGCAGTCCTGCGACATCTGTTCCAGTAACAGTGAGCTCACTTTGCCTCCCTCCATCCTTCTTTTCTGCTATGCACATTGCATAGTTTAATCGTTATATGTTTCATTTGCATATGCCTTTCATAGTATATAAATATGTGTACAGATAGATAATACTCTCTGTATAGAATGTAATGCTTTCATGTTATTAAGGACAGCTCAGTGATCTCTCATTAATGTGAATGATGTAGAATCAATCCAGTGTGCACTGAATACTGCTTTATAACCTGATTTAAGCATGTGAATCTATGAAAGTTCCAGTATTGGAGTAAGAAAATAAGTTACTTACCTGTAACTATAGTTCTCCAGTATTGGGATCTTTCATAGATTCACATGCGACCCACCCGCCTCCCGGGGGGAAGCTCACCTTCAATATCTTTTGTTCAGCCTTTAACATGCGCACTAGTACTTAGAAAATCTGGAGGATTCTATAGGGTGGGGCACTCTGATTGGCTGAGGCTCAAGTTTGGTCCTTTTTGTATAAGGACTTGGATAGATTACTAAAATGTAGTTTTTAATGATATAGCTATTATGTCTTTGGAGACATTGGGGGTCATTCTGACCCTGGCGGTCTATGACCGCCAGGGTCGCGGATGACTGAAGCACCGCCAACAGGCTGGCGGTGCTTCAAAGCCCATTCCGACCACGGCAGTAAAGCCGCGGTCGGAAAACCAGGTCCGGCAGTTTCCCGCCGGATTTCGCCCGGCTGGGCTAATCCTTCATGGCGGCGCTGCAAGCAGCGCCGCCATGGGGATTCCGACCCCCTTCCCGCCAGCCTGTTTCTGGCGGTTTTCACCGCCAGGAAGAGGATGGCGGGTACGGGTGTCCTGGGGGCCCTTGCACTGCCCATGCCACTGGCATGGGCAGTGCAGGGGCCCCCTAACAGGGCCCCAGCATGCTTTTCACTGTCTGCTTAGCAGACAGTGAAAAGCGCGACGGGTGCAACTGCACCTGTCGCACACCTGCAACACCGCCGGCTCCATTCGGAGCCGACTTCAGTGTTGCAGGCCGCCTTCCCGCTGGGCTGGCGGCCGCTAACAATGTTAGCGCCCGCCGGCCCAGCGGGAAGGTCGGAATGGCCCCAGTGGTCTTTCGACCGTGGAGCGGCCATATGGCGGTTCCCGCCTGGCGGGCGGCGACCGCCGCCCGCCAGAGTAGGAATGAGGGCCATTGTCTTTTCTAAGGTACCAGTGACTCCTATCTCGACAATGGGGAATGATTCAAGCATGTGAATCTATCAAAGATTCCAATACTGAAGAACTATAGTTACAGGTAAGTAACTTATTTTCATCCTTGCCAAGATTTGAACTCATGATCTGTAGATTCACTCATAACTGAACAGCTAGCCCATAGCCATCCTTTGAGCTCTATGGTTCACTGAGTCATTCAGGAAGATCAGTCAGTAATAGTAAGATGGGTGGGACATTGCCCGCCGATGGACAGCAATGGAGGACGCACATGGCATTTTATGAAAAAAGAAGCCGAAGAATGGACTGCTCTGCAGACACCCAATGTTTGACCACTGCCCACCTACAAAGGCTTCTTCAGTTCAGTCCAAATTATTCCACTGCTTTTGAGTTTAAATATATTACAGTCTGAACTGAGTTGAGAGGATGGAGCATGTGTCATATCTTCAGGGCCTAAGGTACAAAAGCATATTATGTATCATCTCCATTAAGAAATGGTGGTAGCCAAGTTGTATTTCCATGATAGACCATATTAGGACGGGACAACAGTCTGACATTTGTTCATGTTTTCCTAATGTGCATACAACTTTATAGTTTAATTAGTAAGCTTATGGTCCACACTGTTGTTTTGTTCAGGTTCACCTCAATGATCCACTGCATAACTTTCTGCAGCTTTCAAATGTGTATTCAGTATGCATGCACTGCTTCACTATATTACCAAAGGCAGCTGGGCTCAAAGCACTTGGGCTTTTGCTTGGCATGCCTTGGAGATTTGTGAGGTCAAGAGGTATATTTTGTTTGAGATTCTGGAAAGGACCGAAACTGATGTCAGCTGCTGGGATGATTGTGTTCTCCAAGAAAAAGTAGATTAACAGGATTGTGTTTTTGCCAGCGGCAAGGTATGTAATTTTCATGCTGGCCCAATACCTTTTAGGAGTTAGAGAGAGGGGTTACTTGGTGCTCAAACATCACTCTGCAGCCCATAGTATTGCATGAGATAATCTTGTATCCTAAGTACTGGACCCTTTACAGACTACTGTGGTGATGGGCTGTTGATGGAACAATTGTAAGATAAAATGGACAACATTTAACTGATGTTCTCTCGCATGGAATTTCCGTTGATTATCATAAGCATTTGAATAGTTCCGCCCACATGCGGTATCCTGGAGCACTACTTTATATAGTCTCTTCTTAGGCGTAGACGTCAGCCTTGCGTCAGGAAAGCCTGTAGAGTCACTTAAGAAAGAACATAATATTCAGCCTAGGCATACAGGCTGCAGTGGTGTAATTCTTCAGATTGTACTTTGAAAGGGGTTAAAAACACCATTAAAAATATATAATTTGAGGTAAATGTTTATACAGACCTCAACTCTCCTTCCCAAACCCTCGTCTGACAAAGTAAGAGATGAAGAATAAAAAGGCAGTGTAGCCCCATAGGCTGCTATTATGTGAGTGGAAAACATTGATTGTGCCTTTAAGGCTGCAGAGACCACCAGTATCCCATCATGCTCAGCAGTTGCTTCCATTCTTTTTTCCGGTACCTAGTGACAGGGTCCTCAAGCACTGAACTCAGCCTTTTAGACTTTTTTCTTCAAAACGTACCTGTGAATTTTCATTTAAACTGGTTCACTCAATATTGTTACTACTATCGTACATATATTAGTGTGCTTGACTTACCTCCAGTTGGGGTATTGCCTACAAAGTATTTTTGCATTTGTGTTACCATAGTAGACTACCTTTAGTTTTGTACAACTGAGTGTTTTCCTTCATGTGTGTAAGTACTGTGTGACTACAGTGGTATTGCATTAGCTGTGCATGTCTCCTAGATAAGCCTTGGCTGCTCATCTCACAGCTACCTCTAGAGAGCCTGGCTTCTAGACACGGTCTACACTTCACTAAGAGGCGTTACCTGGACCTGGTATAAGGTGTAAGTACCTTAGGTACCCACCATACACCAGGCCAGCTTCCTACAATTGCCCAGTAAACACTCTACAGGCACGTCAGAGGCTACTACAACTTTCTTTGGGCCAGTAACCTCCCCACCCCCCAGCTAAGGTCAACAACAGCCATGAGGTGGCTTTGAGTGTTGTTGTGAGCGACAGTATGTGGTATGTGTGACCATGTAGGTGTTGATCAGGGGACACCATTTTTTCAGTCACTATTGTGAAACTGGCACCTGTGTCCCTGTAGACCTCAGTCTCAACACCATTGATAAGAGGGTGCTGCCTGTACTTACCCATATTAAGGGGACAAGCAGCTAGGGTGGCAAGATCAATAACACCCTCAGAGACCAACGCTGCCTCACTGGACTACCCCAGAGCCCACTGCAGTTCCCAAGGTGAACCCAGCTGCACCCTAGGACTGACTACTATCTATGCTATTGCTATGGGCACCAGGGGCAGAAGTGGTAGTGGTAGTAGCAGGTTTGGTGCTCTTTTTAGGACAGGTGCTGTCACCTGCTCTATAGCCTTTTTGTCTACAGATGTAGCACCAAGGTATTTTGTATGTGGTAGAAGAGGAGTTAGACCCACCCCCAGAAGAGTCTTGTGGACCTGATGAAGACCCTTTCTTATCTTTAGATTTGTCCCCACCTTTAACCTGACTCTTGGAAGAATCCTTCTTCTTCTGGTCACCCCTCAGTGTGAGTTTTTCTACCCAGTCTGGTGTGAACCCATTTGTCTGCCATCTTACCCAATTCTTGGGGAGTAGATGCTGATGCAGTTTATCCAATATGCAATTCTTAAGAATATGCTCTCTCATTGGAACATTGTACAAGCCTTGATAGGCATGCACTTAAATGCCATGTAACCAGACTTCCAAGGCCTTGACAGAGCTGTCCACAAAATCTACTCAATCCAGGGATGATCCCTTCTTTGATTCTCTGAATTTTATCCTATATTCTTCTGAGGTTAAACCCAAACCCTCAATGAGAACACCCTTAAGTGCCTGACAGTGAGGCGTTTGTCCCTACCCTTGTCAGTAAAGAAAAGCCACATTATGGCTGCCCACTGCTTTTTGAGGGACCTTTTGTACTCTACAGGCCCTCTCCCAAGGGAGTGATCCACTTATGGATATCATCCCCAACCTTGTAAGGTGGGATCATTTTTCTGAGATTCCTGGAGTCATAGGAGTCCTCCCTGACCCTGGATTCCCAAAAGCTGCTGCTGCCACCATAAGGTAACAACCCAAAATTCAGTCTTTCCCTCTCTGCTGCCAAGGCCTCCCTATCTGCAGCCTCAGTCTGGCCTCTTCTAGCCTCAGTTTGCTGAATTCCCTATCTAGGGACTCCCCCTCTGAGCTAGAGTGGTCAGTCTCATTAGCTACTGCTGATACATGGGTGTGGACAGATAAGAAGGATCTACTCCTCATCCTGGAGACCCTTGTCACTAACCGCGAGGAGTAAAAGTGGGCCTACTAGTGTGTCCCCCTTTTTCACTACTGTGAGTGCTCCCTACAGGATTGGTGTGTCCCCCAGTGTCCTCCTGACCCTCTCCAGTGAAATCTAGGTCTATCCTGTCTAATACTGGAGGGCCCGTCTCTACCTTCTGCTCTTCCTGACCTGCAGTGCTCTGGCTATCAGCTTGGATGAACAATCCCAGGAGTAGAGACTTGTTGGGATTTAGCCCTGTCTTCCGCTTCATAGAAGCATACATATCCCTCAATTCTTGAAAGGTGTAGCCCTCATACTGTGGTTCTGAGGTCTGAACTATGAATCCGGCCGTAGACATGTTACCTAGAGCAGTGTGGGTGCACCTACCTACTCTAAGGTGATAGACTTTCTAAAGGTTTAGAGAAAGGGCTATGCTAGACCGCCAGCTTGCCTAAAGTAGAAGTCTAGAAGTCCTTACTACCCAGTGTAGTGTGCCCTAAAGACTAGTAGTGACCTTTTCTGTGGGAGGTCACTGGTGACAAAGTTGTAAGGCAATTGCAAGTGTCCCATCCCACCACTGCACCACCAATGTAGGAATCTGTCCTGGTGTGTGGTGGACACCTATTGTGTTGGCACCTTAAACCAGGTCCAGGCAACTCTTATTAGTAAGTGAAACAGTGTAGTTGGAAGCCATGGATCTCTAGTGGTGGGGATGTATAATGGAACAACACATGCGTATATCACGCATGCATTTACAACCTGGTCTCTACAATGACCACGTCTTTATCATGCATGCCTTTACCACGCATGCCTTTACAGCATGTTTGGTAAAGAAACATATGGAAAATTCTCCTCTGCCCCTTTACACCTGATACCATACCAAGCTCACACCCTTAAAACTGCCCCTTCCACCCCTTGCACTGAGCCCTAAACCCGCCCCTTGGCCTTAAAAGTAACAATGCCCTCACCATGAACCATAAAACCTACCCCGTATTGTCCTAAAAACTACCCTGACCCCCAGTCCCTGCCCTGAACCCTAAAACCTAACCCACACTTTCTTAAAAACTACCCGAGCCCCGTGACATCCCTGCCGGTGAACTAAAACCTATACCACTCTGTGCTAAAAACTACCCGACCCCTCTGAACCTTAAAACCTACCCGACCCCGCCCTCTGTCCTGAAAAGTACCCTGCCATGTCCTAAAAACTACCCCGACCCACCTACCCCGCTCTGTCTTAAAAACTTCACAGACCTCCCAAGCCCTGAACAATAAAACCTGCCCTGCCCTGTCCTAAAAACAACCCTGATCCCCGCCCTGTACCCTAAAACCTACCCCGCCCTGTCCTGAAAAGTACCCAACCCCCCTGAACCCTAAAACCTACCCCACCCTGTCCTAAAAACTACCCCGACCCCCCCGAACCCTAAAACCTACTCTAACCCCTCACGCCCTGTCCTAAAAACGACCCTACCTACCTGCCCCCGCAACCTGTCCTAAAAACTACACCAACCCTCCCGCCCTAAACCCTAAAACCTACCCGCACTCTCCAGAAAACTACCCCAACCTTTACCTTAAAAGCTTCCCAACCCTGTCTTAAAAACTGCCTGACACCCTCCTAAAAACTACCCTACCCTGTCGTTAAAAACTGTCCTGCCCCACCTGAACCCTAAAACTTACCCCGCACTGTCCTAAAAACTACCCAGACTCCACCTTGATCCCTAAAACCTATCCTGTCCTAAAAACTTCCCCTGCCCCCACCCTGTCCTGAAAACTACCCCAACCCCCCTGCCCTGAACCCTAAAACCTACCACGCCCTGTCCTAAAAACCACCCCAACTCCCCTGCCCTGTATGCTAAAACCTACCCCGCCCTGTCCTAAAAACTACCCTGACCTTCCGGGCCCTCTCCTAAAAACTACCCGCACTGTCCTAAAAAGTACTCGACACCCCCCATCCACACCCTGAACGCTAAAACCTACCTGTAACCGGACGTCTCCGGACGCCGGTTTCCAGGACATTGTGCCGAACGCCATTACGGGGGCCCCCCACACTCGGGACGGACGCGAGCCTGTGACGTCAGACGCCTTCGGCGTCTGGACGACAACCGAAAGAAAAGACGGACCAAAAGAGGATGAAAAGAAGGAGGAGACGGAAGTGGTCTCTCGACGTACGCGGCCGGAGGAGAAGGAGACCGGGACGCCGAGGACAGAGAGAAAGGAACCCGTCGAAGGAGCCGAGACTCCGAGAGAGAGAGGAGAGCCCCGGGGCTCTCGCTTCCCCCGTCGGAGAGAAGCCGGGAGGCTGCCAAAGTGCCGGCCACGTCCCCGGAGGGGCGTGGCCACCTCGGGTACGTTCGTACCGCAGCTGGGGGTTTGCGAGAGGGTGGTTGTTAGGAAAAAGGGGAGACAAGGGAAAGGAAGGGAGGTCCTGCAGGGAACGGGAGACCATATAACAATAACCCCTAAAGTAAACCTAACCTCACAAGGGAACCAACCGCCAGAGGATTTCTACAAAGAGGAGAAGTTCTGAGAACACCTATAGGGGGAACCACAAACTAAAGGACAGTTAAACCCTCACTTCCCTTCCCTTATACCTATGCCCCCCCCCCCACCGCCCTACTAACCCTATATACTTACCTTATATATATATATCCCACTTACCTGTTTTGTTATCCTTCTTTCTATTTCTTTGGAGAGCCTGGCCCACTGACGTAGAGGAAGACCGGAGACCTTCCCAAAGCTGGACCGGGTTACTTATGGACTACCGCCAAAACCCTGAAAGAGAAGAAAAGGGAACTTTTGTTAATTATTTCTGGATTGCAAGTGCGTTATCCTTGTGAACAAAACAGGGGATAAAAAGCCATCCTTAAAACCAAAACACGAATAAATTAACTAAACCCCACCTTCTGCGCCTGTTATATTATTCCAATATCCCTTTTATTTGCTTCAGGGATAAAGAACCCATTACAGTGGTGTCAGAAGTGGGATATTGGAATAACTACAGGTAACCAAAGACGATGGAGGGCACACCCACCCTATCAGAGATGATGTAGCAGCTAGCCGCAGGGCAGAGGCATCTGCAAGTAGTGTGGGAAGAGCAACAGAAGGAGGCTAAAGTGGAAAGGGAGGCCCTACAAAGCGCTCTGAAAAGTCAGGCCACTATCATGGCCAACAATCAGTTGGTCCATGAGACTGCAATCAAAAACCTCACGGACACTATTGCCGCCACCCGGGTACATCCGAATGTACCCAGTTCGGTCCTGCAGCGATATCAGGAAGGCGAAGACCCGGATGCCTTTTTCACGAATTTCGAGCGGGTTGCTACTTCCGCCACCTGGCCCCAGGATAGGTGGGGCCAATACATCGCCCCGTTATTAACAGGAACTCTCCAAGCGGCTTATCAAGCGGTAAACCCAGGCGGAACGACACCCTATCAGGATATTAAGAAGAGTATCCTGGAGCGGGTGGGGTTTGATACAGAACATTATAGGGTCCGGTTTAGGAAAGCCAAATGGGGACCCTCCGAGAATCCCCGGGCCCTATATTTTCGAATTAAGGACTTAGGACTCAAATGGCTAGGTCCCATTGGGACCAATAGGGAGGATATCATTGAGGTTGTTCTCCTAGAACAATATCTAGATGCCCTACCTACCAATACCCGTAATTGGATCAAGCAACACCCAAGTCCAGATACTAACACCACTATTGAATTAGCCTGTGCCTTTCACCGCTCCCTCGAGTTCAAAATCCCTCCCGTACGGCCAACACTTAACCCCATCCGACAGAACCTCGGACCCTCCCCATCCCTAGGGCGAAAACCAACCGAGGATCCGGGAAAATTACGAGGTCCAGAAAGACCCTATATGCAACAACCACAGTGTTTTAGCTGTGGAGAGTGGGGACATATCGCCCGGGTTTGCCCACTGAAATCAGAAAAGTCAGAGCCGATGGAAGTAGGAGTCACCAGGGGGAGAGTCTTCTATACAGGGGGAAAGGAAACCCGATACAAGAAGAGACTTGTTATCAGTGGAAGAACCACAGTGGCGCTTATCGACTCAGGTTGCAGCCAATCTGTAATTCGTGCTGATTTATTGGAAAAACCCCTTTTTGCTTCAGGGCTTACAGTATCCATATGTTGTATTCATGGAGATACAAGAGAATACCCCCTAATCTGGACAACCTTGTCCTGGGATGGAAAAGAAGTCCCCATAAGGATGGGGGTGGTGGAACGACTAGTCGAAGAAGCTATCATAGGAACCGACTTCCCTGACTTTTCGGAACTTCTTGACAGTACAAAAGACTCTGAAAGCATGAGCACATGGTGGAAAAGAGCTCCTTTTTCTAGTACGCCTATAACACCACCGGTGGTTAGATACCGACCCTCCCAAAAAGAAAAGAGAGAAACCCGAAGAGTCTTTGCCCAAGGAAACATGATTCCAAATAGGGTAATTACAAAGGTCCTTACTCTTACTGACCTTCCCCCATTCCGTAGTTGTCAAAGGGAAGATCCGAGTTTGATCCATGCCTGGAAAAGTGCCCGACCCCGGAACCCCCAAGACAAAAGCCCTTCTTTTACCATAATCAGAAATCTGTTGTACCGTGTCACTGGTAATAACCGAGAAGAAAAGAAGCAGCTATTAGTCCCCGAACCTTATAGACCACAATTCCTACACCTAGCCCATAGCCAGCGGGGGGGGTCACTATGGCAGGGAGAAAACAGAAGAATATCTGTTGAGGAAGTTCTACTGGCCGGGGGTCTTTTCACAGATTAGGAGGTTTTGTCAGCAATGTCCCAAATGCCAAAAGATTGATCCTGGCCCCAAAAGAAGAGCTCCCTTACAACCGTTGCCCATTATAGACATCCCTTTTTCAAGAATAGGAATGGACATTGTAGGTCCTCTCCTACCTTCTTCTAGAGGATACCGTTATATACTGGTATTGGTGGATTATGCCACCAGATACCCAGAAGCCATCCCACTCAGCAGTATTAACTCCAAGAGCGTAGCTCATGCAATGATAGGGTTCTTCTCCCGAATAGGCTTTCCCCGAGAAATTTTAACAGACCAAGGTACCCAGTTCATGTCCAACTTGATGTCACAAATATGTCAACTTCTAGGGATCAAACAGTTACGGACAGCGGTTTATCATCCTCAAACGGATGGTTTGGTAGAAAGGTATAACCGCACTCTGAAAACTCTACTAAAGAAATCTATTTCAGAGACAGGTAAGGACTGGGATAGAAAACTCCCCTTAGTGTTATACGCTATCAGGACCCATGAACAAGCATCCACGGGCCATAGTCCATTTGAATTATTGTTCGGACGACAGCCCAGGACCTTGTTAGATATGGCTGCCGAGTTATGGGAGGAGGAGGACGGAGAAAAATCCCTCTTAGAATATACCCAGGAGTTAAAAACCAACATCCAAAATGTGTGGGAAAATGTAAGGGAACATATGGAGAAGGCTCAAGAAAAGCAGAAAAGATATTACGACAGGAATACCCAATTAAGGACCTTTACCATAGGTGATAAGGTGTTAGTGCTTCTCCCCAGCTCAGACAACAAGTTGCTGGCAAAGTGGCAGGGACCTTATAAAGTGATAGGGGTAATAACCCCCGTGACCTATAAGGTCCAGCTCACAGATAGTTCCAACCGGTCACAGATCTTTCATGTCAATCTATTGAAAAAGTGGGAAGAGCCACAGGGAGAACCAACCAGGGGATGCCTAGTTAACACCGTTAAGGAGTTGGAGATAGGGTGGTGTCCCACTGAGCATCCTATAAATAGCGAAATCTCGATCCAACAGAGTGAGCAATTAAATCAGCTCCTCCATGATCATGCCCATGTGTTCTCCTCGATACCAGGCAAGACCAAGCTGGTGCATCATCAAATCATAACCCCACCTGGCAAGGTCATACGCTTACGGCCATATCGTATCCCAGAAGCTAGAAAGATCCTGGTAGAAAACGAAATAGAAAAGATGTTAGACCTAGGCGTTATAGAGCCTTCCCAGAGTCCCTGGTGTTCACCGGTAGTATTAGTGCCAAAGCCAGATGGGTCTATACGTTTCTGTATTGACTTTAGACAAGTCAATTCTATATCCCAGTTTGACACATATCCCCTTCCAAGGGTAGACGAACTCTTAGAGAAGTTGGGAAGAGCTAAGTACATGTCTACACTCGACTTGACCAAAGGCTATTGGCAGATTCCGTTGACGCCAGAAGATAAAGAGAAAACGGCCTTCTCTACCCCCTCTGGGTTATACCATTTTAAGGTTCTCCCTTTCGGGTTACATGGGGCACCCGCCACCTTCCAGCGTCTCATCGACACCATTCTACGACCTCATACCAGATACGCTGCCGCGTATCTGGATGATATCGTTATCCACAGCGAGACTTGGGAGGACCACTTGACACATTTAACCAAAATCTTTACAGCGTTACGAGGGGCTGGATTAACAGCCAATGCCTCCAAAAGCCGGTTGGCGTTCAATGAGATCTCTTATCTAGGATATCATATAGGGAAAGGTATACTTAGACCACAAATGAGTAAAGTTGAAGCCATCCTACGGATAGAGACACCCACAACGAAAAAGGAGGTCCGCTCATTCTTAGGCTTGGTAGGCTACTACCGAAGATTTATACCCCATTATTCCACCGTGGCCGCTCCCCTAACCGATCTCCTGAGGAAAGGACAGCAAAAAAATATCACTAATTTAAACCCCGTACAGTCCCATAGTTACCGTACCCTACAAAGATATCTCACTACCCAACCGATTTTAAAATGTCCTGACTTCACTGTCCCCTTTCACCTCCAAACGGATGCCTCTGACGTGGGTCTGGGGGCCGTGCTTTTTCAGAAGGATGAAAGAGGTATTAGTCACCCCGTGGTCTTTATTAGCCGTAAACTGGTTCCCAGGGAGCGAAACTATCCCATTATTGAGCGAGAATGTCTCGCCATCAAGTGGGCACTTGAGAGCCTCCAATATTACCTCCTAGGAAGATCCTTTCTATTATATACGGATCACGCTCCCCTCACCTGGCTCTCGAGGTATAAAGATACTAACAGTCGCATATTGAGATGGTTTATGGAGCTTCAACCTTTCTCCTTCCAGGTTTGCCATCTCCCTGGTGATCTTATGGGACAGGCTGACTATTTATCCCGGTTCCCGGGACCTTTGGGTCTCGAACAGCCCCATTCAAGGGAGGGGATGTGTAACCGGACGTCTCCGGACGCCGGTTTCCAGGACATTGTGCCGAACGCCATTACGGGGGCCCTACACACTCGGGACGGACGCGAGCCTGTGACGTCAGACGCCTTCGGCGTCTGGACGACAACCGAAAGAAAAGACGGACCAAAAGAGGATGAAAAGAAGGAGGAGACGGAAGTGGTCTCTCGACGTACGCGGCCGGAGGAGAAGGAGACCGGGACGCCGAGGACAGAGAGAAAGGAACCCGTCGAAGGAGCCGAGACTCCGAGAGAGAGAGGAGAGCCCCGGGGCTCTCCCGCCCCCGTCGGAGAGAAGCCGGGAGGCTGCCAAAGTGCCGGCCACGTCCCCGGAGGGGCGTGGCCACCTCAGGTACGTTCGTACCGCAGCTGGGGGTTTGCGAGAGGGTGGTTGTTAGGAAAAAGGGGAGACAAGGGAAAGGAAGGGAGGTCCTGCAGGGAAGGGGAGACCATATAACAATAACCCCTAAAGTAAACCTAACCTCACAAGGGAACCAACCGCCAGAGGATTTCTACAAAGAGGAGAAGTTCTGAGAACACCTATAGGGGGAACCACAAACTAAAGGACAGTTAAACCCTCACTTCCCTTCACTTATACCTATGCCCCCCCCCACCGCCCTACTAACCCTATATACTTACCTTATATATATATATCCCACTTACCTGTTTTGTTATCCTTCTTTCTATTTCTTTGGAGAGCCTGGCCCACTGACGTAGAGGAAGACCGGAGACCTTCCCAAAGCTGGACCGGGTTACTTATGGACTACCGCCAAAACCCTGAAAGAGAAGAAAAGGGAACTTTTGTTAATTATTTCTGGATTGCAAGTGCGTTATCCTTGTGAACAAAACAGGGGATAAAAAGCCATCCTTAAAACCAAAACACGAATAAATTAACTAAACCCCACCTTCTGCGCCTGTTATATTATTCCAATATCCCTTTTATTTGCTTCAGGGATAAAGAACCCATTACACTACCCCACCCCGTCCTAAAAACAGTCCTGACCCCCTCTCCATCCTGATCCCTAAAACCTACCCTGCCCTGTCTTAAAAACTCCCCCGAGACCTCACCCTGAACCCTAAAACCTACCCTCTGTCCTAAAAACTACCCTGACTCCCTTGCCCCAGTGCCATGTCCTACAAACTACCCCACGCTGGCCTAAAAACTACCCGACCCCCCGCCCTGAACCATAAAACCTACCCCACCCTGTCCTAAAAGCTACCGCTACCCCTCTCCCCTGCCCTGAATCCTAAAATCTTCCTCACCTTGTCCTAAAAACTACCAAGACCCCCCTCGCCCTGTCCTAAAAATTAACCCGACCCCCCGCCTGAATCCTAAAATCTACCCCGCCCTATCCTAAAAACTACCTGACCTCCCCGCCCTGAACCCTAAATCCAACCCTTTCCTTTCCTAAAAACTACTGCGATCCCCCCTCCCCCCACCCTGAAGCCAAAAATCCCCAGCAACCAGGAGAGCAGAGGAAAGTTACCTGGTCGTCTCATAGGCTAACATGGGGACTTAGGATTGGAACAATGCAAGAACAGGAATGGACAAGTGGAACCCAAAGGGGGATTCCAGATGAAGAGGAACTGTGGAAGAACGGGGCAGAGCAGAGTCCAGTCCGACCAGGCGGGGCAGGAGGCAATGCCCACTCTTCTGTGGGTGAAGATCTGGGGCAAGAGTGATGGATGAAAGCCAGCTGTGAGGTGTAGCAGCTGCAAAGAAGTCCCTGAGGTTGTCTAGGAGCTGTTCCTCGACAGACGCCGGACTGCAGATGGGTCAGTGGTCAGAAGGACCCCCAACATGCACAAGCAAATGGAAGTTGGAGCTGAAGAAGATTTGCAGGGCTGGAGAGGACCAGCAAGGTCCTGGAAACTGGACCCTTGGTAGGGAGCTCGGACTGACCTTTAGAAGATAGGAGAGCCAGCAAAGCAGTCAGAGCCACCACGAGCAACCCACTGGCAGCAAGCACAATAAGTTGCAGTGAGGCCCAAGCAGCACACCTGAAGAGGAGCCCTATGTTGCTGTAGCAGCAGAGAGGAGACCATCCTTGCAGAGGTAGAGTGTTGGGGGCTGGGGCTCCTCGGATCCAGAAGATCCCTTAGAGCAGGAATCAACAAACCTTAATTGCTGCAACAGTCAGGGTGCACAGGGATTCTGTCCTGGAGGAAGAGGCAAGGGCTTGCCGTCTCCCAAGTTGGACAGTAGACAAAGAGGACCCAGGGGACCCCTGATGACCACCATCTGTGTTGGAGAATCTTTGCAGAACCAAAGGACAGATGATCTCAGCAGCCGAACGTTGTCACGTTAGGTGCCTGCGGATGTAGGGGAGTGACTCCGTCCATACGGAGAGTCTGTCTTACTTCTTTGGTGCAGCTGAAGTCTTAATAACAAAAAGAAGGGACAGGGAGAATTAAAGGTCCAGTGTATAATCTCCCACAGTGACTATGAACAAAAATAGATACACTGTTCCTAGGCGGAAAAGGGGCAACCCTAAAGTTTAGGAGCAAGAGCCCTCACACATCCAATTAGATGTCATGCTTCATCATCGGGGTGCTCCTCGTCAGACCGGCGCTGCAATGTCTGATGGGCTCCCCATAATGGGGTTCTTTGCCGGAGATCTTTTTAATGGAACTGCCGTGATGGACTACAGGCAGGTCATATTACAAAACAGGAGAGAGGTTAAAATTGGTTCTGTGCCCCTAAAGGAAGGATTCACTTTTAATGGATGAGGGGACAAGACCAAGGTTAAAAAATAATGAAAGTAGTCAAATGAGATAATGCTCAAACACTTTCCAAATATAATGGGGGCGAGAAATTGTCTCTAAGCCACTAGTATATAGGTCTACATGTTTCGCGTCTCACGGTCTCATAGATCCACCGACGCTTCTTCAGGACCATACAACATATATGGATACTTCTCCTGTGACAATCAAATCAAAACATTATAAGGAGGTTTTCCAAAGATCTATTGAATCAATCCAAACGTTGCAGTCACTTACAATAAAGCGTACTGTCCGTCCAGTCACATTAACACAATAAGGTCACCCTAAAAAAAGTAGTAAGACGGCATAAGTACTAAAAGCAACAATAGCAGTGACCAGTGCTGGGTTAGTGCACACAATGAGTGACAGACCAATGGCACAATGTGAAAACGGAAAAGGGAGCTTACCATCCCCTGTTGTAGGGAAGGGCTCCATAGGAGGCACATGCATGTAATTGTCCCTACTAGGTACAAGAAGAAAAAAAGGAAAAACCATACCACAATTGCAACAATTTCTGTGAATTATAAGTACAGTTTAGTTGACACCAGATAATTAACTTAGTCAGGTAAAAAAAAATCAAGTAGGCAGGCAATTATCATATATAGATAGAAAAAGAGTTTAAAGCCAAGCTAAGCATAAATCAAAATAGGACCCCTGATATAATCAAGCATATAGTGAAAAAAAGGATTTTAATGGGTTAAAAGCGTGTCATCGACCCCGGCGCTGAAATTCTCAGCGTCGGGAGTATAGAACTAGTATGTCCGGCCCGGTTGGTGAAATGCCGGTTGAAGTGAAAATGCAGAGGGACCGGCTGTTGCACCATGATTCAGAGTAAAACACACACTCAAAGTGCCACACCAAGAAGATAACGGGGAGCGGGGGACTGCGTGTACTTACAGAGTCTCGGAACACTCCTGTTTGCCGCACCTAACCCAGCGTGTCCTCCTGAAGTTATGCGCGCTGTGGGTAGAGTCAGCATTTTAAGCCCGGGGAATGCGGAAGTGCAGCGTTTCCCCGACGTGTGGCACAGAAATAGTAGAAGGACTGTTAAGTACATTGAGAATCATAACATAGAAAACGGACTATACGTTATTTATATAGGGGCCATATTGAAACTAGAAGAACAAAGTAAGGAAGGTGGAAAAGTCAATTCAAATGTAATGGTGGGGACATCTGTATTGAAATAGACAGGCCACTAGCCCTTAATTAGAATGTAATGAACACCTAAGCTTAAAGCAAATATAGGAGGGTATGTTTCACCCAAACAGTCTCTGAGGAAATATATCTAGGTGAAAAACCTAAAAGTCACAATAACAAGTGAACAGCAAAAAGTGGGCATCAAAGGTCTAGGAGCCCAAAAATTGAAAAACATAGTCATGCTAATAGAATAGATACTGTTAATTCTTTTGAGACAGGTTAATCCAGGGTATATCATCGTTAAGGCCAACAATATGTGTCCGAAGTCTGTAGACCCAACATTGTTCGAGTCTGAACAACGAGTGTGTCACATTACTCTGTCCAGTGGGTGCATCGAGCACCACCCATTTCAGATCGTATGGATCGTGGGCAACTTCTAGACAGTGGGAACAGAGTTTAGTAGTAGCACGCTTGCATCTGATATTACTGCGGTGCTCATTTATTCTTAACTTCACAGATCGTGTAGTCATGCCCACGTAGCGTAATCCACAGGGACACGTGATCATATAGAAGCTGAAGTCTTGCCAACCCCAGAGAATGCACAGCCATGGAAATGTTGCAAAGCACTGACAGGAGCCATGGAAACAATGTTGCAGGACGAGGTTGTCTCGGTGTTGCAGTCTTGTTCTGTTCTTGTGAAGTCCATCAGCGGTTCCAGTGGCCAGAAGCAGAAGAGGTCGTTAAAGAAGAGTCCTGGTGGAGTCTTGCACGCTGAATCTGGGGACCCGCCTGCAAGGAGTCCCTAAATAGCCCAAAAAGGGGCTTGGTCTCTTTGCAAGGTGACCTCCTATCAGAGAGGATCACTAACATCATCTGCCCAATCTGGCCACTCAGGTGCCCCCAGGGGCCTCTGCCCATCTTGGTTTCAAGATGGTACAATCAACTGGCCACCTGGAGGAGCTCTGGGCACCACCCATATGGTGGTGATGGACAGGGGAATGGTTACTCCCCTTTGCTTTTATTGTAGTTTCGCACCAGATCAGGGACCGAGGGTCTGTGGACTGGTGCAAACCGGATTATGCAAGGAGGGCTCCAAATGTGCCCTTCAAAGCAAGCCGCTGGCGTGGGGAGACTACCCCTCCCCAGCTTTGTAACACCTATTTCCAAGGGAGAGGACGTTGCACCCCTCTCCCACAGGAAATCCTTTATTCTGTCTTCCCCTGCTTGAGCTGTCAAGCAGCAGGAGGGCGGAACCCTGTCTGGGAGGCTGCAGCAGCGTGGGCTCCTTGCAGACCCTGGAAGACTGATCAGAGCAATATTGGGGGGTTTCTAAGGAGCCCCCAGAATTCATTGGATCATGCCACTATTACTGGCATCAGTATTGGGATATGATTCTGACACCTGCCCTATGGCGTTTTTGTCTACAGACGCAGCACGAAGGTCTTGTAGGAGGAGGAGGAAGAGGATTTAGACTCACCCCCAGAAGAGTTTAATGGGCCTGATGAAGACTTTCTTGTCTTGGGTTTGGGTAAGAAAGGGGTTTAGGCATAGCCCTTACTCCAAACGTTTTCTGTGGACTTAGTTAGAGTAGTTAGGATCCTAGACCACTCTAGTTAGCTGACATGTCTTCAGCAGAGCACACAGCTCAGGTCATGGTGTCTCCCTATGAGGAAATGACTTTCCAAGAGCTTAGGGAGTTGTTTGCAGAAGGGAAGCTGAAGACTGGGAGAAATTCGAACAAAACTCTGCTTCTTGACCTGCTCCTTTAGGATGACCAGGAACAAGCTGGTAGCCAGGAGGAATATGAAGAAGGAGACCCCTCCTCCCCATCCAGTGCTGTAGAATGTACCTACTGGGATGGGTCAAGACAAACCCAGAGAGGATCGGGCAAAACCTAGGTGCACCCACAGTCCTGCTAGGAGCACTGCCAGTAGTGTAAAGTGGGGCCATAACAGTAGGTCCACTCTATTCACTACAGGGCTGGTTCAGAGGGTGTCCCAGAATAGGAATAGATCCTCCTCTGCCCACTCTCACATCTCCTCAGCATCTGGAGAGAGCCACTGCACAACTCCAGGGGATTCTCTAGCTAGGGAACTCAGGCAACTGAGACTGGAGGAAGCCACCAGGCTGAGGCTGCAGCAGCTACAGCTAGCTGTGGACAGAGAGGCCTTGGCAGTGGAGAGATAGAGGCAGGGGTGAGGTTAGCACCCTATGGTGGCAGCACCAACTTTAGTTTCAGGGAACCTAGGGTCAGGGAGGACTCTTGATTCCAGGAACCTCAGTAGAGTTGTCCCTCCCTAGAAAGGTGGGGGATGACAAACATAAGTGGTTTTCTGCTCTGAAGAGGGCCTGCAAAGTACAGAGACAGTGGGCTGCTATCCTTTGGCTCTCCTTCTCTGACAAGGGAAGGGATAGACTCCTTACTGTCAGAACGGAGGATGCTGAAAACTACACAGTTTTAAAGTATGCTCCTTTGGATGGTTTTGGTCTCACTACAGAACAGTACAAGATAAAGTTCAGGGAGACCAGGATAGAGTCCTCCCAAGATTGGGTTGATTTTGTGGATTGCCTTGTGAAGGCTTTGGGATGCTGGTTACATTGTAGCAAAGTCACTGATTATGAGGACTTATACAATCTTATTCTGAGAGAGTATATACTTAACAATTTTGTGTCTGTGTGTGCGTACCACCCTGGGAGGCACCACGCCTGACACCTTAGGACAGCAAACCTGTCCTTCCGTAGAGCCATTAGGACAGCAACCATGTGCTGCTCTACACCAGGTAAGACAGCAACCCTGTCCTCCCTTACAGCCTTTAGGACCCTTATTTTGTCCTGCTCTAGCCATGCTAGGACAGCAACCCTGTCTAGCTTTACTACCACTAGGAGAGCAACCCTGTCCTGACATAGAGCCCCAGGGACAGTCCTCCTGCCCTGCTCTATCACTTTTTCCACACCTTAAACATAGGGAATAACAGGGCCCACAATTTAAATATACTTCAATGAAAAGTAACCTAACAGGATGGCCCACCTCCCCACAGGGAAGGGGCCACATACTGGATGATAATGGGAGTAACCACTCTACTGCAGAGCTACTGTCTACTTATCACCACTTAGACAATAGAGTCTCACTGGCCAATGTTACCCTTATTGTCCTTCGTTTGAGGGAATGAGGGTAATATGTAGGAAAGTAGCCTCTTTCTAGCATGGTTACCCCCACTGGCCTGTTTGTCAGTGTGTTTGACTGTGTTCAATGGGATCCTTCTAACCAGGACCCCAGTGGTTATATTCTCTCCTGTAAACTGTACTGTTTTCTTCCCACAATTGGCATTCTAGTCCCCCGTGTAAGTCCCTAGTATATGGTACCTAGGTACCCAGGGCATTGGGGTTACAGGGGATCCCTAGGGGCTGCAGCAGTTATTTTGCCACCCATAGGAAGCACATTCAAAGGGTTCTGCAGGAGTGCCATTGCAGTCTGCGTGAAACAGGTGCATGCACCCTTTTTCACTACAGGTCACTGTAAGTCACCCCTATGGCAGGCCCTTTCAGCCCAGAGGGCAGGGTACAGATACCTGTGTGTGATGGCACCCCTACGCTAGCAGAGGTGCCCCCACAAACTCCAGATCCATTTTCCTGGACTTTGTAAGGGATGCCATTTTACACGTGTAATGGACATAGGTCACTCCCTATGTCCAGATACATAATGGTAACTCTGAACCTGGGCATATTGGTATCAAACATGTCATAATTATACCCCAATAGTATTGCAAGTATTGGAAGTTTGATTCTCTTCCAGGGGATCCTCATCAATAGTCATAAACATTGAATATTCCCGCCCTCGTGCGGGGACCCCGGAGCATACATAAAATACACACATATAAAAGTATGAAATATGCATGAAAAAAAAAAATATAGCATTTTTAGTAGACAATTTTCATACCAAACTCATGTATACGTGTGTACAACAGCAATGCAGACTATATTCATAAACAGGCTAAAATGCTTTATTTCTATGGAGTTTTTTTTTTTTAAACAGTCCCTTTCAAAATTACAATAAGAGAAAAACTTTCCAAAGCCCCATAGCTGGGCTCAGGGAAAGAAGCAGTAGGAACATCAGTGAAAAAAGAGAAAAAACGAGATTGAAAACAATGGAGCATTATTAGCCAATAGGCTGCATGCAGGTTAACACAGGAAAATTCTGGCACCGTGCCTTTAAGACCCTGAGCACCTCCAGTATCCCACCATGCCTCAGGGGTGAACGAAAGGTAACAGTTGATTCACAGTTGGGTCAGTTCTTTTTTACGTGACAATGTGTCCAACAGATTAGAGAGATAGTCTGTCCTGCACTTCTAGGAGACTTACGTCCGGGGAGGAGGGTGGGTTGTTATGACTTTGATGAGGATACCCCTGGAAGAGAACTAGGATTTACAGGTAAGTAACTTATCCTTCTCTTCCAGGGGATCCTCATCAATAGTCATAAACATTGAATAGATTAGCAAGCCCATCCCCTATCTCTGCGGACTGTCCAATAGAAGTGCAGGAAAAGATATACACTATGCAAACAAATTTCTCAGAGACGCTTGCCCAACTTGAGCGTCCGCTCTGGCATCTGAGTCCAAACAGTAATGCCTAGTGAATGTATGTACAGACTTCCATGTAGCAGCCTTACAGATTTCAGAGATTGGAACATTATTGAGGAGGGCATCAGTAGCCGCTTTTCCTCTTGTCGAATGAGCTTTAGGCATAGCTAATAACTGTTTGTTAGCCAAATGATATGCAGTAACAATACATGAAACTATCCATCTAGATATGGTTCGTTTCGAGGCTGCATCGCCTGTTCTCATATGACCGTAATTTACAAATAGGTGGTGAGACCGTCTAATCAATTTGGTCTTATCCAAGTAAAATTTTAGCACTCTTTTCAAATCCAGAGAGTGTAAAGCTCATATGTTTATGACTTTGATGAGGATACCCCTGGAAGAGAACTAGGATTTACAGGTAAGTAACTTATCCTGCCATGCACTGTGGGGGCTCTTTGGAGGACCCTCAGCATTGCTACCACCAGTCTTACAGGTTTTTCGGGGCAGCCCAAGTTGCTGCCACCCCTCAGACAGGTTTCTGCCCTCCTGCTGCTTGATCTGAGCAAGCCCAAGAAGGCAGAACAAAGGACTTCCTTTAGGATATGTAGGTAACACCCTCTCCCTTTAGAAATAGGTGTGACTGGCTTAGGAGGGTAGCCTCCCCAAGCCACTTGTATGCTTTGAAGGGCACATTTGGTGCCCTCCGTGCATAAACCAGTCCATAACGGTTCAGGGGACCCTCAGTCCCTGCTCTGGCATGAAAATGGACAATGGAAAGGGGAGTGACCATTCCCCTGTCCATTACCGACCCAGGGGTGGTGCTCAGAGCTCCTCCAGAGGGTCCCTGGGTTCTGCCATCTTGTTTTCCAGGTTAGCAGGGAATTCTGGGAGGATCTGAGTGGCCAGTCCAGGCGGGTGACGTCATAGCCCCCTCCTGATAAGTGCTCACCTAGTTAGGTGACCAATCCCCCTTTCAGGGCTATTTAGGGTCTCTCTCTTGGGTGGGTCCTCAGACTTGGCTTGCAAGACTCTAGCAGGATTCCTCTGCAACCTCCACTTGGATTTCCGGCCACTGGAACCGCGACTGGACCCTCCAGGAACCGACAGTACTGCAGTCAATGATAAGACTCTTCTGCAACTTTGTATCCACGGCTCCTTCCAGCTTTGCAACATTTCCCCAGCAGTGCATCCTCAGAAGACTCCACAAGAAGAAGAAGGAATCTCCCTTGGAGTGAAGGAGTCACTCCCCTGCAACCATGGGCACCTACAGCAAGTGGCGACCGCCTACGTAGATCTCCCCTCATCTTGAGCTGCGTGGAACCTACATCACAGGTGGAGGTCCGTAGTAGTACTCTTGGTCCTCTCTGCCAGCTGCCCAGCTTTGGTGGAGGTAAGCCTTTGCCTTCCCACGCAGGACAGTACCCCGTGCACCGCATATCTGATAGATACTTTTAGTTGCAGATTCCTTACCTTTGCATTTACCCAGGCGTCAGACTGGATCCGGAGATTTTTCTTCGAGCAGTACCTCTGCGCGCTGTCAGGTGGCGTCGGTCGATTCCGTGGGTGTCGTTGGCGTCGGTTGACTCCATGGGCGTCATTGGCGTCATGTTCTTCATGATGATGTTGCAGTCGTATATAGGCATCACCCCGGCGCGCTGACGTCAGTTCTTTTCTTTCTGCACCAGCCTACGCACAGATCCGGAGAGAGCTACCTCGGTAATTTTTTGACTACGTCGACACTTCTGTTGAATTATTTGGACGAGTTTGTGGATGCGTTGAGGGATGTCCCGCAAGACCGGTTTCAAGCCCTGCAACTCCTGCCAACGAACGATGTCGGTGACGGATCCGCACCTCGTGTGTCTTTGGTGCCTGGAGTGCGATCATCACCCAAAGTTGTGTTCTGAGTGTCGGGCCATGAACCCGAAAGCTTTGAGGGAGCAGTCCCTAAAGCTCATGGGGACCCAACACTCGACTCCTCATCGTTCGAGAGGAAGGTCTCGAGACCGGCCGCGGAGTCACCACCACTCTTCGTCCTCAAAGTCATTGGGACATTCGGGTCACAAAAAGAATTTGTCGAAGAAGGACAAGTGTTCTTTGACTTCACACCGATGCTCGGACGATGCGGCGCAGAATGAGCGTCGACGCTCTGGGCCTCCATCCTCGGAGTCTTTATTTGGGTCGGCTCTGTGCTTCCCCGACTTCCTGGGAGCTGGAGCCACCCCTGCCCAGCTCAAAGAATTTTATGAAGCTATGCACCTAATTTTTGGGCAGACCGATCCACCCTCGGTGCACTCGGGCACAGGTGAGTTGGTGGGGGCCCCCTCAGGTTCTAAATCTTCCACTTCGCCCACGGCTCCGGAGGGCTACTCCAGGTCCAATCGCAGATCCGTCCCGACGCTGGTCGTGCCACAGTGACCTTCCCTGACATCGGGTCAGACGTCGACCCTCCCGACATCAGTTGGGCCCATAATCGACGTCTATCCCATTCTCAGACCAGATGACCCAGAGCCGGAAGTACATCGCTCGACGCTGATTCCGTTCTCTATGGGCTCTCCTGGGCCAAGGGTTGATCCAGACCATTATGCTTATGGGTATGGATACGGGGAGAGTTTGGAGGAGACTCTGGACTCATTAAAATACCAGCTTGACCCCCAAATGGACTGGGTGCAGGATTTGGGTGATGCAGTGGTTTAGACACCTCCCCTGACTCTGGGATGCTCTCTCCGCCAAGTGTGACTACAGAGAAGGGTGCCTCATATTCCATGGTGGTGAAAAGGGCGGCTGAGGTCTTGGACCTCGAGCTACCTTCTGTGGAGGTTAGGACTAATATCCTAACCGACGTGCTTCAGTCGGGGTCTTCCTCTTCCAAATCCCTTCTTCCCTTTAATGACACTGACAAATGTACTTTTGGGTACTTGGTCCAGACCCAGCACCGGGGCTCCTGTGAATAGGACGATTGCCTGCCGCCATTAGCCTGTTCCGACAGACCTGAAATTCCTCACCTAAAGCCCCACACCAGAGAGCCTTGTCATCCAGGCTTTCTCTACATCTGGCACATTCCCTACCACACCCCTGGGTAGGGAATCAAAAAGACTGAACAATTTGGGGAAGAAGTTGCTTTCCCATTAGTCTAGCGCTGCGGTCCGTGAACACTGCATGCCTTTTGGGCCGCTATTCCCATACTCTGGGGTCATGCAAGTGCTGCCAAGACTTTTGGAGGAGGCCCGGACTATCCTTTCACAAACCGTAACAGTTGGGAGGGATGCAGTGAAGTTTATGATTCATTGTGGACTGGATACGACCAACTCTCTGGGCAGAGCAGTTGCATCGACAGTGGCATTGAGATGCCACGCCTGGCTGAAAACATCTGGCTTTTCAGGGGATGTCCAGCAATCCTTGATAGACATGCCCTTTGATGGCACACTTCTCTTCAGGGACAAGGCGGACTCGGCGCTCGAGAGCTTTGAGGATTCCCGAGCCACGGCCCGGTCCCTTGGTCTGCACCGGCTTCTAGACCCAAGCAGTCTACCTTTTGCCCCTTTCGTGGCAACAAAAGGGGCACCCAACCACATCCTTTCCCCCCTGGCCGTCGACCTACGCATGCTGTACAGCCCCTGCGTGGCCGCAGACGTGGGGTCCCACGTCCCCGGGGATCAGGGAGCCAGCGGGTCACCCAGTCCACCCCAGCCCCCGCTTCACCTCCAAACCTTCCTAGTCCGCGGGTACACCAGGAACCAGTTGGCAGCAGGATTCGCATTCGAGACACCTCCTCCAGCCCTGCCACCTTCATACAATCGAATATCGAAGAGTCATATGGTGCTTCTCCATGAGGAAGTCCAAGCCCTTTTGGCCAAAGGAGCTATGGAGAGGGTTCTGTTGCCAGAAGTAGGTTGTGGTTGCTATTCCCGCTGCTTTCTGGTGCCGATAAAGGACAAGGGTCTTCGTCCTATATTAGATCTTCGGTCCCTCAACCTCCTCCTCAAAAAGAAGTTCAAAATGTTGACATTGGCTCAGGTCCTATCTGCCATAGATGCCAGGGACTGAATGGTAGCGTTGGACTTGCAAGATGCATCCTTCCACGTTCCTGTCTTGCCGTCCCACAGACGTTACCTATGGTTTGTGGTGGGTCAGGAGCACTTTCAGTTTACCTTGCTCCCGTTTGGCCTTACAAGTGCCCCTCGGTTTTTCACGAAAGTGATGGTAGTGGTGGCAGCTCATCTGCGCAGGTTAGGGGTCCCAGTCTTCCCCTACCTCGACGACTGGCTGTTGAAGGCAAACTCGCCCCAGGCAGTCGTCTCCCACCTCCAGACCACGGCGAACCTTTTGCATTCGCTGGGGTTCAGGAATCCACTGCTGGTTTTCTTGCAGTCTTCACGGGGTGTCTTTTTTTTCTTCTTTTCTTTCTTTTGAGTGGTTTGGGGAAAATCCATTGATTTACTCCTGCTATTCTGGACGATGGAGGGTGTTGTGTTACCTCTGTGGTTTTCTTGTACCCCCAGCTCTCCTCTACACATTCCACTTACCTAGGTGGGTTCCTGTGTTCGCATTCCATTTTTTTAGTATTTTGTTTGTGCTCCCCCTAGGATCACTATTGGTTATTGCTATTTGCACTATTTTCTAACCTTTTCTATGCGTATTTCTGATTAATAGTGTATATATTTAATGTATTACTTACCTACTATTGGAGGGTTTCTCTTCTAGTATTTTGTGGTATTGTGTTCCAAAAATAAAGTACCTTTATTTTTTTACAACTGAGTGTTTTCTTTCATGTGGGTAAGTGCTGTGTGACTACAGTGGTATTGCATGAGCTTCACGTCTCCTAGATAAGTCATGGCTGCTCATCCACAACTACCTTTAGAGACCCTGGCTTCTAAACACTGACTACACTTAACTAAGAGGGGATACCTGGTATAATGTGTAAGTACCTTTGGTACCCACCATACACCAGGCCAGTTTCCTACATGAGTGTATTAGAGCTCATTCCACCAGGGCTAAGTCTGCCACTTTGGCTTTAGCTAGAGGTGTGCCTGTTGCTGACATTTGTAAAGCAGCAACTTGGGCTTTCCTCCACACTTTTGCGAAGCATTATTGTTTATACTCGGAAGTAAGAAGGGATGGTCATTTTGTCTGTTCTGTTTTGCAGGACTTCTTGGTTTGGCCATTCAGGCACCCACCTCCGAGTGCAGGGCTGCTTTTGGATTGTATTCATAAGGTGAGGAATCCACAGGTAGTTGTATCCATCAGAAGAATAAGTTATTTACCTTTGGTAACACTTTTTTTGGTGGATACAGTAGCTACATGTGAATTCCTCACAGTTACACCCACCTACCCGATGCCTGTCTGGTCATTCCAAGAGTACTATTGATGTGTACTGAATGATGTTATAGATGTATATATGTATATATATATATATATATATATATATATATATATATTGAGTTGGCACATGTTGTGCGTGTGAGGTTGGTATTCACCAGTTTGTCTCGGGCACAGTATAAAAAGTGGTTAAACTGACGCCAGCATGCCTGCGAGGACTTCTTATGGCTCTTATAACTTTAGACTGAGTCGACATGGAGAGCTTGAGAAAAATTTCCATTGAATGCTGCCGCACTGGGAGAATTCATAAGGTAAGGAATCCACAGGTAGCTACTGGATCCACCAGAAAAAACGTTACAGAGGGTGTGTAACTTGTTCTTTAGCCTTCTCCAAAGTGGGTCTTATGCATTGCCTGAGACAGAGAGACTGTGGTGGTCAGTAATGATTTGGTTTGGGGAAAGAATCTAAAGGTGTTTTAGATGAAAATCCTAATTGATCTATCTGAAACCACCTATTGGTTGGTTAGATACTGGCTGATGACAGTAAATATTATAAGACCAAGGCTTGTAGGAGGATTTATATAATTCTGGGCCTCAACAGCTGGATATGAAGAGTAAGGCATGTTTTCTGCTCTTGAAAGACTTGTGGAAACGATCCTCCAGTTGAGTGCCAAATAAGAAATTGCCCAAGAAGGGAATAAATAGTACCTATGAGCTTTGGAGGCCTTCCAGTCATGTCTCTAAACATATGCCAAGCAGTAGTCACCAACCCAGTTGAAATACCAGTGGCTTGCAAAGTACCAAAAGATGCATTCACCAAAAATGTGCCTGTAACTCCATCCTGGCAAATAGTTGCACACAATCATCAGCTGCCAAAATAGTTGATGAAATAGACTGGAAATAACTGACTAAACCCTGACAGGCATAGGAGGAATACATTGACACCATCGTTGAGAGGTTAGGTCCCAAGTTGGCACTTATATATCCATGACGTCCAAAGGAGAGGAGTCTTCTGTGACCACAAATGATCTACCTGCAAGATTTGGAAGCATCTGATGTACTTCCGCAATCAGAAAAAAGTCTGGATCCAGCACAGGATATATCTTGGTTAAAAAGTGTGAAACAGTGGTCGTCTACAGCTGCTTACAATCGTGTGGAATAGCCTCCTCAGCAACCAAAATCACAGACATGGATCTAGGAAGAGATGGCCAGAAATAAGAAAAGAGGACAGAACTAGTTGATGAGTCTCCTTTGGCTCTTTAAGATGGCTCATATTCTCCCTCATTTAAGAAGGGACAAGATTCAACCCTTCCTTGTCCCGTAACTGCCCTCTTGTATCAGGCAGGGCATAGGTGTCAGAATCCTCATCAAGGCTATGGAAAGACCAGGATGAGGGGGAGTAAAGCAGGGACTCCAATACATTTTGCTTGATCTTTTTGCGGCTCTCATTATCTCCCCCTAATCGAGGATAACAGCCATGCTCCAGAAAGTTAGCTGTAAGGTAGGTAAACAATTGTATTTCCTGTTATACAGTTAAGATTTACTAATTCTTGTGACGCGTGAATTATTGTGAATTAATATTGTGTTATTAGTACAAATTATTTTCAATGTAACAACAATTTACATCTCCACGGATTTATAGTGCGTCCGGCCTCATTTGAGATATAACCATAAATATATAATTTTTCCCATTTTTCTGCACATACTCCTTTTTTGGCAGCGCACGGAAAGCCTTTTGCTGAACGCTATCGGGTAAATATGAGACACTCAGCAGTTTGCAAGGCGTGTGACAGCTGGAATGTTGACTGTGCGAAAACTAGACGCCGCCACACTGAAAGATCAGCATAAAACAGGACCATAACGCAACGTATAGAGTTAAAGTGTTACTGCCTGGCTGTTGGTTTAGCGATTAAATAAACCTGCTGAGCGCACCCCTTAAAGGGCTGTTTTAGCATCTGCTTGACTAGCGCAGTCCCTTGCTCCTTGGGTGGATATTGACGTGCTTCAGGCATCACGAATCTTTACGAGGAGGGGCGCGAGGTCAACCCGAACATGGACAGCATCTGTTCTGTGTTAAACTCTGTTATAATTGCTTCAAAAAAAAGAAAACATTTTCCCATTATTGTGTGAATCCGATGCAAAACTGGTGCTGTGCATTTTTGAACCGATGTCTACGCTTGGCCAGCAGGAGGCCATCGACAAGCCTCTAGCGGCCCAGGAAGCCTTTCTCGAACAGTCACTCCAGTGACCTGCAGGGGGGATTAATACTTGGTTGCCAGAGGTTGTTTATCTCAAAATGACTGTACGTCAGAATATCGAAGAAAAATATTGTGGGGCCAAAATATTGTGAAGTTAAGGGCATAAAAGTGAGCATAGATTTACTATTCTTAGCTCAGCAACTACCTATCTTGAAGATATAGGCCCTCATTCGGACCTTGGCGGGCGGCGGAGGCCGCCCGCCAAAGTCCCGCCGTCAGGTTACCGTTCCGCGGCCGAAAGACCGCGGCGGTAATTCTGACTTTCCCGCTGGGCTGGCGGGCGGCAGCCCAGCGGGAAAGAGGCTTCCACAATGAAGCCGGCTCGGAATCGAGCCGGCGGAGTGGAAGCTGTGCGATGGGTGCAGTTGCACCCGTCGCGTATTTCACTGTCTGCGCAGCAGACAGTGAAATACATTTAGGGGCCCTCTTACGGTGGCCCCTGCAGTGCCCATGCCAGTGGCATGGGCACTGCTGGGGCCCCCAGGGGCCCGCGACCCCCCCTACCGCCATCCGGTTCCCGGCGGGAGAACCGCCGGGAACTGGATGGCGGTAGGGGGGGTCGGAATCCCCTCGGCGGCGCAGCTAGCTGCGCCGCCTTGGAGGATTCCAATGGGCGGCGGTACACTGGCGGGAGACCGCCAGCGTTGCCGGTCCGACCGCGGCTTTACCGCCGCGGTCGGAATGCCCATTGGAGCACCGCCGGCCTGTCGGCGGTGCTCCCGCGGTCCTCCAACCCGGCGGTCATGGACCGCCAGGGTTGGAATGACCACCATATATTGTTAAGAAACAAAGATGTAAAGTTCAGTGTAGTAAACCTATACTGATCTATATATACGCACCTTCACAATAGTTTTGATTTTGATGTTTAGTCCTTTATATTCTGGCCCGTAATATTTTTCTTCGATATTCTGGTGAAAAACTTTGCCAAACTGCACATAACAGTACCAGTTGTGCACTATTATCTGAAATCGAGGGCCAAACAATACCTTGAAAGTGTCACACTCTTTTTGTGTGTTTTGATCCAATAGTGACCCTCCTATTTGTGGAATGTTTCCTGGCGCCAATGATATATCCCTTTCTATCTCAAATTTTGGAAGGCATATGCCTGATGAGTTTGATACACTACAAAATTCAAATGAAACAATGTTCATGAGTCTTCCGCCCGACAAAGCAGATGCTCAAACCTAAGAAGAAGACTTTGCTTAAGTTGTTTTGCTACAGATAATTGAGTTTTTAATATTCACTGCGGAACGGGATTCACTTACGCATAGTCTTTCACAGGTCTGTAACACCCTTAATAAGAGTTTTATCACACATATTCAACGTCTGTCAGTTATGATGGACCAGTTACAATGTTTAATTGCTGTATCCCGGGTAAGCTACCCCCTGGACACTGAGCATTGTAATGGATTTTCCTCCCATAACCTTTTCCTGACGTGTCATTCGAGGACTCACAGTTATGATTTTGGTGGCATGGTGAACAACCCACCCAAAGGCTGTAGGTATGGCTGCCTACTTCAAATCTACATTTTTTTCAGCCCTTCCTAAATAAGAAAACCCAGAATCCTGGACTCCTTGACCAAAGTGATGTCTGTTTGTGTTTATTCTCTTCAGATGAAGTCTAAGTTGATTGCTTCCCACAACTATTAATTGATTGCCCTTAGGAAACCAGGTCAAGGCATCTACAGAGTCTTGGCTAATGGCGTGTTTATCCCATTCCCTTTGGGCGATAAGGGGCCTCACTATGGCACAAGTTGCCGGAGGTTAGGCTTGGTCTTCTCAAGAAGTAGAATTGAATCTCCATATAAACAATTTGTACTTGAAAGATATATGCTTAACATTGTGGGCTTGTGCCCAATGTTGCATAGCAGTTAGGTGCAGATTCTATCAACAGACATTAATACCATATATTAATACGAAAAGTGGAGTAGGTTCCACAAAAGCTTGTGAACAAGCAATATATATTTCTGATGGATACAACTACCTGTGGATTCCTCACCTAATGAATTCTCCCCATGTGAAGCATTCAACTGAAACTTATTTCCAGCTCTGCACGTCGGCGAGGATGTCACAATTGCCCGACCACGCGGCTCCATCTGACGTCATTGTGGAAATAAGAGGCCCTTGCCGGCGTGCTGATGTCAGTTCCCTTTTTTCTGTGCCTTTGATAACGGTTATTTCTCCAGCTCTTGTATTGTTTGCTGTTGAAAGGGATAACTTGTGTTTTTTCGGGATGTCTGCTCCGAAAAAATCAGGGTTCAAGCCTTGCAGAGAATGCGGAGGTCGAATGTCAGTCACTGACCCGCATAACGACTGTCTATGGTGTCTGAGCTCGGACCACGACGTCCAGGAGTGTGGTTCATGCCAGAAATTGAACCCCAAAGCTCTGAAGGAGCATGAAGCCAAACTATTTTTAGCAAAAGCTAAAAAGGAGAAGAGGAGTCACCATAGGTCTTCGTCGGGGAAGTCAGCGAAGAGTCATAAGAAATGATGCCATCACGATTCCCGGTGTTGTTCCAGAGGAAGCCGTTCAAGGTCTCCATCTGCTCAGCGCCATAAGTCCTCCAAGGTCAGCCCGACAGTGACTCCTCAGCCTTCGACTCCGCAATCTTCTCCAGCGCCATCTGTCTTTGAGGTGGTGGAGTCTCGGAGTCCTCGCTCATCTCCGGCGTATCCGGATGTACAGGATCCGAGTCAGGCTCCGGCTACTCAGGAGTATCCTGCTTTCCCTGTTCCAGAGACGGATCCAGCGGCATTCCTTAATGCCATGTTTGCCATGTTTCAGAGCATGGCGCCGGGAGGTGGTGCGCCGGCTGGCCCCACTGGTCCCTTGGCGTTTAATTTAGGCACTCCGGCTCCTTATAGACCGACGCCGTTCATGCCATCCTGTCCGGCAGGAGACACTAGCCCGGCACCGGTACCGGCGGTGCAGCCGTCGACGTCGGTGGAAAGACCTTCGACGCCGGTGTCTATTCAGATGGAGGCGTCCCGAAGTCGGATGGCATAGATGGGTGGAGATCGAGTGTCCACGGCGCCGATGGATCCATCTCTGGCGTTGGAGGGGTCCGGAGATCATCTGGTGACGCCTTCTCAACGCCGCTCTCCGACGTCGGCCAACTCTTTGTAGACGCCAGGTATGAAGGCGAAATTGCGTTCCCGAAGGAAGGCCCTCAGATTGTTGGAGGAGAGAGAATACCGGAGACAGCTCCTTGAGGAAGGGGAGATTATGGAGCCCCTAGGTGACTTTCAGGGGTTGGACACTGCCAGTGGGCTGGATACTTTCCGGGAGTAGGAATTGACCTCGCCAGGGGAATATACTGAAGAGGCAGCCTCATTTCATTCTGTCATCAGGAAGGATGCTGATTTCTTAGAACTCCCACTTCAGATGGCACAGGTCAAGACGAATATCCTGACGGAGGTGCTACATCCTGCCACTGCTATTGCAGATCCGTTGTTGCCTTTTAATGAAGCTCTTATGGATCCTATAGTTGAGGTTTGGAAAAAGCCTGTTTCTTCGTCAGCAGTGAACAGGTCAGTGGCCAGACGGTATAGGTCAGCACCTGGGGACCCAGAATTCCTTTCCAAACATCCGTCTCTTGAGAGTCTGGTGGCGCAGGCGTCTTGTTAGTCGCGGTCTGCTCCTGGCTCCTTCCCTGGTGTGCCATCCGACAGTGAGTCTAAACGCACGGAGCAGTCTGCAAAGAAGGTTTTCTCGTCATGCAGCATGGCACTTAAATCAGCTAATGCCACGTGTATCCTGGGTAGATACATTCATGCTATAAGGGATGCAGCTAAAGCAGCGTTGCCTGATGTGCCCCAAGACTTGCAAGGACTCCTCATGGATGCCCAGTCGGCTGTGACGCAGGTCACACAATCAGGGCTGGACATCACGGACTCTGTTGCTAGAGCCATGGGAACCTCCATCGCTACCAGACGTCATGCTTGGTTGCGTATGTCTGGGTTTTCATTGGATGTCCAAGCCACTCTCTTAGACTTGCCCTTTGATGGCGATAAATTATTTGGCACTAAAGCTGACTCTGCGTTGGAGCCCTTTAAGGAGTGTAGGGCAACAGCGAAATTATTGGGCCTGCAGGCTGTTTCGACCCCTTTTAGATCATTTAGGCGTCTTAGAGTATTTGGACGAGGGGCATCCTTTCATGGGAGATCGCAGCAGGCAGGCCAGCAGCCCTCAAGTCTCCCTTACAGATCTTTTAGGGGGTGGGGTAGAGTCCGCACTAGAGGGGCCACCCAACAGCAGCACCCTACCTCTTCCTCAGGGGCGATGCAACAGGGAAAGCAACCCTAGTCCTCTAACCATTGCGTCCCATGTATCTCCGGTAGGGGGAAGGTTGTCTCTTTTTCTTCCCATGTGGGAGTCGATAACATCCAACTCCTGTGTCATCAGTGTGGTAAGGAAAGGCTATGCCCTTCCCTTTTGGGAGATTCCTCCTCCCTTCCCTCCCCGTCCTTCCTTTTGTTCAGAAGATCATCTCCTGTTGTTAGAACAGGAGGTTCTATCCCTATTGTCAAAGGGTGCAGTGGAGTTGGTTCCCGAGCAGGAGAGGGGTCAGGGATGTTATTCAAGGTATTTTCTGATCCCCAAAAAGGATGGTCGTTTGAGGCCTATCCTGGACCTGAAGATTTTGAATTGGTTCCTCAAACAGGAGAAATTCAAAATGTTGACTCTAGCACAGGTACTTATGGCGTTGAACAAGGAGGATTGGATGGTGTCTGTCGACTTGCAAGAGGCTTATTTCCATATTCCCATTCTCAAGTCACACAGAAAGTATCTCCGTTTTGTGGTGGGGTCGCAACACTACCAGTTTGCGGTCCTTCCTTTTGGTCTTAGTTCCACGCCTCAAGTCTTCTCGAAGGTGAAGGCGGTGGTTGCAGCGAACCTCAGGAGAAAGGGAATAGCAGTATTCCCTTACCTGGACGATTGGTTGATCAAAGCCAAGTATCCGGAGCTCGTGCTGCATCACCTGCAGATGACAACCCAGTTGTTGTTCAGTCTGGGCTTTTCGATAAACGTGCCCAAGTCTCACCTGGAGCCCTCTCAAAGCCTCCTGTTCATAGGGGCAGTACTGGACACTACATTGAATCAAGCCTTTCCTCCGCCACAGCGGATTCAGGACATTCAGGCGTTGATTCCAATGTTTCAAGAAGGAACGGTTGTTCCAGTCCTCAAGGTCCTTTGTCTGCTCGGTCTGTTTGCTTCTTGCATTCTGTTGGTCACTCATGCACGCTGGCACATGAGGGCTCTTCAGTGGTGCCTCCGCAGGCAGTGGTTTCAGAACAAGGGGGATCTCGAGGAGTCGATAAGGATCTCCAGGGACACTGCAGTGGATCTTCAATGGTGGGCTGAGGTCGGCAACCTATCTCAAGGAAAGCCGTTCTTGTTGCCACCTCCAGTGGCCACAGTGATAACGGATGCCTCCACTTTGGGGTAGGGAGCTCACCTGGGTACCTGGAGATCAAAGGTCGATAGTCTCCAGTGGAGCAGGTGTTTCACATCAACCTGCTGGAATTGCGGGCGGTACGTTTGGCTCTCAAGGCCTTCCTCCCTTCCATTCGCGGTCAGTCGGTTCAAGTCTTGACGGACAACATGACCGCGATGTGGTCCATCAACAAGCAGGGAGGAGTAGGGTTGTATCTCCTCTGCAGAGAGGCTCTGCGGTTCTGGTCCTGTGCAAAGGACCATCGGATTTGCTTAATAGCAAACTATCTGGCCGGGGTTCAAAACGTTCGTGCGGACAGTCTCAGTCGGCCACTCTCGGCCGGTCACGAGTGGCGTCTTCATCCAGATCTTCTCCTTTCCATCTTCCGGATGTGGGGGTTTCCCCAGGTAGACCTGTTTGCCACTTGGGAGAACGCGCACTGCCCATTGTTCTGCAGCCTCCAGTATCCGGTGCAGGAAGCGTTGGGGGGCGCATTTCAGATGTCCTGGAACTGCCAATTGCTTTACACGTTTCAACCCATACCCTTTATTCCTCGGGTCTGAGAAAGATTTGCGAAGACCGGGCCCAAGTCATATTAATAGCTCTGGATTGGCCAAGAAGGGTGTGGTACAGGGACCTTCTCCAACTCTCAATGTGCCCTCCGCTCCGTCTCTCTTTCAGGGCAGACCTCCTCTCGCGGTCGCAGGGGCAGGGTCTACACCCCCACCTCCAGAGCCTGCACCTTCATGCCTGGAGATTGAATGGGGCAATCTGAGTTCTTTTTCTCTCCCACCGGATGTGGTGGACGTTATTTTATCCGTCCGGCGACACTGCACCAAATCTGTCTATGCGAGCAGATGGGCTAGATTTGTTGGTTGGTGTGGAGAGAGGCAAATTAATCCTTTAAGTGCCCATTTGTCGGACATATTGATGTTTGCATTGTACTTGGCACAGCAAGGCTGCGCTGTTGCTACTGTCAAGGGCTATCTTTCGTCCCTCTCAGCCTTCTTATGCCTTCCTGATCAACCCTCTTTGTTCAAATCCCCTTTAGTGTTGAGGTTTTTGAAGGGGCTTACCAATAGGTTTCCTCCCACTCCGTTTCTTATGCCCCAGTAGGATTTAAATCTGGTCTTAACCTTTTTGATGGGCTCTCCTTTTGAGCTGCTACATTCTTCCCCTTTAAGATTTTTAGTCCTAAAGACTGTGGGGGTCATTACAATCCTGGCGGATGGCGTAAAACCTGCGGTAAGACCGCCAACAGGCTGGCGGTCTTACCTTGGTGTATTATGACCATGGCGGTTACCGCCATGGTCATCCGCCTGCTTTCCGTCCCGCCCGCCAGGGCGGAGACGACTGCTGGGCTGGAGACCTGGGTCTCCAGCCCGGCGGCCGTCAGTATACCGGCGGCGGTATTTGGACCCACTGAGATTTTTAAATCCATGGCGGTAAGCACTATCAGTACCAGGGAATTCCATCCCTGGCACTGATAGGGGTTTTCCCCACCCACACCCCGACTCCCCCACCCACACCCCGACTCCCTCACCTACACCCCCCACCACCCCTGCCACCCCCCAAATGAGGCAGGGCCCCCTCCCCACCCCGACCCCCAACATCACAGAACTCACACACACACGACACACATGCAGGCACCACCAACACACACACGCACACACCCCGACATACATGGCTACATCCACACACACAGTCATACACGCACACCCACATTCAAACATACACGCACTCATTCCCATACACACAACAACCCCGCAAGCATACACGCATTCACACACCCCCACTACATACACACACGCACACCCCCATGCACGCATACAACACCCAACACCCCTCTACCCCCCTCCCCTAATGGACGATCGACTTATCTGGTCCGTCGATCCTCCGGGAGGGGATGGGAGCCATGGGGGCAGCTCCGCCAACACCACACCGCCAACAGAACACCGCTGTGCCGAATCACAGGACGTGATTCGGTGGGCGGTGTTCTGTTGACGTGGAGGTGGAGCAACCTCCACTTCCCCGCCACCCGTCACTATGGCTGTTGGCGGCTCTCCATCGAAATAACGACGGAGAGCAGCCAACAGTCATAATACGCTGCACAGGGGGTCTTCCAAAAAGACCGCTGAGGTCGTGATGACCCCCTGTGTTTCTTACGGCCATCACGTCTGCTAGGCGTGTAAGTGAGCTTCAAGCTATTTGTCTTCACCCTCCTTTTACAACCTTTCATAAGGACAAAGTGGTGCTGAGGACCAGGGAGGCTTTCCTCCCCAAGGTAGTGACTCCTTTTCATTTGGGACAGTCTATCACTCTCTCGTCATTCTATCCTCCTCCACATCGATCTAAGGAGGAGGAGAGGCCGCATTGACTGGACCCAAGGAGGGCTCTCAGTTTTTACATAGACAGGACGAGAGAGTTCCGCTTGGACGACCAACTCTTGGTCGGATATGTGGGGAAGAGGAAAGGGAAGGCCGTCCACAAATGAACGCTATCCAGGTGGGTCGTTCTTTGTATTAAGATATGTTATTCATTGGCGAAGAAAGATCCTCCTGATGGTATAAGAGCACATTCCACCAGGGCTAAGTCGGCCACATCGGCCCTGGCTAGAGGTGTTCCAGTGGCAGACATTTTTAAGGTTGCGACTTGGGCGTCCCTCCACACCTTTGTAAAGCATTATTGCTTGGACTCGGAGGTGAGGGAGGATGGCCTTTTTGCGCGGTCTGTGCTGTGGGATTTCTTGGTATGATCAGTCAGACTTCCACCTCCGAGGCAGTACTGCTTTGGGACTCTATTCATTAGGTGAGGAATCCACAGGTAGTTGTATCCATCAGAAGAGCAAGTTACTTACCTTTGGTAACGCTTTTTTCTGGTGGATACACGAGCTACCTGTGGATTCCTCACGGTCCCTCCCACCTCCCCATAGTCTTTCTGGTCATACCGAGATTTCCTTGGGTGTCTACATGTATATTTGATTGTTTCTGCATTATGAGGGTATACATTTATGTATTCATGGCTATGTACATTTTTTACGAATATGTGTTGATACTGTTGCCATTATTATTTATTTACCTTTTCTATAAAAGTTTTCTTGAATATGGTCATGATGAGTATGAAATGTCAATACTCACCTATTCGCCTCAAAGGCACGTCAAAAATGGCGTAAACTGACGTCAGCACGCCGGCGAAGGCCTCTTATTGCCACGATGACGTCAGACGGAGCAGCGTTGAGTCGGGCAATTGTGACGTCCTCACCGACGTGCAGAGCTGGAAAGAAGTTTTCATCAAATGCTGCGCTTGGGGAGAATTCATTAGGTGAGGAATCCACAGGTAGCTAGTGTATCCACCAGAAAAAGCGTTACCGAAGGTAAGTAATTTGCTCATTTTGCATCATCTCAGCAGGAAGGGATCATATGACAGCACATGGTGTCAACATAATGAACGTATCAAAAAGAAAGTATCTCCATCTTGCAGATAGGTAGTTTACACACTTTCAAGCAAATCTGTGGCACTAGTCTGAACACTCTGGGTGCATCAGCCATGGTACTAATTCATAGATGGACGTGGATGCATTTTATCAATAGTGAATATATTGATAAGCCTTTCACTGGTGAGAATCTCTAAGTTTGAGAATAAAGGCGGTTTTTCAGCAAGTTTCTCAGGAAGCAGGAGTTCAAAATTATTTCTTATGTAAGACCCTAGATTCTCAGATTCGGCTGGTGTATTCGGACCTTCTAGAAGTATACTTCCGCCTTGCCTTTGAAAAGTGACACACTAACTTTTATGTTTGCAGTTTAACTAAAACATTCTCAGCTTGTGGCGCTACCATTTCTCTAACATCGGACTATAGGCTAGGCAATGAAGTGGTGACTGTGGTAACACTTCTACATAGGAAACAAAGGCATGTTTTTTTGTGGCTGTAAGATATGTAGGTTAGTGTGACTGGCAAGCCAGCATCAAGTCTCTTGCAGTGTATATGCAATCTTTTGCACAAAATATTTTTTTTCTGTGAATACAGAAAAATCTTATCGATTCTCATTGCAGCACATTAAGTTAATAAGGGCAGTGTTGCACACCATGGTGGGAACATTTTCCCCAAAACTAGGAGAAAGCAAGACATATTTAAGTAATAATGGCAATTTCAGGTTAACTTTCAATTGGTATCATAACCAAACTGTTATGTGTTGCAAAATTAAATGACAAATACTATCATTTTGTGTCTCAATTTAATGAGTACAAGTAAGTAAGCACCCTTATGAGATATGATATAAGAATAACTCTGAAATTGATCCTCGTACATATATATGGTTTCATAAAACAATGTGGCTCCGTCCTCATGTGCTTTTGTTTGTGCTCTGCTTAGTGACAAATAGTTCCATCAAGTTAAGTGAAAACAAATTTGAGAAATAAACATTTCAATACAAGGGAATGAGTTTTAGCTTTTAGCCCATTCAATGATATTGACTGCCTATATGTCCAATTAAATGTAATCAGCGTTTCGACCCATGTATTCTCTCGTTTGGTTATTTTGTCCAACAAAATTTTTGATTTGCAGTTTCAGTAAACCTGCAATACATGACAGTGGTCCTGGCTGGACTCCTGTGTACTAGGTATCGTTTGGAACTTTGTTGACATTATTTCACAAAGGGTCACAGAAGTTGGTTCTTTTGGTCAACAGGTAAATCATAGACAAGAAAGCACCTTGGGAAGAGGAACCAACAGACTCACTGAGATTTTACATTTGACTGTAGCCCTAAGAAAGCAGGAATAGTGAAGACTGACTTCTCCAGTATTGGATTTTTTCATGGATTCACATGCTTAAATGATTTCCTGTGGTCAAAGTGGGAGTCCCATTGTAACATTAAATAGCAGTATAAAGACATTTTACATATACAAACAATGTTACATACAGCTTATTGTTATCATTTGAAAAGATCTGCAGTCCAGCCAATCAGGGACCTCGCCCTTTAGAACTCTCACCACAAAAGCTCCATTCTATCAGATTTTCTACCACATGTCATGTGATGTGGGTCTTCTTGAGCTCTGCACAGTTTTTTCTTCATTCCAATTGTAAAAATGATTTAAAAATTGTCTGAAACTTCCGGGAAAGGACTCTTTAGACTCTGCAAATCATGTAGGAAAAAGAGATTACATGTGGATGACCCACATAAGGACTGCCTCTACTGCTTGCATCATCACCACAAAGTGAAGGACTGTAAGGTGTGTCACACCTTTTCATCTAAAACACTGAGAGATAGAGAGTCAAGACTTCATTTTTGGCTACAGAAATTCAAGTCACAAGATAATCTATCTTCAGGTGAGGACAGTGATACCTCTGTCAAGTCTAGCAAGGGAGAAAGGCCCCAAGACCATGGGACCTCTGAGGAAGGAAGGCTCAAAACACTTCTCATCATGGGTCTCTGAAGCATATTCAGAAAAAGGAGAAACATCAAAATTCCCCTCTCAAACTGCTTCTTCTAAGCCTACTGCTCCAACTACCAAGTCCTCATACCATCCTCATACCCTTCATCAAAGCCTTCAATGGCAAAGCCTAAAACTCGTGTGAAAACGCAGCTGACGAGGTCTTTGCAGTCAACGACAGCAACCACTACAACGGTTACCACTGTCTTGCCAACAAGACCTTCGTCAATGAAGATTTCAGCTATGACTTCACCATCAACGAGGCCACCATTGACTATGACACTACAGTCAATGGCAACATTGTCGATAGCACCACCGTCAGTGAGATCGCCGTCAATGACACCCAACGTTCGACTATGACCATGCTGTCGACGCATGCTCATCTTCCCTTGTGTTAGAAATGGGGTCTCTAGTTGGCAGTCGGTTTGCACCCTGTCCAAGTAGGGACCCTCACTCTAGTCAGGATAAGGGAGGTACCCGCTCAGATAACCCCTACTCACCCCCTTGGTAGCTTGGCCCGAGCAGTCAGGCTTATCTCAGAAGCAATGTGTAAAGCACTTGCACATAACACACACTGAAAATACTACAAAAGGACACTACACCAGTTTTAGAAAAATAGCCAATATTTATCTATATAAAACAAGAAAAATCCAACATGCAGTGCTAAAGATATGAATTTTCTAAAATGTAACTAAAAAATACAGTTCCTTGAAGTCGATATCTCCACCTGGGGCTATCACGGTGTTGTGACCAACAAAACCAACAGTTCAGGCTGGCCGCGGCATCGTGTGCCAGCTACGATGTCGGAAGACCCGCAAACAGTACCTTTAGATTTGCAGGATGGCTTGATCCTCGCGGTGAGCCTCGGACAGCAGCGTCACTGGCGTCACGGTGTTGGTTCCAGAGTCGGTGCGATGGTCGTCGGGTCCTTGAAGTCAGACGGGTTGCAGATCGAACTCTGGGCTGATGAATTCAGGAGCGTTGGCGTGGATGGTGTTGGAGCTGCGGTGTGAAGCGGGACAATGCGACGTGCGGTGCCCACAGGTCATGGTGCAGACAGCGGCTCGGTGACGGCATCCAGCGGCATCGGTGAGACCAGGGCTGCGGTGTGAAGCAGGGCGGTGCGATGTCACCAGGTCACGGAGCTGGCAGTGGCATCATTGTTGCTGAAGCGATGTCATCCGTAGGCCCAAGTTGGTGCTGTGTCGCGGGACGGGCTCCATGCGGCGTGCACAGGTTGCGGTGCAGACAGGGACATCTGTTGACAACACTGGAATCACTGGTGTTAGCATAGGTGGACCGGAGCTGCAGTGCGGGACGGGACGGTGCTTCGAGTACCTCGCAAGCGGTGTCCATAGGCCACGGTGCAGGCAGCGGCACCGGTGTCAGCAGGAGCGTCATCGGGGATGCCTAGGCTGCGGTGTGAACAAGGCAATGCTGGAGTGTGGGGCCCACAGGTCACAGTGCAAGCAGTGGCTCAGTGGCGTCGGTGAGACCAGGGTTGCAGTGCGAAGCGGGGCATGCCAGCGGCATTGTTGGTGGCGTCACAGTGGTTTTTCTTCTAGAACAGCACAAAACACACAGTTCCTAGTGCTGTAGGCAGATAAAAATGAAGTCTTTGATATCCCTGAGACTTCCAACAGGAGGCAAGCTCTACTATAAGCTCTTGGAGAACTTTCTCAAGCAGGATATACAGAAAAGTTCACAGTTTGCGGAAGCAGCAACTGCAGGCCAATCCAGCAAAGCAACGAGCAAAGGGACGATACTCCTCCTCCAGCTCTTCAGCTCTTCTTCTTGGCAGAGGTTCCTCTTGATTCCAGAAAGATTCTAATTTTCTGTGGTTTTGGGTCCAAGACTTATACCCCGTTCTGCTTTTGAAGTTGGCAAACTTGAAAGGGAAGTCTGTCTTGTTTGCAAGATCCTGCCTTGCCCAGGCCAGGCCCAAGACACACACCAGGGGGTTGAATACTGCATTGTAAGAGGGTAGGCACAGCCAATTCAGGTGTAAATGACCACTCCTCTCTCCACTCTAGCACAGATGGCTTGTCAGGGTATGCAGGCTACACCCCAACCCCCTTTGTCTCACTGCCTAGAGGGGATTCATAAACAGCCCAACTGTCAAACTCACCCAGACAGGGAAACCACAAACAGAATGGTGTAAGCAAGAAAATGCCCACTTTCTAAAAGTGTCATTTTCAAACTAAAAATCTAAAAAACAACTTTACTAAAAGATGTATTTTTAAATTGTGAGTTCAGAGACACCAAACTCCAAATTTCTATCCGCTTTCAAAGGGAAGCTGCACTTTAAAGATATTTAAAGGCAGCCCCTATGTTAACCTATGAGAGGGATAGGCCTTGCAACAGTGAAAACCAAATTTAGCATATTTCACTGTTAGGACATGTAAAACACATCAGTACATGTATACATGTAAAACACATCAGTACATGTCCCACCTCTAACATATTCTCCACCCTGCCATGTCGATACCTAGGGCCTACTTTCGGGGTGCCTTACATGTATAAAAAGGGAAGGTTTAGGCCTGGTAAGTGGATACACTTGCCAGGTCGAATTGGCAGGTTATACTGCACACACAGACACTGCAGTGGTAGGTCTCAGTCATTTTTACAGGGCTACTTATGTAGATTGCACAACCAGTGCTGCAGGCCCACTAGTAGCATTTGATTTACAGGCCCTGGGCACCTCTAGTGCACTTTACTAGGGACTTATTAGTAAATCAAATACACCAATCGTAGATAACCCAATCAGCAGTACACTTTACACAGAGAGCATATACACTTTAGAACTGGTAAGCAGTGGTAAAGTACCCAGAGTCCTAAAGCCAACAAAAACTGGTCAGAAAAAATAGGAGAAAGGAGGCAAAAAGTTTAGGGATGACCCTGGAAAAAGGGCCATTCCCGACACCTCAACAATGTTGTTGACGACAACGTTGATGTTTATTAAAGTGACAAAGACTTTCCTCAGACCTCAGGACACCTCCCCCAGCAAAGTTTTACCATATCCTCCTAGCCACTTACTTGATCTAGAGGATACAGAGGATGAAGGCTTGTTTGTCCCACACACAGCCCATCTGAGCTACAGGTCAAATGTACCGTAGGAGATTCCTGGGATCTTCAAAGGATCAACCACCAGCTCCACCACCATCTGTCCCAGCGACACCAAGGCCTGTTTCCCCACCAATGATGCCAAGAATGACGCTGCACCACATTTGAAGATGACAGGGAAGAGGGTGAGATCCAGGACACCCATCCACCCCATGATAAGTGGGATGACTACCTGATCTCTACTCCATCGCCACTGACACCACATCCCTCAAATTTCCCTCCTGAGGGCAGTGGAGCTTTCATAATTTGATGGAAAGAGCTGCAGCAAGGTTTGACATGCCTGTTTCAGTTATCCGATTGCATCCTTTACGACTTCAAGGAACAGACACGAAAGTCTGTTCATGCTATCCCAATAATTGATCATGTTTTAAAAGAAGGTATCAAGTTGATGCGGACTCCAGCTACTGTGGTGGCAGTAGTTCCATGCATCAACAAAAAAATATAAGGCCCCTGAGGTTTCTCCTGCTTGCCTTACAGGGCACCCCAAGACAGATTCAGTAGTCTTACAAGCGGCGCAACAATGCTTGAAGAATCCTTCTACTACAATTTTGGCTCCACCTGAAAGAGAGGGCAGGTGCCTAGATAATATTGGGAAGCACTTCTACACTATGTCTACCATTACAATTTGTGTAGCCAATTCTTTAGCCATCTTAGGCCGTTACAATAGGCAGATGTGGTCACTGGTGCCCTGATGGATCTAGTGCCCGAAGTGCCCGAAGACCAGAAGTTGGAGGCAAGAAAAATATTCCAAGAAGTGGAACGCACATCATCAGAAATAATTGACTGTGCAATGGATATTACTTCCAGTGGCTTCTGGCACATGGGAGGAGCAGTAGTCTTACAGAGGCAAGGCTTGCTGAAATCTACATCTTTTAGGCCAGAGGTACAGTCAAAAGTACTGGCCATGGCATATGACGGAGAGATTCTATTTGGCAAACACATAAATAATGCCTTACTCGCCATCAAAACTGATATGGGCACTGCAAAATCACTGGGTACATTGCAATTCCATACATTTCCTTTTCGAGGAGCTTGTGGTAGAGGTTTCTCTACTTACAGGGAAGATTTCCTTAATTATGCTTGTACCCTTCAATCAGAAGGGAACAAGTTTCTACTCTTGTTCTTATCTCATCAAAAAGAAATCAGAAGAGTGGAAACCCATTTTGGATCTCTGACGGCTCAACAAATTCCTAAGGAAACAATTGTTCCGCATGGCCACGCTATCAGACATCTTGCATCTACTGAACCACAGAGGTTACATGATTACTCTAGACTTGCAGGAATGCGTATTTCCACACTCTCATACATCCAAAGCATCGCAAATAGCTCCGCTTCACAGTAGCTGGCATCCATCACCAGTTCAGTGTCCCCCCATTCGGCCTCAAATCAGCTCCCCATGTTTTCGCAAAGTGCCTTGCTCCAGTTGCACCCATCCTCAGAATCAAGGTCATCAGGTATTTCCCTACCTGGAAGACTGGCAGCTGAGGGCGCAAACACCTACACAAGCCTCGCAAGCAACACAAACTTGTATTGCATTGTTTCACCTCCTCGGACTCACACTAAGGGGGTCATTACAACATTGGCGGTAAAAGCCGCTTACCGCCGTGCAGAAGACTGCCAATACGCGGCCGCGGAATTCCACCACAGCTATTATGACCCACATCTCGCAATCTGCCAAAAGTCCGACACCCACACAATTCCGCCACACCAAAGGTCAGTGATAAATTGGCAAAAACAAAACCTCCACCGTCACGCCAACAGAAACACGCCCATGCTATCACGACACACGAATCCACGCGGCGGTCTTTCAACCGCGGTATTCCATTGGCGGTACACACCGCCGCGCTCAAAATACACACACATCTCCAAAACACCACCACATTGGACAATTCCAAATACACACACCTGATACACATACAAACGCAACTCCCACACACCCAATTCAATATAAAGGCAAAACACACACCCACATCACCCACAAACCCCTACGACCAGAAATTTGAGGAAGCCGAGAGACAGAGAGCACAGCAATTGAGAACCCCACCACACAGAGGCACACAACACCATCACCCATACAACATTCCACGCACAAAACACCACACACCACTACACATCACCACACACATCAACACTTACACCACCCCACGCATCACCCACACCACCCCATGTCACGCCAAAGACACCCAAGGTTTTCCGAGGAGGAGCTCAGGGTCATGGTGGAGGAAATCCTACGGGTAGAGCCACAGCTATTTGGCTCACAGGTGCAGCACACCTCCATAGCCAGGAAGATGGAGCTATGGCGAAGAATCGTGGACAGGGTCAACGCTGTGGGACAGCATCCAAGAAATCGGGAGGACATCAGGAAGAGGTGGAACGACCTACAGGGGAAGGTGCGTTCCGTGGTTTCCAGGCACAACATCGCAGTACAGCGGACTGGCGGCGGACCCCCACCTCCTCCCCCACAACTAACAACATGGGAGGAACAAGTCTTGACCATCATGCATCCAGAGGGCCTCGGAGGAGTCGGTGGAGGAATGGACACTGGTAAGTCAAATCTTAACTACCATATCCCCCACCCTACCTGCATGCTATCACACACCCCCCCCCTCCCCCCTCCCCTATCACACCAACACCTCACTAATGTACTAATAACACAAACCACCCATCCCAACACCAAGCCCTGCATGGCACAACTAAGCATGGTCACCCCTCACCAAAGCATGCTCACTGCACATATCCATAACAACCCCCTAACCATCATCACACAAACCCACCCACAGGAATGCTTGCACTGGGGTACACGCACACCCACCCATTGCACACCATTACACACACACATGCAATAATCATGCTCTTATATCCCTGCAGGACCACTACGGAACGTCACCACACAGGAGGGTCCAGACATCTCCACTCCACCCACAGAAGAGGCCCACAGTGACGACAGCAGCTCTGCCCTACTGGATCCTGATGACCAGCCCGGACCATCGTGGGCCTCGGTACAGTCGGTTCCCCTCGCACAGCCCAATACTGACCTTCCACCCTCTGGTAACACCAGCACAGCAGCCACCCAGCGGGCCCATATCTCCGTACCCAGGACACGTCAATCAGCGGTGTGTCCACCACTACAGGGAACCCAGGATAACCCACCACCCCAACAACAACAGGGACCTGGGGGCAGTGATAGTGGGCACACGGTCCAGGGGACGGAGACACAGGGGAACTGGGAGGGCTGCTGTGCCACAGGGGGCGGACAGGCCAAGGGAACCCACTCTCCACGAGGCCCTCTCCTCCATCATGGGAGCATACCACCACTCCCAGGAGACGATGACGACGGTCCTGGACAAGTTTCAGGAGACCCAGCGCCTGCAGGAGGAGCAGTATTTGGGGGTCAGGGAGGAGCTCAGAACCATCAGCTCCGCCCTGGGCACCATCGTAAGGACATACAGAAGACCATGAGGGACACCGTGGCACTCCAAGGGGCCCCTGACACTAGCCAGGATGATGAACTGCCCACCACCTCCGCCGACGCTAGTGGACAGGACGCCCCGCCAGAGGACCAACACACCAGCACCCCACCCCCTGCAGACGGACAACCACCCCGCAAGCGGTCCCTGAGATCCAGGAACAGGACAGAGCAAGATGGCAAGACCCCCGCCAGGAAATGAGACCACCCTGATTGTCCTCCCACTGTCCCACTTTGTAACCCTGTCCATACTTAATACTTAAACTGCCCCAGCTCCACTTCCTTTGCCCATATGGGCAATGCACCTGTGTGACCAATAGACTGGACTCTGCCATGGACATTCCTCCACCGTCCCCCATCACCATTTTACAACCCCCCTCCATTTTTGAGCACGTAAATAAACACCCTTGAAGTTTAAAACAATCTGGAGTCAGTCTGTGATTTGGTAAAATTGTATTATCAATGACAGTGTCAAAATGCGTGTTCAATTGTAAAGCCAACATACCTATGTCACACATCACAAGTCCATGAAGGATGCAAGCAGATGACACACGTTGGTAACCACACCTGTGAAACTGTAATGGAAAGGTACAACTCAGTTACCAAATACTGCCACTAAATGACAGACAGGATAGAGGTAGAAGTGTGAAAGTGAATGTAATAGAAAAATAAAATGTTCTCACCTGTGTGTCACTGGAAATATTGCTGTACGACTGACTCCCTGTTGTCTATGTCTTCTTCCTCAGCTTCCTCCTCATCACTGTCCACAGGCTCCACAGCTGCCACAACACCGCCATCTGGACCATCCTCCTGCAGAAAAGGCACCTGGCGTCGCAAAGCAAGATTGTGAAGCATCAAGCAGGCAATGATGATCTGGCACACCTTCTTCGGTGAGTAGAATAGGGAACCACCTGTCATATGGAGGCACCTGAACCTGGCCTTCAGGAGGCCGAAGGTGCGTTAGATCACCCTCCTAGTCCGCCCATGTGCCTCATTGTAGCGTTCCTCTGCCCTGGTCCTGGGATTCCTCACTGGGGTCAATAGCCAGGACAGGTTAGGGTAACCAGAGTCCCCTAATAGCCACACACGGTTCCTCTGGAGTTGACCCATCACATACGGGATACTGCTATTCCACAGGATGTAGGCGTCATGCACTGAACCAGGGAACATAGCATTTACCTGGGAGATGTACTGGTCTGCCAAACATACCATCTGTACATTCATAGAAGGATAACTCTTCCGGTTCCTGTACACCTGTTCACTCCTGTGGGGGGTGACCAGAGCTACATGGGTGCCATCAATAGCACCTATGATGTTGGGGATATGTCCAAGGGCATAGAAGTCACCTTTAACTGTAGCCAAATCCTCCACCTGAGGGAAAACAATGTAGCTCCTTACGTGTTTCAGCAGGGCAGACAACACTCTGGACAACACAGTGGAAAACATAGGCTGGGACATCCCTGATGCCATGGCCACTGTTGTCTGAAAAGACCCACTTGCAAGGAAATGGAGCACTGACAGCACCTGCACGTCAGGGGGGATTCCAGTGGGATGGCGGATTGGTGACATCAGGTCTGGCTCCAACTGGGTACATAGTTCCTGGATAGTGGCACGGTCAAACCTGTAGGTGATGATTAAATGTCACTCCTCCATTCTCAACAGGTCCACCAGCGGTCGGTACACAGGAGGATTCCGCCATCTTCTCAAATGTCCCAGCTGACGGCGCCTAGGAAGGACAACAGCGACCACAGAGTCAACAAATTTCCAGGTATGTACCCACAGATACACAGAACACAACACCAAACACAAAACTCTTCCTCTATGTGTGTTGAGTGTAGGCCTAGGTATGTGTGACGCAGTAGTAAACAAAGCCATGTGGGCCCCTGAAATGGCGGCTGCCTGACCTCTAAACTGGGACAATGGGATGTGAGGTATCTGCGCTGGCGGAAAAGATGGGAGGACATTCGCCGCTGGAGCAAGAAGACGGCGGAGGCTCAGCTGGGGATGGCCTCCCAACGTGGGAGAGGTGCCCGTCGCACCATGACCCCCCTGATGTTCAGGATCCTGGCGGTGGCCTACCCAGAGTTGGATGGGCGCTTGAGGGCATCACAGCAGACACAAGGGGGTGAGTACACTCATTCTGGGGACTTTGCGCGCAGTGGAGGGGTCTGGGTGGGGGAGGAGGGCTGTGGGTTTCCCTAGGCCAGGGCGGGTTCCGTAGGCTAGGCCCCTCCGTAATGCCGGCCATGTGGCACTCCACCCCACCTCAGTAGAGTGCCAAGTACAGGTATTAATGCCCCTGTGGCATCTATGTGTGCAGATGTCCACCATAGCCATATAGGCCAGATCCCAGGAATTGCATCTGTAGAGGCCAAGAGCATGGCGTAGTGCAGGGGGCTGCTGTATCTGTATTGTCTGCCAACGGTAGCGGTAAGCCATGCACTCAACCTGTCTTTCTTCTGTCGCCCCCACCCCCCCCCCCTTTTTCCGCTCTCCCTGTTCTTTTGTGCATCAGCATCATCAGGCAGAGGTACAGTGGCACCGGAGCACGAGGGAGCTGCATCCCACATGGCCATGGAGGGCCACACCACAGACTCTGAATACACCAGTGGGACGGAGGGCGAGGGTAGCTTCACGTCGGTCACCGGATCACCAAACAGCGAGATGGACTCGTCCGCCGATGGGAGCTCCCTTGTGGTGGCGGCACCATCTGTGCCCCCCACTTCTACAGGTACAGCTGCCACCTCCCCTCCCAGCACCGCCCTCCCAGCAGCCCCTCAGCGTTCGCCCCGTGCCCGCTCACCCAGGAGGGTGGGCATCACCTTCGCCCCAGGCACCTCAGGCCCTGCCCCTGTCACCCCTGCTGCCCTCAGTGAGGAGGCCATTGACCTCCTCAGGTCACTCACTGTTGGGCAGTCTACCATTGTGAATGCCATCCAGGGTGTAGAAAGGGAGTTGCAACACGGTAATGCATTCCTGGAGGGCATTCATTCTGGTCAGGCTGCCCTTCATCGAACCCTGCAATCTCTGGCCTCAGCATTGATGGCAGCCATTGTCCCTGTGTCTAGCCTCCCCCCTCCAACTTCCTCCACCCAGACCCAATCCCCTGTACGCCAGCCTATCCCAAGCACACCATCAGACAAGCATGCATACAACTCAACACACACAAGTAGCTCAGGCAAACATAAGCACCACACAACCCACAGACACTCACGCAAGCATCACCCACATACAGACACAGCAACATCCACTGCCTCCACTGTGTCCCCCTCCTCATCGTCTTCCTCCTCCCTCCCAGTGTCGTCTACACTCTCACCTGCATGCACTACATCTACAGGCACTAGGACTCGCACCAGAACAACCAGAACCACACCCGCTCACCTGCACTCACCACCCCCACTACCATTTACACGTCCCCTGTGTCCACTCCCAGTGTGTCTGTGACGCCCCCTCCCAAAGTACACAAACATGGGCACCCACACACCCAACATCCATCCGCCTCACCACAGCCTCCAGTACCTGCACCTGCACCAAAATCACCTAAAGTTACACCTCCTACAACCACCTCCTCTTCCTCCACTCCCAGACCCCCTCCAGCTACCCATCCCAGTCTTCGTCAGCAGCTCTTCCTCAGCAACGTTGACCTCTTTGCCCCCACCCCCACCCCTCCAATTGATAGGTCCCGTAGTAGCACCTCAGCCAAAAAAAGTCCTGTACCAGTGGTGCGTGTTAAAGGTGTGTGGAGTGCACTGGCCACCAGGGCAGCCAGTGTGATACGGAGCCAAAGCACTACCAGTCCACCCCTGTAAAGCACCTCCAGTTGGAAAGTGGCCGACGGGACAGGGTGAAGACTCCTGCCGGCAAAACTGCTCACAAGGGTCCCAGGGGGATTGCAGAGTCAGCTGTGACTCCTTCAAAGGTAGTGAAGGGCCAGAAGAAGTTTGCACAGTCTGTGAAGAGCAGCACGGCGGAGAAGGGCGCCATCCTCCCCGGCGGCCGGGACACCACCGCCAGCACTGTCGTCACTGGTCCTGAGACCACCGCCAGAGTCATTGCCCAGGAGGGCAGCACAATCGTCACTGGTCCTGAGACCACCGCCAGAGTCACTGCCCAGGAGGGCAGCACAATCGTCACTGGTCCTGAGACCACCGCCAGAGTCAGTGCCCAGGAGGGCAGCACAATCGTCACTGGTCCTGAGACCACCGCCAGAGTCATTGCCCAGGAGGACCCTGGCAGCCACAGCCCCGCTGGGCAATGACGGACCCTCGTGCCACACACCAATGCACAGGTCAGAGACCGCATAGCAAGCACCGCTCAACAGGTCAGAGACCGCCATGGCAAAGCACTGCTGAACAGGGAAAACACCACCATGGTGAAGACCGCTGAACAGGGCAAAGCACCACTCAACAGGGCAGAGACCGCCATGGCAAAGCACTGCTGAACAGGGAAAACACCGCCATGGTGAAGACCGCTGAACAGGGCAAAGCACCGCTCAATAGGGCAGAGACCGCCATGGCAAAGCACCGCTGGACAGGGAAAACACCGCCATGGTGAAGACCGCTGAACAGGGCAAAGCACCGCTCAACAGGGCAGAGACCGACATGGCAAAGCACCGCTGAACAGGGAAAACACCGCCATGGTGAAGACCGCTGAACAGGGCAAAGCACCGCTCAACAGGGCAGAGACCGCCATGGCAAAGCGCCGCTGAACAGGGAAAACACCGCCATGGTGAAGACCGCTGAACAGGGCAAAGCACCGCTGAACAGGGCAAACACCGCTCAACAGGGCAAAGCACCGCTCAACAGGGCAGAGACCGACATGCCAAAGCACCGCTGGACAGGGAAAAAACCGCCACATCAACCATCGTTATCCCATGTGCAGCTGAGACAGTGACGGAACAGGAACGGTCACGGGGAGCCTGATGCAGTCTGGGCACTAGTCCCCCTCCAGAACCAGTGGAGACTGTTATCCACTTGAGAGACTGTGGCTTTGCACTCCCCAGGATGGTACAGTGGGCAACCCACCCACTGTAGAGACTTGAGAGACTGTGACTTTGCACTCACCAGGATGGTCCAGTGGGCAAGCCACCCACTGTAGAGACTTGAGAGACTGTGGCTTTGCACTCCCCAGGATGGTCCAGTGGGCAAGCCACCCACTGTAGAGACTTGAGAGACTGTGGCTTTGCACTCCCCAGGATGGTACAGTGGGCAACCCACCCACTGTAGAGACTTGAGAGACTGTGGCTTTGCACTCCCCAGGATACATCAATGGGCATGGAGCCCCGTCGTGGATCTGGCGTGGTGCTGTAATCCGGCTGAGGTGCCCCCCCTTCCCTTCCCCCTGATGTGCCTGTTGTATTTCTATCTGATGCCCCTGCAGTGTTCTCTCCGTTTGTGGACAGGTATCTAGTGTGGGCCTCGCCCATGCATTTTGGGCCCAGTGGTGCACAGACATTGATATGTGCATACCTGCACTACTTCTCGTAATGTATAAAATCTGGAATGTGTATATATATATATATCTGTATATATTTGGTAACTGTATTTTGATACATTACAATGTTTGAACTGATTTCCTTTTGTCTTTGCATTCTTCCGGGGGGGTTGTGGGTTGTTACTGTGATGTTTGGAAAAGCATTGGTGTGTGTGTTGTAATGTGCGAGGGTGTTGCGTGTGTGTCCCCCTGACTTTTGGCTCCCCCCTCCCCTATGTCATAGGTGCAGTACTCACCGTTGTCTTCGGCGCCGCCATTGCTGGTGTTCGTAGATGAGCAGGAACACAAGGGCAGGGAGTATTTGTAGTTCCGGCTCCATGGTGTCCTCCTTCCTCGTGGAGTGTGTTAAGGAGAGCGTTTTCCCATTACAACAGCTGTTTCCGCCGTGTTTTTATCCACGGTGAATCCGCCCTGGAAAAGGTGGCGGGCTGTGATACTGTGGGAGGTACATTGTCTTCCGCCTGTCTGTTGGCGGTGACCGCGCGCTGCTTGTCTGTACCGCCGTGACTGGCGGAGTGTTAAAGTGGCTGTCTATGTTGGCGGTTTCCGCCACGGTCATAATTCCCTTTTTTTGTCCGCCGGCCTGTTTGCAGTATTACTGCACCTTTAACAACGTCCGCCAGGGTTGTAATGACCCCCTAAATCCTCAAAAGCTGTCTCTTGTTCAACAACAGAAGATAATGTTTCTAGACTCAACCCTAGATACCATGCAAGACAAAGCATTTATTTCCCTGGAAAGACAGCAACGGTTAATTCGACTTGCCCTCAAGAATTCCAAAAGAAAGTCAGTTTCAGTGTTTCTATACAAGTCATTGCTAGGGATAATGTCATCAGCAATAAATCTTGTCCCCTGGACACAGCTGAAGATTAGACCTTTGCAAGAGAAGCTACAACACCAGAGGATTCTGACGGAAGGGTTGTTCGACGACCTCATCAAAATATGTCCAAGAATTGCCCAAGCTTAGAGGTGGTGGTGCCGCCACAATCCTAATATCTCCAAGGGCCTCACGTTTTTGCCTCTAATACCAGACTTCACCATAAAGACGGACGCCTCCCTGGAAAGTTGGGGCGGTCACCTTCAGGACATGCAAATCCAGGGAAAATGGTTGACCACTCAAAGGTCAATGTATATAAACTGCTTGGAACTCAAAGCCATTTTTCTTACCCTTCAGGCATTTTTTTACCTTGCATACATGGGTCTTCAGTGCTAGTGCGTACGGAGAATACGACCAACATGCATTACATAAACAAGCAAGGAGGTAGAACTTTGCTGGCTTTCTCCCAGGAAGCACAGGAGTTATGGCACTGGCTGACTACCCCCAAAATTACTTTAAAGGCCGAGCATTTAGCAGGGGCAAGCAATACTTTGGCAGATACACTCGGCAGATCCCTAGCGAGCTGCCATTAATGGGAGCGGAATCAGGAAGAACTAAAAAAAGTTTTTCAGCTTTGTGGCAAACCTCAATTAGACGTCTTGGCTGCAAAGGAGAACAGCAAATGCTGCTTCTACGCCAGTCAGCACCCACTCGTGAGATCATGGGGGAATGCCTTTTTGATAAGATGGTATGCGTACGCTTTTCCCCCATCCCCATGATACTGAAAGTAATCTGCAAGATGTAAATAGGGAGGTGCCAATTGATCGTAATTGCGCTCAGATGGCCCAGGCAATACTGGTTGATGGAGCTACTCTTTCTGTCGGAGTCCATGTCTGTTTGTCTTCAGACCAAGCGTACCCTGCTGACAATGAACAATGGTCAAGTTCTACATCCAAATCCAGGCTCTTTCCAGTTATATTATATGCATGGCGTCTGAATTAATTAAATGAATTGAAAAATATGAATATTCCTGAAGAATGCAGGGCTATCCTTGCAAGAGTAAGAGCAGAATCAACTAACAAATCCTACAGAAGGAAATGGAGAAATTCTGTTTATGGAATAGAAAATCCGATGTGCTCTGCATCCGTTTCAAAGTGTCACCTGATCACATATTACCTTATCTTCGCTCTCTGGCTCGTTCAGGTTTGATGCATGCCTCGGTGAAAGGTCATCTTGCTCCAATATCCAGATACAGACATTCATCACGAGCTCGAGCCCTATGCTCCACAAGGATAGTGAAACAATTCACTTTTCCGAGTTTTCACACCGGCCCAAGCTCCTCCACCAGAATGGTGCCTTAAAGTCAATTTTTCCCAGCTCATCAAACTACAATTCGAGCCAGTTTACAAAGTGGATTTGAAATGTGTTACCTGGAAGGTATCTACACTGTTGGTGCTGACATCCTCTAGAAGGGTGAGTGAGATTCACTCGTTCAAGACCCAGGAGCCATTTCTCCGGTTCACAGTCGACGGAGTCATTCTGAGGATTAATCCAAACTTTATTTCTAAAGTACCTTGCATTTTCACCTTAACAAGCCTATTATCTTAAAAACCTTTTTCTCAAATCCGGCAACCCTGGCCACACAATCTCTGCATACACTAGACATTAAAAGATGTCTCAAGTTTTAATTGCATTTTACCGAGCAGTTTTGTAAAACTGAATAAATCTTGGTTGCATATTGAAACTCTCAACAAGGCACACCTGTTACAAAAGCAACCATTGCAAGGTGGATTTCAGCAACCATACAGTTTTACCACTCCAAGGCGGGCAAACTGCTTTCTTCAAAGGCAGAGGTGCACTCCACAATGGCAGTATCAATATCAGCTGCCCTGTTTGCAGGTGTCCTTTTGGAGAAAATATATTGTGCTGCAAAGTGGAAGAGCGTCCATACTTTCATTCAGCACTATTGCCTGGACTCGGCGCGTTGCAGAGATGCAGCAGGTGGGCAGGCGGTGTCAAGGCATCTATTTCAATAAGGGGAGCCTCTGCTATTTCGAATACTATCTTCTCGACTTTTGATGTGTTATTCCACATTGTAGGTCGAAATTAATCCTCTCAAGTGTATGTATTATTATTGTTATTGTTATTATTATTTTACAACCCACCATCCGCAAAGGTGATGATGTCACAATATTTAAGATTACAAAACTGCGTGCTATTCTGATTCAAGCATGTGAATCTATGGAAGATCCAACTCTTTAAAAGAACATTAGTTACTTACCTGTAACTTTAGTTCTCCATTATTAGTGTCTTTCACAGATTCACATGCGATCCACCCTCCTCCCCATTGTGTTTGAAAATCTGAGACTGGAGCTTCTTTGGTGAGGGTTTTAAAGGGTGCTATCGCTGGACTTCAGATCCTTTCAAATGATGACAGTAAACTGTAGAAGTGAATACACTTTAATATTGTTTTAAATGTAATATTTCTTTATACTGCTATTTAATGTTACTGTGGGGCTCCCACTTCGACAACAGGGAATGATTCAAGCATGTAAATCAATGAAAGATAAGAATACTGGAGAACTGAAGTTACAGGCAAGTGACTCATTTTCATCGTTGGCTTGGATCCATCAGAAGAGCTGCTGAAAGTATAGGGGTCCTTCAAAGTTGAACACATTCCTTCGCCCAGGAACACCTTGTGCAGCATCTGAAAAAAAGGACTCAGCATTGTTTCCAGCTAAGAGTACTGGGATAAGGTGCATAAGCTACTGAAAAAAGCAGATGTCACATTGATTTTGTTTTAACTTTAATGTTGATTTGATGTTGCTTAAATACTTTACAGACAATTTTCCCTCTTGGATAATGGTTTACCAATTTTCTCACTTCTGTGAATCCGGCAAATGGTTTTGTATAGTTTGACTTCACTTTATAGAAGGAAGGCATGAAAAGCTTTGTGTCTTCTCAAATTTGTTAGTTTAAGTTGCTAAGGTTTGTGATATAATGTTGCTTTTACATTTCCTTTTTCATTCAAGCTGGGTGCGTAAGTGGATTCACACACATGCCAGCTTTGGGCGCTCCTTTGTTAACTATATTTAATGTCATTCTTAGCTGTCATGCCTGGCTTAGGTGCTTTTTACTGTAAGACTTTGTTTAATGCTATTCTTAACTATTATTCACAGTGAGTACACAAGAAGAGTATTGTGATAATTGGTTTGTGCAGCACGTTCTGAATTGTGTATTTTTACTGAATGCGTCTTAGACAGAAGTCCAATAGATGGGACTATCACATATTTTGAAATATCGCTGTCTGCTTAGTAGGCACCAAGTTGTAGCTACTCATATCAAATGTAAACTCTGTATACTTTCACTTCAGTTACCTGGCTGGGAACCTAAGAATGAACATCTGGGTGGATATTGTGAGAATGGTTCAGAGGGCAACCACAACTACCCTGTGACGGTTAAGGAGAGACATAGACATACATTAGTCCCAAGAAAAAGAGAGAACCCTAAGCCATGTCCCAAGGTCCAAAGCTCAATCACAAACAACCTACCCCATACATATCATGGAGCAAAACCCCGACAATTTAAAACTCAATAGAAATATCCGGAAGTCCAAAACACGGATCCAAGGACTCAGCTCTCAAAAAAGGTTGCCCACAAATCTGAAAAATAAGGAAACATAAAAATGACAAATAGTACAAATAACAACCCTCTGACTCGAAGGATGAAAACAAACACCACTGAAAACACCAAATTTACCTAAATCAAAATAACAAAAATTATATTGAGGGCCATCTGATCAACCACAACAAACATGCTACGGGGGAATGCATAAATGTAACTAAGGTAGCAATACTCACATGCATAACCCCGTGAATCCAAAAGTTAAAACAGGCTCCGCCCTGTTAAGCTCTGGAGTCTGTTAGCCATGACTCATAAATCTAAAGATGCCAAATACAGATGAAAAAAGGCACCAACACTAGTAACGGAGGACCCGATATCAACACGAAGGGTGCTTACCACAAAAATGGGTACACCCACAGCTGGAGTCCAAACCAGGTGGATGGAACGAAATAGCCATGAGAAGTTCAAAACTCAACCCTATTTAAAAGACCTGGTACTTGGATCACATGCTCCAACCCGGTAGTCCACCCCTCCAAACAAAGAAAAAGAAAGTGGCCTAGAAGAAACCTCCCCAATAGAGGCGTCATGTCTCACAAGGAATGCCCCAGATATGGCTAATTCTAACAAAGCAAAAATTGGGCAAACCGAGATTGATAATGTAACAAGAACCAAAACCTCAAACGCGTATCCAAACAAACACATAAAAATAAACTACATCAAAACATGCACAAAAATCAAAACAATGAGAAAAATTAACAAGCGTCCTCCTGCCAAAGGGATGATAAAGCACAACATATTTCCAAACAGAGCAACTAATTTTCGGAGTGAGGGATATCAATTGAAAAAATGACAAGGCATATAGGGCCTCAATATTGGCGGTCTTTTGACTGCCAGGGTAAATGTGGTGGTCCCACCACCAACAGGCTGGCAATGCAGGCCTTTGCCAACCCTCCACATCTCCACTCATACTCAGAACCACCAGGCCAGAGGTCCACCGATGACCGCCGGCGGAATTAGGAGCCGACCTTCCACCATGGTTTCCGCAGGGGAGCACTGCCACAAAAACCATGGCGGAAAGGCTACCGGTGACAGGGAATTTCTTCCCTGTCACCGGTAGACGGCTCTCCCCCCACCTGTAAGCACTAGACACCCCTTCAGCCACAGCGCACCCCTACAGCCACAGTGCCCCCCACCCCACCTCCCCTCATACATGCACACACGTACCACACACCACGCATACACCCATTCACCTACACTTACATACATGCATTCACAACATTTATACACACATTCAAGCACGCATCCATACATGCATTTACAACATTCATACACGCATTCAAGCATGCATTGTCACACCCATCCAAACATGCACACTCATGCATACACACTTACATGCAGACACGCACTCACTGCAACATTCAGACACACATACAACCATGCATAATCATGCTCACACGCAGACACCACACACTCGTACACACAACACCAAACCCTCCCCTGTCGGAAGATCACCTTACCGGTTCCTGGGAGAAGGTCGTCAGGCAGGGAACAGAAAGGGGCGCTTCCACCGAGGCAGCACCCGCTAGCAGGACACCTCCAGGCCGTATTATAGCCCATAAGAGGGCAGGCGGTGTCCTTGTGGTGGGGCAGGGCCAGTGGTGTAACAGCCACAGCGCCTCCGTCCGCCAGCACGACTACTGCTGGATTCCCAACCAAAGTGTGTCAGAACTCCAGCAGTACCCGTGATATGGTGGGCGGAAGACCACCAGCACTGGCGGTCTCTTGGTGCCCGCAGCTTTGGTGTTCTTCATGGAAGACCCCCAAAGTCGAAATGAGGGCCATAGTGTTCTACACTGCCTTAAACCAACTAATTCACAAAAAGACCAATACAATTCAACAAACCAGCCACACCAAAGTCGAGACCCCAACCGTCTCAAAGGGATGAACAAGATAACATGCCAGATTCAAGGGGCAAACCCTGTCTTAAAAGCGAAAGGGGAAAAATCTGGAAATAGGCCCACACTAAAGGAATAAACTAAGGGGGGAGATTACTATCCATCCCTTATTGCATTCTCCCAGGGAATTATCTCATTCAGACCATTCTCATACTTTCCCAGAGTATGGATCCAGTTCACTTCTCTCATTTTCCTCCTCCTATCTACATCGTGTCCTCGAACAGAAAATACCTTTTCCAAAATAGTCCCTGTCACTTGTTTTTCTGTGTGATTCTTTTGTATCCAATGCAAAACCAAAGAAGCTCCCTCCTGGTTATTTATAGCAGATTTGTGTTCGCTATACCGATACCTATACTCTCTAATGTTCTCACTGATATATCCAGACCACATGGGCATAAGATGAGGTAGACAATGTTAATTGTTCTATGATTTGTCAGTGACCTAAATTTAACTGTCATGCCTCTAAACTTCAATTCTTGGGACACAATGGCATCCTGGCAAGCATGGCACATCCCACATTTGTGGTTGACTTTAATGGGTTCATCCTTGTTAAGGATCTTTGACTGGCATCTCCTTGTCTGCTGATACAAGACTTGACCAACATGTTCCTTAAATTGCGATTCTGCCTGAATGGAAATAATGGTTTCTCCAGTGGACTCTCATCCGGATTCACATTCAAGATGTGCCATTGTGAATTAACAATCTGTCTTATCTTGTTATTCAACGTTGAATGCAGTGTGACACAGACCAATCTGTCATGCTGTCTCGATCATAATACTTGGCTCTCTTAAAGGAATCCTACACCAGCCGTTCAGGGTATCCCAGGTCTAGGAGTTTACGCTTCAGGGCTTTGGCATGCTCCAGGAAGTCCCTAATGTGTGTGCAAATTCGTTGTAACCTCAAGAATTGGTTAAATGGGATGCCTTGCTTTTGACACCTGGGACGGTAGCCTTCAAAATGAAAAAAGGTGTTTTGGGCGGTGAGTTTGGTGTATAAGGAAGCCATGAGGTGCTTATCATGATGTCTAATCATGATATCCACAAATTCCCCTTGAGAACAGCTGGCAGGGCTAGTAAATTTCAAATTTTCGTCACTTAAGTTAAGCCAGGTGAGAAACTCTTCTAGTATCTCTGTAGGAAGCTGGCCTGGTGTGTGGTGAGCACCTTTAGTGTTATCACCTTATACAAGGTCCGGGTATCCTATTGGTGAAGTGTGGGCTTTGTCTAGGAAGCCAGGGCTCTCTAGAGCTAGCTTTGGATGAGCAACCAAGACTTATCTAGGAGACATACAAAGCTTATGCAATGCCACTATAGTCACACAGCACTTACACACACGAAAGAACCACACAGTGTTACAAAAATAAAGGTACTTTATTATGGTAACACAAATACTACAATACTGTATAGGCAATACCCCAACTCGAGGTAAGTAAACACACTATTATATACACATAAGCAAGCAGGAAATAGCATAGAAAGCAAATAGGCATTGGTAAAAGTAATAGCAAACAGTGAGGGGCCTGGGGGGGACCAAACCACGTACAAAAAAAGTGGAATGTGAAAGGCTGTCCCCCGCCGAAGGAAGTGGAATCAATAGCGGGGAGCTGGAGGAACTAGGAACCTCAAGAGGTAAGTACCAGAGTGCCATTCCCCCCCTCCCTTCCAGCAGCCAGGAGAGAAGAGTTAAGTACCTGGTTTTACCCAAAACCAACAGGAGGACTTTGGAAAAGGACTATGCAAGACCCAAACGAGACTGGAAGAAACCAAAGATGGATCCTGACAGAAGGTGACCTGCAAAGGAAGGGACAAAGTCCAGTTATCCAGTATTGGATCTTTCATAAATTCACATGCTTGAATCATCCCCGTCGTCGCAGTGGGAGTCCCACGGTACATAAAATAGCAATAAATAATAAATAAACATTTTTTGCCATAGGCTATAATGGAGCCAGCAATTGCTCACATAGCCTATCCATTTCCTTTTGTGAAAGGACCCAAACCTGCCTGCTGTCCAATCAGGTACCAGCACCCTCTAGAACCTTCTCCAGAGAAGCTCCCTTCCTCAGATTTTCTACTGCACGTCGTGTGAAGGGAGTCTCCCTGAGCTCTGCTCAGTTCTTCTTCTACTTCAGAACTTTTTCTCTCAAAAGAGTTGAAAATATGTCAGATCCTTCTAGGAAAGGCCTTTTCGGCCCTTGTAATACCTGTGGAAAGAAAAGGCTCCATGTGGATGACCCACATAAAGACTGTTTGTATTGTCTCTACCCACAACACAAGGTTAAGGACTGCAAAATATGTTGCACCTTCTCCACAAAGACCCTCAGAGACCGTGAGGGCAGGCTCCTGACATGGTTACAGGTCAAATCCTGTACTTCAGGTGAGGAGAGTGGGTCAAAGAGGCCACACACAAAAGGTCCAGATCTGAGGACCTGGGCCACACAGAAAAATCCAGGAAGAGGCAGAAATCACATCATGGGAAGGGCTTACAGACTTTAGTCTCCTCTGAGCCTTCCTCTCCTCTTCAAAAGGAGGAGTCCTACCGTCTATCTCCTTCCTCAGAGCCTTCCACTTCTGGAAAAATGACTCTAAAAATTAGATTGACGACGACTACACCGTCGACCACTGTGACGACGACGGTACCAACAACTACCGTCTCCACTACATCGTCGACGAGACCATCGTCAGCGTCGACTACCTTAACATCGACGGTGAGGGATCCTATCCCCTCTCTCAAAACTCCGTCGACGAGTATAGTAAAAACATCATTGGTTGCAACACCGTCGACGACTGCCCCGTCGACTATAACGTCAGCGACGCCGTTGTCATCGGCGCTTTCGCCATCGACGGAGACACCGTCAAAGAAGACATCCTCGACGAAGAAACTACCGTCGACAACACTACCGTCGACGACACCCCCGCCGGCGAAACCACCGTCAACGAGACCACCGTCGACAGAAAACCTGTACCGTCCACGGCTGCATCAACGTTCACGCCATCGACAGCACTGGTGCCTAGTAGACAGATTGAGGCCACTCCTGCCTGTTCCAGGTCTCCAGATCTCCGAACCTTGGTCAGGATCAGATCTCTACATGCACCGGACATTTATCCAACTGACACATCTCCAAACAAGGTGTCGGCTTTAGTACCCAGTCATCTTATTGACTGTGAGGAATCTGACGAGGGTCCTTTCGGAGATGCACATAGCCCCTCGCAGCTCCATGTCAAGTACCAAGATGAGGATGAAGAGGATGAGTATGAACAATACCAACCATACTACTCTCATCAGGAACAATATTACGAAACACGAGAGCCTCAACACAGAGATACTGTACAAATGCCTTCCTCCTTAATCCAGGATTTACTAGCCATGCTTCAGGATTATAGGAGAAGGTTCCCACTGGCAGCGGAAGATCAACCACCAGCGCCAGTCTCTCCGGTGACACCATTAATGCTCCTTCTCCTCCAGCTACTCCAAGATCCCACTTGGTGTTAGCTGCACCCCCCCAGAGATGAAGGTTCCACTTCAGGGAAAGAGGAACAAGAAGAAGGAGAAATTTCCACTACACAACATCATACCGAGGAATGGGATGATTACTTGGCCCCCACTCCTTCTCCACCACCTCCTCGCCCCTCTGATTCTCCGCCCGAGGACATAGGTGGTTTCCATAATCTTATGGACTGAGCCGAGGTACGTTTTCACCTTCCAACATGTCTCCCAGTCGGAATGTTTCCTACATGATTTCAAGGAGCAATCACAGAAGTCGGTACGGTCCATTCCAATTATTGATTTCATATGGAGCGAGGGCACAAAGATTATGCGAAACCCGGCTACGGTTCCTCCAGTTCCACAAAAACTGGATAAGAAATACAAGGCAACCGAAGATTTCCCCGCATGCCTTACTGGCCATCCAAAGCCTGACTCAGTGATCTCACAGGCTGTTCAAAGGCGCTCCAAAAATCCATTGACGCCTATCTCTACTCCTCCAGACAAGGAAGGTCGCAGACTGGACAATATAGGCAAGAGATTCTCCTCCATGTCTGCAATCACTGTCAGGGCAGCAAATTCTTTAGTGATTCTAGGCCGATATGACCGCCAAATGTGGTCCGACACGCAACCTTTCCTGGACCTCATCCCTGAAAATAAACAAGCAGAGGCACGAAAGATCCTACAGGAAGGTGAGCGTACATCGGAAGAAATTATCGACTGCGCTCTTGGCATAGCCTCTACTGGTTTACACCAACTAGCGGGTGCTGCGGTCTTACGATGGTAAGGTTGGCTCAAGGCCACATCTTTTAGACCAGAAGCGCAGTCCCGAATCCTAGACATGCCTTACGATGGCGAATCTCTATTTGGCAAACATGTGGATGACGCACTTCAAGCCATCAAGACGGACACGGACACCGCCAAGTCCCTGGGTACCCTGCAGTACCGGAAACAGCCCTTTCGAGGGGCTAGAGGAAGAGGTTTCACCTCATTTAGAGGTTCCTTCCATAGACCATACCAGCAATCCCAGTACAGGCCTTCATACCACCAGCAGTACAGGCAATCATCGACTGCCTCCTATACCAGACAAGGAGGTAAACGAAGGCAGGGTTCACAATCCAGAGATCAACCTAGAAAACAATGATCTTCTACAGGCACCGGCTATGCTCCCCCAATGCCCACGACATCAGAAAATAGGAGCAAACATTTCCAACTTCATCCAAGAGTGGAAGAAAATAACATCAGACAGATGGGTGCTGGATATAGTGACAAGAGGTCATACCCTGGAATTCACACAAAAGCCACCGCTTCACCCACCAACATCAGGCAGGTCTCTCCATCTTCGTCTGCTTCAAGCGGAAGTATTCAGCCTTCTGGCCAAAGGGGCTGTAGAGGCAGTTCCTCTGCAACAACGGGGTCTCGGATTCTACTCCCGGTTTTTCCTCATAAGGAAGAAGTCAGGAGAGTGGCGTCCTATACTAGACCTCAGGAAACTCAACAAGTTCCTTCGGAAACAATCCTTCCGGATGATCACACTGTCAGATATCTTGCACCTCCTGAATCCTGGAGATTTAATGACAACTCTAGATCTCCAGGATGCCTACTTCCACATTCAATACACCAAAAGCATCGCAAATATCTCCGTTTTACAGTAGCCGGTGCCCATTATCAGTTCAGAGTCCTACCATTTGGCCTCAGATCAGCTCCGAGAATCTTCACGAAATGCCTTGCCCCGGTCGCAGCCTCCCTCAGAAGCAAGGGTTTCCAGGTGTTCCCATACCTAGACGACTGGCTCATAAAAGCTCTGTCATCTCTACTAGCTTCCAAAGCGACAAACGCCTGCCTAAAACTATTCAACGGTTTGGGTCTAACAGTGAACCTACAGAAGTCAGTCGTGCTTCCCGCATGCAGGAGAGTTTTCCTGGGAGCAGAATTAGACACTATCCAAAACAAGGCATATCTTACCCTAGCAAGGCAGCAGAAGCTGGCCCAATTGGCTGTCACAATCTCCGCAAGAAAATTTGTTTCAGTACGACTATTCAAATCGCTTCTGGGCATGATTTCCTCAGCCATAGTCCTAGTACGGCTAGCAAGACTCAAAATGAGGCCGCTGCCAGAAGAACTGCAACTTCAATGGACCCAGTCGCAAGGATCCTTCGACGACTTAATAACTATCACACCAAGGATTCGGCAGGTGTTAGAATGGTGGTCTCACATCAACCACCTCTCCCACGGTCTAACTTTTCTGGCACCAATAACAGATTTCGGCATCACCACGGACGCCTCCTTGGAAAGATGGGGAGGCCATTTACAGGACATGCGTATTCAAGGCAGATGGTCCAAGCTCCAAAAAGAGATGCACATAAACCTGTTAGAGCTGAAGGCGATTCATCTCACGCTCAAAGCTTTTCCGCCACGCATCGCAGGATCATCAGTGTTAGTCAGAACAGACAACACAACAAGCATGCTCTACATCAACAAGCAGGGAGGAACAAGATCCCTCTCCCTCTCAAGAGAAGCTCAGTCTCTCTGGAACTGGCTCTCACTGAACAACGTCCGCCTCAGGGCGGAGCACCTGGCTGGGGTCAACAATGCTCTAGCGGACTCTCTCAGCAGGACGGACGACAACTGTCACGAGTGGGAACTCAACCAGACCATACTCGAGGACATCTTCCAACGATGGGGTTGGCTGATCCTAGACTTGTTCGCCACCAATCTGAACGCCAAATGCGTCGTGGGGAAATGCTCTTTTGATAAGATGGTCCGGGATCTTTGCATACGCTTCCCCCCCCCCCATTACACTGATACCCAGGCTCCTCAGGAAAATGAAGACCGAATACTGCAGGATCATTCTCATAGCCCCAAGTGGCCCAGACAGTACTGGTACACGGAGCTTCTACTCCGGTCAGTAGCCAATCCAGTCCGCCTCCCTTGCAACCACAATCTTCTAACGAAGAATCAGGGTCTCATCTTACATCCCGACCCAACTTCACTACACTTGCATGCTTGGCTCCTGAGTACAGAGAGTTCCAAGATATGAACATTGATCAAGAATGTAGACTTATATTATCTAAGGCACGAGCAGAGAGCACGAACAAGACATACAAACTCAAATGGAAGAGATCCTGTGTTTGGTGCTCTCAGAATAATTTCCACCCATTTCAGATTAATCCTGAGCAAATTCTTTCTTACCTGCTCTCTCTCTCTCTCCAAAGCTGGTCTTTCCCATGCATCAGTCAAGATTCACCTAGCAGCTATAGCCTCTTACAGGCGATCGGCTGACATGCCATCTATCGGCTCATCCAGAGTCATCAAACAGTTTATGAAAGGGCTGTTCCGCACCTTTCCTCCGGTACGCTTACCTCCGCCAGAGTGGCATCTTAATATTGTCCTCTCCCAACTCATGAAAGCTCCTTTTGAGCCCATTCATAGGGCGGAGCTCAAGTACATCACCTGGAAAGTGTCAAACTTGCTCGCTCTCACCTCTACCAGGAGAGTCAGTGATATACAGGCGTTCACTACTAAAGAACCCTTTTTAGTTTTCTCTGAAGACTTCGTTATGCTCCGAACCAATCCCAAATATCTTCCCAAGGTTCCATCTTCGTTCCACCTCAATAAACCCGTTATTCTACAAACCTTTTTTCCAAACCCTACTACGATAGCAGAGAAAACTCTCCACTCTTTGGACATCAAACGATGCCTAAAATTTTATCTGCAAAGTAAAAAACACATCAGAAAATCAGACCAACTCCTAGTATCTTATTCTCTGGGACGACAGGGAACAGGAGTAACCAAAGCCACTGTAGCCCGGTGGATTTCTTTGACAATCCAATTTTGTCACACCAAGGCAGGAAAACCCTTGACTAGGCGCCCGAGAGCCCACTCCACAAGAGCAGTCTCCACATCGGCTGCTTTGTTTCAAAGTATTGCCCTTGATAAAATTTGCCAGGCTGCGACATGGAAAACTACGCACTCCTTTATGCAGCACTATTGTTTGGAGTCATCACAAAGAACAGACTCTCTAGTAGGACAAGCTGTGCTACGCCATCTCTTTCATTAAGGTGAGACCTTTCCTTAGTTATAGACATATGGTTTGAAATGCAAATAACCATGTTTCTATTATGCTTCCATGTGAATATGTAAGGTGTATGTATGTATTTATAGATGTATATATATATATATATACATGGATATATACATATATATATATATATATATATATAGATAGATATATCTATATATATAAAAATATATGTATATATGTTTATATCGGTAGTTACAGCATGAATTTTAGTATTTATGTACACGTACTTAAAGTATCTGTATTCCTTCTTAACTCACGATCAGAAATGTATGAGTTTACTATGATTATTATTATTATTACTTATATTGGAGATAGAGGGTCTTCATGCTCGCACCCTCCACCCACGCTGGATACAATGTTTATCAACCATACTGCTGTCTATTCAGATTCAAGCATGTGAATTTATGAAAGATCCAATACTGGATAAGAAAACAAGTTACTTACCTGTAACTACAGTTATCCAGTATTGGTATCTTTCATAAATTCACATGCGACCCACCCTCCTCCCCTTTGATGCTCGCATTTCCTCTCAGGTTCTACTTTTTCACTCTTGTGCTGGAAAATCTGAGGAAGGGAGCTTCTCTGGAGAAGGTTCTAGAGGGTGCTGGTACCTGATTGGACAGCAGGCAGGTTTGGGTCCTTTCACAAAAGGACATGGATAGGCTATGTGAGCAAATGCTGGCTCCATTATAGCCTATGGCAACAAATTTTTATTTATTATTTATTGCTATTTTATGTACCGTGGGACTCCCACTTCGACGACAGGGATGATTCAAGCATGTGAATTTATGAAAGATCCCAATACTGGATAACTGTAGTTACAGGTAAGTAACTTGTTTTCTTCATGATGGAGTGTCCAGCTGTGGCAGGAGCCACTACCCACCCTTCTGTGGATGCAGGAACAGGTTGACAGTGAATGAAGAAAGGCAGCAGTACAGCACAGGAGCAGAAGAGGAGTTCCAGAAGTGATGCAAGTGATGTCCCACATTGGCAGTCGTGATGCAATCGGTCAGTGGTGCTGGAAAACCACCAGAAAGCCATGGCAAATGCTAGAGCCGGAGAAGAAGGTTTTTCAAGGCTCACGAGGACCAGCAAGGAGGACAATTTGAGGTGATCCTCAGCACTTGGGAGAGTCACAAGAAGAGGTGGCAGCCCCCACAGGTGACCCATGGGTAGCTGGCACAGGAGTTGCACTCAGACCCCCTCAGCACACCTGAAGAGGAGTCCCACATCGCTGGCGAAGCAGGCAGGAGATTGTGCTTTGCAGGAAAGAGTGCTGGAGGCCGAAGCTACCCGGAGCCTAAAGATCCCTTGGAGGAGGAGCAAACAAGCCTTGGTAGCTGCAAAAGTCGTGGTGCACAGGGGTACTGTTCTGTGTTCTGTAAGGAGAGGCAAGGGCTTATCATCTCCCAAGTTGGACAGCTGGTAAAGTGGACCAAGGGGCCATTCCAGACCACCACCTGTGATGCAGGATTCACGCAGTTCCGGAAGAGAGCAGATCCATGCAGCCGGTCTTTGTTGCAGTTGGTGCCTGCAGATGCAGGGAGCTGACTCCTTCACTCCTAGGGAGATTCCTTCTTACTTCTTGTGCAGGCTGAGGACTTGCCGCCCTCAGAGGATGCACTGCCAGGGAAATGTTGCAGTTGCTGGAAGGAGCCAGAGAAACAACGTTGCAGAGCGGAGTCTTCGCTGTAGTTGCAGATTGTCGGTTCCTGGAGAGTCCAGTTGCAGTCCCAGTGGCCAGAAGATGAAGTAAACAATGAACAGGAGCCCTGCTGGAATCTTGCATGTTGAATCCGAGGACCCACCCGAGATGGAGGCCCTAAATAGCCCAGGAAGGGGGATTGGTCCCCTAGCAGAGTGACCACCTATCAAGAGGTGGCTATGACGTCACCTACCTGACCTGGCCACTCAGATGCTTCTGGAGCCTCTGCCCACCTTGGATTTAAGGTGCCAGAGTCAAGTGGCCACCTGGAAGAGCTCTGGGCACTACCCCGAGGTGGTGATGGACAGGGGAGTGGTCACTCCCCTTTCCTTTGCCCAGTTTTGTGCCAGAGCAGAGACCAGGAGTCCCTGGATTGTTGCAAACCGGTTTATGCAAGGAGGGCACCAAATGTGTCGTTCAAAGCATACCGGTGCCTTGGGAGGCTTCTCCTCCCAAGCCATGTAACACCTTTTTCCAAGGGAGAGGGTGTTACGTCCCTCTCCCACAGGAAATCATTTGTTCTACCTTCCTCTGCCTGAGCTGGTCAACAGCAAGAAGGCAGAAACCTGTCTGACGGGTGGCAGCAGTGTGGGCTGCCCGGAAAATACAAGAAAAGTGGTAGGAGTAATGCTGGGAGTCCTCTAAGGAGCCCCCAGTGTGCATGGAATCGTACA